>NC_063337.1:34357062-34426200 GCF_021869965.1 Rhincodon typus | reverse complement strand
AAAGAAAGGAACCTTATGTTCTTAGTTAAGCGCCCACAGGTAATGTACATGTATTGGGCTGAATGAGACAAATATGATGTTCACACTACAGACATCATGCACATTGAATTTACTCCAACATAGAAATGAAGACCTTATGTTATTTTAACTGTTGTTTAACCTGAAGTTTTTCAAAGTAATTTCTTTCTCCTCAATACAAAGAGACAAGTTATGTACCAAATCCCTGATATTACTTTGGATGGGTTAGAACCTCACAACAGATTTTTAATTCTAATATGTTGATTTTCCTAATTTCAGAGTGTTAATGCATGTGCCAGGGTACACCTAGGAAAACTGTGTGACCGTATGGGAAATGTCTGATGTCTGAAAGAATTTGCCCACTGCAGTATTGGCAGTTGGGATAGAAACAAGGTCTTGGTTTCATTTAATGTGATTGAATGTTCCTTTGGAAGTTGTAGAGTATTTGAGTGGTGAAAGCCAGTTTGTGGTGATGTATTGCCTGAGTATAGGGGTATATCAGCTTCTCAGCCCGATTTGCAGGATATCTCTCATTCTCTTTCTATCTGTTGTTTACTGTTTGCTAAATTCCCCTATTCACTCAGGAATTAATCTCCTGCTCTGGAAATCCACTTGGTCTTGAAATCACTTAATTTTATCTATCAATACAGAGCAGAATAGGACTAATATTTCAAATAAAAGTCACCTATTTCTGTTTTTATTTCTGTGGGTAATGAAAGTGTCCATTAGCAATGTAGAAATTCCAAGCAGTTCTTGGAAAAAAAATTGCCATGACATTATTTAAAGAAGACCAAAGAGATTTTCCCAGTGAGTCTGGCCAGTGTTTACCCCTCAACCAACATAATTACCTGATCATTCATCTAATTGATGTTGTGAGATTTTTCTGTGTGCAACTACATTTAATTACATGTTTCCTGATTATAACAGTGACCCTTTCAAAAGTATTTAATTTGCTTGAAGCACTTTGGTAATTCGCAACAATCCTGAGAGCTGCTATATGATTGCAAATTTCTTCTTTCTTTAGAATGTCATGCATGAAAAATGAAATTTCACTTATTTGGCCATTGTAATCAATGTTTTTTTTTGAAAGTTACTTCCATAGCTTCATTGAACAAAGTGGAAAAACCTCAATGGAAATTTCGAGATACCACCTTTTTATTGTATTATCTTATTCATTCAAAATGGCAGCTTGGACTTTCTTTTTTTCAAGAAGCAAATCTAGCATGGAACATTGCTAGATTTTACATTCAAATTATGTAACATCCTTACTCAAATATTCATGAGGAATCTACCATTGGTGTGAAATAGAGAAGATTAATGTCATGATCTATTCATCGAACAAAATAATTTAATGCAATGCTAAGATTTATGAATCAGTTAATTTAGGGATTTGATGTCTCATTCTGTAACTGAGTTATAAAATATTACAGATATTAGAATATTTATGTGCAATACATTTTTACAGCGATTGTATGGTATCATGCTGCTGAGAGGAGAAATTAATTTATAGTACATACAACTCAATTCTAATGAATTCAAGAGAAAAATAAGATCTGCAATTTTAGATAATTTAATTAACTTGTAATAGCAGTCTCGAGGACCATGGATCCATGTTAAGGTTAATAATAACTAAAGTTGCTGGAAAACTGAACTGCTTACAAGTTTTCAAGTATTTGATTTACCTTGAGTTATTCAGCATATTACTCCACACGGCATTGAACATAAAGCAAGTGTTTATTTTGGATACAATAAGGTGTTGAAATTAATAGGATGCAATTTACTGAATGGGTTGGAATTTTATGAATATTACGTAGAACCTTACATACTTTACATTTTTAGTGAATTTTTACTTGGCCAAAATTCCATCTTTGATCTTTAAAAAAATTATGTAAAAAATATAATCAATATAAGTGTGAAAAGTAAACTATATAACTCACCATTACAGGCTGGCTATGAGGATTTAAATGAAAAGCCTACATAACTAATCTGAGTCTGGTGCTTCTGAGTTCTGGCTCTTGGACATATGAAAGAACATCCATATGTGTGCAGTGGTAAATTCTATCTTCTCTTTTTCTGTCTTAAGTTATAGTACAGTGTTCCCATGTTATACCAGCTATGTAAATATAGGGCAACAAATTTGAAATTTGCACTGGTATCATTTTTAAGCATTTTTTCAGATGATAAAATACAGATTGAGGCTACTGTGTGCTTATCCTTCACACTTACCTTATTAAGCCTGAGCTTGGTGGCCACCTCTAAATTAGCAAGATTAATTAAATCAAAATTAATACTTCCAACCATAAACATCACCATACACAGAAGTGATAGAACCATAACTTGATGATGGTATAACATTGGGTCACTATTTAGAAATTGGTTTAAAAAGCTGTGCATTACATTTGATATTCTTTACGTCATGATTTCTTTTTCTCTAAGCTGTGCCCATGGAGCATAGTACACAAATATTGAGAATTCAAATCAACTACTTTGCATAAGTATGAACTGGTGCTCTGAAAATCTGATACTGCACTTTTTGCTGTGTTAGCTGATAAACGATAATTTAAAATGGAGTATATTTACTTGTTCCACAACTCAATGAGATGATGATTGATCTATGATCTAACTTTTTATGTCCTTGCCTTTTCCCTACTACCATGTAAAATCCTTAGTAAACAACCATCTGTCAACCTTCAGTGTAAAATTATCAATTGACTTACAATCGACAGCATTTGTAGAAGTGAGTTCCAAACTTTACTTCTGCTATCCTTTTTTCATTGTAATATCTTCCAATTTCAATATTGGAAAAAGAAAACAGCTGCCAGTTTTAAAGGGGATGCTCCCTTGTCATGGACTGCTCCATCAGGGAAACTTTATCGACCTATCAGTTTCTCTGAAATGTGTTCGAAACTTCGATTGATTCACTCTTTTCCAAATTCTAGGTAATGCAACCAGATTGTGTAATCTGTCTATATAGTTTATCTTGTGGAGCCTAGCATCATTTCAGGAAACGTCTGAAGCATTCCTTTCGAGACCAATAAGTTCTTTCGAGATGTGATGTCCTAAACTACTGACCATGACAGGTGTAGTCTAACCAAGCCTTTCTGTGGCTGTAGCATGACATCTAACCTTTTGTATTCCAATGTGTAAAAGCCAACACTCTCTTAGCATTTTTGCTTTTTTTGTTTGTGTCTGATTATCATGTTTATCTGTCTGTGTGGCCTCCAAAATGTCTTTGTTTGCTTGCTCCTTCAAGCTTTTCGCCATTTTGAAAGTACTTTGACATAATCTTTTTTGGTCCAAAGTGGATGACCTTGCATTTGCCTAAATTCAAATCTATTTGTTTTAGTTTAGCCATTCGTTTATTCTGTTGATATCCCTTGTAATTTTATGTTTCCATCTACACTGCCTACAGTGATATCCTATGACAAATTTGAATATGTGGCTCTGTATCCCGTTATCTCAGCTAAAAAGTAAAATCAATAGGTGAAGCTCCAACACACATTCTAAAGGACCTTACAGGCCAAGTCTATTGATTACCTGTATGTTATTGCTATTTTGTCTTCTGCCACTCAGCAGGTTACTTATTTGCTTTTGGTTCTATGAGCTTCAACTTTAACAGTCTCTGATGAGGGGCTTTGTCAGTCGCCTCTGGAAGTCTATATAAATAGCATGGAAATACCTGTGCAAACCTCAAACACCTCTTTGAAAAATTCAATCAGACTTGTATTGCAAGTTCCATACTTTTTCAAATCCAAGCTGTACATTCCTCATCAGCTAAGTATTTACATGTTCTTTATTCATATAATCTAAGTAGTTCCTTATCTTTGCTGGAGGCTACAATTGGTTTCAGAGCACCTGATATAGAAGTTAAAACTGGCCACAGCTCCTGAGCAGCCCACTGTACACTGTGCATGGATTCAGCTGATAAGTGGATCTTGTGTGGGTGCCACTTTGGGCCAGCTATGCCTTCCTTTCTTCGAACACAGCCCAGTTGTGTGCTAACAGACTGTCAAGGCTCACAGGACAAATGGCTGTTGGATATTTGAGGATAACTAACAAGAAGTCAGCATCAAGATGAGAGAAAAATTGTAGAATTGAATAAATAGCTTCCTCTGTGTCTAAATTCTCCTGAGCAAATCAGAAAAAATAGATCTCCAGGGTTTACTGTTTGGAAATTGAAACATTTGTGCAAACTGAAACAGTTACTTTAATTTGAAATGCCAGTGCCATAGTAAATGTTAAGTTGAATTAGGCCATGCATATCAACTTAAACACCATTTGGAATTATAGAAATCTTGGTTGCAAAATCTTTTTGTGGATATGTTTCCAAATTGCATGATGATCAATAAGAGAATGTTTGAGAGGAGGAATTAAACAAAATCAACAAGACTTTGCTTCTGTTTAAGAATTATTATTGAGCCTTTAAGTTTATGTAGGGCACTTTGGTTTATTGCAGTAATTTAAAGAGTGGGAAAATGTACCATGTTGTATTATGAAGTCATAACGAATAGGAACGGCCACACTTTGTGTTTATAATGCGTCTTTAATATCATAAACATCCCATAGCACTTAACAAACCAAATTTAGTACTGATCCGTATATGTAGCAGCAGTGCTTGGTCAAAAGGGGTAATTTGAGGTGCATTTTAAGGGAGAAGAGAGACAGGTGGAGAGAATTCTGAAATTTGAGGCTGAGACAGCTAATGACACAGCCATCAATGATGGAGAAAATTTGCCCCATTTTGATAAATTAATGCTTTTTGCTTGGACTGTCACTGAATTTGGCCTTGGCACCCCTGTGATAGGACCAGGAATATCAGTAAAGGACCATATTGATATCTGTTCCAGGGAAAACAACCCCGCAGAACCAATCTTTACTCAAAGTATATGTGTTAATGTTAGATGAGGAATAGATCTATTCTGCTACAATCTATCCCAGCCCCTATGTGTTAGTGACCTTACTGTTAGATGCATGTTTTCAAGACTTTAATTCTGGCCTATCACTTTTTATAACCTCCTGTTTGTGTTGCCCCTCTTGAGAAGTAATTGATATGCATTCTCTGTCCTCTTCCCACAGTCCTGCACATTCACCCTTGTAAAATAAGTTTTAAAAATTCAAAGTTTAAAGCGCACAAATTTCCTGCACTGAGCAAATTTTGTATCCAACTTGCTAAATTTTTTTTTAAGTGGATAGCACCAACTTCATTGTCCTTATCAATCCATCTTGTTAGCTCATCAGTAAATTCCATAAAGCAAGCCAGACAGTATCTTCCCTGAACAAATCCATTCCGAGTGTCTTTTATTACTCAATGCTTTTGTAAGTGAGCGTTCTTCCCATGTCTCTGAATTGATTCCAATAAATTAAATATTACCAAAGTTAGATTGACGAGCCTGCGGTTATTTGGTATACTCCTCAATTCATTTTTAAACAAAAGTACGACAATAGCAGTCCTCCCCCTCTGGTACCATAGCTGCATCCAGTGTTGGTTGGCCTCTTGTGCATCTCCATTTGTCATTGCTGTGCCATTGTGGCTGTGTTTTTAACTACACAGTCCATAAACTCTTCAATTTACCACCTTAACCTTTCAGTCTTTTGCTTCTGTTTGTAAGGTACTGCATAAATCTTTCTGTACAAAGCTTTTGTCCTAATATTTCCATTTGTAACATGTCGAATTAATAATGCGGTTCTGAAGCACCTTGGGGCACTAATGCATTAAGGCATTATGATGTGGAGGTGCCAGTGTTGGACTGAGGTGGATAAAGTCAAAAATCAAATGACCCCAATTATAGCCCAACAGGTGTATTTGAAATCATAAGCTTTCGGAGCACAGCCCCTTCATCGGGTGCAGTGGGAGGAGAGCACACAAACACCGTTTAAAGGCAAAGAGATCAAAGGATCATACACCTGATGTGAGCAGAGTGAACAAACCTAAAATGGCTGGCCGATTGCCTCCTGTTGAATCTTTTAATCAGTCATACTTTCCTGCATTCTAGAAATTGCAGAAGCAGGATATGGAGAACTGTTAGTTTTGATTAAGATGCAAATTCCAGAATCTGTTTCAAGTCACTGCCCTGAGATGAAGATTTCATCAGCATCTGCCTAACTTGCTAAACTTCCAACAGGCAGAGCGATAAGAATATACAATAGGTGACATCTCAGGTCAGACACTGAATTGTACGTGTGAGGCCTTGTCCAGAGTCTGTCTCAGTTTTAACTTTAAGTCAGACTGGTTTTGTTCCAAAGTGGGAATTTATAAAACACCACACTGACTGACTTTGATTACAAGTTGTGTGTTTCTTGAGCAAAATAGAATGTATCTGCAAATAAACAAACATCTTGGATGAAATGATTCACTGTGTGTGTGTGTGTGTGTGTGTGTGTGTGTGTGTGTGTGTGTTTTTGAGAGAGAGAGAAAGTGAGAAGTAATCCAAAACTGTACAAACTAATTAAGGTAGAGAGATCATGTTCGTGCTGTCAAAACAGGACAGTAAACAAGTCTTTACAGATACAGAACAGTGTGGCGGGGTCACCTGTAGCATGACGTGAACCCAAGATCATGTTTGAGGCCGTCTTCATGGGCACGGAACTTGGCTATCAGTCTCTGCTTGGTGATTCTGCGTTGTTGTGTGTCTCAAAGGCTGCTTTGGAGGATTGGAGGCTGAATGCAGTTGACCGCTGAAGTGCCCCCGCAACTGGCAGGGAACACTCCTGTTTAGTGATTGTTGCGTGGTGCCCATTCATCCATTATCGTAGCGTCTGCATGGACTCGCTACCAAACCATGCCACGGCACGTTGAAATGCTTGCGAAGAGCATGGTGTAGTTTCTCTGCGTCTGGTCAGCATGGACAAGTTGGACCAAGAGTCTATTTCTATGCTGTCCAGCTCTATGACTCTAAGTAGATTTATTTGACATTTGCTAACCAGAAAAACCCATTTTGGAAGAATCTGTTTCTGAGACTAAAACAGAAATTTCTGGAGAAACTCAGCAATTCTGGCAGCATCTGTGGAGAGAAATTAGTGTTAGTGTTTGAGTTCAATGATCTTTCTTCAGAACTCAGTTACTGGACTTAAAATATTAATTCTGATTTCTCTCCACAGATGTTGCCAGACTTTGAGTTTCTCCAGCACTTTCTGTTTTTGTTTTGATCTTCAGCATACCCATTCTTCGTTTTATTTTATCGTTTTGACACTATTTCTCTTGCTACTACTTCGTTTAATCCACGTTGGAAACCCACATCATATAGTTATAGCAATCCTCTGTGATTTTAATGTGTTCTTTCTTAGTCACCAGGCTTAAACAAAAACCTGAAGGTTAATTCAGCATCGTTCTATACATGCTTCAGGGCTTAATTCATAGAGGAATGTTGAGATAATACTGTAAATCTTTTTATATTCTTTTAAAATAAATAAAGTTAACACTTTCAACAAACGCAGCTGCAGGACTGATTGGCTACCAGAAGCAGCAAGTAATAATTTTTAACTTTACAATTAACTTCGAAATATTTCACTACTGGTTGATGTATCTTCTTGGCAACTATTGATCTTGACATATTGTACAGCTGTATAAAGTTAGACCTTTATATCGTTTAGATCAATGAAAGGCTTTGACAGTTTGTTTTAGAGAAATATTGAATGGAATCAGTTTATATCCTTAGGACATTGAGATATCGCTTGTTGTTGAGTTGATGCTACAATTTGATTATGCCCGTGCTGTGTTCCTAAACTTTGCAAATAAATGAAAACGTGAGGTGTAACGAATGTGGTAAATAGCCTTGAACCAAATTAGCAATGTGATGAGCATTGAAAACTGCAGATTAATTTTTTCCTACAGATGTATAGGAACTTCGTGAAATAATCCTGTTTTTTATATTGGATTTAGGTGAAAGACTTCAATATTTTAAACATTATTATTGTATGTTTCAAGTAGATGTTGAAAACAAACTGAACTACTGGAGATTCCCTGATATTGCACAATATCATACTCATGAAAAGATTAAATGAAAATTAAATCTTACGGATGCTGGAAATGTGAAATGAAAACAGAAAATGGAAAAAAGGTTGGGCAACATCTATGAATGGAGAAAATAGAGTACATGTTTCAGGTTGAGAACCTTTTCACGAAACCTAAAGTATTGTTTTAAGGATAACAACAATTTTTAAGCAAGTAAAGTAACAGGAAGTAGGGATAAGGAAGGAAAGGGGCAAATCTGTGATGAGATGCTAGTGGGGCAAGAAATAAATGATGGATGCACAGAGGTATATAACTTGTTAAAGCCGACAGGAAAATGAAGGAAACCACGCTAAACCTGATAAAGTTGGGGAGGATCCTATGGTCCTGGCATGTGTACAAAAGCCAGATAGTCCTCGTTGTCGTGATCAAAAGGACATCTGTGGACTGCTGGGTAACTCCCTAGCCGAGATGTAAGCCCAAAGGATGTCTACTTCCAGTGGCTCTAATGCAACCATTTTTATTACCATTACAAGCTGTTGGAAGAAGTTGGACTGGTGGTTAAGATCTAAGTTATTAGATTTGATGTTAAGATGAGAAGGCTGTAAAACGTTTATTTGAAAGGTCTGATGGTGTTTCTCAAGCATGCGTGGACATTCTTGCAACAATGTGGCAAGAAAAGGGCAGATATGAAAATGGGATGGAGAATTCAAGTGGCTGGAAATGTGTCACACTTGCAGACTGAGTCGAGGTATTCAGCAAACCAATCTCCCAGTTTGCATTTAGTTCCCCCATTGTAGAGGAGACTCCATGTTGAGAAGTGAATTTAGTATGCCAAGTTGGAGGACATGCAAAAAGAAATATGCTTTGGAATCTGTTTAATAACTTCTGATTTTAATCAGCATCTAATCTAGATTTGTTGGTGATGATACCTTTCACCTGATTGCTACAGTCATGACGATTCAGATATCTTGATGCTGGTAAAGGTATCTATATAAGCCAAATTTGTTTTTGATATTTTCTCGCAGATGTTTTAGTTGATGTTTTATATTTGGAGTAGATGATTACATCACCAAAATAATATTGCCTTTCACATCATTCTTATAATATGATGTGAATTTACCTATTAAGCTACTGTCAAATGCAGTTCTTGTTTTAAATATATAATTTAAATCACAATATATTATGTTTCCTCTTGCCATTTGTTAATAATAGGTGATTTCCCTTCTAATGTACAGTGGCCACTGCAGAAATGAAACCTTTCTTGTTGTCTGTAAGTTGAGTTCCATTTTAAGATGCAAGATATTTGTTTTTATTCTCTTAATACTTCCTGCCCCCACCACCACCCACGACTATATCTAATAGAAGCTAGAGACAAGAAGCCTCCAAGTTCTGGTTTAATTTCTGAGATAGTGGGAACTGCCGATGCTGGAAAATCTGTGATAACACTGTGTAGAGCTGGATGAACACAGCAGGCCAACCAGCATCAGAGGAGCAGGAAAGCTCATGTTTCAGGTCTGGACCCTTCTTCAGAAATGGGGGAGGGGAAGGGGATTCTGAAATACATAGAGAGAGAGGGGAGAGGCGGATGGAAGATGGATAAAGGAGCAAATAGGTGGAGAGGAGACAGACAGGTCAAAGAGGCGGGGATGGAGCCAGTAAAGGTGAGTGTAGGTGGGGAGTTAGGGAGGGGATAGATCAGTCCATGGAGGACGGACAGGTCAAGGAGGCGGGATGAGGCTAGTAGGTAGGAGATGGGGGTGGGGCTTGAGGTGGGAGGAGTCGATAGGTGGGAGGAAGGACAGACAGGTTAGGGAGGCGGGGACAAGCTGGGCTGGTTTTGGGATGTGGTGGGGGAGGGGAGATTTTGAAGCTTGTGAAGTCCACATTGATACCATTGGGCTGCAGGGTTCCCAAGAGGAATATGAGGTGCTGTTCCTGCAACCTTCGGGTGGCATCGTTGTGGCACTGCAGGAGGCCCAGGATGAACATGTCGTCCAAGGAGTGGGAGGGGGAGTTGAAATGGTTCGCGACTGGGAGGTGCAGTTGTTTGTTTTGAACCGAGCATAGGTGTTCTGCAAAGCGGTCTCCAAGCCTCCACTTGGTTTCCCCGATGTAGAGGAGGCCACATCGGGAACAGCAGATACAGTATTACCACATCAGCAGATGTGCAGGTGAACATCTGCTTGATGTGGAAGGTCTTCTTGGGGCCTGGAGTGGGGGTGAGGGGGGCGGTCTTGGGGCAGGTGTAGCACTTCCTGCGGTTGCAGGGAAAAATGCTGGGTGTGGTGGGGAGCGTGGAGCAGACAAGGGAGTCATGGAGAGAGTGGTCTCTCCGGAAGGCAGATAAGGGTGGGGAGGGAAAATTGTCTTTGATAGTGGGGTCAGATTGCAGATCGCAGAAGTGCCGGAGGATGATGCGTTGGATCCGGAGGTTGGTGGGGTAGTACATGAGGACAAGGGGGATTCTGTTTTGGTTGTTGTTACAGGGAGGGGGTGTGAGGGATGAGTTGCGGGAAATACGAGAGATGCGGTCGAGGGCGTTTTCGACCACTGTGGAGGGGAAGTTGCAGTCCTTGAAAAAAGAGGACATCTGGGATGTCCGGGAATGGAATGCCTCATCTCGGGAGCAGATGCGGCGGAGGCGAAGGAATTGGGAATAGGGGGTGGCATTTTTGCAGGGAGGTGTATTCTCGGTAGCTGTGGGAGTCGGTAGGCTTGAAATGGATATCGTTTTCTAGGTGGTTGCCAGAGATGGAAACAGAGAGGTCCAGGAAGGAGAGAGAGGTATCAGAGATGGTCCAGGTGAACTTAAGGTTGGGGCGGAAGGTGTTGCTGAAGTGTATGAACTGTTCGAGCTCCTTGTGGGAGCACGAGGCGGCGCCGATACAGTCATTGATGTAACGGAGGAAGAGGTGGGTGATCGGGCCAGTGTAGCTTCGGAAGAGGGATTGTTCCACGTATGCTAAAAAGAGGCAGGCATAGCTTGGGTCCATGCAGGTACCCATGGCCATTCCCTTTGTCTGTAGGAAGTGGGAGGAATTGAAGGAGATTCGGAAGAGGGATTCCTCTCTGTCTTCCCTGGACTGACCTACCCTCACCCTAACTGCCCATCTACGCTCACCTTTCCTGGCTCCACCCCTGCCTCTTTGACCTGTCTGTCTCCTCTCCACCTATCTGCTCCTTTATCCATCCTCCATCCGCCTCCCCCTCTCTCTATTTATTTCAGAATCCCCTTCCCCTCCCCTGTTTCTGAAGAAGGGTCCAGACCCGAAACGTCAGTTTTCCTCCTCTGATGCTGCTTGGCCTGCTGTGTTCATCCAGCTGTACACCTTGTTATCTCTGGTTTAATTTCTGATGCCTTTAATTCTTAATTCACTGTTACAAATGTGACTACACAACCTGATAGAAGTGGAAAAACTGAGAGGTACAGATAGTGTGGATAGTAGGAAGTCTTTTGTTTAAGGGTGAAAAAGTCAAATACTATTGGGTATAGATTTAAAATGAGAGGGGTAGGTTTTTTTTAAAAACACAGAAGGTTGGTAGTTGCCTGGAACACAATGCCATCCGAGGTGTTAGAAGCAGATGTTTGAGACATTTAGATAGACGCGTCAACAGGCAGTGAATAGAGGAATCCAGATCATGTGCACGCAGATAAGATTTGTTTAGAATGGTATTACGGTTGATGCAGATATGGTGGGCTGAAAGGCCTGTTCCTGTACTGTACGGTTTGTTCTGTTCTATTTTGTATTTGTGAATCATATTATGTATCATTGTGTTATGATGTCATGACTTAGTTCTGTGTCTGTTTTCTTTACTTCTATCTGTCTTAAACTTTGACTTTATGTAGATGATCAAAGCTTTCCCAGTTATCAACTTTTTTTATAGGGTTTCAAAGCCTTACGAAAATATCTACAGCACAGAAGGACTTATGCTTGTTTGGGTGCACTCCTTTTTATTATTTAGGTACAACCCTCGCTGTTGATTTATACTTTTGAAGTGAAAACCATCTGGTCTTGGAGACCTGTCGATCCTTAAGAACGTTAATTGCTCAATCAGCATGTTTTTAACTTGTATTGAATCAAGAGAGTTCTTCCCATTTTGTTTTCCTTGTATCTCTGGTGTATTATGGTTAAGTTCCATTATGAGAACTGATGCCAAGTCACTGTTTAATAAGTCTGCCGTTTTTAAAATTGTACTGCCAATATATTCTCTGCTGACCATTAAAGAGCCTAGCCTACATTCCTCTCGAAAAACCTCCTCAATGAAAAAGCTTTTAGTGTTTGCTTTCATATATCTCAAGCTTTTTTCATATTCCCGTCTTATGCAACATTGTCCCACTTTACGTTGCAATTGTGCCACGTTGTACAAAGAGGGGTATTCTTACAAAAGGAAAAAAATGTTTTTACAATGATTGACCACTAGACAGGTGTTGATTCTCTTATCAAATGAGCAGGCATTTGTTCTCTCAGTGCTTTCTGAAAGTTGATTTCAATAAAAATAAGTATTAACTTGTAAATTTAGGAGTTGTGATCAGCAGGAGATTTCCTTGGCTTTGTTTATGAAATCAGGAGTCACAACTGGGGACACATCTACCCAACTTTGTGCCGTTATTCCTCAGTGTTGTTTGGTCTGTCATGCCCAAGGGTGTTAAATAAAATCAAAATGTTGGAAATACTTAGCAAGCAGCTTCTGTGAAACTGCATTCCTAGCATTTTTGGTTTCTATTTCAGCAATGTTGCTGGTAGTGTTTGGGATACTGGTTGAAAGATATGACAATGGCACTATTAGGCTATTGTTTGACTAACCTGCGAGATAACTATTGCCTTGGGTACTGGTTCTTAAATAGCGGTGAGGCTGACTGGTTTGGTGTTTTTTGAGTCTTGATATGAGTCAATCCCTGCACTGTTGCTGAAATGGAATTTCTGATACTTCGCTTTCTGTTCCATTCTGTGGCTGTTAGTTTAACTCACTCACTTGCTCGGCCATTTCAGAGGGCATGAACAGTTAACCATATATTGGACCAATTAAGTTATTTGTAGCCCAAACTATGACTGAATGGATGGAGGGTATCCTTTCCTGAAAAATACTTACCAGTAAATCAATAAAATCATAAAATCGTACAGCATAGAAAGAGGCCCTTCATCCCGTCAAGTCTGCACCTTCAAAAACTACTCTAAATCTACAGTAGTCCCACTTTCCAGCACTTAGCCATTGAGATATACAGCATGGAAACAGACCCTTTCGTCAAACTTATCCATGCCGATCAGATATCCTAAATAAATCTAGTCCTGTTTGCCAGCATTTGCCCCATTTCCTTCTAAACCCTTCCTATTCATGTACCCATCCAGATGCCTTTTAAATATTGTATTTGTACCATCCTCCTGCACTTCCTCTGGCAGCTCATTCCATACACGCAACCACCCTTTGCGTGAAAAAGTTGCCCCTTAGATCCCTTTTAAATCTTTCCCCTTTCACCTCAAACCAATGCCCTGTAGTTTTGGACTCCTCCAGTCGGGGGTGGGGGGGAAAGGTCTTGTCTATTTACCCTATCCATGCCCCGCATGATTTTATAAACCCTCAGCCTCTGACACTCCAGAGAAAATAACCCCAGTCTATTCAGCCTCTCCCTGTTGCTCAAACCCGCCAACCCCTGGCAACATGCTTGTAATTGTTTTCTGAACCCTTTTCAAGTTTCACAACATCCTTCCTATAGTAGGGAGACCAGAATTGCATGCAGTATTCCAGCAATGGCCTAACCAATGTCCCGTTTTTGAGATAATCTTTATGATTCTTCTGGTCATTTTGGTGCTTTAGTCTGTTTTCTTCAGAGCTTCTATTAATTTGTAAGTGGCACATGGTGGTCAGTTCACTCATTAAACACATTCTGACTTGTCATATAATAGTGCAGTATTGAGCCAATTGTCTGAGCCAATCATGGTGCCATTCTAAGCCAATCCTGTCTGCCTGCACGTGGCCCATATCTCTCTGTTCCCTGCCTGTTCGTGTGTGTCTAAATGCCTGTTAAACTTTGCTAACATATCTGCTTCTACCACCTCCCCTGGTGGCACGTTCCAGGCACCTACCACCCTCTTTAAAAAGCTTGCCTTGCACATTTCCCTTAAATTTCCTACCCTCCCCAACCCCCCAGTGTTTAAACCTATGCCCCATAGTATTTGACATTTCTATGCTGTGGAATAAGACTCCGAATATCTACCCTATCCATGTCTCTCATAATTTTACATACTTCTATCAGGATGCCCCTCAACCTCTGATGCTCTAGCAAAAACAATCCATGTTTGCCCAACCCCTCCTCAAAGTTTACCAGTTAAAAATCACAGCTTAGAACAGCTGATGCAGTAAAGATAAACTGATTTTCTCTAGGTTTACAATGAGCAGAGAATAGATAGGCCGCTCTTGAGCTGGGGAAGAACTGAATATCTCTCTCTCTGAGATAGTAGGAACTGCAGATGCTGGAGAATCTGCGATAACAAGGTGTGGAGCTGGATGAACACAGCAGGTCAAGCAGCATCAGAGGAGCAGGAAGGCTGACGTTTCGGCCCTAGACCCTTCTTCAGAAATGGGGGAGGGGAAAGTGGTTCTGAAATAAATAGGGAGAGAGGGGGAGGCGGATGGAAGATGGATGGAGGAGAAGATAGGTGGAGAGGAGACAGACTGGTCAAAGAGGCGGGGATGGAGCCAGTAAAGGTGAGTGTAGGTGGGGAGTTAGGGAGGAGATAGGTCAGTCCAGGGAGGACGGACAGGTCGAGTGGGCGGGATGAGGTTAGTAGGTAGGAGATGGGGGTGGGGGCTTGAGGTGGGAGGAGGGGATAGGTGGGAGGAAGGACAAGTTAGGGAGGCAGGGACAAGCTGGGCTGGTTTTGGGATGCGGTAGGGGGAGGGGAGGTTTTGGAGCTTGTGAAGTCCACATTGATACCATTGGGCTGCAGGGTTCCCAAGCGGAATATGAGTTGCTGTTCTTGCAACCTTCGGGTAGCATCGTTGTGGCACTGCAGGAGGCCCAGGATGGACATGTTGTCTGCAAAATGGGAGGGGGAGTTTGAAATCGTTCGCGACTGGGCGGTGCACTTGTTTAGTGAGAACCGAGCGTAGGTGTTCTGCAAAGCGGTCCTCAAGCCTCCGCTTGGTTTCCCCGACGTAGAGGAGGCCACAACGGGAACAGCGGATGCAGTATACCACATTAGCAGATATGCAGGTGAACATCTGCTTGATGTGGAAAGTCTTCTTGGGGCCTGGGATGGGGGTGAGGGGGGAGGTGTAGCACTTCCTGCAGTTGCAGGGAAAAGTGCCGGGTGAGGTGGGGCTGGAGGGGAGTGTGGAGCGGACAAGGGAGTCCCGGAGAGAGTGGTCCCTCCAGAAAGCAGATAAGGGTGGGGAGGGAAAAATGTCTTTGGTGGTGGGGTCGGATTGCAGATGGCGGAAGTGTTGGAGGATGATGCATTGGATCCGGAGGTTGGTGGGGTGGCACGTGAGGACGAGGGGGATTCTGTTTTGGTTGTTATTGCGGGCAGGGGGTGCGAGGGATGAGTTGCGGGAGACACGGTCGAGGGCGTTCTCGACCACTGAGGGGGAGAAGTTGCGGTCCTTGAAAAACGAGGACATGTGAGATGTACGGGAGTGGAATGCCTCATCCTGGGAGCAGATGTGGCGGAGGCGAAGGAATTGGGAATAGGAGATGGCATTTTTGCAGGAAGGTGGGTGGGAGGAGGTGTATTCTAGGTAGCTATGGGAGTCGGTGGGCTTGAAATGGATATCGGTTTCTAGGTGGTTGCTGGAGATGGAGACAGAGGTGTCCAGGAAGGAGAGAGAGATATTAGAGATGGTCCAGGTGAACTTAAGGTTGGGGTGGAAGGTGTTGCTGAAGTGGATGAACTGTTCGAGCTCCTTGTGGGAGCACGAGGCGGCGCCGATACAGTCATCAATGTAACGGAGGAAGAGGTGGGGTTTAGGGCCAGTGTAGGTACGGAAGAGGGATTGCTCCACGTAACCTACAAAGAGGCAGGCATAGCTTGGGCCCATGCGGGTACCCATGGCCACCCCCTTTGTCTGTCGGAAGTGGGAGGAATTGAAAGAGAAGTTGAGGGCGAGGACGAGTTCGGCTAAGCTGATGAGGGTGTCATGGAGGGGGACTGGTCGGGCGTTCGGGACAGGAAGAAGCAGAGGGCCTTTAGGCTGTCTGTATGGGGAATGCACGTGTATAGGGACTGGACGTCCCTAGTAAAGATGAGGTGTTGGGGAGTGGGTAATTGGAAGTTCTGGAGGGGGTGGAGGGCGTGGGGGATGTGGGTGGTGTCACGGACGTAGGTAGGGAGTTCCTGGATCAAGGGGGAGAAAATGGAGTCCAGGTAGTTGGAGATAAGTTCGGTGGGGCAGGAGCAGGCGGAGACAACGGGTCGACCAGGGCATTCAGGTTTGTGGATTTTGGGAAGGAGATAGAAGCGGGCGGTGCGGGGTTGGGGAACGATGAGGTTGGAGGCTGTGGGTGGGAGGTCACCTGAAGCTTTGAGGTTGTGGATGGTTTGGTGGTCGGGGGTGGAGTCATGATCAAGGGGGCGGTAGGAGGAAGTGTCGGAGAGTTGGCGTCTGGCCTTGGTGATGTAGAGGTCAGTTTCAAAATCTCCCCTCCCCCTACCACATCCCAAAACCAGCCCAGCTCGTCCCCGCCTCCCTAACCTGTCCTTCCTCCCATTTCAAGCCCCACCCCACCTCCTACCTACTAACCTCATCCCGCCCCCTTGACCTGTCCATCCTCCCTGGACTGACTTATCTCCTCCCTACCTCCCCACCTACACTCACCTTTACTGGCTCCATCCCCGCCTCTTTGACCGGCTTGTCTCCTCCTCTATCCATCTTCTATCTGCCTCCCCCTCTCTCCCTGTTTATTTCAGAACCCCCTTCCCCTCCCCCATTTCTGAAGAAGGGTCTAGGCCCGAAATGTCAGCCTTCCTGCTCCTCTGCTGCTTGGCCTGCTGTGTTCATCCAGCTCTACACCTTGTTATCTCTCTCTCTCTACTTGTTTCACCTCTAAGCAACTCAGCTACCTGAGAACAATTCATGTCGTTGTTGGCAGGCAAAAAAACAGTCTCTGTAATCAGCAACTGGTCACAAATTAATAGATTAATCAGCTTCGTGTTACCAACAAAACTGCATCAGTAACTCACTTGGCTCCAAGACATCTGCAACTCAAACTTCAATTAGTACTTGGCATAACATTTGCTTACATTATGCTTGTCGTGGATGTCGGGTTACTTACTTGACAAATCTGTAACCACCCTTTTAAAATCTTGCCCATTTCAGTTCCACAGTTTCTAAAAATAAAGAATTTTAAAAATGTGGTTCTTGCCTGAGGGGTTCCAGGATTTTTTTGAGTGATGATGAAGGAACTATGATAGATTTCCAAGTCAGGATAGTCTATGACTTACAGCCGAGCTTGTAGGTGGTGTGTGTTACTATTTACCTCCTGACCTTCTGTGTGGTAGAGGTTGCAAGTTTGGCATATGCTGCCTAAAAAGCTTTGGGAGGTTGCCACAGCGTACCCTGTAGATAATGCACTTTGCAGCCTTGGTGTGCTGATTGCGGAGAGTGTGAATGTTTTATCATGTTTGAGGAAGGGATAGCTATCAAATAGAGACAGTAAGAACTGCAGATGCTGGAGTCCGAAATAACAGTGTGGAGCTGGAGGAACACAGCAGGCCAGGCAGCATCAGAGGAGCAGGAAAGTTGACGTTTTGGGCCGGGATCCATTTCTGAAGAAGGGTCCCAACCTGAAACATCGACTCTACTGCTCCTCTGATGCTGCCTGGCCTGCTGTGTTCCTCCAGCTCCACGCTGTGTTATACCTATCAAATAGGCTGCTTTGTCCTGTATGTTGTTGAGTTTTTTGAGTACTAGTAAAACTGCACTCATCAAGCAAAATGTAGAGTATTGCATTGCATTCCCATATAGTGCCCAGTAAGCAGTCAATAGACTTGAGAGAGTGAGGAACGAGTCACTTATTGTCAAATACTTGGCTCCTATGTGGCTGCTCCAATTAAATTTCTGGTCATTGTTGGCCATCAGGATATTGATCCTGAATGATTCTGTGATGGTAAGACCATTAAATGTCAAAAGGAAGTGATAGCTGCTTTATTAAAAGACACTGATTTTATTTGTACGAAATTCTTACAGGGCTTGACAGGATAAATGCAGGAAGGATCTTTCCCCTGGCTTGGAGTCCAGAACCAGGTGACACAATATCTGAATAAGGATGGATTGTTTAGGACTGGGATGAAAATGTTTTCACTCTGAGGGTTAATCCTCAGAGACGTGGTGAATTCTTTTTGAGTTCTGTGCCTGGGAAGACTGTGGAGGCCCAGTCATTGTGTGTTCAAGATGGAGATTGATGCATTTCTGATTATTTAAGATATCAAGGAATATGGAAGTTGTGTCAGAAAACATTGTTGAGATAGAGGATCAACCGTGATCAAGTTGAATGCAGAGTGGCCTTGAGAGCTAATTGTTTACTCTTGTTCCTGTTTCTTCATTCCTATGCTGCTAATGCATATTGTTGAGATCTTGCTGCATACTCACAAGGGCACTGAATGGACAATGTGTAATTATCAGTGAAGACCCCGTTTTAGAAAGAATGTAATTGATGCATTGCCTTGAGGAACTCTTGTGGCAAAGTTCTGGGGCTGAAATGATGCACTTGCAGCAACTAAAATCTTTGACCTTTATGCTAGTCATGAAATCTGCTGGTGAAAAGTTGGTCCCTCTACCCCACTGATTCCCAGTGACTTTAATTTTACAGGGGCTCTTTTTGATGCCAAGGGAAGACCCTCTCTTGCCTCACCTGTAGAATTCAGTCTTTTATTTTCCTTATTTGCACCAGGGCTTCAGTGAGATCTAGAAGCCAGACTGCACATTAGGAGGCAGGTTGTCGGTGACTAAGTGCCATCAAAAGCATTGTCGATGACTCTTCCATCAGCGCTATGGAATAAAACATAATGAAACATTAATTGGATCCAATCCCGTATTGACAAATCTCTGCTAACAAAATTTCAGTTACATATCTACTTAAGTAGATATCCAACTTCCAACAATTTTATGCAGAGCTCTCTACTTGATTTTTTTTTAAAGAAATCATGGCATTTAATAAAAGCATTTGTACCATTGTTCACAATGTGGAGTGGGGATATCCACATCCTGTGAACATGTTGTTTAAAAATTTGGTTACTTTCTCAGGTACATCAAACAGGACAGTGAAGCAAGATTTGGACTTCTTAAAGCGATGCTGGGAATTCTTGAACCAGAATTACCGAAGAACCCTCTGTGATCACTAATCACATCTGTATATGTTTTCCTATAACCATATCAAATTCCATTCATCATGTACTGGTAGAGATTTAAATAAAAAGAATGCTGAATATCTGAAACAAAGTGGAAAATGATGTATCAGCATCTGATAAGACCAGTTAAATTCTTCCATAGAAACTTTTTGTTGAATTCTTATTTGGAGCCTGGATTTATCAGAAAGACTAAATCCATGAGTGTTGAATATTATCTAAAACACATTTGATCATTATAAGGGTCTTATAATAGCTTATACGTTTTTGTTCTCTATTCAATTTACATTTTCTTCCAAGATGTGTTAAGCTCTGGCTTCTGCCAATCAACTATGTATCAAACTCCCAAGCTGCTACCTGCTCCAGTTAGTTTCTGATTTCTGGCCATCTCCTAATACTGTGATTGTCAGGTCAATGAATTTCTGTGGGGTTCTATCAAGCTCTTGGTTAGATCAAACTTGTATTATTGTAGACATTTCTGTCACTATCTTTTATGAAAAGAATATAGAAGCTGTGAAGAGGATTTAAAAATGATTCAACAAAATGATACCAGAATAGGAAGGTTATCTGGAAAGGACAAATATACTTGATTGTCTTTTCTCTTGGTCACCCTGCAGCCTTCACCTTCCTGGTAAGGTTCTTTTAAAATTATATTAGTGTTTGCTAGAGTGCACCCAGTTAAATTATTAAATTGATGAGGATGTAAAACTTGCTGGCACAGAAAGTAGTTGAAACAAGTGGTATTGAATTTTAGGCAACATTGCCTGAAGCAGAGAGAAAATGGCATTATGCTGATAGATGAGTGGAGCATGATTGTTGACTTAGGCTGAATGGCCTGTTTTTGTGCTCTATATATTCTATTTAATTTGAGAACCGCTAAATAGAGTCATAGAGTCAGAGAGATGTGCAGCAAGGAAACATACCCTTTGGTCCAACTCGTCCCTGCTGACCAGATATTCTAAATTAATCTAGCCCTATTTGCTAGCATTTGGCCCATATCCCTCTATACCCTTCCTAACCACATACCCATCCAGATGCCTTTTTAAATGTTGTAATTGTACCAGCCGCCACCACATCCTCTGGCAGCTCATTCCATACACTCACCACCCTCTGCATGAAAAAGTTGCCCTTAGGTCCCTTTTAAATCTTTCCCCTCACCTTAAACCTATGCCCTGTCGTTTTGGACACACCCCTACCCTGGGGAAAGAATCTTGTCGATTTACCCTATTCATGCCCCTCATGATTTTTATAAACCTCTATCTTTAAGGTCCCCTCTCAGCCTCTGATGCTCCAGAGCAAATAGCCCTAGCCTATTCAGCACCTCCCTATAGCTCAAATCCTCAACCCTGGCAACATCCTTGTAAATCTGTTCTGAACCCTAGCAAGTTTCACAACATCCTTCTTAAAGTAAGGAGACCAAAATTGCACACTATTGCAAAAGCGACCTAACCAATGTTCTGTATAGACGCAACATGACCTCCCAACTCTATAACTCAATAAACTCAACAATAAAGGCAAGCATACCAACCTCCTCCTTCACTAATAGTCCCCATTAACAACTATTCACCATCCCAATCTGATCATTATCAAGTCATTTGTCTGTTCATCTCTCTTTAGGCTCTATCCTATCGTTTACTCCCTACTCCACCCACCTCCCTATTTTCTGCATATAAACTGATGTTTTCCCAGCCACCACCAGTTCTGAGGAAGGATCACTGGACCCGAAATGTTAACTCTGATATTTTCATCACAGATGTTGGCAGACCTGCTGAGCTTTTCTAGCAACTTTTTGTTTTTGTTCCTCCTTCACTATCCTATCTACCTGCGACTCCACTTCCAAGGAACCATGAACCTGAACTCCAGCAACACACTTCAGGTCCTTACCATTAAGTGTATATGTCCTGCCCTGATTTGCTTTTCCAAAATGCAGCACCTCACACTTACCTAATTAAACTCCATCTGCCATTTCTCAGCCTATTGGCCCATCTGATCAAGATTCTGTTGTACTCTGAGGTAACCGTCTTCACTGTCCACTACAACTCCAATTTTGTGATCTGTAAACTTACTAGCCATACCTCCTATATTCACATCTAAATTGTTTATGTAAATGACGAAAAGCAGTGGACCCAGCACCAATCTTTGTGGCACACCACTGGTCACAGGCCTCCAGTCTGAAAAGCACCCCTCCTCCACCACCCTCTGTCTTCTACCTTTGAACTAGTTCTGTATCCAAATGGCTAGTTTTCCCTGTATTCCATGTGATCTAACCTTGCTAACCAGCCTACCATGAGGAACCTTATCGAATGCCTTACTGAAGTCCATACAGATCATGTCCACCACTCTGCCCTCATCAATCCTCTTCATTACTTCTTCAAAAAACTCAATCAAGTTAGTGAGACACGATCTCCCACGCACAAAACCATGTTGACTATCCCTAATCAGTCCTTTCCAAATACATGTAAATCCTGTCCTTCAAGATTCCCTCCAAAAACATGCCCACCACTGATGTCAGGCTCATCACTCTGTAGTTTCCTGGTTTTTCCTCACCACCACTCTTAAATAGTGGCACTGCATTAGCCAACCTCCAGTTTTCTAACAGCTCACCTGTGCTTATCAATGATACAAATATCTCAGCACGGGGTCCAGCAATCACTTCCGTAGCTTCCCACAGAGTTCTAGGATACACTTGATCAGCTCCTTGGGATTTATTCACCTTTGTGTTTTAAGACATCCAGCACCACCACCTCTGTAATATGGACATGTTTAAAGATGTTGCTGTTTATTTCTCCACATTCTGTATCTTCCACATCCTTCTCCAAAGTACATATTGATGCTAAATACTCGTTTAGCATATCCCCATCTCCTGCGGTTCTACAGATAGGCAGTCTTGCTGATCTTTAAGGGCCCCTATTCTCTCCATAGTTACCCTTTTGTCCTTAATGTATTTATAAAATCCCTTTCGATTATTCTTAACCCTATTTGCCAAAGCTGACTCATGACCCCTTTATGCCCTCTTGATTTCCCTCTTAAGTAGACTCCTACTGCCTTTATAACCTTCTAAGGATTCACTCGATCTCTGCTATCTATACCAGACGTATGTTACCTTCTTTTTCTTGACTGAAGTGTTAATTTCTCTAGTCATCCAGCAATCCCTACATCTACCAGCCTTGCCTTTCGCCCTAGCAGGAGCATACTGTTGCTGGACTCTCGTTATATCTTTTTTTTTTTTTTTTGAAGGCTTCCCATTTTCCAGCTGTCTGTTTACTTGCAAACATCCGCCCCCAATCAACTTTTGAACGTTCTTGCCTAATACCTTCAAAATTGGCCTTCCTCCAATTTATAACTTTAACTTTTAGATCCAGTCTATCATTTTCCATCAGATACAGTAAGAACTGCCGATGCTGGAGTCAGATAACAGTGTGGAGCTGGAGGAGCACAGCAGGCCAGGCAGCATCAGAGGAGCAGGAAAGTTGACGTTTCGGGTCAGGACCCTCCTTCAGAAATATTTTCAGGGGCAGGTGATGGCCTAGTGGTATTATCGGCAGACTGCTAATCCAGACGCCCAATAATGTTCTGGGGACCAGGGTTCGAATCCCACCATGGGATTCCTTTTCCATCACTATTTTAAAACTAATAGAATTATGATGATTGACTATAGTTCTGTCAACCGTAACTTTTTGTATTATTTTGCTAAAATGCTCTGCTCTCCATCACTTTAAGGATCAGTTATTTCCAATTTCTCTTCACATTGCCATCTCTATTCTTCCCAAGCTTCAGCTAGTCCGGAGATTACCACAATCCTCGACATCACTTACCTCCACCGGCTCTTTGTGGCCGAGTGAATTGACTTTGGGTGCATTATCTCTGCTTTGTGATCCCTCCAGTTGCATGAACCCTCCATTCATCTGCTTTTGGTTACAATATTTTCCTTGCCCCTGTTGCTCTTTCATTGAAGACCAATTCGGCCATTAAACCCCTAGCCTCTTCATTATCTTTATGCCAGTTTCCCATTTAGACTTTTAACCCATCTGCCTGAGTTAAGTTAGAATATCAGCGCGAATTTTATTGAACATTGGTGCAGACTCAAGAGCCTAATGAGTTACTCCTGCTGTTAGTTCATATGTTCTTAATTTGCTCCAGCCAACTGAGATGTTAAATGAAGCTTGGTTTGAAGTGTTGATCTGCTTTCTTCCACAATGAAGTGAATGTTCAAAACAGTAATAATGTTTGGATTCTTATAGGTCATTTTAGTAAAACTTAGTCTTTCTAAATTATAAAACTTATGATTATACATTCTCATTCATTCAATTCTGCAACTTGCTTGAACACAGTAACTCCTCCAATATGCTGTGGTTCCATATGGGTAGTGCATTGTGTCCCTTTTTGTCTCCTGTTTTTTTTTGTTTAAACTATAATTGAGCTATGTTTTCTGACTACCTTCTTGCTATCTTGTTATCCCTGGTTTCAGAGACAAATCATTTTTTAAAACAATGCAAAGAATATTTCTGAAATTATCACCTTTATTGACAATTGATGACTGGATTGTTGTTAAATACCCATCAGGTTCATGAAGGACCTTCAAGGAAGGAAATCTACTGTTTTTACCTTGTGTGGCCTATGTGATTCTGTGATGGCTTTTAACAGTCCTTTCAAATGACCCAGTGCACTCCTTGGTTTTCAAGGTAATGGATCAAAACCACCTCAAGGCAATTTTACGATGGGTTATGATTGCCTTGCTAATAACACCCCTATCCCATGAAAGCAATGAATTTCTCAACTGCACTGTCTGAGATTTATTAACCATTTTGCACTACTTGTCTCATGCCTGTGCTAGCTTTACTTTCTGAGGAATCTGAGATAGCAAGATGAATGCATATTTGCTGCAGAAAACAAAATTAAAAAAAAGTGTGTTCCCCTACCATTTCAAGAGAGTGGTTGTTTTTACTCACTATTCTACTAATAAATGTGCTGTAAATGCTGTGGAGTGTTTTTTTTTTTTTGTTCATTCATTGTCACTAGCTAGACCAGCATTATATGCCCATCCCAAATCGCCAAGAAAGCAGTAGAGATAACCAAATTGCTGAGAGTCTGGAGTCATGTAGGCCAGGCCAGCTAAGGCCATATTTCCTTTTCTCTAAACAACACTAGTGAACAGGATGGATTTTTACAACCATCTACAGTGGTTGCTATTAGGCTAACTGTTTCTTTAATATTGCAGATTTTTATTGAATTGAAATTTTACCATCTGCCTTGGTGGGATTCAAGCCATGTCCCAGAGCATTAGCCTACGGTTTTGGATTGCTAGTCCAGTGACATTACCATTGTTATCACCATCCCCTATTACTTGATGAATAAAGAAATGCTTACTGACATCTTACTTAAATTTACTTTTTACTCGCAGAAACCAATGCTGTCCTATTGTAGCTCAGTTTAAAGTCCTGCTCTGGCTTTACTGTTACTGTTGTCTTTAAAAAGAAGAGCCATTCCTCATTTCATCTGTTTTTCTCTCGCACCTCTCCATTTCCGTCAGCAAAGCTAAAGAGATATTAAATACTCCAATGCTGGGGATTAGTCTCATGTCACTTTGCTCCACTGAACTGGCTATTTATCTTCTATCTAGGTAATTAAAGGTAGCTACAGAATTTAAGATGCAATCTGATTAGTGTACAGTTTAATTGAGAGTTATTCTGATCTGTGCTGTCATTATTAACAACATAACAATATTCCTTTGGTTCTTTTGTTGATTGCTGCCACATGTAGTTGTTAAATGCATAATGTTTTGTACTTAGCTGTGTTAAATTTTATGTTTCACATTTTCTGCCCATCTTTATACTTTTTGTCAAACTTCCTTTGAAACTTGTGCTTCATTTGACTTGACTTACTGTTTCCTCCCAATTTGTATCATTTTTGAACTTCACCAATTTGCATTGAATTTCTGTCTTTGGGTTATCTATATAAAATGGAGCTAATAGGAATTCCAGCATTCTTCATTACCTTTTCTGCACTTCCCATCACTTCCTTATTTCTAAATGTTCACTTATTTTTTCTATATTTCCAAGTTTTACTTTGAAATCTCACTTCCATCTTATGTCGCGTATTTTCTTGGAAGTTTTGTCAAAGACTTCCTGAAATTCCAAAGGCCACACGCTTGGTTTAGTTGATAGTACTCTTGTCACTGAATCGGAGGTTAGTTGGATGAATTCCACCAGAAGAGTCTTATTTCAGCACCATTTTCCTGCGTTATCTCAGGATCCATTAATGTTTTTAGAAATCTATTGATCTCCATCTTGAAATGTTGAATGATTGAGCTTTCACAGCTCTTAGGCAGAGAATTCCAAAGATTGACTGCCCACTAAGTGAAGAAATTGTCCCTCAGCTCAGTCATAAATAGCCTGTTCCTTATGCTGAAACTAACTCCTGGTTCTGCTGCAGGTCCAACCTCCACCCTCCACAGCCAGGGGAAACATTCTTGCTACATCTACCCTGTAGATCCCTGTACGAATTTTGAATGGGATCATACTCCTCGTTCTTTTAAACTTCCAAGGAAAAAAGCCCAATCAATTAGTCTGTCCTCATGGAACAATCTCTCCATCCTAGGAATTAGTTTGTTGAACCTTCTTTGCACTCTCTCAAAGGTGATGTCTTTCTGTCGATGAGGAGAGCAAAAATGCAATACTCCAGTGTGCTTCTCACCATGGCAGTATATAGTATCAATGCATACTTAAGCACATAATCTCAGCCACAATTTAATGTAATATGGAACAATGCTGCATTATGAGAAAGACTGTACTTCAATGAGAGAGAATTTATGTCCCCTATGCCTGTACAAAACTAATCCATTTGGAAGCTTTAATGGCACTGGATGAGGAGAAGGGTCTTCTACCAGTACTCTGAACAGCATTAATAATTCAGCCAGCACTGTTAAAAAGAGACTATTTAATCACTTGTGGCATTTGTTGTTTCTGGGCCCTGGTGCACACTGTTACTTTCATTTTTATGACAGCAACAACCATATTTTTAAAAAAAAATAGAACGCTTTGTGACATCCTAAGTCAGTATAGGTACTATAGTCTACCTGGCATGCCACCACCTGGAGCTAAACCATCAAATATTTTTTGATCTGGCAAAAGAGAGATTTTCTGAAGTCAAAACTGAAAGAACTGTGGATGCTTTATATGAGAAACAAAAATAGAAATTGCCGGAAAAGCTCAGCAGATCTGGCAGCATCTATGGAGAGAAATCAGTTAAAGTTTCAGGTCAAGTGACCTTTCTGAAGCCATATTGGGTGCTGCACATAAAAGAAGATCCTCTCTAATATTCCCTGATTTGATTCCCTTTATTTTCAACTGTTAAAGTAAGACAGATTGACTTCTATGATCTTTGCCATGATTGTGAGCCTCTGGGATATGGTACAATTGATGGCAATGGTCAAAAAGTATAAGATTTCCTCCCAAACACTGCAGTGATTAGTTTTGTGGGGGTGGCATGTATTTGATGCATTGCATAGATAATAGGGGCAGCCAGCTATTTAAATCATTGGTACCCATTTGGATTTGATCCTGGGGCACCTTTGGAGAAGGTAAGGTGACCATGGAAATTGTGCAAAGGAGGCATAAAAATGCATAAATTGTGCATTAATGCATTACGGTTAAGTATGTTGGTACTTTAAACAGACTTTAACTAATGTAACAGCTGCTTCTGACAGTTTTAAGTATCAAGAGGACTAATCAAAGGGGAATGTCATGCCATAAGACATAGGAGCAGAAGAAGGCCATTCAACCTGGACTTTTTTTCTTTGTCATTCTTTGAGATTTCGGCTGATCTAATAATCCTCAACCTTCCTTTCTGCCTTTTCCCATAACCTTTGATTTCCTTGTTGATTTAAAAACCTGTCTATATCAGCCTTGAATATGCTTAACGACCGAACTTCTAAAGCCCTGTGTAGTAAAGAATTCCACAGATGCTTTTGAAGCATTTAAAAATCCAGTTTAAATCTTTGAAAAAAGTTGTCTAGTGGTTTGTTTTAAAAGAAAATATTTACTTGCTATTTCACAATGTCTGTGTGCATAAATTCGAGGTTTTCCATTACTAGATAAATGCTGTGTGATGGATTTCACACTCATCCATTATCACAGACAGATGCCTGGTATTTCAGGGTTTGATTAACAGCTGCAAGTGGGAGCCCTTGTGCAGTGGTAGTGTCCCTACCACTGGACCTTGAGACCCATGTTCAAGTTCAACCTGCTTCAGAGGTGCATCATAACATGCCTGAACAGGGTGATTAAAAATGTTAATGACTGCAAACGATTGTAGACTCTGGAGCTATGGATCCCAATACTGTTGCTATAAGAGATTGTGCACTTAAGATCATAGATCACGGAGGATCATAGAATCCTATAGTGTGGAAACAGGCCCTTCAGCCCAACAAATCCACACCGAACTTCAGAGCATTCCACCTAATCTACACATCCCTGAACATTATGGGCAATTTTAGCATGGCCAATCCACCTAACCTGCACATCTTTGGACTGTGGGAGGAAATCAGAGCACCCGGAAGAAACCCACGCAGACATGGGGAAAATGTGCAAACTCCACACAGACAGTTGCCCAAGGGTGGAATCAAACCTGGGTTGCTGGTGCTGTGAGGCAGCAGTGCTAACCACTGAGTCACCATGATGCCCATGAAATATTTATTGTTTTCAGGGTTTGTTTAGTTAAGGGGATGTAAATGAGTACATGAGTAAAAATAAATGAGTTTTTCCATTATAATGAAGTTTACAATCCAACTTTATGCCATCTATTTGAGTACTGAAGTCTGCCAATGGTGGGTATTAGATGAATTGACATGGTTGATATAAAGGCAGTGGATGGTGAGTGAGTCGTCATGAACTGGCATGTGAAGCAGAAGGCGCCTTGTGGGTGGGCTAAAGGACAGAGTTGGTGTGGAGAAAATGAAGGATGTGGGTGGCAAGGTGGTCTGGCGGGTATAATATGTCATGGAGAGTGTGTGGAGGGAGAGATGTGAGATTTGTGCTGGAAGAATATTTTTGAATTTATTATTTTGGACATTAAACTTCATTACAGTGTCGGTGTGCTAAAGCAAGTCTTTCACCAACCTGCTTCCCAGGGAACCCTGCCTATCCAGGTAAGTAATTGAACTTCAAGGGCACTTTCTTTCCTGGGTCAGATTTGCTGAGCCAGGAATTACCCTGGCTCTGGGCTCCCAATCTTTGAATTAAATTCCGATCACATAACCTGAAACATCCACCAACTTCTGAATATTTATTTCTCTTCTTTATTTCTGTGATAGTGTCTGGTTCATGTTGTGGCAATAATCTTCACTTAATACAGTTTATTACCTATTTGTGTTGGTTTAAGTTTCATCTTTGCTGCTGAATTTTGAGAGTACATTGAGCGTGGTTCTTTAATTTCAGTTCTGTTCTGTTCGAGGAGGGTGATACTTTGAACATTACTTACTGCTTGTTTTTTAAATTATAACTGTGCTTTCAACTGATTATGTTCCATGTTCAGATATTTGTAAGTTCTGTGCTTGCACTTTTACCTGAACAAAAGAGATTATTTTAGAATAATTAAAACACTTTTGACTTACCTTTTAAACTTGAAATTTCAAGTTATGAATAAAAATTGGTCTTATTATTTTGTTTCTGGGGTGTCAGTATACTATGGCAGATGGACTGCAATGGTTCAAGAAGGCACTTCACCACTTCTGTGGGGCAACTAGGGATGAGCAATAAATGCTGGCCCAGCATGCATTACCGATGTCCCATGAGTGATTTTTGTTTTAAATATGGGCTTTGCTAGCTAGGCAAATATTTATTGCCTATCCATAATTGATTTTTGAGAAGGTGGTGATAAACTGATGTCTTGAATCATTGATGTCTTAGAGGTATAGGGACACCCACAGTGCTGTTAGGTTAGGAGTTTCACCGTTTTGACCCAGTATCAGTGAAGGAACAGTGATATAATTGCAAGTCGTGATGACGTGTGACTCGAAGGGGAATTTGAAGCTGGTGGTGTTCTCATGTATCTGCTGCTCTAGTCCTTCTTGGTGGTAGAGCTCACAGGTTTGAAAGGTGCTGTTGAAGGAGGCTTGGCAAGTAATTGCAATGCACCTTGTAGATAGTGTACACTGCTGCCACTGTATGTTGATGAGTCATGAATTGTGTTGAACATAATTGGATTGTCACCAAATATCTTTGTATGTAGCCTAATGATGGAAGGAAGGCCATTGAAACAAAGGAGAAGGACATGGTGGATGTGAGTCTGAAGAAGGGTACGTAAATATACTAGAGCATGTCAGTATTAAAGAAATAAAGGAGGTGGTACTGTTGTTTTGAAAAGCATTAAGGTAGATAGGTCCTCAGGACCTGATGGGATCTATAGCAAGAATGCTGAAGGAGGCAAGGGAGGAAATTGCTGAGGCCTTGTATGAAATCTTTGTATCCTCTTTAGTCACAGTAGAGCTCTCAGAGGATTGGAGAATAGCCAGTGTTGTTCCTTTGTTTCAGAAGGGCAACATGGATAATCCAGGAAATTACAGGCCAGTGAGTCAATGGAAGAGAAATTATTGGAGAAGATTCTTAGGGATAGAATAAATTCAGATTTGGAAAATATGGATTTATCAGTGATGAGCAGCATGGCTTAGTGCAGGGAAGATAGTTTCTCACAAACTTGATTGTTTTTGTTTGAGAAAATGACAACGATGATTGGGGGCAGGGTAATAATGTTGTCAAGGGCCTTGCTAAAGTCCATATATACAGTCACATGGGATCCGTGTGAGTTGCTAAGACAAACACAGAACTGGCTTAGTCGTAGAAGACAAAGAGTAATGGTGGAAGGGTGTTTTTCTGACTGGATATCTGTGACCAGTGGTATTCGACAGGGATCAGTGCTGGGACTACTGTTGTTTGTAATATATGCAAATGATTTAAAGGAGAATGTAAATATCCTGATTAGTAAGCTTGCGGATGACACAAAGATTGGGGGAGCTATAGATAGTGAGAGGATACAGTAGGATATAGAAAGGCTGGAGACTTAGTGGGAGTTTAATCTGGACAAATATAAGGTGATGCCTTTTGGAAAATCTAATGCAGGAGGGAAATATACAGTAAATGGAAGAATATTTAACAGCATCAGCATATGGAAGGAGCGAGGTATACAGGTCCATGGTTTCCTGAAAGTGATAACATAAATGGATAAGGTAGTCAAGAAGACATATGGCCTGCTGGCCTTCATTTGTTAAGGCAGGGAGTATAAAATGTGGCAAATCGTGCTGCAGCTGTATAGAACATTAGAGATAACAAGGTGTAGAGCTGGATCACAGCAGGCCAAGCAGCATCATAGGAGCAGGAAAGCTGACGTTTCAGGCCTAGACCCTCCTTCAGAAAGATTTCTGAAGAAGGGTGTAGGCCCGAAACGTCAGCTTTCCTGCTCCTCTGATGCTGCTTGGCCTGCTGTGTTCATCCAGCTCTACACCTTGTTATCTCAGATCCTCCAGCATCTGCAGTTCCTACTATCTCTGTATAGAACATTAGTTTGGCCACATTTGGAATATTGTGTCAAGTTCTGATTGCTACGCTACCAGAAGGATGTGGAGGCTTTGGAGAGGGTACAGAAATGGTTTGCAAGGATGTTGCCTGTCTTGGAGGGCATTACCAGTGAGGACAGATTGGACAGTCTTGGTTTTTTTTTCATTTGAATGTTGGCATATGAGGGGCAAACTGATAGAAGCTCACAAAATCATGCGAGGCATGGATAGTCACAGTCTTTTTCCCATGATGGAAATGTCAATTACTAGGGGAAATAGATTTAAGATAAAAGGGGGAAGAGTTTAAAGGAGATACGAGAGGCAAGTTTTTAATACGGAGGGTGATAAGGAGCTGGAATGAGTGCCAGAAGAAGTGGTGGAGGCGGATACATTTAATCATAACATTTAAGAGACGACATAACAGATAAATTAATAGGCAAGGAATAGAGAAATATGGACTGCATAGAGGTAAAAGATGTTTAGTTTAGAGGGCATCATGTGTCGGTGCAGACTTGGAGGGCAAAGGGCCTGTTGCTGTGCTGAACTGTTCTTTGTTCTTTGAAGGAACTTGCTTAGGCCCAGCGCGCAACCCTGAGGAACTTGTGCATTGATATCCTTCTTCCAAGATGATTGACCTCCAATAACCATCTTCCTTTGTGCCGCATGTGACTCCAGCCAGCAGTGGATTTCCATTGACTTCAGTTTTGCTACAGCTCCTTGATGCTACACTCTGTCAAATGCTGCCTTGATGTTGAGGATATCACTCACCTTATTTGAACTTACCACTCTCACTTATCTCTTTTATCCATGATTGGACCAAGCCTCTGAATTTTTTTTAATATAGTGAATTCTGCAATCCACACTTAACAACTTTATTTTATTTCTACATGGGTCCTGAGGTCTGTGGATGCTAGATACAAGGCAAGTTGACATAATAGATACAATGGAAAAGGGTACGGGCGGGGTCATAGATCAGCATGGATTGGCACTACGTTAGCATGGAGAGCAGGAGGTTTCACACGAGTGGGTTGAGGGGCAACATCGGTTAGCATGAACAAAAACTGAAATTGCTGGAAAAGCTCAGCAAGTCTGGCAGCATCTGTGGAGAGAAATCATTGGGTTGAATGGGTTGGCATGACTCAGGTCAGGAGTCGAATGGCCTTGGGGGGGAATCTAAACTGAGTGACAGTCAACAGGTCATCATTTTGCAAGGGCTGCGTTATCACAGTCAGTGACGCCTTCTATCACTTTGATGATTGAGTTTAGACTGAGAATCACTATTGAACTATCCTGCTTTTTTGAGAGTGGGACATATCTAGACAATTTTCCATGTTGCAGTATAGGTGCTGGTGATGCAACTGAATTGTAAAAATCAAGCAGATTTTAAAATGTTGAGACCTGTGAGAAACTTTTTGTTTCGTATGTCTCTGAGGTTCTGCGTTTACCTGATTAGTTTAGTGCTATAAGTTGGAAGATTTTGCATATGATGATTGCCTTTGTGCTCCCATGAACAAACACTTTCATTACTAAGTATTTTTAGTGTAAGTGGAACTGATTTGGTGCTAGCTCACTCAAACCGCATTCTTTGTCTGTGACTCTGGTATTGTCTATTGTCTGGCTCCAGGAACATCCTGGAGCTTAATAACTGTGAATGGCTGTTCTGAGAGCAACTTTTCTGCTTGGGTTCATAGGTGAAGGGAAGGTGGAACTTGAATAGTAGTTTGTCATTTCCCAAAGTCACTCTTTGTCCAAATACTCAAAAATAGTCCACTTCTAGTGATAGCAATGTTGTAATTATGTGCTTTTTTTTGTAATTGTGTAGTTTATGAAAGGATTTATATTTTTAAAGACTTTGAGCTTGCTTTGAGGAGCAAAAATTATTTGAAACTAATCTGGCATCTGTGTTCTTATTCTTCTAGAAACCTGCAAACATTTTAGTAATGGGTGAAGGACCAGAACGAGGGAGAGTCAAAATTGGTATAGTATGCTATAACTTTTGTTTTGTACAGTTTCTGGACTGATTATGGAAGCTAATCTGGAAGTTTGTGTTATAGGCTAAAAACACAAATAGATGTTCTGAATGTTGTATTCGAATGAAGACTTGTTAGAAAATTGCAGGGTATTTTAATTTTTTTTTTGTTGCTTAATTTGCTTCCTGTGTAAAGAATTGCCATTGTGTGCCTAGACAAGGATCAGCCAAAATCAGCAGCTCTATGTAGGTAGCTCCATGGGAAAATCCAATTCATTTGTATTCTTTCCTGTCTCTGATGTCAATCAAGTTGCATCTGAGTTATGGAACTTCCTGACTTTGATTAACAGTCACATCCAGAATAGGAAAGAATGCTGATTGGTAAGATTTGATTAGAACTGATGGCGTTGTTGGCTTGGATGATCCTTGCTGTGTAGGTATTTTTAATTACCAACTCTTTAAGGCAGAGTGAAATTTGCATCTCCACCCAGTGAGTTCTAATCACATATTTCAATATATATCCATCTATCAGGTACTTGTTCTTTGAAACCAAAAATGGGCCAATTAAATTAAGTTGAGGCATGTAATATTTCAGAGTTGTTTGATCAAATGTGCAATAGTTCTAGCTGTAGGGTTTTGCCCTAGAATGAAATGAGTTTCATTCGCAAGATTGAACTCTTGCTACAGAATAGTTGATTTTTAAAAAAAAAGCAGAATACTTGGGACACATGGGGATATAGTGCTTAACCCAACAGGAATGAGTGATTTTACTCTTGCTGTCTCAACTCACTTTCAATGACCTGTGTGCAGTCAAATGTAAGCTTGAGAAATTTGGTGACAGCATTAAAATCTGGAGAGCGTAAAGAGAGAAACCTCTTTTAAAAAGAAGAATAAAGAGTGATTTACATCCACATTGCAAAACGGTTGACAAATCAGAAATCATGAATGGAATTACATCATAGAGTGAGTGTTATTAAACTATGACAAGGTTTCTTGATGATGTGAGGAATTGATTTCATAAAGTTTATGAAATACCATGTTCAATTTTGATCACCACAACCCAAAAATGAAGTATTACATACTGGAGCTGGAGCAAAAAAGGCAACAAAACTGATTGCAAGTTAAAAAGGGATGAACTATGGGGAAAGATTAAGAAGTTGAAGCTCTACATCTTGTCAAAAGGCAACAACTCCTGAAGAAATCTTAATGTTCCATAATCATAGTTACTATAACATAGTAGGAAAAAAAATGCATTTAAATTGGCAAAAGGTAATTTTTAAAACCTACAACATAGAATCCGAAAGGAAAGATGGAGACTATTTTGTTCACGTTTCTGCACCAGTTCTTTGAAAGAATGATCCATGGTCCTGCTTTTTCACCAATAGCTCCATAAAATATTGAGGGGAAAAAGTTTTGTTATGCTGTGATTTAAAAAGTGGAAGCGTGGAAGCAGGCAAGCAGGATTTTAGAGAATAAACTGAAATGGTATAATGAGATGCTTCAGAGATCTTTATTACACTAAATAGTCTTTTCTTGTCTTTGATTTTTCTGGTGCCAGTTTTTCAAAGTCTTTGCAGCATCTAAGAACCTTGTTGGCAAATATTCTGGACTTGTATCCTACCCTATTACCCATAAAAACAAGACAAAGGACTGCAGATGCTGGAAATATGAAACAAATACAGAAAGTGCTGGAGAAACTCAGCAGGTCTGGCAGCATCTTGAGAGACAGTTAACATTTTGATACCAGCAACCCTAAATCAGAATTGGTGTAGTTAGCAGAATTCCATTGCCATCAAATCATGGTAGGTGAATTGAAACTGATAATGTCCATCAGAGAGGCTGAAATCATTCCAGGATTATGAGGCTCAGGTATTGGCAGAGGGAATCGGAATTTTAGGCAAACCCAGACAGAAGCTCCTCACGTGTGTTCCCTTGATGATCTGAAGGAGAGAAGCAGTACTCCTAGTTGGATATTCTACTTAATGATGAGTAGGAAACTGGACAGATGTGGAGAAGACTGAAAATGCCCTATGATGCAGTGATTTAAGATTGGATTGAGGACGCAAGGCTGGTTATGGCGTCCAGGGACCTGTGTAGGTGACATTCTGATGGAACATCTGTGTTGGAAAGCCCATTGAAAAACCACTGGGAAAGGGTATACAGTGGGAGAACTTCGAGGAACTGATAAGGGTTTTGGGATAGCCTGTTACAACTGCAGCAGAAATTCTGAGAGTACAAGCAAGCTGAAGGAAATTGGGGAGCCTCTCCATGTCCTTTGGAGTTGTTCAATTACATCATCTGCCTGCATCCCTCCTTCAAATTGACAGGGGCAGCAGCTGAAGGACTGCCTAGCAGAGTTAGTGAGGGATGGTAATATACAGATGGAGCTGAGGATCCTTAATTTTGACATGTCTCAATTCTTTACACTGGATTATATCATATAGATTATAGGTAAGGATTGGACTCTTAATATCAAGAAAGAGGCTACAATCTGGGAGGTGATAATCAGCACAAACCGATGTAAACTTCAGGCTGAAGAAGCAGGCAGAAAAGATTTATTGCACGGCAAGCACAGATCCAGTCTTCCTGTTTTATCTCCATGGTAAACCTCATGGCTGATCCTGTCCAAGGGCTGTCAAACAGGTGTTTGCATTGCGAGCCCTCCACAATCACTACCACCACCTCTATCTGATGCAGACACCCCATCCTGGGCAGTGGCCTTTCCTTTTCACCAGACATTAAGCTAATTGGGCATCCCACCAAAAGTGAGGTAAGGACTGAGATTCTTCATGAAGCTCAACCTTATGTAGAGCAATAGGGACTTGCCCTACAGTGAGCTTGAAATTTGGTACAGTCGTAGTGTCACACTTAATTTACTCACGAGCGAAGGTGTTAACTGTTAATCGCCAGTTTTTTCCATGAGCATCTCACTGAGCAGTGCGAGCTGATTAATACTTCTTTCGCCAACAGAGTCTCTGCTTCGTAGGGATTGGAGCTCTGCCTAATTGTCCTCAGTCACACTTTTCATAGCTTTGGTTTTCTGGTAGTTTGTGACCCAACTGTTGGATCAAATGTATTAAGAGATAAATGGGTGTCCTTGGAAAACATGTATGGTGACTGCTATGAGGAGCACATTGAGGTAAGCAGAAGGGGTGCACGAGTCTTTGAAATTGCTCCACACACTCAAGGTGTATCGTTCTGTGTGTGGAGACCTAACTGACCTAGACCCTAATGAACTGTTCGAGTAGCAAGGAATTGAGCTGGTCTTTTACCTGCCGGCATCATCACTGTCTTTGAGATGTCCTACCAGCCATCTCCAAATAGTCAAAACAAGGCCTTGCCGGAATATCCTGTTTAGCAGAGTTCCCACTTGGCCTAACTCTAGAAGGTGCCCTCATTAATGTGGGAGAAAAGAGTAGAATACCCATGCAAATTTCCAATTTCAGCACAAAGTTGTTTACCTCCAACCAAAGCTACCCACAGTTGTCCATAAACCTGCAGATATTACGGATAATAGAATGACTGGAGGAGACATCACTCACTTTATTTGAAAGATGGATGTTGGCGAGTTGGAGGACACCTATAAGCAGTAGCTTGTTTCTATGCTCACCGACTACAGGACGAATTGCAGTAAACATGATGAAAATAGTGGGTATTGTGACCTGGTAGGCCACGGGATTATGACTAAAGATGACCATCTAGTAAAGATTACTTACTGCTACATCTCACACCATGACTGGTAGGAATTCTGGGACTACCTGCAAAGTTGTTAGACTGAGGAGTCATGAAGAATGAATACTGCATACTTCTCACAATGAAGAAAGATGGGAAAATGAGGATCTGTATCAATTGCTGGGCATTCAGCGCAAAGACTAATGAGGATGTTTAACTTCTAAATAGGATTGAAAAAGCACTGCAAGTTCTCAAGGTATGAAGTCGTTTGCAATCTCGATTTGGCCCATGGTTATAACCGGCTACCCTTCGCTGAACATGATATTTAAAAGACTGCATTCTCAACAGGCATGGGGAGCTTTACAAATATACAAAACTGCAGTTTGGACTTTATAATACCCCTGTCACTGTCATGCTTTTGATCAGTAAAATGTTTGGAGATCTTAATTTCCAGTCCATCCTTGTGTATCTGGATGACATACACCTCTTCAGCATGACTTTCAAGGAAACTCTTGCAAGATTCAACACTGTCTTAACCAGCTTGTCTCCTGCCAACTTTTCTGGACAATTTTATTATTGGGAACTGCACTACTAAGGAAGGCATCATTCTTGATGAGGAGATAATCTGACCAATAGAGGCATGGAGCTGGCCTAAGACAGGAGAGAAATGCATAGATTCTTCGGTCTAACTTGCTACCAAAGGAGGAAACTTCCTGCCTGAATGCATCAACTGAAACAAGAAGGGCCATTGATCACATGACTCCTGGAGTCATGACATAGACCCTAACTGACCTAGACCCTAATGTGGGTAATCTGCCATAGAACCTGGATCCCTTAAGGAGTACCAGTTTGGATAAGATGCTGAGAAAGTCTTCTCGAGCAAATGCTGGATATCACCCTAATCTTTGTCGTCTTGAATCAACAAGCTGGAGAGAAGGCAATGCTGCCACTGGTGTGGATTCTAACATTCTAGCCATCCTAAAGCAATTGAACCTGCTCATCACTCAGCAGTTCAGCAATAGTTACTCAATGCAATGGACAGCAAGTTTCAAGCATCGGAACCTCCAGAAGCAGATGGTGACAGTGTGAGAGGACAACTGAAAGCTATCAGTTTGGCCACAGCTGTGTGCAGTTCTGGTTGCCCGTTTAGGAAGGATGTGATTGCAATGGAGGGTGTGCAGAGGAAATTCACCAAGATAATGGACCATGGAATGGAGCAGTTTAGCTACAAAAAGAGGCTGGATAGGCTTGCGTTACTTTCTTTAGAACAGAGAAAGCTGAAGTGGGGTGACCTGATTGAAGTGTAAAAGATTTAGGGATGTGGACAGGGTGGCTAAGAAGCAGCTGTTCCCTTTAGTTGAAGAATCAATAACAAGGAGGCACAGTGGGTAGAGGGCAGGATGTTCAAAGGGGATTTGAAAGATTTTCTTTCACCTAGAGTATGGTGGGGATCTGGAACATACTTCCTAGGAGTGCAGAAGAGGTGGGAACCCTTACAACCTTTTAAGTACACAATGAGCACTTGAAATGTCATAACATTCAAATCTATGGGGCAAATCCTGGAAAGTGAGATTAGTGTAGATATAGGATGGTGCAGACTTGATGAACCTAAGGGCCTGTTCTATGCTGTATGACTCTGATACTGCAACTACTTCCAGATTAACCTTCATCTCCCTTCATGTTCATCGTTACCAGATGCCAGTGGCAATTCCTGTTCCATGATCTTTGGGCCAGCGGTGTATTCAAATCCCTTGCTACATCTGCTGTAAAGGACTTTGATGTAAACACTATATTTTATAGTAGTTTAGTTAAGCGACCAAACTTTCTTGGAATCTTCTTAGAATATATCTTGATCCCTTATTAATCTCTCATTTTTCCATGTAAAGCACTTGTGCAATAAGACTAAATATTCCTCAGAATTGTGCTGCCTATTTTTGTGGCTATCTGTACTCCTGTTCTGAATCCACACTTGCCCAGCTGTTTTCACATGTTACCTTTTCAATTATTTGTTGTTCTAGCTGTTTCTATGCATTTGCAATTCCTCACTTTATTGTCCAAACTATTGTTTGCTGACTGGTTCTTTGTACTTGGAACTGGAAGACTTCCTTCAGTCTATGTCTACTTCCTTTCTTTCTGATTGGCAGTCAGAAATTACTCAATAAAAGCAAAACCTCAGCAAGTGAGATGAACAAAAAGAAAAGGAACTGTAAGCAAACCAGACGAATGCAAAAATGAGATTGTCAATCTACATATGTCATTGCTGTGCTGTCAGATAAATGCTTGTAGGTTAGAACCTTCAATTGGTGAATCTCTGAGGAAACAGGATTTTGAGAGCATGGAAGGAGAAGTATCTGAGTTAGTTGCCTTTGCATTATTGTTTGTGTTGCTCTTGGACAATAACCGACAGAATTCTGCTACGAAGCAATTTTGCTGGAGTCCTGTATACTGGTGTAATTGGAGAGATCAATGGAAAGGCTAAGGAGGGAACGCCATTAAAGAAATAAGTTTTTTGTTTTTTTTTGTTGTGTACTGTTACACCTTTTCATTCTAACTGTTCAACATTGTATACCTTTCATACAGCGGACATGGGTTTTGCTCGATTGTTTAATTCACCTCTGAAGCCTTTAGCAGACTTGGATCCAGTAGTAGTAACATTCTGGTATCGAGCACCAGAGTTGCTACTTGGGGCAAGACATTATACCAAAGCCATAGGTAAGAACTAAACTGGAGAACATTAGCATTAAACCGTGTTTTCCTTGTTTAGAAAATAAACAAATGAATATTTATTGTATTAGGAATCCAGTTTTTAAGTTTGTTTTATGCTGAGTAATATAAAGTGGAAAGTTAGAATATGCAATTTGGAATGAAAATCTATGCAGATATACATGCATAAGTTTTCAAATGCAATAAATATGAACAGTCAAGTGTTGTTTTGTTGTTAAATGAAATTCAGGTAACAAACCTTTCTTTTAAGATTACAAAGGAGATGGATCATTCATTGGCGAAGTGAAAACTTAAGTTTTTTTTTAAGACATCATTGTCAATGACTATAAGACTTATCTTTCTAAATGTAACTCTTGCACTGTTGTTTATAAGGAATGCCCATTAAATGTTAGTAAATGTAAGAATTTTTTGAAGGGTATCAAAGTTAAATAAAGTCGTTGATTGTTTGTTTGACATGAATGGTTTATAATCCTGAATTTTGTAAAAAGAATTTGTATTTACAACATCAATAATTCTTCTTAATTTTAATTATGTAAAGCCTGTAACAATGAGAATGGTACTGCTATGAAAAGCAAAACAACCAATTTGTTTTAGAATTTAACTTATTAGCAATCTGTGAAATTCAGTTTTATGATGTGAAAGTCAGAATGATGTCTGTAAATTTCTCTGCAAATGTTATCTGTTCTTCAGAAGCTGAAAAGCTCCAGTTTGGCAACCCTTTCTTTGTTTTATCCATTCCATTTACTCATTTCAACGTTTTCAATTTCAATAGATATTTGGGCTATTGGCTGCATATTTGCTGAGCTGCTAACATCTGAGCCTATTTTTCATTGTCGTCAAGAAGATATCAAGACTAGTAATCCTTATCACCATGACCAGCTGGATAGAATATTCAATGTGATGGGATTTCCAGCAGGTGAGTTTGGAATCTTGGCTGAACTGATCTTCTGTAAATTTAAGTCATTTTCGTAATGTTTCTTTATTTCTACATGTCAACATGGAGCAATCCCCAATGTGGCAATTATGCTCATGTATAGAATAGTTGCATATTTAGTACTTTATGTATTGGATGCAACAAAATATTAGCTGCAAATTTGAAAAATAGCAGCTTTGCTTTATATTATACATAGACTATGGAGTACTATAGTTGGCTAAACCCAGCAGCAATGAGTGGACTAATTCTGGTCACGCAGCATCAGAGGAGCAGGAAAGTCTATGTTTCTCTGAAGAAGGGTCCCAACCTGAAACATCAACTTTCCTGTTCCTCTGATGCTGCCTGACAGCAACTGCTGTATTCCTCCAGCTCCATACTTTTTTTTATCTCTGACTCCAGCATCTGCAGTTCTTGCTATTTCTGAGTTTAATGATTTTCAGTTTTCTAAACTTAGGTACTTTTTTTTTTTTTTTTTGTTCCGTATCACTCAGCCAATTTAGTATCCAGGTTACACCTGTCCATTTTAGTTTCCGCCCTATAACTTTATTCTCATAGTCTAGTGCATGGCACTATACTGAACGCCTTTTTACAAATCTGTATACATCCATCACCCGTCTTTAACCCACTCCATAGCCCTGTCACAAAAGGACAGCAAGTCAGTTAAACATAATTTTTCGTTAACAAATCCATGCTGGTCCTCTGAATGCATCCATACTTTTGCACGTGTCTGTTAATTCTGTTTCCGCCTTTCCGTGAATGAAGGGATCTCAGAGTGTAGATGCTGTAATGACTAAAAGTTGCTCCACCAGTGAGTGAGGCAACATGAAAAGGAAACCAAGCACTAGTCTTTATTTCTTAGAGTGCTGGAATTGAAGAGTAGGCAAGTTATATCCAAAGTAATAAATCTTGGTTAGATCACTCTTCAGATGACCATGTACAGTCCTGGTTACATAATAGGTTTTCTTTTGGGGGGGTGCTAGTGCCAATGTCTGGTTGTGTAATAGAGGTCTTTAAATTTATGGAAGATTTTTGATAGAGCGGGAACAGAGAAAATGCCTCCTCTTGTGGGCAAGAACATAACAAAACACTGTCTATATAAGATCATGACTAAGAAATCCCATTGAGAATTCAGGAGAACCTTCTTTACCTAGAACAGTAAAAATGTGAAACTCTGGTTGTTGTAAATACTAGACGTGCATTTAAGGGCAATCTGGTCAACAGATGAGAGAGAAGGGAATATATGGTTATGGTGATAGATTTAGAGGAGAAAAGATGCAATGGTACTGAAATGGAGCATAATCTTTGGCATTGACTTTGGACTGAATGCCCTGTGGTGTATATCTTCAATGTAATTCTATGTGTTTAAAAAAAAAGTTTGTAAATGTTGCAAACTAAGAAATACGTTGAGGTCATTAAATAACAGCAGCTTAAATTAACATGGATTTATATTATGGTTTGTTGTCAGATAAAGATTGGGAAGACATTAAAAAGATGCCAGAGCATTCAACGTTGATGAAAGATTTCAGAAGAAATACGTGAGTTTGTTCTTAATTTACTTGCTGTAATTAGCTGTTACAAAATAATGTGCTGTTTTCAAATCATAGAACAGTTACAGCATGTGTAGATGCCATTTGAAATGTTATGTCCTTGCTGACTGTCAACAAGATCAACTCCGCTAGGTCCATTTCCCCACCTTATTCCTGTAGCCTTTCAAATTTATTATATTTAGTTAATTGTCCAATTCCCTATTGAAGACCACCACTGCCTCACAGTGCATTCCAGATTTGAACATTTAAAAATGTTTTTCCCATGTCACCTTTTGTTCTTTTTTTCATTATCTTAAACTCCTGTCCTTTTATCTTGGTTCTTCTGGTAGAAACAGATTCTCCCTTTCTTGTCTGTCTAAATTCCTCATGACTTTTAACACTTCAATCAAATAATGTCTTCACTTCCCCTTCTGTGAGGAACAACTCCACCTTCTCCAGTCATACCTATATCACTGAAGTAGTTCATCCCTGGAACCATTCTTATTTCTTTTCTCCAGATTCTGTCACTGTATCTTTCCTAAAAGTTACTACCTAGAAATGAAGATATTACTCCAGTTAAGGCTGAACCAGTGTTTTTGTAAAGCCTCAACATGACATTATAAAAACCGAAAGAACTGTGGATGCTGTAAATCGGGAACAAAAACAAAGTTGCTGGAAAAGCTCAGCAGGTCTGGCAGCATCTGTGAAGAAAATAATCAGTTAACGTTTCGGGTCCGGTGACCCTTCCTCACAGCCTGCTTTGCCACTTCTGTAGTTTGTACATTTCTACCTTCAGGTTTGTTTGCTCTAGTGCCACTTTTTGAATTGTATCCTATACTTGGTATGCCTTTCCTTGTTCTAACTTCATGCTTCTGTGCATTAATTGCATTTGGCACATGTCCTTCCATTCCAGCAAAATGACAATGAGCTCTTAAGATCTTAACAGTATCCTCCTCACATTTTACAGTGCTTTCATGTTTTGTGTAGTCTACAGATTTTGAAACTCAGCTGTGTACACCAAATCAAGTTTTTAATATGAAGTAAGAAAAGCTGTGACCCTTGTATCCGAGGAAAAGACTGCTTCCTCCAGTCCAAAAAACAAGTAATAAATGCGCATCACTTCACTGCTTCCTGTTACTCAGCCAATTTTGTACCCATGGTACCACTGCATCTTATTCCTTGGGATTTAACTTTGCTGAGAAACCGGTTATGTGGCACTTTATCATGCGCACTTTGGAAGTCCATTTGCACCATGTCAACCTCATTCGCTCATAAACCGCTTTGTTTTCTCATTCCAAAAAAGGTATAGATCCATCCTAACTTGCCTTAATTAATCCGTCATCCACGTGACCAAATATTTTTCGCATCTTGCATTAAGGCTATGGCAGCCAGAACCAATGTATGTTGTGAAACCACTTTCTATGGGTCCAATTAATAACCATGGAATTTAGACGGAGTAAAGATGCTGAAAGAAAAATTTTAACTTCAATTCCTTTTTGTCTTTGAGAAATTTTTGTAAAATTTATGATAGTTTTTCATACTTTTTCCTTGACTGTGGAGTGCCAAAAGATACTCTCATGCAGAATTTTTCTTATTCCTTTGAGAATGCAACTCATTTTCCTTCTACCAATTTCTATTGGAGGAATAATTGGGCAGTTTGTTACTGGCAAACATTCACCATCCCACCCCAGCCACGTTTTCCTTTGTGCATTCCAAACAGACATTGCTTAACACCTAGGAGGTGAAATGAAAATCTACCCCATGTACACCTCATAACTGAATATTAGTCGCATCTCTGTTTAACACAACATCCATTTGTGTACAGGTATATAAATATTTTGATTGATGAGACAGGTTTGGCAAATAAATGAAATAACCTGATTTAAATTAGTAATAATTTATAGAAAGATAATCCAGTTGATGTGACAAATAGAAGGTCTACACTTGTACCTTTATGGTTATCTTCTGTCTTTACTAACATGTGAAATTCCAGTCTTTTTAATAGTTTTTCATGTTAACAATAATTTCTGTTGCTTAATAGTACTGTTACTTTTTAGTAAAAGTAACGACCACCCATATCCAAATGCATAACACTAATACATAGGTGCATAATACATTCACCCATTTAGCTCGTCTCGTCTGCTCCGCCATTCAGTGAGATCATAGATGAATCAATAATCTTCAACTCCATTTTCCTGTGTTTTCCCTATGATCCTTGATTCCTTTACTGATTAAAAATCTGTCCATCTCGGCCTTGAATATACTTACGACCTGATCTCAGCAGCCCTCTGTGGTAAAGAATTCCACAGATTCACATTCTTCTGAAAGAAGAGACTGCTCTGCATCTGTGTCTTAAATGTGTGACCTATTATTTTGAGATTATGGCCCCTGACTTAGACCCTATCAAAAGGGGAGACAACCTTTTATCATTCACCGTGGCAAGTCCCCTTTTTTTAAAAAACATCTGTATCTTTCAATAAGGTCACCTTGCATTCTTATACATTCCAATGAGTGCAGGCCCTATCTACTCAACCTCTCTTTATAGGACATCTCTCCATACCTGGTATCAACCTAGTGAACCTCCTCTAGACTGCCTCCAGTGCCAGTATATCTTTCCTGAGCTAAAGATGTTCATAGTATTCCAGCTGCGGTCTGACTGGTTTCCTGTATAGTTTTAGTAAATCCTCCCTACTTTTATACTCCACTTCCTTTGAAATGAAAGGCAAATGGAATGTTAGCCTTTCTGTTACCCACTGAATTTGGATGCTAGCTTTTTGTGAATCATGGATAAGGACTCTCATATTCCTCTGTTCTGTAACTTTATGCAGTCCTTCCCCGTTTATACAACATTCAGCTCCTCTGTCCTTCCTGTCAAAGTGTAAAACCTTACATTTTCCCACATTATATTCCATCAGCCAAGTATTTTGCCCATCAGGAGAAGCAACACTTAAGAAGCAAATGGAACAAATTTCAGTTAATGTGGGCAATTATTCAGAATAATTTAAAAGGAACACCCCACCATACAGCTACATTATTGCATGTGACTGATGTGCATGTGAAGTTTGGCTAAACTACGAGATGATTGGATGGCAGTATCTATTTGTTGATTAGATACATTGAACATTTAGTAGTATTTAACTTGCATTTGTCTGCCTTAAGAGAATTGAATTTTAGAATTAAAATATTTTGAAATTTAGATTTATTTTACTTTTGCAAAATATGTAGCATTTCTGCATGTTAAAGGATTGGAATTTATTTCTTCCAGTTATACTAACTGCAGCCTTATCAAGTATATGGAAAAACATAAAGTAAAGCCAGATAGCAAAGCTTTCCATTTGGTAAGTCTAGGCCTTGATATTATTTGTCAATTAGTTGTAAACACAGCTTTACAAACAAAACCATAGTATTAATTAAGTCTTCATAAATCAAAAACAGTTGTCAGCAATCATTTTGCTCAAATATTATATTAATCTATAAGCGTGTTGCATAATGTAAATGTGTGTTAACATTGTCATGAATAACATTACCAAATGGTGTTTAAAATATAATCCAAAAGTTATTAATTATTCATGGGATGTGCGCAAACTGGTAAGATCAGCATTAATTGCATGTCTTTAATTTCCGTTGAGAACTTGTGTTGACTTGAACCACTGCAGTCCATGTGATATTTGTGCACCTCACAATGCTGAGTGCTATTAGGTACAGAGTTCCTGGAGTCTGACAGTGCAGTGATGGAGTATTAATATATTTTTAAGTCAGCGTGATATATAACTTGAAGGGGAACTTGAGGGTGATGATGTTCCGATACTTTTTGGGTGATTTTCCTTGTCCTTCCAGGTGCTCGAGGCCAAGGGTTTGAAAGATATTGTCAGAGAAGCCTTGGTGATTTGTTGTGGTGAATGCTTAAAGATAGTACTCTGTACAGCCAAAATGTGCCAGTGGTGGAATGACTGAATGTTTAATGTGATGGATGGGGTGTCAGTTTACTGGGCTAATCACTCCTGGATTTGAATCTTGAATATTTTTGGAGCTGCACTCCACCAGCTGGATGGAGAGTATCATATTATATGCCTGAACTGTGCCTTCTAGATTTTTAAAGACTTGGGTAGTCAGGCAATGTCGTAATAGCCAATCTTTGACCTGCTTTTTAGTCCCAGTTGTTAAATTTCTGGTGACTTGTGATCCCTAGGATGTTGATGGGATGATGTTAATCACATTGAATGAAACATGGAGATGGTTACATTATCTTTTGTTGGAGGCAGTAACTGTCAGGTATGTGTGTGACTGAAAAGTCATTTGTTGACTAAATGCTTAAGCCTGAATGTTGTCCACATCTTGTTGCTTGCAGGTGTCAATTACTCCAATGTCTAAGAAAATGCGAGTGAAATTGAAGTTTTGCAATCCACTGCAAACATTCCACTGCAAACATTCCCCAACTCTGACTTTATGATGGAGGGAAGAACAATGATGAAGCAGCTGAAGTTGGTTGGGCTTAGGATATTATCTTGAAAAACACCGGCAGTGATGTCCTGACGTATCCCTTGTTGCAGGACAAACATTTGAGACCCATGGCTGTAGGGAGTTCACTGTGCTTGAGTTGGAGGCGAGGTCCCTGTGCTTGAGCCATGGTGGGGCTGGGGTCCTAGACCAGGACCAGGACCAGGTCCTGTGATTTTTGTTCTGGCCCTTGCCTTGTGCTAAGATTGATCTCAAGCAATCAACCAGCATCTTCTTTTGTGTGACACAAGCCAGTGCCATTTACCTCAGTTGACTTTAGCACCAATTTTATTTTGATCGTGTTATGTCCGATACTGTCTTGAGGCAGTCACTCTCACCTCTAGAATTCAGTTCTTTTGGCCATGTGAGGACTAGAACAGAGTAGTCCCTACGGAGCAATTACAAAGAATTATTTTTTAAATTAAATTAATCAAATAAAGAATGCTAAATAATTAAAGGGAATCCAAATTCAGCTCATGCATCCTTGGAGTGCGTTTCAGTAATGTTCTCGGTCGACAACCCTGTCATGCTCTGTTGGATGTTCCTCCCAGTAAATGTCCTGATCCTCCTCATCACCCTCAGGAGATTGATATTGATCCTCCAAATCATCTGCATTCAGGACATTGCCCTTTATCAGTTCTAGTTGTGAAGTGCATGGTATGACATATTGATTTGGCACAGCCTCTTTTGGGCTATACAGCTGGACCTGCCGGAATGGTCCAGGTATCTAAACCTCATCTTAACAATTCCTGTGGCCCATTCTACTGTGGACCTGGCTGAAATACGAATAGTATTGTTTTTTCATTCAGTCAGTCTGAAGGTTTTGTAAAGTTGTTATTAGTCATGTTTAGAAGGGGTACCCCTTTACTCCTAGTTGCCATCCTAGTGTGGTTCAAGGATCTTGGAGGCAGGAACCTGAAAGTTCTCTCTTATTTAAGCATCATGGCAGCTCCCAGGACATTTAGTGCAGACCTCCAAAATCTGGCATCAGTGGTCACATATAATTTAAACCTTGGTGGAGTTGAATCTTTTTATGTTGACAGTGTCTGCAGCTTGGTGATAGGGCACCCTCAAAGCAATGTGCATGCCTTCTGTAGCACCCTGCACGTGGGAAAAGCTAGCGATAGTGGAGAATCCCACTGTCTGGAACGCAATCTGTTCTGCAAGGGGGAAGGACATGAACAGCTTTGTTCTGGTGAAAGTGACATCAGTTACATCCTGGATGAGTTTGAGTTGAGGATTGGGAGATGCCGTACTGGTTTTTAGTTGCTTGTTGAAATGAGCCACAGACGTAAAATTTCAGATCAGCTGTAATCTTGACGGCGAGGGATGGGCTGGCCACCCAGCCTCCCTGCAACAAATGACGTAATTCGATGATGGTCTAGGACAACCTTAATCTGCCTCTGCATTGTCTTTCCATTTGTTTACAATTTATTATTCAATGATAAGCAAGTTGCTAATAAGCAAATATCATTTTGAAAGCATTGTTGTTGATGCCAGCCCCTTTAAGGATTGAGAGTAAATTTACGGTCAGATTGATTTATCCTGCTTTTTATGGACTGGATGTACTTGGGCAATGGTCGGATAAATGCCAGCACAGCAACTGTTCCAGAACAGTTTGACTTGGGAGTTCTAGTGCTCAAGTCTTCAAAACTACAGCCTGGATATTGCTGGGACTAAGGCTTTGATAATATGAGTCAGATTGGCCACTTTGCACTTCTGGCTGAAGATGGTTTCAACCTCCTTGAGCCTTGATCTCTTTATTAAGCTGCTTGGATCCACTGTCATTGACAATGAGCATATTCTTGAAGCTTTCCCCCCACCAATTTTTTAAAAATGTCCACCACCTTGTGCAACAACAGAGCTTTGATCTAATCTATTGGTTGTGGGATTGCCTAACCCTTTTTCTCCCCTGTTGTTTACCATGCATTTAGTTCTGTTCTTTAACTTCAAGTTGGTACATCATTTTTAGGTATGCTTGGTGCTGCTACTGGCATGCTGTCCTACACTCTTCTTTGTACCACGTTGCTGACTTATCTTGATAATGGTGGAATAAGAGATATACCAAGTCATTAGCTTACAGGTATTGGTATAGTACAATCCTCCTACTGATAGCCCACAAAGTGTCATAAATGTCCAGTTTTGAGCTGTCAGACCAGTTCTGAAGTTATCCCAAATAGCACATTCATAGTGCCACTAAGTTGCCCTCATTATGAAGGTAGAACTTTGACTGTAGAGGACTGTGAGATGGTCACTTCTGCCACTGCTATTATGAATACTTTCATTGGCAATAGGTAGATTTGTGAGAACAAGGTCATTCAGATTTTCACCCATTGGTTGTCTCAACATCTGCAGCAGGGTTAGTCTTGCAGATAAGTCTTTCAAGATTTGACTTAGTCAGAAATGGTGCTGCTAAAGTACTATGAGTGATGGATGTTGAAGTACTCCACTAGACTACATTCTGTGCTCTTGCTAAGTTCAGTTTTCTTTCAATTGATGTCAATATGGATGAGTCCTAATTCACCAGTTGGATGACAATAAATGATAATCAGCTGGAGGTTTCCATGTTTATGTTTGACTTGATACCATGAGACTTCATGGAGTCCAGAGTCAATGTTGAGAACTGCTTGGGCCACTCTTCAGTCACACTGCTGTCACTCTGTTAGGCCTGTCTATCCAGTGGGACAGGATGTATCCAAGGATGGTGATGAAGGTGTCGTGGAAATTGGTTGTAAGATTTGATTCACTGAGAACAACTGTCAGGCTGTACCTTGATTAGACTGAGGGGCAGTTCTCCCAATTTTGAAACATCCCAGTTTGTTCGTGAAAAGCAATTTACAAGGCTTGGCCTGCTGTGTTCATCCAGCCCTGCACCTTACAAGGCTTATGTTAGGGTATGCCTTCATCATGTTCGATGCCTGGGTAGAGACCAAATGGTCTGTTATGTTTTAGTCTTAACAGATTTGCTGTAGCAGCTTTGGTATCACTGAATAGCTTGTGTAGCTATTTCAGAGGACAACAAAGAGTTAACCACATTGTTGTGCATTTGGAGCTACTTCTTCGCCAGTCTGTAATGAGATTTTCTTCTCCAGAGAATTTTATTGAACCACTTGGGACTTTATGACAATTTGTTTGATTGCATAACTGATAACTCTTTTTAATTCCAGACCTAACTAATTTTGAATATAAATTCCACAACTGCCATTGAATTTAAACTCCTGTCTCCAGATTTTTAGATTTACTGGTCCAATAGCATTGCTGATACCGAGTAACCAAATATAGGCACCACTTTTCTGTACATCAGTTAAAACTGTACTATTGCTCTAGTCAATCTGTAAAATATGTTCGAGAATGGAGAGATTACTCAAACTAGGAAGAATAAATTTTGTGCTTTTTAAATCTTGCAAAAAAATTGGAAAGGAGTGTGCATTCACTGTCAAAGGGGAATTGAATAAAAGCAAGATGTAGCATGACCTTGGACAAACCTGGAGAGGTGCCATGTGAGATAAGATAAAGATGAAAGTCAATAATAATAGAAATAAATTGGAAAGCAAGGTCAGAAAATGAATTCAAGATCTACTTAATTAAAATAAGAATGTTTATCTTCAAAATCAGTTAAACTAAAGCAAAAACAAAATCTGCCTGCATAGAAAAAGGGGGAGAAACCTCTCTAATATGTTCACAATGCACAGGGTCACAAAGACTTTGAACGTGCATTATGGTGTGGTCAAAGGATTCAAATTATACCTTATAAATCCATTCTGTTGAATCTATTCTGGAACTTTGGTATTTTTTCAATATACTGTAATGCTGCAACAAACTTAAAATTAGTTTTCTTAGCATTGCAGCAGTTGACATGGAGATATTTCTGAGGCTTAAGTTAAAAGTAGTTCAGCATGACCGCAAACAAACCTTATATTCATGTATATCAGTGAAGGTAAAAACAGAAGACCAATAACTCCATGTGATGGAATCTATAATCTTTCTAAATAGTTTCAATCCAGTACAACAAAGCTATTTAAATATGTTTATGTAAAGAGAATAGAATTATAGAAGTTAAATTACAAATAGTACCCATTCCACCTTTTGTAGTCCTTCAACTAGACTTGCCCTCTTCTAATTTCATCTCAACTCCCTTTCCTTGTATTATAAGAATGATTTAAGATTTCAATTTTAAATGGTTTTAGATTAGTAAACAAATACTTGATTCATAAGGTAATGTTAAAGTGTCTAATAATAATTTATGATACTAAAAGTATGAACAAAAAAGTATATCAATGATTTTGTTGAGCTCCCCCCAAATCATAAATCTTTGTACATTTGAACAGAATGAGAATCTCCTGGTATTTACATGTTGTACACATTTCAAAACATAGCCTCATAATTGAAGGTTAGTCCTGTTGGTATGCTACATATGTACCAGCATCATGGCTTTCAATTCAAACCTTGTTTAAGAACTGACTGTTATTTATTCATTATGTGTCACTGCCTCACTGTAAAAATGGTGCTTTTGAACTAAGCATGCATGCTTAACTTCATTTGTTTAGGGTGTAGTTTTCCTATGTAATCCTTAAATATTTGGGGATTTTTGAGCACAAGTTTGAAGTGGTTTTCAAAAGAATTAAAGGTCACGTGAAAAGAAACCTCTTTATGCGTGAGTAGTTTGGGTCTAGAATACACCTACCAGGAATTGTGGTGGAGACTAGTTCATTTGAGGCATTGAAGAGAATATTATTTCCATTTAAATTACCATCTAATGTACGGGGCTATGGAGAAAACAGAAGAATGGCACTAGATCATAATGCTCATTTGGAGATCTGGTGTAAACTTGATGGGCTGAATAGCCTACCTCTGCACTGTAACAATTTAGTTATTTTGTGACTAATTTTACATGCTACTTGTATATATTTGAGTAATGGGAAAGACTGTGAACATAACACCTGTTTTTATGGTTATATTTAGACTTGCTCTACTGATGGAGGGATGTGACATGAAAAATGATGCTGTTAATCATTAGTTAATATTAGTGACTGCCATCATAATTAATTGTCTTTTTAATATGCACTCAATTTCAGCTTCAAAAGTTACTCACAATGGACCCAACCAAGAGAATTACCTCAGAACAGGCTATGCAGGATCCCTACTTCCTTGAAGACCCACTCCCTACATCAGAGTATGTTGACTCCTTCTATTGTAAAAACAATTCCAGAATGCTATTAAAAATGGCTTGTTCGTATTGTACTTAATGTAGAATAACTTTCCAAGATGATTCAGAGCTATAGTTCAAAATAAATGATTGCCAAAACAAAGGAGGAGCTGGTAGGAGGAGTGAACGAGTTGATTATATTAGGAAGAATTGCAATCAAAAAAATGAGGTCAAGAAGTAAGGGACTTAGATGAGGATTACTAGAGCATGTCATTGGCTGAAGACACTATCTCCAGCGGTGAAGTAGAGTTGGAATTTAGGACGTAGTAGAGAACAGAATCAAATCAATGATGGCAATCAGGGCTATTGTAAGATTAGAGGAGGCTACAGAAATAGGAACAGTTAAGGCTTGAAAGGACTTCAGCTGTGTATAAGAGTTTTAAATTGGGAGAATGGTGGCTAGTATATGTCATCAAAGATTGCTTGATAGCTGAGCAGTAACTTACGTTGGATGGGATATTTGCAGGAAAGGTTTTGAATTAACTGAAACTTACAAGTTTGGAGGATGGTGGGTCATCCAGAAGAGCAAGAGATTTGAAGATGATAAAGGCAATGGCTGAAGATTATAACAGCAAGTTCTTGAAATATTTAAGTATTCCATTCAAATAGTGCTTTTGGTGTTTCATTAAAGATATAATTTAAAAAAATCAATTCACCTGCATAACATTTTTTTTTAAAAATCTGCAGTGGTGAAATGTTACTTTGGAGTGATAGGCAGAGGATTCACCAGGTACATCAAGGGATATCTAACTGTCAGTATATGCTCCTGTAGGTTTAACGAGTTGCTTTCTTTTCCTTTTGCCATTAGAAAATTATGAAACTTCTGTTTTGTTAAAAAGAGAGCCATGTTGCTGAAACTTCATCCTGTGCTCGAATTCACATTTGAGTCAGAACAGTCTAACTTGCTCCCTTCTCTCGAGTTGCTTATTGAGAATTCCATTTAGGCGTTCTCCACTGCTGTCTACTGCAAGCCTAACTTTACTGGTCAATATAAATGGGATTTGTGTAGCTGCGCAGATGAATTTATCAGTAATCTTGTAAATAGGACCTGAATAATTTTGTCACCTTGTAAGGTTGACACAGAAATAGAGCACATTGAAACTATCCCATGGGATAAAGACTATCCTGATCAGATCATTGTTAATAGGGCATTGTGGAAATTTGCAAACGGCCCACAGAACAGCACTTTCAGAACCGAAAAGTATGTGAAATCACCCTGGAAATGCAAAGCATCTAAAAAATAATTGAACAACAGATTAAGCCTACATGGCTATGCAAGTGATATTCTCCACTGGATGTTACTGTTTGTTGAAAATGAGCATTCTGCCTACCATGTATTAAGCTACGTTGTGCATGAATTTAAGTGCAGACTCACTGCCTGATGCATAGATCATATGACCCAGCATGAACCCCATGTTCCTTTGCTTTTCCATAATAGGGAGAGTGCAGACTGAAGCAGTCTATATCCAAATACAGCAAGATATATACCACATTCAGGTTTGGGTTGATAAGTACAGGTAACATTGGTGCCAGATAATGACACACTCCGAGAGAATCTGACCATCGTGCCTTGACATTCAATGGCACTACCGTTGCTGAATCCCTGCTATCAGCATCCTAGGAGTTACCATTGACCACAAACTGAATTATACTAGCCTTATAAATGCCATGGCCACAAGGCTAGGTCAGATACTGAGAATTCTGCAATGAGTAACTCCCCTCCTGACTCCTTAAGGTCTGTCTGCTATTCAAAATGGCACAAGTCAGGTATGTGATGGAATACCACTGCTCCTCGCGCCCCCGCCCCCCCCCAAAAAAAACTTGCTTGGGATGGGTGCAGCTCCAACAATACAGGTAGTTCTGCTATAACGCGTGTTTCGTTAATGCGAATTGGCTGTAACATGATTGATGAATAGCAAACGCTGCTTGTATAATGCGAACTTTTTGCTGTTCAGGTGTAGTGATTTCCCTATAACACGATTTTGTATAGCGTGAGGTCACACAAGAACGTAACTATCACATTTTCGGACAACTACCTGTACTCAACCTCAACAGTGCAGAACAAAATGACCCCTGTTTTTGTTCCACTTGATTGGCATCCTATTAACATTTTCAAAATTCGCTATTTCCACACTGAGACAAGGTGGCAGCTGTATGCACTTCAGCGACTCACCAACGTTCCCTAGACCTTCGAAACTTGTAATCTCTACCAGAAGGTCAAGAACAGCAGATAGATGGGGAAAATCACTACCTGCAAGTCCCCCTCTCAACTACTCACCATTCTGACTTAGAACTATATCACCAAACCTCGTTTGTCATTGGGTCAAAATCCTGGAATTCCCTTCCCAATAGGACCATGTATCTACACTACAAGGACTGCAGTGGTTCAAGAAAGCAGCTTACTACCACCTTCTGAAGGGTAGCTGGGATAGGAAAGAAATGCTGGCTTAGCCAGCAATACCTGCATCACCTGGATGATTTTTTTTTTGAGAAGGTCATACACAACCAGCCCATCCTTGAAAACTAAAGGCAAAACCAAACCGCTGATTGCTTAATTGGACAGCTCTTACCTCAGCCAATCATAGTTGACTTGCTGAACAATTTAGCATCTGTTTTTCCTGTTAAATAAATTGTCCTGATTTAATTTCAAATTTTGTTATTCTTGCGATTGCCCTAATGAGTGCCAGATGAAAAGCTTTGCTAACATATACCTTCAAAAATATTCAAGCTAGCATTCAAAGCTATTTATATAATAAAATAAAGACGTACGGATGCTGGAAATCTGAAACCAAAACAGGAATTGCGCAGAAACGTCCAACTTTGGCAACTTCACTGGAGGGAAAACAGGGTTGATGTTTTGAATCCAGTTATCCTTCTTCAGAACGCATCTGAAGAACTGAAGATGTTGCCAGATCTGAGTTTATCCAGCTAATTCTGTTTTGTATTCAAAACTATTTGCTTGTTTCATTACAAATTTAATTTCTTTTGCACATTGTAACAATTTATACCAACTTTATTAAATTTTCAAATATGGTAACTTGCATTACCTAAGATTTGACACTTAATTTGCTTCAATATATGTCAGAAAGTCAAGAATGTGATATGCAGCTGGGTAAGATTGTGGCCTTCAGTATATTCTTATAATTTTAAATTTTGCAGTGTTTTTGCCGGTTGTCAAATTCCTTATCCAAAACGAGAATTTCTTACAGAAGATGAACCGGATGATAAAGGAGACAAGGTAAATATAATGAACAGAGCACATTGAAAAACCCACTGTATATTATGGATTGCCTGAAATGAAACAAACAGTTCTGTAGTTCAAAGTGTTGGATAAAATTATATCATGACAGAAGATAATATCGTTTTTCTAGCTGTAGGTTTTGTGCTTAAATTAGTTCTCTGCTCTGTTCTCTATCAATTATCCTAATTGTTGCAACAATAAAAACTTATATAGTTGTTTCTTAGCTCGCCAAGCCAGTTATTCTGTGGTATGCAAACATTTTGTTACCCTTCTAAGCAAAATCATCAGTGCAACCTCTAATCGAAGTGTTGGTGTTCTGCTTTCTTCAGGATTTATATGATTCTCTGGTGTGATGGTCTTGTCGCTTCCGGTTCTGTTGTTTTAGCAGCGGTCTGTATACGGGGTCTATTCCTATGTGTTTGCTAATAGAGTCCCGTGTTGAGAACCAGGCTTTCAGAAATTCCCTTGCACGTCTGATGTTCGCTTATCCCAGTATGGTCACTTTGTCCCAGTCGAACTGATGGCCTTCATTGTCTGTGTGTATTGAGACAAATGAATATTGGTCATGTCTTTTTACTGCCAGCTGGTGTTCATGTATCCTGGTTGTCAGTTTCCTCCCTGTTTGTCCAATGTAATGCCTATCGCACACACTGCATGATATTCTGCATATCACGTTGGTCTTGTTTACTGTCGGTATGAGGTCCTTTGTCTTTGATAACATTTACCGTAGTGTTGCGGTAGGCTTCTGCACAATCATGATCTTATGCGGTCTTAGGAGTCTGGACACACACACACGGACCAAATCCTGAACTTCAGTAGCAACCACTGTACCATACACAAACAGAGTTGCATCAAGACACTGTTTAAATGAGGTGGATCACACTGCAACACCCCAGAACTCCTGAGAATGGAACAGGAGCGCCTACACAAAGTTTTCACTGACAATGGATACCCAGGACATTTCGACCGTAGATGCCTACAAAACAAATGACAGTCGGGACACGGTACAACAGAAGACACTATCAACGCCACCCTACATCAAAAATATATCAGAAATGACTACCAGACTCCTTAGACCATACAAGATGACGACTGCACAGAAACCTACAGCAACAATGTGCAAAATCTTATCAAAGACTAAAGACCCCGTACCGACAGTAAACAAGACCAACGTGATTTGCAGAATACCATGCAGTGAGTGCAATAAACATTATGTTGGACAAATAGGATACATGAACACCAGCTGGCAGTAAAAAGACATGACCAATATTCATTTGTCGCAATACACACAGACACTGAGGGCCATCAGTTCGACTAGGACAAAGTGACCATACTGGGACAAGCGAACACCAGACGTGCAAGGGAATTTCCGAAAGCCTGATTCTCAACACAGGACTCCATTAGCAAACACGTAGAAATAGATCCCGTATACAGACCACTGCTAAAACAACAGAACCGGAAGCGACAAGACCATCACACGAGAGAATCATATAAATCCTGAAGGAAACAGAACATCAACACTTCGATTAGAGGTCACATTGATGTTGCCTGGAAGGGTAATGAAACATCTGCACACCACAGAACAACAGGCTCGGCAAGCCAACGAACAACTACATCCACAACCTGAGCTACAAATTTTCGCTAAGATTATAAAAACTTATTTTTGGTGCAGGAGTAATACTTTATAAAAAGAATAACCATCTTTGAGTTTGGTGTGCAAAATTGTACAGCAAAAATCAGGATTCTGAATACTGGAATATGCTGGTTCAGATTTTTCTCTGTTTTCTTTTTTGATAAATTGAGAAGAACCAACAGCAACAGCAAGGCAATAATCACACTAATGGAGGTGGCCATCCAGGGAATCAAGACAACAGTCACACGCAAGGACCACCCCTCAAAAAAGTCAGAGTTGTTCCCCCTACCACTACCTCAGGTGGACTTATCATGACCTCAGATTATCAGGTACAAAATTCATTATTAAAGATAGCATGCTGTTTAGATGTTTGATAGGGTTCGGATAATTTTTTTTTTCACTAAAATCTGTTTTCCCTTAAACTGTAGACAAGCTGACTGTTGTTTCTTAAAGGAAACTTAAGCCATTGTAAGGGAATATTTTATTATTCAAATTTTAGTGTAAATTGTGCATTGATATTAAAGATAACTATATTACCTACATATCAGACAAATCTTGAATTTGCTAAAACAATGAAATTCAGTAAAAAGATGTCAGGCTGAATTTTAATGCCCTCAGTTGGTGTGGGAATGGAGAAGGGGCACATAGAATGGAACATGAAGGTGTGGAATTGGGACTCCCCCTACTTTCCTGACTCCCTCCAGTTGAACATGGGGAGGAAGGTTTTTTCTTTTATTCTTTGACTGGATGTGGGCACTGCTGGAAGGATCAACATCTGTTGCCCTTGATCTTGAGTGGGTGGTTTGCTCAGCCATTAGAGAGAGCAGTTGGGAGCCAACCACATTGCTGTTGGTCTGGAGTCCCGTGTCGGCCAAACCAGGAATGGATTTCTTCACCTGAAGGAAGGTTTAGCCAGCAGCCTGCTGCCTTCAAGGTATGTGCTTGATTGGCATTAAATGGGATCTTGGGTACTGACTAACCACAGTCACGTTATGACAGTCTTTCCAGCTAGTGTACAGGCCTCCTACCATAATTTAATTCTGCCTATGATGTTCATTTAAGATTACAGCATAAAATGGCTTTTAAAACAGAATATAGTTCATAATTCTAGATTATAATTTTATTAAGAATAAAATAAATATTTTGACATTTTTCTTTTAAAGCGTTCCAATCCACATGCTGCCTATCAGAATCCTGGACCAAGCACGTCGCAACCACAAAGCAGCATGGGATATTCAACTACCTCCCAGCAGCCTCCACAGTACTCACACCAAGCACACCGGTACTGAGCTGTATCCATTTCTCAAGCTTAATGCACTCACTGAGACTACAGACTGCCCATATGGCTGGCAGCCTGGGTCTGGCTCAGTTCCCAAGAATGTACTGTATATCCACATTAGCCAAGTTCTTTTCTTTCCACAGATGGAGCAGTGCCTCCACAATGTAAAGTACTTGGGTTAGACTTGAAAAGAAAGCTCTAGCACAGTTTGTGTTTATTGACATGCTGCTTCCATAGTTTACTTGACCTGCTTCTTCAGATCAATTGTTCTCCACTTCTCTGCCCACCCCTCCTTATGGTTACATATTGTAGCAGTTGAAGCTGTGAATGTGCTAGAGCAACCGTTTTTAATTTTTGGTGATGAATGTTCTTGCTGTTTAACATTTGTTTTATGAATAGCAAGAAAATATCTGCTAATCTGGTACTTGAAGAACAATTATGTTTAATAGTCATCCATGATGCAGACTATACATTATTTGGTACAAACTTCAAGTTTGCGTGCATATTGTGGTAGGTTACTTTTGTCTCTGTTTTATGTCAAATGTATTTGCAGCACAAGATTTTATTGTATGTAAGCTTCATAATTTATCAACAGATTGTAACCTCCCAAAGTCTCCATCTGGGCAGTTTTAATTGTATATCTACATTGTCCAAGCACACCTATAGCATACCCCATCCCATTCTTTACAATTGACTTGAGTTATAACAGCTGCTACACTTAATTTTACCAGCAGTAAGTGAACTGTACTGAGTATTGTATCTATGATCTTTATCCAGTCTCTCAAAGTACATTTACTTTGGGCAGTATTTTTTTTATTGGTGTTGCTGATTTGTGAGCATGCTTTGAGGGTAGCAAACAAAAAGCATGTGATGTGTCTCCATGTTTGCAGCTTCAGCTCAGATATTTTGTCAAGAATTCGCAAAGCTGACATTGTATAGTGGATTTAATTTTTGTTGAATCATTTTTTTAAATGAAAATGATATGTGCTTTTATTGAGTGCCCTTAAGATGAGTGTGAGATGTAGGAGAGCCTTAGAATTCATTTAAAAATGTAATGTGTACTGTACTATTTTACATGAACGAAGCAAGTGTTCTGACAATAAATTTTGGAAACTTATAGTATTAACTTTACTACTGTTAAATTTTATTAAGTATTGTGGATGCCTTTAATGCATTGATTGAAATACCTTTGATTCCATTTTGTTGAGTACAAGATTACTCAGCTGGAACCTAAGCATTTTTTTCTCCACTAGTTGTTCTTTCTATCTCTCTCTTTAGTTTTCCATCTTAATTATTTTTCTAATTTCTTAAAAACTTGCAATCTATGCAATAGTCACTTTAACACATGGTTGACAGATATACTTCTGCGGTTGTAGTCAATGTTTTCATCTGTTGGGCATTTTCATCTTTAAACTTCATTGGCAATGCACACAGGTTTCTGACACCCTCTTGTGGCCACTAAAGTAACTTTGCAAAGGAAAGTTTGATCAGGCACTGCATTAATTGTTGTCATTTGCTTATATAGTTCCTTTTAAATAATTTGTCTGAGCATATTTTACTTTTTTGTTACTCTTAAACTAGAAATTTCCAGCATGGCTATGTAGCCAGACAATTTTACTGTGCTAAATCTGGAGAAAAATATAGATACATTCTGTAGTTTTATTCATTGGCATCTCTCTCTCATTATCACTACCGAAAAATATTTTTGAAGGTATTGAATGAAACGTTATTCACAAAATACAGGAAGCCCATTTATTACAAACCTTAAACGTGTCAGTCTTAGAATACCTCTTGGTAGGTCAGTCAAGGAGCAGCATTGATGGTATCTGTGGACTGAAGAAAGCATGGATGTGGGAATAAAAAGTAATATTTTAAATATTTGTAAAATTAAATGCACAGAATAAAATAATATCAATTACATTTTCATTTTTGTTTATATTTTTTCCTCTTGACTTACCACCTCACCCACCCTTAAATTGTGAACTTTACTTGCACATATTAACAATTGATCGGGGATAATGGATCAGATACTTTATTAAACTAGTTCAAGACTGACCTTGAAGCTTCTCAAAGTTCACACATATAGACATAGAATTTTTGTGACTACTGGTTCAAAGGTCTCTGTGTGAGAGATACGTTAATAGCCACCCCATAATAAAGTTTTGCAATCAATACTGCTATGTTGTGTCACTGAGATTTTTTTTAAGGCCTGTCTCTCCAAAACACATTTGTTAATCACTACAAAGGATGTTCTAGAAGAGACATTGCTTTGTCTAGTCACAGGGGTTTTGAAGGTCTGTTCAAAGTTCAACTGTACTTGAACAATCGACTGGATTTCACCCACTTCATTATATAATTTCCTGTTGTTTGCAAATTGAATTGCAGTATATTTGACAAAAGGCTAGGAGAGAGATTAAAAGTTTATTTACTCAGCATGTTGTTATGATCATGAATGCAGTATCTGGAAGATGATGGAGGCAAATTTAGTCACAAGTTCCAAAAACAAATTGGGTATATACTTGAAAATGATATCTTTAGAGAAGTATGGGAAAACAGTGGGGCTCATTCAGTCAATCAAAGGCATTATGGAGTAGAGCAACCTTCTGCACTACATGGTTTCATGATTACAATATAATGTAATTTCATTGTCCTGTCGAAGTGTATTCAAACAAATGTCCAGGCTCAATAGTGATTTTTGTGAAGGGGTTAATGCCTAGAAGGAATGCAGTCAAAACCGCTGCCACAATTATTTATTCTCTTATAGATGTAGTCATTTCTGTTTCGACTATCACTTGTTGCCCATTCGTAATTACCCTTGAAGCTAGTGGCGAGCTACCAATATGGAACCGTAGAAGTAATTTTTTAAATTAAAATTTCCTGCCATTGCTTTTTTAAAAAAAGTATCACCGTTATTTTATTGATAAATTCTGAAAATAAAGATAAACCTGTTATAATAGCATTTTCTATGATGTCAGGCTGCCATTGCTGCTTCAAGTTAACAATGTGTTAATGATTTTCACAGAATATTCCATTCAGAAACATACCAGTTTCCTAAATGAAGCATGAACTAGTTTATTTGATCTCTTTGACTAAAGGCCCTGGTGAAAATTATGAAATTACTAGTCTGAATTAGGCTTTGTTTTCCTTCTGTTGGTCCAAATAATGCACATTTGTTTTGAATAGGCAGTGTTTTTAATCATATCATATTCCTTGTTCCAGTCCTAATCCGACCCCCAGCCACAACTCTTCCTCTGGTATATTGATGATATCATTGGTGCTGCCTCCCTCCTCAGTATCCAACAGCCCAAACGTACTTTCCAGCTGAAGCAGCGCCTTACCTGCATTTCCCACAATCTGTGCACAGCAAATGCAGTAGACTAATGTGGTCTTCTCTACACTGGGGAAACAAAGCATAGACTGGGTGACTGCTTTGCAGAACACTTGTGTTCCATCCACAGAAAAATCCTGAACTTCCAATTGCCTGCCACTTCAACACAGCACCCTGTTCCCTGGCCAACACCTCTGCAGCAAGCTTGCTGCAGTGCTCCAACGAAGCATTGTGGCTGGGGGCCGGATTAGGACTGGAACAAGGAATATGATATATTCCTTCTCCATATATCTTCTCCATTTTCCTAGCTACCATCAGTTCTGAGGAAAAGTCACTCAACCCGAAACATTAACAGCAGCATGCTGGCTCAGTAGTAAGCACTGCTGCCTCACAGCACCAGGGACCTGGGTTTGATTCCAGCCTCGGGTGGCTGTGTGGAGTTTGCACATTCTCCCTGTGTCTGCATGGGTTCCTCCAAGTGCACCGGTTTCCTCCCACAGTCCAAAGATGTGCTGGTTAGGTGGATTGGCCATGCTAAATTGCCCATAGTGTCCAGGGATGTGCAGGCTAGGTGGATTAGTCATAGGAAATGCAGGGTTACAGGAACAGTGGAGAGGGGTGGGTCTGGGTGGGATGTTCTTTGGAAGATCAGTGTGGACTTGAGGGGCTGAATGGCCTGCTTCCACTTGTAGGGATTCTTTTCTATGATCTTAACTCTGATTTCTCTCCACAGATCTGCCAGACCTGCTGAACTTTTCCAGCAATTCCTGTTTCTGTTTAGGGTTTTTATCAGACAGGATTTTTCTCCGTCCTTATGAACAAACGCTTTGCTGTCTTAAAACAGATTAAGTGCAACACTCAGTGTAGGAAAGCTGCGTGGGTGATTGTTTGATTAACACCTTCCTATAACCTCCAGCTGATTAGTCAATAAAAGCATTTTCTTTACCCTGGAGAACTTTAGATCTCCATGACTTTAGAGTTTAAAATGTTAATCATAATTAGAATGACCCTGAAAAGCAGAGTCTCTGAATGTTTATAAGGCAAAGGGCAGAAGGGTAATCTGAAGCAGGCAGAAATATGGATTTGAGATTACAATCTGATCAGCCATAATGTTATTAAATGGCAAAGCAGGCTTGGGTGGTGGTCGTTAGGGGTGGGAGCTAATGGTCTACTCCTGCTCCTTGTTTTTATGTTCAGATACATTTCATTTTAGAAACACTATACCAACTGGATGCATTTATCAATTTGCTATAAATAATATAATTCATTTAATGATGTAGTGGTTTTTAAAACTTCAACTAGCTCACCTGTAATTAATAGATGCCTTTTTTAAAATAAGTAAGTACTATATCAGCCACTCTCCACTGGAACATCCATTTATGCTCCATGCAACCTTGAAATTATAAGATCTTCATTAATACTTCGGTGCATTAAGTTTGAAGTTGCATATTTGACATTATTTTTAAATTAGAACTTTCAGATATTATTTAGCATTTGAGATTATGAAAGCCCTTTTTTTTGTCTTTGAGACAGAGAGTCAGGAATTTACAGACACTGAACGATCTCAAAGTGCCCCTCTGACCCAAATTTTTGTCGGGGCTGGATGATGGATGTGGTCAAGCCCATGACCCAGAAGCTTATCAGATGTGGCCACAGGAGCTGTTATTGCTGCTTCCTAATGCCCACCTTGGTTCTCTGGGACTATGTCACAGTTGTTTACTTGTATTTAGACTCTCGCACTCCCATCTACACCCCATGAAAACTCCAGCCCTCATTAACCCCCACTAGTCCCGAATAGCCTATATGCCAAATTATGAACACTTCCATGTCCATTCTCCCAATTTATACTCGGTCCGCAACAAATTAACAAACGGATCTAAATTTTAAAATGTTTTGTGGAAAAACAATTGTTGCCATAATCATGTAAAACTGAACTTTGAAGTATCAATAACAGAAGCATTAAGGTCCTTAACACATCTATATCTTGTGAAAATATATAATGAACAATTGCAAAGTCAGTTCACAGGGGGAAGAAAATCTTGTTACAACATCACAAAGTCAGCAATCGGGTAAAGTTTTTCCTTTTTCTCGTCACTCATTGGACATGAGTATTGCTTGTTGGTCAATTTTTCTTACCCTTCCCTAGTTGCCCTTGACAAGGTGATAGTGAGTGTAGTCCATGTGCTATAGACTTTTAATGACCTTAGGTAGGGAATTCCAGTATTTTGACCCAGTGTCAGTGAAGGAACAGCAATATATTTCCAAGGCAGGATGGTGAGTGGCTTGGAGGGGAGCTTGCAGATGGTGGTGTTCCCATGTATCTGCTGCCCTTATCCTTCTAAGTGGAAGTGGTAATGAGTTTGGAAGGAGGTGTCTAAGGGTCTTTGGTGAAGTTCTGCAGTACATCTTGTGGATAGTGCATACTGCTGCTGCTGAGCATTGGTGGTGGAGAAGCTAATGCTTGTGGATGTAATGTCAGTCAAGGGGTCCTTTGCCCTGGATGGTGTCAAGCTTGTGTGTTGTTGGAGCTGCACCCATCCAGGCAAGTAGGGAGTATTCCATCACACTGCTGACTTGTTCATTATAGACAGGATTTGGGGATTCAGGAGGTGAGTTACTTGCCACCATATTCCAAGCCTCTGACCTGCTTTTGCAGCCGATGTATTTATATGCTAAGTCTAGTTCAGCTTCTGGTCAATGGTAAGCCCCAGGATGTTGATAGTGGGGGATTAAGTGATGATTACACTCTTCAATGTCAAGGGACAGTGGTTAGCTTCTCTCTTATTGGACATGTCATAGCCTGGCATTTGTGTGGCGTGAATGTTACTTGGCACAGCCCAAGTTTGGATATTGTCCAGATCTTGTTGCATTTGAACATGGACTGCTTCAGTGTCTAATGAGTCTCAAGTGGTGCTGAATATTGTGAAATCATTGGCGAACATCCCCACTTGATGAAGCAGCTGAAGATGGCAGGGCCTCGGACACTACCCTAAACAACTCCTGCAGAGATGTCCTGATGCGCAGCAAGATCTCGGTGTCCATGTGCATAGGTCACTGAAAGTTGCCACCCAGGTTGATAGGGTTGTTAAGAAGGCATACGATGTGTTAGGTTTTATTGGTAGAAGAATTGAGTTTCGGAGCCACGAGGTCATGTTGCAGCTGTACAAAACTCTGGTGCGGCCGCACTTGGAGTATTGCGTACAGTTCTGGTCACCGCATTATAGGAAGGATGTGGAAGCATTGGAAAGGGTCCAGAGGAGGTTTACCAGGATGTTGCCTGGTATGGAGGGAAGGTCTTATGAGGAAAGGCTGAGGGACTTGAGGCTGTTTTCGTTGGAGAGAAGAAGGTTAAGAGGTGACTTAATAGAGACATACAGGATGATCAGAGGATTAGATAGGGTGGACAGTGTGAGCCTTTTTCCTCGGATGGTGATGGCTAGCATGAGGGGACATAGTTTTAAATTGAAGGGTGATAGATATAGGACAGATGTCAGAGGTAGGTTCTTTACTCAGAGTAGTAAGGGCATGGAATGCCCTGCCTGCAAAAGTAGTAGACTCGCCCACTTTAAGGGCATTTAAATGGTCATTGGATAAACATATGGATGATAATGGAATAGTGTAGGTTAGATAGGCTTCAGATTGGTTTCACAGGTCGGCGCAACATCGAGGGCCGAAGGGCCTGTACTGTGCTGTAATGTTCTATGTTCTATGGAGTTGAGATGACTGACCTCCAACAATGACAACCATCTTCCTATGTGCTAGGTATGACTCCAACCAGCAGAGAGTTTGCGCCCCAATACCCATTGATCCCAGTTTTTGCAGAGAGCATAGTCAGTTGAATGCAGCCTTGATGTCAAGGGCAGTCACTCTCACTTCACCTCTGGAATTCAGCACTCCTGTCCTTGAAACAAGGCTGTAATGAGGTCAGGAGCTGAGTGGCCCTGGCACAACCCAAGCTGAGCAGGCTATTGCTGAGCAGATGCTGCTTGATAGCACTGTTGAAAGCACCTTCCATTGCTTTACCGATGACTGAGGGTGGATTGATAGGGCAATAATTGGCTGGGTTGTATTTACCCTGCTTTTTGTGTACAGGACATACCTAGGCAATTTTCCACATTGTTGGGTGGCTGCCAGTGTTGAAACTGGCAAGGAAGAGCTTGGCTAGGGGAGCAGCAAGTTCTGGAGCACATGTCTTTGGTACTATTGCTGAAATATTGGCAGGGCACATAGCCTTTGCAGTAGCCTCTGCCTCAATCATTTCTTGATATTACATGGGGTGAATCAAAAAATGTAGTGTCTGTGAAACTGGAAACCACTGGAGGAGGCCGAGATGGATCATACACTTGGTACTTCTGTTTGAAAATTGCGAATGCTTCAGCCTTATCTTTTGCAGTGATGTTTTGGGCTCTTTCATCATTGAGGATGGGGATATTTGTGAAGCCATCTTCTCCAGTGAATTGTATAATTGTCCACCACCATTTACGTCTAGGTGTGGCAGGACTGCAGAGTTTAGGTCTGATCTGTTGGTTGTGGGATTGCTTGGCTCTGCCATTTGCTACTAATGCTATTTGGCATGCAAGTAGTCCTGTTTGGTAGCTTCACTAGGTTGACACCTCATTTTTCTTTTTATGTATGCCTGGTTCTGGTTCTGGCATGTTCTCCTGCACTCTTCATTAACCAGGGTTGATCCCTGGCTTGATGGTAACGGTTGAGTGGGGCATCTAGCTGTGTGAACAAACTAAAATATTTCTTTGGGATCTGGGCTCTCAACCAAGTACACACAATTAAGCAAAATCTGGGCCACTTTTACAGCAAAAGTGTTTATGCTCTCATTCAATGTATCTTCTTCAATGTCCATATGCTTTTTGCCTCAACTACTACTTGTGACCATGTTTCACATTCTAATACTACAAGTAAGAAGTTTATTGTAATTCCTTGCTGGTTTCATTAGAGATGGATTATCGGGGGAGACATGATTTCATTTTAATTTTTTTTTGTTGACTTGGTAGTGGGAAAACGAGAGGGCTGTTTATTTACATGCATTTTTGGTGAGGGCTTCCAACTCTTGAGGAAATGGGGTTTAGCAGTTTACTCCATTTAAACAAATGAGTACAGGAAAACAAATCTTTTGTTGCTTGGTGACAGGAATCCAGAGACGGAGACTGAAAAACCTTGAAATCATTCAGTCATTCTGTGTGTGCTAGAAAATGAATTCCGGGTACTTGTGTTTGCTCTGCAGTTAAAGTACCTAGTGAGTTTAGTTTGCAACTTGTGTTAGCTGTCTTTGGGAAAGATAACAGAAAGCAAAAGCACAAATGCACACAAATTTGCCAAAAGTAAATGGGATCCTGCTATACCAGCCTGAACTAAATCTTCTTTTGACATCTTGGAGTTTGTCAGAATATTGCTGGGCTAAAGTGAATAATGTGAATTTGAATCTTCTTTTTTAATGTGTATAATGGGATATCTTCAAATAAAAACCAAAAGAACTGCAGATGCTGGAAAGGCTCAGCAGGTATGGCAGCATCTTTGGAGAGAAATCAGAGTTAATGTTTCAGGTTCAGTGACCCTTCCTCAGAACAGGAATGTTTCCAACCTTCTGTGTAATTTCATTCATGTTTCTGTTGTTTAATAATTTTTTGTATGCTTACATACCCATATGAATCTGTTCAATAAGTAACCTGTGTTTCATTTAAAAAGAACACGAAGTTCAAGTTGACCAAACTAGGTTTCACACTGATGCCTGACTTTTGTTTTTATTTCAGATTTCAAGCATCCGCAGTTCTTTTTGTTTTATTTTACAGTTGTTTCTGACTCTGATTCTGTCCTTTCAAACTGAAAGTTACATTCTACCATGTTATGTCTACCAATATATCTTGTTGATGTTTGGTTCCTCATCAAATGAACTGTTGGAAATCAGTTTATGCTTTTGTTTAAAATGTACAGAAGTTTTTCTCTTCAGAATAAAATGTTCTAGCCTTGATCAAAAAAAAAGGAGCAGCACAGTGGCTCAGTGGTCAGCACTGCTGCCTCACAGCACCAGGGACCTGGGTTTGATTCCACCCTCAGGCAACTGTCTGTGTGAGTGGCGTTTTGCACATTCTTCCCATGCTTGCATGGGTTTCCTCTGGGTGCTCGGATTTCTCCCCCCCTCAGGCCAAAGGTCTGCAAGTCAGTGGATTAGCCATGGGAAATGCAGGATCACAGGGATAGGCTAGGGGAGTTGGTCTGGATGGGATGCACTTCAGAGGGTTGGTGTTTACTCAATGGGCCAAATGGCCTGCTTCTATACTGTAGGGATTGCATGATTCTATGTTATGGTCCCTTGTTCTTCTGGGATCTCCTTTTCAACTGACATCATTTATTAAATCTGCCTCATTACACATCATGAGATCGAAAATAGCCTGAAATCTTGTTGGACCCACAAAATATTGTCCTGGAAACTGTCCTGAATACACTGAATTCTTTCTCATGGTTTACCTCTGCTAATTTGAGTATCCCAATCTATATGAGGATTAATGTCACCCATGATTAATATACTGACTTTTTTTTACATACCCTCATTATCTATTGATTTTATTATCTGCCCATCATATTGTTAAGGGGCATTTGGGCATCTACCACTAGCCTTCCCCTTTTTTATTTCCTACTCCACCTGTGCAGATTCTACATCTTCTGATCCAAGATCATTTCTTGCTGTTGTACTTACTCCATCCTGTACTAACAAAGCTACCCCACCACCCTTTCTATCCTGTATCCTTTTGGAAATCACATCCCCCTGAATATTTAGTACCCAGCTTTGATCTCCTTGTCACCATGTCTCTGTAATGTCTATATTATTATTATACCTATTAAGCTACTTGTGTTAATTCATTTAATTAGTTCAAAATACCACATGCATTCAAGTAAAGAGCCATTAACTTTTTTTTTAAAAATGTTTGTACAGCCTCTGCCTTATTGTCTCACTCGTGAAGTAGTTATCCAAACAGCTGCCTGTAATGCTGCCATTTCTTCTTGCTTTGTAAGTCTACGATTCCCTTGTTCCCCTCTAATTAGTTTAAAGTCCTCACTACAACCCTAGTTATCAATTCGCCAGGACACTGGTCCCAGCATGGTTTAAGTGAGGCCCATCCCACTGCAACAGTTCCCTTATGCCAGTACTGGTTCAATGTTCCACAAAATAGAACCCATTCCATCCATGCCAACTTTCAACCATGCATTTAACTCCTTGAGTTTATCTACACTATACCAGTTTGCCCATGGCTGAGGTTCTGCTTTTTGATTTGTCTCCGAACTGTTCAAAATCTTCAAGCAGAACTTCCTTTCTAGTCATTCCCACTTTACCAATGTGGATGACGACAACTGGATCCCCTCTCCTCTCACTTCAAGTTCTCCTCCAGCACCAAGGAGGTGTCCTTGACCCCGGCACTGGACAGGTAACAGCCCTTGGGACTCCTGCTAATGGCTATTGAGAAGAAAATCTAGCCCCCTAATTATACAGTCTGCTACCAGAACTACGTTCCTAATTCTTCTGCCCTACACCTGAATGGTGCCCTGTTCCAACTTAGTGTGTCCAATTTGCTGTTCCCCCCTCTCTCACAGCTTGCAAGAACCTCGTAACTTTTGGACAAGGAAGCAAGGTAATGCTAAAAATGTTTAATAATTACAACAATGCCTTCCTTTGTTGGCAATGTGATATTTGTTATTATTGATTGATTTGCAATGTTGCATTTTGAGAAGTGGAGTATTTTTTTCTTAGAGAAATGAAGAGGCTAAGAATGGAATTATCCAGTACTACCAAAGGTTGATGCTTCAGAACAAGTCCTACCATGAGGCTTTCCCATGTTGACCAGTTTTCTATATAACTCTACAAAGCATCTTTACTGTATGCAAAAGATTAAGGTCCAAGATTAGTAAAGGAAAAAATCAAATTTTGAATCAGAGATAGTAGGAACTGCAGATGCTGGAGAATCCGAGACAACAAGGTGCAGGGCTGGATGAACACAGCAGGCCAAGCAGCATCATAGGAGCAGAGAGGCTGACGTTTCGGGCCTAGACCCTTCATCAGAAAAGGGGGAGGGGAAGGGGGTTTTGAAATAAATAGGGAGAGAGTGGGAGGCGGATAGAGGGATAGAGGAGAGGATAGGTGGAGAGGAAACAAACAGGTCGAAGAGGCGGGGATGGGGCCAGGAAAGGTGAGTGTAGGTAGGGAGTTAGGAAGGCGATAGGTCAGTCCAGGGAGGACGGACAGGTCAAGGGGGCGGGATGAG
>NC_063337.1:34356645-34356962 GCF_021869965.1 Rhincodon typus | reverse complement strand
GTCGGTAGGAGATGGAGGTGCGGCTTGAGGTGGGAGGAGGGGATAGGTGGGAGGAAGAACAGGTTAGGGAGGCAGGGACGAGCTGGACTGGTTTTGGGATGCGGTGGGGGGAGGGGAGATTTTGAAACTTGTGAAATCCACATTGATACCATTGGGCTGCAGGGTTCCCAAGCGGAATATGAGTTGCTGTTCCTGCAACCTTCGGGTGGCATCGTTGTGGCACTGCAGGAGGCCCAGGATGGACATGTCGTCTGAGGAATGGGAGGGGGAGTTGAAATGGTTCGCGACTGGGAGGTGCAGTTGTTTGTTGCGAACCG
>NC_063337.1:34329333-34356245 GCF_021869965.1 Rhincodon typus | reverse complement strand
GATAGAGGAGAGGATAGGTGGAGAGGAAACAAACAGGTCGAAGAGGCGGGGATGGGGCCAGGAAAGGTGAGTGTAGGTAGGGAGTTAGGAAGGCGATAGGTCAGTCCAGGGAGGACGGACAGGTCAAGGGGGCGGGATGAGGTTGGTCGGTAGGAGATGGAGGTGCGGCTTGAGGTGGGAGGAGGGGATAGGTGGGAGGAAGAACAGGTTAGGGAGGCAGGGACGAGTTGGACTGGTTTTGGGATGCGGTGGGGGGAGGGGAGATTTTGAAACTTGTGAAATCCACATTGATACCATTGGGCTGCAGGGTTCCCAAGCGGAATATGAGTTGCTGTTCCTGCAACCTTCGGGTGGCATCGTTGTGGCACTGCAGGAGGCCCAGGATGGACATGTCGTCTGAGGAATGGGAGGGGGAGTTGAAATGGTTCGCGACTGGGAGGTGCAGTTGTTTGTTGCGAACCGGGCGTAAGTGTTCTGCAAAGCGGTCCCCGAGTCTCCGCTTGGTTTCCCCGATGTAGAGGAAGCCACACCGGGTACAGCGGATGCAGTGTACCACATTGGCAGATGTGCAGGTGAACATCTGCTTGATGTGGAAGGTCTTCTTGGGGCCTGGGATGGGGGTGAGGGAGGAGGTATGGGGGCAGGTGTAGCACTTCCTGCGGTTGCAGGGAAAAGTGCCGGGTGTGGTGGAGCTGGAGGGGAGTGTGGAGCGGACAAGGGAGTCACGGAGAGAGTTGTCCCTCCGGAAAGCAGATAAAGGTGGGGAGGGAAAGATGTCTTTGGTGGTGGGGTCGGATTGCAGATGGCGGAAGTGTCGGAGGATGATGCGTTGGATCCGGAGGTTGGTGGGGTGGTACGTGAGGACGAGGGGGATTCTTTTTTGGTTTTTATTGCGTGGACGGGGTGTGAGGGATGAGGTGCGGGAGATGTGGGAGACACGGTTGAGGGCGTTCTCGACCACCGAGGAGGGGAAGTTACGGTCCTTGAAAAACGAGGACAACTGAGATGTACGGGAGTGGAATGCCTCATCCTGGGAGCAGATGCGGCGGAGGCGAAGGAATTGGGAATAGGGGATAGCATTTTTGCAGGAAGGTGGGTGGGAGGAGGAGCATTCTAGGTAGCTGTGGGAGTCGGTGGGCTTGAAATGAATATCGGTTTCGAGGTGGTTGCCCGATATGGAGACAGAGAGGTCCAGGAAGGGGAGAGAGGTGTTAGAGATGGTCCAGGTAAATTTAAGGTTGGGGTGGAAGGTGTTAGTGAAGTGTATGAACTGTTCGAGCTCCTCGTGGGAGCACGAGGCGGCACCGATACAGTCATCAATGTAACGGAGGAAGAGGTGGGGTTTAGGGCCGGTGTAGGTACGGAAGAGGGATTGTTCCACGTAACCTACAAAGAGGCAGGCGTAGCTTGGGCCCATGCGGGTACCCATGGCTACCCCCTTTGTCTGTAGGAAGTGGGAGGAATTGAAAGAGAAGTTGTTGAGTGTGAGGACGAGTTCGGCTAAGCGGATGAGGGTGTCAAATTTTGATGCTGGTACGTTACTGTTTTAGATCTGGTTTAAAGGTCTTAATTCATGATTAACCTCTTTTTGTAATTATGCATTAGCAAGTGAAAGTGCAGCAAGTAGATATATACAAACAATGACAAATTTAAAGTTAAACAAGTATCTTCCTTATGCATGGGTGAAATTGCGAGGTCAGTTACATTACATATGCTAGGTATGGGCAAGGTAAGTGGTTGGTTAGATTTCCAGAGCTGACTCATGTGTCTCAGGTCAAAAGGTTTCAGCAAGAAAGCCAAAAAGGGTGATTTAAGATGGAAAAATGCCTTTTCATTTGTATCAGCAGTTTAAAAAACATTGAAAAAACCAAAAACCAAAAAGTTTCAGAAATGAAACTCAAAGTTTTCAGAGCTAAAAACAATAACATACTAACATGAAAATTTGAATTTTTTTCTTTTGGGCCCTTTAGGCCCTGAAAATCCTTTGCTTACGGCATTCAACATTCTAACAAATGGAATTTGACCAGGATTTATGGATTACCTTAGGATATGCTCGGCTCATCAGGGACTTTAAAATATATTTCTGATTATCTTTATTGTAATTAACTCAACTTTTATTTAATAAAGCTATTTATTTTATATTTTGCTATGCTAAAGAAATTCAGCTGAACTTCTAATTCCTACTGTGCCTGTGATAACCATGTGACTAGCTTTATAAATAGCTGCATAAACACATTAGATTGTGACTATCCCTGGCCTTAATCCTATTCTAAATCTAATCCTATTTTCTAGCATTATCCTTATAACTCATTTGGTTGCTTTTAGAGTACAAATTGTTTGCCCAGTTTATCAATGATAGGCAAACCGACCCATATATAATTAAATACTAAACATCAGATTTTCATGAAAGGTCATGAACCTGAATCATGAATTTTGTTTCCTCCATAAATGTTGCCTAAATTGCTGAGCTACTTTCTAGCATTTTTGTTTTTATTTCAGATTTTCAGTCTAAATTTTAATACATCTCTAACCGTACTTTTCAAAATTATCCATCAGGTGCATTAAACCTGTGGTTGGTACATCTGCCTTGATAGTAAAGGTAGGAGTGACAACTGGAAGGTCCTTGTGGAAACAAAGTCACATCTTTGCACTGAGAATATTTTCCATTGCATTGTGTGACATTGTCACTATATTCCACAGAATACATTCAAAACATATCTAGCAACACCACCAGGATATCGTGAGGTATTATGGGACATCATCGTCAACAACTGAATTATATTCAACCATAATATTGTACCCTCATGATCCAGCACATTCCCTTGGTCTATCATCTTCATGAGTCAGAGATCCACCCTGGTTCAGTGAGGAGTGCAGGGCACGTTCCAGGAACAGCAACTGGCATACTTAAAAATGAGGTGCCATCTTAATGAAGCTACAACCCAGGACTTGCATAGTCTAAAGAGCAGGGGCAGCATGTGATAGAGCTAATCCATTCCACAATCAATGGGTCAGAGCTAAGCTCTGCAGTCCTGCCACATCTAGTATTGATTGGTGGTGGACAGTTAAATAACCAGAATAGGATGCTCCACAAATGTCCCCATCCTCTGATGAGAAAATTCAAAATACGTAGGTACAAAAGACAAAGCTGAGGCATTTGCAACTGTCTTCAACTAGCCTAACAATTGGATAATCTATCTTGGCCTCCTGCTGATGTCCTTGGTATCACAGGCATCAGTCTTCAGCCAGTTTGATTCACTCATTGTGATCACAGAATCTCAGAACCATTGCAGTGCAGGAGATGGCCATTTGACCCATCATGTCTGCACTGGCTCTCTAAGCTTTCTCTCTTAATGCCAATTATCTGCCTTTTCCCTATAGCCCTGCACATTGCTCCTATTTAAATAACCATCAATGCCATCTTGGATGCCTCGGTTGAACCTGCTTCCACCACACTTTCAGCAGTGCATTCCATACCCTAACTATCCACTGCATGAAAACGATTTTTAGTTCAACTCCCATTTACTACTTTTGCAAAACACAAACTGTGCCCTCAGGTTCTTGATATGTGAATAAGTGGGAACAGTTTTTCCCTATCCAATCTGTCCAGACTCTCCTTAAGATTGAAAATTTCTATCATTTTATCTGCCTTCTGTCTAAGGAAAATGGTGCCAACTTCATTATCAAAGTAATTTGTGCCTGGAATCTCTTCTGCATTGGAGAGAATGCATTCACATTCTGTCTAAACTGTGACACCCAGAACAGTATACAATAATCTCGTTAAGTGTCTTATAGAGTCTCATCATAACCTCTCTGCTCTTGTATACCAAGCCCCGATTTATTAGAGTACCGTATGCTTTCTTGACAGCCCTGTCTACCCATTGTGCCACCTTTAATGATTTATGCACATATAAATCCAGGTCTGTCTGCTCCTACACATTTTTTTAAGAGTAGTATGTTTTGTTTTATACTATCTCTTCCTCCTTTATTCCAAAATACATCAGCTCCCACATCTGTGCAATGAATTGTCACCTTTCCACTCATTCCTCCAAAGTGTCCTCCTCACTTGCAAACTTTGAAATTTCTCTCTATACACCAAGATCCAGATCACTACTATATATCCGGAAAAGTAAGGGTCCCAATACTGACCCTCCAAACTCCTCCACGAACCTTCCAGTCTGGAAAAATACCCCTTTATTATTAGATAACAAGGTGTGGAGCTGGATGAACACAGCAGGTCAAGCAGCATCAAAGGAGCAGGAAAGCTGATGTTTCAAGTCTGGACCCTTCTTCAGAAATGGGGGAGGGGAAGGGAACTCTGAAATAAATAGAGAGGGGGGAGGCAATGATAGAAGGTGGATAGTGGAGCAGATAGGTGGAGAGAAGACGGACTGGTCAAGGAGGTGGGGATGAAGCCAGTAAAGGTGAGTGTAGGTAGGGAGTTGGGATGGGGTGTGGTCAGTGAGGAGGGAGGGGTGGGTAGGTGGGAGGGAAGATGGACAGATCAAGGAGGTGGGGATGAGGCTAATAGGTAGGAAGTTGGGGTGGGGGTTGGTCAGTGAGGTGGGAGGAGCAGATAGGTGGGAGAAAAGATGGACAGATCAAGGAGGCTGGGACGAGAGGGGGTCTGGTCTTGGGATGAGGTCGGGGGTGGGGAGATTTTGAAGCTTGTAAAGTCCACATTGAGACCATTGAGCCGTAGGGTTCCCAGGCGGAATATGAGGTGCTGTTCCTCCAGTCTTTGGGTGGCATCATTATGGCACTGGAGGCCCAGGATAGGTATGTTGTCCAAGGAGTGGGAGGGAAAGTTGAAGTGGTTCGCGACTGGGAGATGTTGTTTGTCATGAGCCGAGCGTAGGCGCTCCACAAAGCGGTCTCCAAGCCTCCGCTTGGTTTCCCCGATGTAGAGGAGGCCTCATCGGAAACAGCGGATACAATATACCACGTTAGCAGATGTGAGCATCTGTTTGATGTGGAAGGTCTTCTTGGGACCTGGGATGGGGGTGAGGAGGGAGGTGTAGGGGCAGGTGTAGCACTTCCTGCGGTTGCAGGGAAAAGTGCCGGGGTTGTGGAGCTAGTGGGGCTAGTGGGAAGTGTGGAGCGGATGAGGGAGTCGTGGAGAGAGCCGTCCGTCCGGAAGGCAGATAAGGGTGGGGAGGGAAATATATCCTTGGTAGTGGGGTCGGATTGCAGGTGGCGGAAGTGGCGGAGAATGATGTATTGAATCCGGAGGTTGATGGGATGATACGTGAGGATAAGGAGAATTCTCTTTGTTGGTATTGTGGGGAGGGGGTGTGAGGGCTGAGGTGCGGAAACGCAAGAGATGCGGTCGAGGGTGTTTTCGACCACTGTTGAGGGGAAATTGCAGTCCTTGAAAAACGAGGGCATCTGGGATGTCCGGGAGTGGAACACCTCATTTTGGGAGCAGATGCGGCGGACGCGAAGGAATTGGGAATAGGGGATAGCATTTTTGCAGGAAGGTGGGTGAGAGGAGGTGTATTGTATCCGCTGTTCGCGATGTGGCCGCCTCTACATTGGGGAAAGCAAGTGGAGGCTTAGAGGCCGCTTTGTCGAGCACCTAAGCTCGGTTGGTGACAAACAACACCTGCCAGTCGCGAACCACTTCAACTCCCCTTCCCACTCCTTGGACGACATGTCCATCCTGGGCCTCCTCCAGTGCCACAATGATGCCACCCGAAGGCTGGAGGAACAGCACCTCGTATATTCCACCTGGGAACCCTGCAGCCCAGTGGTCTCAATGTGGACTTTACAAGCTTCAAAATCTCCCCACTCCCGACCTCATCCCAAGACCAGCCCCCCTCTCGTCCCAGCCTCCTTGACCTGTCCGTCTTTTCTCCCACCTATCTGCTCCTCCCACCTCACTGACCAACCCCCACCCCCACTTCCTACCTACTAGCCTCATCCCCACCTCCTTGACCTGTCCATCTTCTCTCCACCTATCTGCTCCACTATCCACCTTCTATCATTGCCTCCCCCCTCTCTATTTATTTCAGAGTCCCCTTCCCCTCCCCCATTTCTGAAGAAGGGTCCAGACTTGAAACGTCAGCTTTCCTGCTCCTTTGATGCTGCCTGGCCTGCTGTGTTCATCCAGCTCCACGCCCTGTTATTTCAGAATCCAGCAACGGCAGTTCCTACTATCCCTTTATTATAAGTTGGTTTAATAGCTCTCAGCCAATTTTGCATCCATGTTGCTACTGTCCCTTTTTATTCCATGAGCTTATACCTTGCCCCTCAAATCTGTTGTGTGGTACTTTTGTCAAATGTGTTTTGCAAGTCCATGTACACCACATCAACAGCAACCCCCACCTCCCTTGTCAACTCCCTCTATTCCCTCGTTAAAATTTTCCAAGATAAACATAATTTTTCCTTAACAACTCAATGCTGACTCTTCATAGAATCCCTACACTGTGGGAGCAGGCTATTTGGCCCATTGAGTCCACACTGACCTTCTGAAGCGCATCCCACCCTATCCCTGTAACCCAGCATTTCCCATGGCTAATCCACCTAGCCTGCACATCCTTGGACACTGGGCAATTTATCAATCCATCTAACTTACACATCTTTTCATTTGAGAGAGGATACCTGAGCGAAACCCAGGCAGATGCAAGGAGAATATGCAAACTCCACACAGTCATCTGTGGTTGGAATCGAACCCAGGTCCTTGGTGCTGTGAGACAGCAGTGCTAACCACTAGGCCACCATGCCACCCCAATCTCTTCTTAATCAATCCAAAATTTTCCATTTGACAATTAATTCTACCCCAAATAAAATGAAACTTTCAAATATTCATGTTTGAAAAGACAGAGTTAACATTTGGAGTCCAATATGATTCTTCAGAACCAAATTCCAAGGATTTTGTGAGAGCAAGAAAGCGGAATTTTATTACCTATTAAGTTCAAAAATAAAATATTAAAATATAATACACAGAAATAAGGAGGGGATGTTTAAAAAGAAAGGCAGGGTGAATATCTTAATGCAAACAGGAGGATAAAAGCAGGTATCATGTAAGATTCATTGAACCTTGAATAGTGAATGAAACCTGAGTCCAGAGTTGTTCACTTGTTATTCCTGATTCTTCAGTGAAATTTGTAGAGTCCTGGAGTTCTGGGTGAATGGTTATTTGCCCAAGTTCTTTACTCATCCAATAAGCATGTCTTTTGAGAGAAGTTGAGGCAATTCATTCAAATTCTGTTGTTATGGATCCATTTTTTCTTCTACATAAGAAATGGGTCCTTAAAGGGTGGATGGGTGGAAGACTATCCCTGAGTGAAACAGAGACCGAGTGAGTAGCAAATTAGGTTCACGTGGTAAATTCTATTAAATCTTTTCCAGGTTTCAATGTAGGTCATGTCAGGCTTTGACATGGAACCAACTAGTCATCAAGCAACATAAGTTGTCTTGTATAGTCTTACCAGACCATTAGGGTAGCTCTCCCATTAGAAAGAATCAACCAGTTGTGGTTTAATCGGAGGGTCACCAAGCTTCAGGCAAGGGGAAAGTGATTGAGAAGAAGAGTCCTTCACTGTTACCTCAGCTGGTGCGGGGAATTGAACATGCTGTTGACATTACGTTGCATCACAGTCCAACCAACCCCCACACAAGTTGTATTATATAGAGAACAGCCTGTGGTGGCAGGTACTTGTCAATCAGCTAAAAGTCATTAAAAACCAAAAGAACTGCGGATGCTGTAAATCAGGAACAAAAACAAAGTCACCCTTGGGTCACCGGACCCGAAACGTTAACTTTGTTTTCTCCTCCACAGATGCTGCCAGATCTGCTGAGCTAAAAGTCATTGGTGCAATTGGTGTTAATTATTGTAGCAAGAGGCTAAACTAGCTGGTGATTTAAACATTTCTAAAAGGAGAAAGAAGTTGAAGCTTATTGTCATGCACTCATCATAACTGGGACAAAGAAACAGGCATGGAGAAAAAAAGGAGCACCAATTTATACAGCTTAAGAAAAAGGTGCTGATTAGTTGGGTCACTGCCGGCATAGAGATGCAGCAAGAACCTATGTTCCCTGTAATTTCTTCTGTTGTGTGGACCTCCAAGATCTGCAGCAACTTCCAGAACTGAAAGTCAATGTATCCATGCACTGACCAGCATGTGCAGGACCTTTGAGCAGCTTAAAGGGAATATTGCTGACCACCTCAGTTCTTAGACCAACCAGGTAGACTCTGATCTGTCAAGGTATTGCTATGCGAATGCTACAGAAATTAGCAGTCTTGATGACCATGATAAAATGCTATGCATTGGTGAATTCCTTTTGCCTACATAAAACATAGTCCTGTGATTTGCTCTTTCTATTAATATATATTATGTATGATATTTGTGATACCAGCAGTTAAGGGAGGGAGAATGGAGGATTACAGAAGTGTTAGTTTGATACCAGCAGTAAGGAAGACATTAGAATCAATTCTAAAGGGTGTGATAACTGGGCACTTGGAAAGTGATGGCAGAACTGGACAATCAATATGGATTTGAGGCAGTCAACATGACAAACCTATTTGAGTTTTTTCATATGTTACTTGTAGCATAGAAAACAACAATAACCAGTAAATGTATTTTCAGAAGGCTTTCAATAATGTTGTAATCATGAAGTTTGCTGAACAAAATTGGAGCATTTCTGATTGGGGGGGGTAATATACTAGTATGGATGGAAAATTGATGAATAAACAGAAAATGGAGGAAGAATTATTGGGTCATTCTCAGGGCGGCAGGTTGTTACTTGTGAAGTACTGCAAGGATTGATGCTCGGTCCACAAATGTTCACAACCTGATTTGGATGTAAGTACAATTATAATATTTCCAAATTTGCTGATGAAGCAAAACTAGTTGGGTATGTAAGTTATGAGCAAGATGTAAGGTCAAACTGAACAGGATTGCACTGGGCAAGAATATGGCAGATGAAATATAATACGAAATAATGTGAAGTTATGCACTTTGAGAGAAAAAATATAAAATCAGAATATTTGTAAAATGCTGAAAGGCCGGAAAATGTTGGTTATCAAAGGAACCTGGGTGTTCTTCACCTTCTTTTGACCACAGGTGAAGTTCCAGAGACTGGAGATTAGCCAATGTTGTTCCCTTGATTTAAGAAAGGAAGTAGGGATAATCCAGGAAATTATAGGCTGGTGAGCCTGATGGCTGTGGTGGCAAAGCTCTTGCAGAAGATACTGAGGGACAATATATATTTGGAAGAAATTGGACTAGTTAGTGACAGGCAGCATAGTTTTTTCTGGGGAAGGTCATGTCTCACCAATCTGATTTGAATTTTTTCAAGAGGTGGTAAAGATAATTGATGAGGGAAGGGCTGTGGATGTAGTTTATATGTACTTTAGTAAGGCATTTGATAAAGTCCCACATGACAGATTGGTACAAAAACTAAAATCATATGGGATTCGGGGTGGGCTGGCTAGATGGATACAAAACTGGCTTGGTCATAGAAGACAGAGGGTAGTGGTGGAAGGGCTTTTCTTCAGAATGAAGACCGGTAACTAGTGGAGTTCCACAGGGATCAGTCTTAGGTCCTCTGTTGTTTGTATAACTGATTGGAGGAAAATGTGGGTGGTCTGATTAGCAAGTTTGCAGATAATACAAAGATTGGTGGAGTTGCTTATAGTGCCAATGACTGTGAACAGATACACAGGATATAGATGGCGATTTGGGCCCAGAAATGGCAGATGGAGTTTAATCCAGACAAATGCAAGGTGATGCATTTTGAAGGATCAAATTTAGGTGTGAATTATACAGTAAATGGCAGAACCCTTAGAAACATTAACATACAGATGGATCTGGGTGTGCAGGTCCATAGTTCCCTAAAAATGGTGACACAGGTGGTCAAGGTGATTAAGAAGACTAATGCATGTTTGCCTTCATTGTCCGAGCCATGGAGTACAAGAGTTGGCAAATCATGTTGCAGCTATATAAAACCCTTGTAGGGCTGCATTTTGAGTATTTTGTGCAGTTTTGGTTGCCACACTATCAGAATGATGTGGAAGCTTTGGAAAGAGCACAGAGAAGGTTCACCGTGATGTTGACTAGTCTCGAGGGCATTGGCTGTGAGGAAAGTCTTTAAAAAAAAACTAGGATTGTTTTCACTGAGAGGAGACCAGATAGAGGTCTACAAAATTGAGAGGCATGAATAGGGTGGATAGTCAGGTTTTTTCCCAGGGTTGAAGTTTCTATTACAAGGGGACACAGGTTCAAGACGAGAGGAGTTTAAGGGAGATGTGCAAGGGAAGTTTTTCAGGGTGTGGTGGAAGCCTGGAACACTGCTGGAAGAGGGCATGTTGGTGACATTTAAGATGCACCTGGATGGTTACATGAATAGGGAGGGAATAGAGGGATACAGACTGAATAAGGGCAGAAGGTTTTTTTTAGATTAGTTAGGGCATGATGAGTAGTTAGGCCAAAGGGTCTGTTCCTGTGCTGTACTTCTCTTTTGTTCTTGTTCCTGAGTCAATTAAAGCAAGCATTTCAGGTACAAGGATGAGTTTTTTTTTCTTTATTCATTAATGGGATGAGGGCGTTGCTGGCTAGGCAGAATTTAATTGCCTAGAGGGTAGTTCAGAGTCAACCACATTGCTGAGGGTCTGGAGTCACATGTAGGCCAGACCAGGTAAGGATGGCAGTTTCCTTCCCTAAAGGACACGAGTGAATCAGATGGGTTTTTCCTACAATCAACAATGGATTCACAGTCATCGTTAGACTCTTAATTCCAGATATTTTACTGAATTTGAATTCCACCATCCACCATGGTGGGATTCAAACCCAGGTCCCCAGAACGTTATGGGTCTCTGGATTAACAGTCTAGCGATAATACTCGGGGAAGGTAAATGGTATGTTGACTTCCATTGAAAGGGAATTTTAGTTCAGTAATGAATACATCTTTATTGTTTAGATCTTTGAGACCCGACCTGGAGTTTTTTTGTCCAGTTTTGGTCGTCTTATCTGTGAGGAATATATTTGCCATGGAGGGAGGGCAATGATGGTTTACTGGTCTAATCCCTAGGATGATGGGATTGTCTCGTAAAGAGAGATTGGAGAAACTGGGCTTGTATTCTCCATAGGGTTTTTGAAGAGTGAGAGAGATATAATTGAAACTTACAAACTTGTTTACAGGGCATGATAGGGTAAATGTAGATAGGATGTTTCCCTATTTGGTGAGTGTAAAACCCAGGGTCATAATTTCAGAATAAGGTGTAGTCTATTTAATACTGAAATGAGAAGGAATTTCTTCTCAGAGTTGTGAATATTTGGAATTTTCTACACCAAAGTGAAATCCCGGTGAAAGCTATAACATTGAACAATGCACTAGTTAGAAATCAAGTGATCTGGAGATAGTGGCAAGTGGCATTGGGATAGATGATCAGCTATGATCTAATTGAATGGTGAAGTTGGCTCAATAGGCTGAATAACCTTCTTATTTTCCTTTCTATAACACATGCTGTAGACCAAATTAAGAGATGAAGAAGCAGTTGTAGGAATGTTAGGTTGTTGAGCTTCAAGCAACTTATAGGATCATGGGAACAGGAGTAGGTCATTCAGGTTGTCAAGCCTGTTCCATCATTCAATAAGATTATGTTTGATCTATGGACTGTCTCCTGCCTTTGGCCCATGTTCCTAAACATCTTTGTTTAACAAAAAAAATTATCTTGGATTTAAAATTAACAACTGATCCAGCATCCACTGCAATTTGTGGAAGAGTGTTCCAAACATCTGCCACCCTTTTCTGTGTAGAGGTGCTTCCTATCATCTCTCCTGAGTGGTCTGGCCCAAACTCTCAGACTGAGCCTCCTAGTTCTTAGAATCTTCAAACAGTGGAAATAATTTATTTGTTGTGTCTTTTCCTGTTAATATCTTGATCAAATCACCCCATAACCTTGTAAATTCAAGGGAAAACAGACCTAATTTGTATAATCACTTCTCATAACCTAACCCCTAAAGTCCAGGTACCATTCTTGTAAACTTACATTGTACTCCCTGCAAGGGCAATATGTCCTTCCTAAGGTGTGGTGCTCAGATCTGTTCACAGCACTCCAAGTGGGGTCTAACCAGGGCTTTGATTAGATGCAGCATAACATCTGCATCCCTGTGTTCCAGTCCTCTAGATATAAAGGCCAGCATTCCATTAGCTTTCTTCATTATTTTCTGCACCTGTTTGTGATATTTTAGAGATCTATGCACCTGAACCCCCAAGTTTCTGGACATTTAACTTCACACCTTCAATAAAGTAACCTAATCTATCCTTTCTCAGTCTGAAATGGGTCATCCCTCACTTGTTTATGTTGAACTCCATCTGCCACAGTTTTGTCATTCACATTAACTATCAATATCCTTTGTAATTTTATACCATCATCTATACAGTCTACAATGGTACCTAACTTTGTGTCATCAATCAATTTGGATGTCTGACTTTCTATGCCATTATCCAAGTCACTAATAAATAATGTGAATAATTGAGGTCCTAACACAGATCCTGTGGGGCACCGCTTGTCATATTCTGCCAATCTGAGTATCCAGCTCCATTATCCCTACTTTCTGTTGCCTGCCACTTGACCAGTTTCCCAGTCATGTGCTCAGTTCCAAGGGCTTCTACTTTAGTTAACAGTCTGTTACGTGGGACTTTATCAAATATGTCCCAAGTCTCCAGGATTGTATCCACAACTTTTCTGTAAAAATGGAATGGAAGCAAGTGTATCTGTGACGAACATTGTTGACTATCACTCCTTTGAACAACAGGAGATATTTTGAAAGGTTAATTCTTGATTGGATTGTCTGTCACTTCGTTGATTCTGTGTACCCAGTATCTCAATGGCTTCTGTTCATGATGGGGAACAGTAGACATGATCTTTACATATCAAATTCATGAGAAGTCTCAAGAACAAAATAAGATGTTTATAGGCTATTTGTTTACCTGACCAATGCTTTGGAAACACATTCTGGAAGGTCTGTGGAAGGTTCTGTACACACAAAGCTTCCCTGAAAAGATAATCACTATCACTTCGCTCATTCCATGATGGGCTTATAGCCGACATGATGCAAAGTGGTATGTCAATGAATGGCTTTGCTCTCAGTGGCAGGTCTGTTTGCTATATACTTTTCATCTAGTACATCGTTCCAGTAAGCATTTAAAGATCTTGACACAAGAATACACTTTCAATTGAGGATAGACGGGAGTCTCTTTAACTTGCAAAGGGTACAGCTAATGAGTGAACTCTGATTTGTAGACAACTCTGCTCTCAGAGCATATACCTTGGAGGACATTCAGCTGCTTATTGATCATTTTTCCATAGCTTCCAAACGTTTTGGTGTGACAATAATTCTGAAGAAGATAGTGACATTGTATCAACCCACCCTGGGCATGTACTTCAAGACCCACAGTCACTATCAACACCATCTCCTTCCATTCAGTACAGGCAGTTTACTTTCTTGGGAGTTTCCTCTCTGAAAACAGTATGCTGACTAATGGAATCAACCGTTGGCTGCAAAAGCAAGCTTGGTATAGGGCTAGCTCACTCACAGAATTTGGAAAGAGCAGTGAGTTTGTCTCAGAGTAAAGATCAAAGTTTACCAGGCAGTGGTTCTTGTAACACTGCTTTGAGTGTAAGACTTGGGAAAACTACTGGCATCACATCAAGGAACTAGAATATTCTATTTTTGCTGTCTGACATCAATTTGCAACACCAAGTAGTGGGACAAAATCCCAAATACACAGGTTCTTGCAAAGTGCTGCATATCTGGCAAGCAGAATTCCCTATTTTTTTTCTACGACGTGGAGCTCCGAGGTCTGTGTCTGGCAGCAACTTCCGGAGCCAAGAGTTAACACTGCATTCCACGTCGGCATGCTGAACTCCACCTGTGGAACATCAGAGTGCCTGTGCGCTGCCGTGCAGATTTGAAGGAACATTGCTGGCAACAACAGCATGCTCAAAAGCTCAGTTTCACTGGGTCAATCATGGTTTATGTGGAGGGTCAACCACAAACTAAAGGCAGTGCTGTACTGCTAAGCTGAGTGGAACCGTGCACCATAGGATCTCCCAACTTGGATATAAAGACCATCTGAAAGCCAACCTCAGAGCTTCCAAGTTGTATTCCAGGACGTGGAAAATAAATCTGTCTTTTTGTTTTTGCACTTTTTAGAACTATTAACTGAAGTGAGAAAAAACTATTTTAAACCAGGAATTTACAAGGATGGCTGCACGTTTATAAGGGAAGGATTTTTACATTTTTCATGTAGCTGTGGGTTCCAGCAATGTGCAGACAACCTGGAGCTAAAGGGCTGTTTACAAATGAAGTAGATTGGTTTGCAGACCAAGGACCACTTTTCAATGACAAAGGTCCTCTGCATGCCTATGGCTATGTGAATGATTGTCAGGTAGCTGAACGGCTTGGGGAGCAAACAAGCCAGAGAGTAGCTTTGTCAGACTAGAAGAGAAACCAGCAGATCTGTGGCAGTCAGAAACTCACTCTCAGTTCTCTGCAGTAAATCACTTTAAATGTAAAGAAAACCAACTCATCTACATTTCCTTTAGCTAATGCCACAAGTTGTAAATTTGAATTGTATATGTGAGAGATCTTTCATAAGTGAACCAATCACCCTGTGCCTCTTGCAATCAAAGCATTTGGGAAAAGGAAAGTTGAGGAGAAACCTTTACATCAACAAGAACCAACCCAACTGATCTTGTGAACAAAGACCGAGGAACTGCTTATCAGTTTTTTTCTGCATCATATGTTCTTTCCTTTCTTGTTTATGTGAGTTGAGGAGGAAAGTCTTCATCCAAAGGGTTGTGAATCTGTGGAATTCCCAGTGAGGCAGTTGAGGCTACCTCGTTGAATGTTTTTAAGGTAAAGGAAATAAGGGTCATGGTGAGCGGGTGGATAAGTGGAGCTGAGTCCATGAAAAGATCAACCATGATCTTATTGAATGGTGGAGCAGGGTCGATGGGCCAAATGGCTTCCTCCTGCTCCTATTTCCTATGTTGTTATGTTTGTCTGTCTGTGTGTAAGGGAAGTTTTACAATGGATTTAGAGTTTTGATTTGTAGAGCTTACTTAATTTAGTTATTTAACTATAGTAAAATCTAATGGCCTGTAATAAACAGTGTTGTTAAGTACAGAAACCTAATCCATGTTTTAAGAAGAAGATGTGAAATCGGAACAGGAGTAAGCCATTCAGCACCTTGGGCCTGCTCTGCCATTCACTAGAATCATGGCTGATCCAACATTCCTCGCATCCACTTTCCTACCTTTTCCCCATAACACTTGATTCCCCTATTGATCAGGAATCTATCTATCTCATCCTTAAGTATACATAAGGACTCTGCTCTGACAGCTCTCTGTGGCAGGAAGTTCCAAAGACACTCGACCTTCTGAGAAAATAAATTCCTCCTTATCTCAGACTTAAATTAGCACCCTTTCATTCTGAGCCCATGCCCTCTGGTCCTAGAATTTCTCATGAGAGGAAAGATCTTAGCATTTACCTCTTAAAAATCCACTATGCTTCAATTCCATCACCCCTCATTCTTCTAAACTCCAGTGAGTAGAGTCTCAACCTGTTTAGCCTTTACTCATAACACAATCCCTCCATATTGGGGATCATCCTAATGGACCGTCTCTGAACTGCTTCCAATGAAATGATATCATAGAGTATCATAGAATCCCTACAGTGCAGAAAGAGACCACTCAGTCCATCAAACCTGCACTGACCGTCTGAAGAACATCCCACTCAGATCCACACCCCCACCCTATCTCTGTAATTTCCATGGCTAACACACGTAACTTGCAAACTCCTGGACATTACGGGGTAATTTAGCATGGCCATTCCACCTAACCGCCTCATCTTTTGACTGAGGAGGAAACCAGAGCACCTGGAGGAAACCCCCACAGACACAGAGAGAATGTGCAAACTCCCACAGACAGTCACCCAGGCCTGGGATTGAACCCAGGTCCCTAATGCTGTCTTTCCTTCAATTAGATGACTGAAACTGCACATAATAATCCAGATGTGGTCTCACCAGCACTTTGTACAGTTGCATTAATCTCATACTCTAATCCCCTTGAGATAAAGGCCCTCTTCATTATCTGCTGCACTCATGTGCTAGTTTTCTGTGTTTCGTGAATACATTTCCCCAAGTCTTTTAGTATTGTAGTTTTCTCCTTGCAAATAATACTGTCATCTTTTGTTCTGCCTTCCAAATTGAACAACTTCACATTGTCCCACATTATACATCACATTTGCCAACTTAGTTAACCTATCAATATCTCTCTGTAAACTGTTTGTATCCCTCTTGCAACTTGACTTTCACCTGTTTTTGAGTCATCTGCAAATTTGGCTATGGCACATTTACTTCCTTCTTCTAAGTCATTAATATATATTGTAAACGGTTGCAGTCCCAGCCCTGGTCCATGTGGACTGGTAAAAGGTTACCAACCTGAAAAAGAACCCCTTATCCATTCTCGCTGATTCCTGCCCATCAGCCAATTTTCTTCAATGCTAATATACTACCTCCAATACTGTGGCTCTTATGACTTAACCTTTTGTGAGATTATCTTGTCAAACGCCTTGTGGAAGTCTAAATACATCTACTGGTTCCCCTCTATCCACTCTGGTTGAGACTTCCTCCAAAAAAAATCTAATAAATGAATCAGATATGATTTCCCTTTCATGAAGCTATGCTGACTCTGATTAGATTATTATTTTCTAAATGTGCTGCCATTACCTCCTTAATAATTTATTCCATCATGTTTCCAAAAATAGATCTTAGGCTATGCGGCCTATAGTTTGCTTTTATTTGTTTTCTGCCTCCCTTTTTGCATATAGACATCACATTGGCAGTTTTTCCAAACCTCTTCTCCAGAAGCCAAGGATTTTTGGAAAATTACAAACAATGAATCCACTATTTCTGTAGTCACTTCTTTTAGAATCCTAGGATGCAAGCCATCAGGGCCAGAGGTTATTCTGCCTTTAGCCTCATTAGTTTGTTTAATACTATGTCTCTAGTAATGGTGATGGTACTTACTTCCCCCACCACATACTTTGCTACTAATGTGATGTTCAGAGGATCTTCTAACTATCGTTTGTGTGAAAATCAGGTAGTTTGGGGATTTTTCATATTTCTTTTAAAAATCTTTAACTTTTTGTGATAATTCCAGGAATAATAGGACTCAAATTTCAGTGTGCTACCCCAATGACACCTGCTTGGGCAGATTCAAATGGAACAGTCTCTGTCATCACCCAATATTGAGAATTAAGGAAAACAGTGTTAAGGCTCTTTGGCCACAAAGTCAATGGTTTAATCCATCCCTCCAATACTGATGTTGTGCAGAATGTGTCATCAGTTATGCAAATTGAGATTTGGCCTATCTTGCATATGACAAAACATCAATCTACAGTGTAAACCAGTCTTTTTTTATTTGGTTGCAAACAAAGGAACTCATTCTAGGAATCCACAACCACAGAAGGAAAACATCACCTACTGTTTGGTCTCTATAACAAGCACTGATTGATAAGGGGTTGATGTAATGAAGGACTCTTTCAAATTAAAATGGAGATAATTAGCTCAAAAGTATTAATCACTGGGGCCTGAGACCATCTCTCTCCTTTTCCTGAACAGACAGGCAAAGAAAATATCATAAAATATCCTCTTTTATCTTAGAAAAGAGTCATAAATGTAATGTAATGAAGAGGATGGTCCATGGGTAATAGACCGCAAAAGGAACCAGTCAGAATACAGTAGGAGATGACATCAGTCAATGTCCATCACCCTGAAAAAAATTAGAAATTGATTACTCAGCCCATAATTAGAAATGAGCCTTTCTTCACTCAACCAATCAGAATGTATTGACACGATTGATCCTGCTGTGGGTTGTGGCTTGGAAAGAGTTAACAAGCATCATTTTTCAGTAACCAAAGCATCCATCAAATTTGAAACTGGAATCAGTCGATCCTGTCATCCAATGAGAAGCAGAAGACTCAGAGGTGTTGGAAAGAAATTGAGGGTTAGCTCCATGCTCTAAACTGAACTCAGAAGCAAGATTGATAATACACCACAAAGTTGCTGCTCTGCTTTGATAAGTAATAGTAAGCATTAAGTACTTAAATAAATTGCAGAAAAATAAAGTGGGAAAGGTAGCCCAACCATGGCTAACAAAGAAAGTTGGGGATATCGTCGGATCCAAGGAAAGGGCATACAAATTGGATTTAAAAAAGTAACAACCTGAGAATTGGGACCAGTTCAGATTTGAGAAAAGGAGGTCAAAGAGATTGATTAAGAGGAGGAAAATAGAGTAAGCTTGCAAGAAGTGTACAAACTGATTATAGAAGCTTCTATAGTTATGTGAAGAAAAAGAGATTAGTTAGGACAAATGTACATTCTTTACAGTCGGAAACAGGGAGAGTTATAATGCGGAACAAAGCAGTGGCAGATCAATTAAATTCATCTTTTGGTTCTGTCCTCATAAAAGATGACATAAATAACATTCTAAAATGTTGGGGAACACATGGTCTAGTGAGAGGAACTGAGGAAATCAGTACTAATTGGCAACAGCAATTGATGGGATTAAAGGTCAATAAAATCCCTAGGATCTGATCATTTACATCCCAGAGTGTTTAAGGAAGTGGCCCTAGAAATATTTTGCATTGGTGGTCGGCTTTTAAGGTAATATAGATTCTATATTTGTTCCTATGGATTGGAGGACAGCTAAAGTAGCCCCATTATTTAAAGGAGGAGATAGGGAAAAACAGTGAATTATAGACTGGTTAGCCTGACATTAGTAGTAGGGCAAATGTTACAGTCCATTATAAAAGAATTAACAGCATAGCATTTGGAAAGCACGATCAGAGTCAGCATGGATATACAAAAAGGAAATTATACTTGACAAATGTACTGAAATTTTTTGAGGATGTAACTAGTGGGGTTAATAAAGAGGAGCCAGTGGATGTGGTCCAAAAACAGAAGTTGCTGGAAAAGCTCAAGAGGTCTGGCAGCATTTATGAAGAAAAATCAGAGTTAACGTTTCGGGTCCGGTGACCCTTCCTCAGAACCATGGATGTGGTTGACTTGTTGGGAGCTGGTGGATGGCATTGCAATCCACAGTGGCATAAGCATCTCTACAAAGCTGCAATGCTGTGCAGTTGCACACGCTGACACCATTCCCAGCACTGACTTCAATTTTCAGAAATTGCTGCCACACATAGACCTCAGTGTCTGTACAGAAGGAAACAAAATTAGAGGGAATATAGGTGACCACTTCTGCAGAAAGTACTGGCTGCTTGAGGAGCTTCAGCTCAAAGTTGATGAGCTTGGGTCCGAGTTGCAGACACTGTGACACACTGAGAGCGGACGTACCTGGCCACTGTTTCAGGAGACAGTCACACCATTTACATTAATTACATCAATTTTAGTACTTGGTCAGGAAGAGGATAGTGAATGAGGTACATATTGGGATCCAGAAATTAGCTTTGGAGGAGTCTCAGCCAATGCCATTATCCAATGGGTATGAGGTCTTGTTTCAGTGTGGACAAGGGCACAGACTGCAAGGAGGCTGAACAAAATGAGTAAAACACCATGGTACAGAACTCCATTTAACTCTAGGCAGGAAAGTAATATGTGAAAACAGATTTAGGGAAATAGTGACTGTTCTCTGCAGCAAAGACAGTCACAAACGGATGTGTTGGGCAATTAATGCCAAGGTTCGGGACATCTATTTTGGGAGTGAGGGGAAGGATCCAGCAATTGTAATCCACGTAGGTAGGACTAAGAAAGAAATTCTGCTGAATGATTATGAGCGGTTCAGGACTAAATTAAAAAGCAGAGCCATTAAGGTAACAATCTTTGGATTACTAGCAACCACGTGTAACTGGCACAGCGTAAAGAAGATTAGAGAACTCAAAGATTGATGTGGGAGAAATAAGTTTTCAATTGTTGTGGAAGACCAGTAATGGGCAAAGAGAGAACTGTTCAGTAGGATTGGCTTCATTTGAACCATCCTAGGATCAATGTCCTGGTGAATCTTACTGTTAGGATTGTAGATGGGGCTTAAAACTAATTAGTACGGGGTAGGGTTAAATTCAAGAGAGGTTTGTATCTGTTGTCAGGAAAATATTAGAATCCATTATTAAGGAAGAAGTAATTTGATATATAGAAAAGCTAAACGCAATCAAACAGAATTAACATGATTCTGTGAAAGAGAAATCATGGTTGACAAATTTGTTAGAGTTCTTTAACGATATATTAAGCAGAGTTGGTAAGGAGGAACCAGTAGATCTAGTGTATTTGGATTTTCAGAAGGCAAAAATGTGCCACAAATTGTTATTGAATAAAATAGGACCTCATGGTATTGGGAGTATTGCATTAGCATGGATTGAGGACTGTTTCACACACAGAAGACAGTGTCAGTATTAATTAATCTTTTTTAAGTTGGCAAAATATAATTCATGAATGGCCACTAGGATGAGTCCCTAGGGCCTCAATTATTTCCTACCTCCTCTAGCAGGGACAATGTCCTCTGTGAAAGAAACACAAGAGATTGAAAGCTCTTCATTCAAAAGAGAACCTCCAGGTCCTAGACCATCAGGAGGATCGTACAAAATAATTAACTTCTGCTCAACAAACTACAATTCTTCCCAATCTGAAGGAAACATGTTTGGGGAGAATGGTGAAACCTCTAGATTGTCTGTACAAATTTAGACAAAGACTTGGACGGGCAGATGGAATAGTTGTAAATGTAATGTTATAAGCAAATCTTTAGCAATAATAGTTATCATTAAAAAGAAACTTGTGGAGAGATGTTGTATGCAGATCTGGAAGGGTCTGAAAGGGCTAATGCTTGATTAAATGCAAGAGGCGTAACCGACTGGGATGATGTCATGAAGACATCTGGGGAGAGAGTAAAAAAGGATCTTGTGGGAGGTTTGGTACTCCCAGCTGTGTTTGTTGTAATGTAGAACCTATTCTTATAACACGTAAATAATTGCAGAGATGCAATAAACTATTTGTTTATACGACACTTCTCGTTAGACCAGAAGTGGCTAGTCTTGCACAAACTAGACCATTTAGGCCCTGAAGAACATTTAGAAGATATGGATTTGTAGCACACAACAGAATGTAGGTGAAATGTTTTCACACAAATGTGCTTCTGTTTGTTACCAAATCTGATTAATTTTTGAGCTACTCACTTGACCGAATTTACAAATTACTGTACCTTGAAATTCAAGAAGTAATGAAATACAAACGCTCTGGATGAGTTGAGCCATTATTTAGACTTGGAACAAATATATCTGACTATTGTGAGAGTCTTAAGCAACTAGGTTTTCTGCTAATTGAAATCAATTTGCTACAGATATGGACAGCACATTATTATTTTAGATACAGTTACAAAATCATAAGAGGGTGGAACTTTCAACTTTGGCAGGGGTGTAAATGAGTAGATTGGCTGTTTGTTTTACACTTCATCTGACTTTCTTTCCATTCATGTGTAACAAGTATGTAATGGCAAAACAAACAACAACTTGCCAGCCCTCCTGACCACCGTGCCCGCTGTGACTCCCAACTAGCCCTGACACCACATTACCGTGCAAGTCCACCACACAAACTCTGCAGCCAGAACTGACTTCCCGCACTACCTGCCTACCCCTCAAAATGATCTAACTAGCCCTCCACCTGATTACCTACCGAACCTGAACCTGCCTAACCTACTCATCCCAATTTATTTTCTTACCCACGTGACATCCTATCCAACTCCAACCTCACCCACGTACCATTCTGCAAAACTTCCACCTTACCTAATTAACTTGCCCATTCTATGTACTTCACCACTTACGCATCCTATCCACTCACCCATTCACTAACATTCACAATGGCCCTGTAAAATAACCTTAAGGTAACTAACGTCATAAAAGAGGGATGTGTCCAGTAATTACCCCTGCCTGTCTGACCTACACCAGACACTCAGTGCTGTGACCAAGCTCTCCGACTGATTGTTCACGCAGCATTTGTAGAGATAACGAGCTCAGAAGGCCTATCAAGAAAAGCAGGACAGTGTCAGGATGGGACAAAGTTTGAACAGAGCAGCAATAAGAACATAAGAACTAGGACTGGGCAAGTCAGCCCCTTGAGACTGCTCCACCATTTGGTACAATCATGGCTGATTTCATCTCGGCCTCAATGCCACTTTCCTGCTCACTCCCCATAGCTCTTCAACACCGTACTAATTAAAAATCTGTCTATCTCCTCCTTAAATTTCCTCAATGTCCCAGCATCACCACATTCTGATATTGATAATGTGAAGAATGACTATATGAATACCTGAGGTTACGCTACCTTATCATCATTTTTCAATTGATTTTATTACGCAGTATGATTAATTACCTCCCATTCAATTATGAAATATAAGTATGTATTTTCTAGCATAAATTTAAAGGCAGCGAGCAATTTCAAAGCAACTATTAACTGCAATAAAATGTTCCTCTTTGTATTTAAGTAATAGTTTGTATTACTTTTACCACATTAACAAGTAAATCGTTATCAAGTTGACATATATGTCACAGTTTTGTAGTCAAGGTTACGTCTGAGGGAGAAAGCATAATGTTCTTGAACAACATGGCTAAGATTTGAAAAAATAAAAATTACATTATGTATACAATAGAAGATGTGGTGATAAAATTGCAACATAGTACTTTTTGTTACCATCAGGGATATGAAAAAGTAACAAATCAGTAGAATAAAATAACTAGCAAAATTGCAACAAGCTGCCATCTTTCTCTCAGAATATTAGTAGCTTGAATTATTAATTTGATCTTTGGCATTCACAGTAGTCTTTTCCAGCACAAGTGATCGTTATCATAGGGTTCAGTTAATTTTTTGTAAAAATAAATCCCCTGGTGAATCTTTAGCCTTTACTAAACACTTATTTTTCGGTCTCAGAGCCAGCTAGGATATTAATATTATTTGTACTAGATAATAAATTTGACTTTTCAAAGTACACATATAGCAGATGCTTTTATAAATATATTCTCCCTGTTAACTATGAAAAACTGGTCAATTTTAGCAAACACCAATTCTTGTTTTAAATTCTGCTCATTGGCCAATGGAGGCCTGTTCGAAGCCAAAGTTACTGCCTGACAAAGGCAGCAGCCTTCTCTCAGTATTTTAAATTAGCAGTCAGCACACAATGTAAAACCCCTGCCAGAGTTTACTGGATCGATGGATGGGCTGAAAGCCAGGTTATTTGTTTACCTGTACCTGCCTGCCTTCCTGAGTTTGATTCAATGAACCAGATTGCTGGGTCAGTTGGCATTAGAGTTGGCCTCGCTTGATGCCCCGCCCATCAACTACCTCACTGACTGCAGGCTGGTAAGGTCCAACTATGCAAGTTATTTCAGTACTGTGCTTGGATTGTTACATTAATTTAACAAAGATCAGTACCATTTGACAAGTATTGTGATATACATATGCACAATGACAAAAATATGAATTATGTTGTTAGTTGCTTATGCTTTGTCAATACTTTTAAAAAGTATCTGGTTAACCCTTTGTTTGCCGTTGATGATAAAACCAATATCCTTTGTAAGCTGCCATTTATAATCAGCGTCATTGTCTCATCCTCATGGACAACTTCCATTTATATAATGTCTACAGTGTAAAAGAACAGCACAAGCTGTTTCATTGAGACATAAGAAAAGTGTATGTAGTGAACTGATGAACAGATTCTAGGAAGGGTTATCAAAAGCTTTATCAAAGGCAAAATTAAGAAGAACTTGAAGGAAATGAACAGGTTGAGATGGAATTCTAAAGGGTGGAATGTAACCCAAGTGACGGGATTAGAATTGATAGATGTTTGATGACTGAAGTAGAAATGAGGGGTTGAATGTCCTCTTTCTGTGCTATTAAATACTCTGTGATTCCATGAATAATATCACCAATGATGGTGTAAAGAGAAAGGCAGAAAAAGCTGGAGTCAGAGAAATGGTAGAGGTGAGGGTTGAGGTTTCGTGTTGGATTATGAGGCTGGAAAAGATTATAAATAGGGAGAGGTTAGGCAATTGGCATTTTAAACAATAGCAATGGGTAACTAACAGCCAATTTACGTAAGCGAGGAAAAGAAAGCAGGATTGCATATGATGTTACAGGTAGGGGAACGATAGATAGCATTACCTGTTGAATGGCCAAAGGTAATTGTGTTTTAAAATAAAAGTTCAATCTTGTAACTCTCAAGAACAGACAATTATAATTATTCTCATTATTGTTGTTAAAAAATAACAGTTTATTATTCAACAGCCATAATACAATTGTGACATAATTTACTCACATGATCACATAGACATGGACACAAGAAAATAGGTAGCTGTTGAGTGTAGAAGTCCAAAAATTCACAAGCATGGTTGCTTCTTTCAAGATGAATGGTTGAGACATTGCAGGCTTGTGATTTCCTTGCTTGATCGTCTGAAGAAATAGAGATTGAAGGTATGTGAAGACAGATTTGTAGTGCCTTATGCCTTATAGTAGCAGGTTTCTGTGGTTTCACTCTAGTTGATCTCCTGATGGAATTTAGGCAGCGTTCTGTTCTATATCAAAATATAACAAGGTCAGAGAATCATTCCAGGATAGTGACTAAATCCAACCTTTATCAGAAAGCTGATTACTGCAGACCCTTTGTTATATTAAGGGAAAGATATTTATACTGTTAAATGTATGGTAGGTTGGATGAATAATTAAGGTCATTAGCTTTATTTTCCAGTTCAGAAGATTGCAGAATTGAGCAAGGTTTTCATTCAGTTTAGAGGAAACCAGGGTTGAGTTCAGAACCAAGTTTTGTTTCTCTCCTAGAAGGAGTTTAGGACAATTCAAAGAACTAGTCAGCCAGTGCCTGTGGAGCATGCTGTGAGATGTTGCTGCCTGGTGACCAACCTGGAGTCCTTTGAAGGAATTGGTGAGCTGGATTTGCCAGTTACTTGCTCTGATTTTCATATTGAAAATTGTTGAGTCTAGTCAGAAAGTTGCTTATTAATAAGGCAAGATTTTCAATTAATAAGGTTAACAAGCAATAATCTCCTTTAACTGGCACTTGCTGCACCTAACAAGAATAATATCTCAATGTCCAGACCTTAGTTAAGGCATGTAACAAGTCGTGTTGAACTTCTAACACAATGCAACCAGCCTTCTCGCCATAGCCTACATTGTTCATGTCCCTATAAGTTCAGCCCTATGTCTCTACACATGCATAAAGATTCCATATTCTTTAATGAAACAAGTTCAGAAACAACATGAAGAGATGATCAGAATTGGTGTCCTTTCCCTCGGAACAGAACCAACCAAGTGGTCTATAGTTACTGTTCTCAAACCTAATGGATCCATCCTAATTTGGGTTGACCTCAAGCAGATCAACAAGGGAATGACAAGTGAAATCTACTCCATATCACCAGTTGATGGGAGTTTTGTTAAATTATCCAAAAATAGTGTTTTCACAAAACTCGATGCAAATAATGGGTTCTTCCAAGATTACTCAGCACACGTATAACTTAATTTGGCAGCATTTGTTTCATCAGACTGCCTTTTGTGATCACCTCGGCCCCAGAGACTATTTAATATATCCAATGTTCCAAAAGGTCTTCAAGGTGTCATATGTCACATGGATGTCATTTTGTTGCATGATGGAATAGTCAGGAGCATGATCATGTGGGACATGTTGTTTTAAAGTCCCTACAGGCCAAAAGTCTCATCCCTAACTCGCGTGGATTCTCCACGGAACTAGTTCACTTCTTGGGTCACATTGTCAACAGTGATGTAATAATGGCAGACTCACAGTAAACAAAGACCATTGAGGGATTTCTCACTCAAAATCAGTTAATGACCTGCAAAGATATTTAGTAAACCAATTGGCAAGATTTTTGCTTCATTTGTAACTATAACATAACTCTTGAGGCAATTCCTCAAGAAAACTGAAGGAAGGTGTTGGAACTTGAATTAAGAGGGTGCTTTTCAAAAGATTCTAGCCATGCTGCCTCCACCGATATCTAAACCAATTAATTCATCTTTCAAACAATCACAGCCACACTGCATCAGCTACATGTTACGAACCATTGGGGTATCATGCCATAAATGGAACAATTCCCTGGAATCGTACGAAATGTTATTGTTTTCTTTTTAAAGTATGCACAGCACCCCAACTTACCTGATTTTTCAGAGCAAGGTTGATAGAAAGCATAATCCAGGTTTTTGTAATAAATAAGAATTATTATTTATTATAAGTAATCAGATTATAGTTACAAAAAAAAATATAAACAACGGACATATAACACTACTGACTAAAACTCTGGTCCCCTTATAAACTCCACTTACACACACACAAATAAATAAGGAAAATAGATTATTGGCAGAGGTATAAAAACTGGAAATGTTCTTTCCTTCCCAATTCCGATTTTGACAGGATCATACTTTGGCTATCTCAGCCCTTGGTGTTCAATTCTCCTTCCAAGGAAGCTTCAGCTGATTTGTAAGAAGTTTAGAGCGATTAAATCACTTGTAAAATGTATCTGATTTATCCATTCAAAAGCCACAGCTCACAGCAACTGGTGCAGGAAAGGTAATTAGTTTTCTTCAAGTTTAAACTGAGATTGTTTTACTGTAGAGAAGAAGCAGCTTTTCCTGGGGTGAACAACAGCACACTGCGTCTCTGTAACTTGTTACCAGTTCTAATCTGCTCAACTGAAAACCATCAGCTTTCATTTAGAAGATAGTAGGAACTGCAGATGCTGGAGAATCTAAGATAACAAGGTGTAGAGCTGGATGAACACAGCAGGCCAAGCAGCATCAGAGGAGCAGGAAAGCTGACGTTTCAGGCCTAAGAAGGGTCTAGGCCCGAAACATCAGCTTTCCTGCTCCTCTGATGC
>NC_063337.1:34294379-34328933 GCF_021869965.1 Rhincodon typus | reverse complement strand
AAACGTCAGCTTTCCTGCTCCTCTGATGCTGCTTGGCCTGCTGTGTTCATCCAGCTCTACACCTTGTTATCTTAGCTTTCACTTAGAAACTTGGCTCCTGATCATCTGCACGTTGAAGGAAGCCATAATCACAAAAAAAAAGTTCACAACAGGTATCGAATTGCTTGCTATGAAATGACACAGACGTCCTGGTAAGTCACTGTTTTTTGAAACAAAAATAGTTCCATGCAGTCCACAGTTTTTAAAGATTCAAAAAATAACAAAAATACACCGTTCTTACATACAGCTTTACATACTGTGCTCTTTCAGCAATAACCAGATGTGGTGTCAGAAGCCAGTGTGCTATCCATCACAGACATTGTCTAACACAGGGACATGGAATGTCAGCACAGGGAAGAGTCTATTTTGATTACATGGGCTTGTAAGAGATTTTCAGAATACATCTTTCACCTGACAGAGCTGAATGAGACAGTCGTCTACAAACCAGAGGCCTCCCAATGAAATGAAAAAGTATATAGGTCTGTGCCCACCAATTCCTATGAGCTGGTAGAAAAAGTAATAGGAATCAGCACTGCTTTCGTTTGTGAGTAGCATAAATTTTGTACTTGGCTATAAGAAAGACTTGACAAAGATGCCTCCAAGGAGAAAGTGATTCCAACTCCAGCCTATTTGGTAACACAATATATGCGCAGAAGAAATTTTAGACAACAGTAGACAGCCTTACCAGCCAGAACATTCAGTTTGTTATAAAATCAAGTCATATATTCAGTATTTGGCAGAAGTGAGGTCAGCCATCCACAATAATCTCAAACAAATACAACAATTATGCAGAAAGAGACTGACAATATCAGTGTCACCATTCATTGGTACAGAGAGTTCATACAACATGGTGGGCAGTGGGATAGGTTGCTCATATCAACAGTCTCCAACAAAGACTCCATTCCCAAATTCTGTCTACTTCGGTGTTCTCTATTAAAATGTCTTTTGAGTTTCAGTCTTAATCAATAACGTAGAGGGTTACTTATTTCACAGCCTCACCAACGAAAAGTTTTTAATGTCAATGAGAACACTGAGACCCCGCCGAAAGATACTTCTGCTGTATTTCAGTTCCAGACAGGAAGACTCTGGAGGCCATCACCAATAAGTAAGACCTTTAGTTAAGTATGTGTTCCACTTCATGGAACATATTTGGCTCCATAGTGCACTTTTGGCTGATCATAAAGCACTTGACCACTTGCAAGGAAATGAAGTATCAAAAGGATACTTTTATAATAACGCATATAACACTCATCAATAATTCTAAAGACAATTTGCAAATGAAATTGGCAAGGAAATGAATAACAACTTGTATTTATATAGTACCATCAATTTTATAAAACATCTTCATGTGCTTCAAAGAGATATTATAGAACAAAAAATGACACCAAGTCACAAAAACAGATGTGCCTTGGTTGCTTAAGGATAAGCAAATGACTAAAAGCTTTTAACTGAGTGTCTTTGAGGAGGGAAGTGCAGAAGTGTTTAGGAGGGAAATTCTAGGAGACTAGTGCCATGATAACTGAAGACACAGCCACCAAAAACCGGGACAATTAAAATTGAGGATATTTTGAGTCTGAGAGTAGAAGAAATTGGATATTGGAGGATTGTCAAGGTTGAGAGTATTATAGAGATAGAGAGGAGCCAGGCCATGGACAGAATTGAAAACAAAGTCAAGTATTTCAAACTTAAGGTGTTATTTAACTGGGACTCGGTGTAAGTCACAAAACACAGTGATCCATGAATGGGATATATTGCATATATATTAACTAGGTCATCAGCAGCAGAAGTTTGGATGATGTTGATTTACGATAGGTAGAAAGTAGGAGACTAGCCACGTCAATGTTAAATTGATCAAGACTGGAGGTGACAAATGCAAGGAAGACTGTTTCAGTAGCAGAAGAGCTGAGCCAGGGTGGAGTAATTGTACAAGGTTAAAGAGTTGAAAGCAGAAAATAAGTCATCTGTATAAAGGAACTGAGATACGATACGTGAATATCAAGTCATGGAAATTACAAGAAATGATCTAAAGTCTGGGTTCAGAGCTTGAAAGGCCTTTCAGGGGAAAGGAGAGACAAAGGGCTTAGGGATGTGCATGTAGGGATTGATCAGAGAGCAAAGGAAGGGGGAATGTACAAAAGACCAGAACCAAAGGACTGACTGGCCTGGAGGCTATATCTAAGGCTGAAGGAGATTGCGGAAGTAGGCTTATGCCAAGAAAGCCAGAATAGTGGGTTTAAATTAAATGTGTGTGAGACAGGACACTTGGTAGAGGCCAGAAAAACTGAAGATGATGCTAAATATGATGCTGGATATTGCATTTTGAACTAATTATGGTTTGTGAATGGAGGAGAAAAGGAGGCTAGGAAAGCGGGTAGCTATTGAAATAATAAAGTCCAGAACTGATTAAGAACAAGGAATAAAGGTTCTACTTTCACATACTTGGGTCCCGACCTGAAACGTCAACTTTCCTGCTCTTCTGATGCTGCCTGGCCTGCTGTGCTCCTCCAGCTCCACACTGTGTTATCTCTATTTTCACATATCTTCTTTTTCCATTTGTCTACTTTTTATTTAGAGAAAAAATGAGTGACACATTTACTAAGCATAGACTTTACAGAATTTCACTACCTCATGACTATCACTAATATCTTCAGTCTAGCCCAGGCTTCCTGTGATGTTGGCGTTGAAACCTAAAAACATAATTGCTTGGATGCTGGATGCAAGATCTGAAACATTAGCTGATGATCAACCCGCAGATAAGTATAAACTCAGTGAAGGAGACATTGAGCCACGATACTACACATGAGGAAGGACAACTGATATCAATGAACTTCTGCACTGCACTGATGTTTTAAGACATTACTGTCAATCTGCCATAGATTTTTTATCCCCAAAATATCTTTTCTCACAAAATCTTAAAAGTAACGCTGGTGTAACAGTTCAAATTTAACGTCACATAGAGTAGAATCAGATCAATTTCTTTCAACCAGTACAAGACTCTTGCCTTTACACGTTATATTAACTCTGAACAGTCAAATCTCATGTCATACATTCTCTGGTACTTACAAACTACATGGTTTTCAGCTTGTTGGTACAACATGACAGAAGAACCTTAAATGTTGGCCTTTTCTCACTGAGTCTTTGTGATGGCCACCCCATGCTTTAATGTATTTCTCAGCACATATTCCCCGACCTTGGATATGTGCCAATCTGCAATACTAGATCTTTGACAGCTCATTGCACTGGGATAGTAGTAAGTTTTGTACAGAACTAAAAAACCATCTTTCAGCAAGATGATAGTCCTCCAGCAGCAATTAATGTTTATCTCAAAATGCATCCCTGGGAATGTCATTGAGAATACAGAGCTTTGCCTTATGAAGTTGCTTGAAATGAACCTCAACAAAAAAAAATTGCATTTCTTATAGACCTGCTTTGCAAAGGCTCAGTCCAGGAGGCAAGTGATGGTCTATCCCTACCATGACAAAAAGGAACAAAAGTTGGCCATTCAACCCATCATATCTGCTCTGCCATTCAATGAGTTTATGGCTGATCCAATTATCATAGAATCACAGAAGTGTTATGATGAGAAGGAGGCCATTTGGCCCATCATTCCTGCATTGGTTCATTAAATAAACATCATCTTTTCCTTCTTTCCCATATCTTTGTTTAAACTGGGTGCAGGCTGATTTTAATAAGATCAGATGTAATTTGGCAAAAGTGGACTGAGAGCAGATATTTTTAAGAAAATCTGTTTCAGAGCAGTGGAACACATTCAGAAAGGAAACGGGGAGAGTAGAGGGCCAATATGTTCCAATACAAATATAGGGTGGGACCCTGGATATTGAGTGATCTATAGGTTTGGATAAAGGGAGGCTTTTAGCAGATACCAAGGGCTCAAAACAGCAGATGTCCTACAGAAGTTAGAAGGGGGAACTTTAAAAGGAAAATTAGGAGAGTTAAAGTGCATTAAGGGTAAATGGATAACTAGGAAAAGAATAGGCTGCACGGTGGCTCAGTGGTTAGCACTGCTGCCTCACAGCACTAAGGACCTGGGTTCAATTCCACTCTTGGGGACTGTCTGTGTGGAGTTTGCACGTTCTTCCTGTGTCAACATGGGTTTCCTCTGGGTGCTCTGGTTTCCTCCCACAGTCAAAAAATGTGCAGGTTGGGTGGATTGGCCATGCTAAATTGACCTTAGTGTTCAGGGATGTGTAGATTCGGTGTGTTATAGGGGAATGGGTCTGGGTGGGATATTCTGAGAGTCAGTATGGACTTGTTGGGCCAAAGGGCCTGTTTCCACACTGTAGGGATTCTATGATTAATAGGTCCCAATAAGGACCACACTGGTAATTTGTTTGTGGAGCCAGAGGATTGCAGAAGGTTCTAATTAAATACTTTTGGTTGGTGTTCACTAGTGAGAGAGACAAAATGTGTACAGAAATCAGGGAGAAGGTCTGTGATACAATTAAAGAAATTAGCTGAGACAAAGAGCAGGTTCTGACTGGTCTGGCAGGCTTAAAAGTAGATAAATTTCCAGGGCTGAATGAAACGTACCACAGGCTGTTGAGTGAGGCAAGGGAGCAAATAGCAGGGGTGCGTGCAAAAATATTTAATTTCTCTCTGGCCACAGGAGAAGTGCCAGAGGGCTGGAGGACAGCCAATGTGGTGCTGTCATTCAAAAAAGGATAAACCAGGAAACTACAGGCTAGTCAGTCTAACCTCGGTAGTGGGAAAACAATTGAAGCAATTCCTAGGGACAGAATTAATCTGCAAACAGAAAGGCAGCTTTAATCAAGTACAGGCAGCTTGGTTTTGTTAAGGGGAGGTCATGACTGACCAACTTGATTGAATTTTTCGAAGACGTAACCAAGTGTATAGATGAGGGCAATGTAGATAATGTACTTGGACTTCAGCAAGGCTTTTGATAAGGTCTTGCACGGGAGATTAACAGCAAAGCTAAAAGTCTATGGTATCCAAGGAAATTTGACTAATTGGACACAGAAGTGGCTGAGTGGCAGGAAGCAGAGGATGATGTTTGAGTGAAACCTGTGTCCAGTGGGATTCCAAAGAGATCAGTGTTGGGGCCCTTGTTTTTTGAGGTATCTATAAATGATTTAGACTTGAATGTAAGAGGGATGATCAGTAAATATGTGGATGATACGAAAAATGATGGGCTGGTAAATAGTGAAAAGTATAGCCTTAGGCTACAGGAGGATGTAGGTGGGCTGGTCTGACAGGCTGATCAGTGGCAAATGGAATTCAGTGTGGACAAGTGTGAGGGCAGGACAAACAACATTTCACATGGCAATCTGTGTCTGTGACTCCCTAATCATTTTTACTATACTCCATGCATTCACATCCATGGTCAATAACCCTGATATAGACTTAATTTGTTTCTTCCTCCTTTATTATCTATGCTAGTGTCAGCTGCATCTCTAAGTATTTTGCAAGCCCTAGTCTTCTCCTCTACTACTCTCCCTTAGTTTCCACACTGCTGCCAAGTTATTTTAAAACCTTCCTAACAGCACTAGCCACCTGCCCTGCAAGGAACTCAGTTTCAACTCTGTTCAGGTGCAGTCTCCCCTAGAGTCAGTCCCAGTGTGCCAGGAATATATCCATTTGCCTTATCCTCGTGTTTGCGTATTCACCTGCACATGGCATTATGAACAATTGGAGATAACTACATTTGAGACCTTGCTTGCTAACTCTCTATCTACTCATTAAATTCGGATTCAAGAACCATGTCCCCCTTCCTACATTAGTCATTGGTACCAACATGGACTACAACCTCTGGCTGTTCAGTCTCCCCCAGAATAATGGCCTGCAGCTGCTCTGTGGCATCCTGCACCCTGGCACCAAAGAGGCAACATACCATCCTACATTCATGTTGATGGCCAAGAAATGCCTGTCTGTTCCACTAACTAATGAATCATTTATCACTATTGTTCCTGCTTTCTTCTTCTTCTTCTCTCCACAGTGACACAGTGTTAGCACTGCTGCCTCACAGCACCAGGTACCCAGGTTTGATTCCAGCCTTGGGCGACTGTCTGTGTGGAGTTTGCATATTCTCTGCATGTCTGCATGGGTTTCCTCCAGGTGCTCTGGTTTCCTCCCATAGTCCAAAGATGTGCAGGTTAGGTGGATTTGCCATGCTAAGTTGACCACAGTGTCGAGGGTGGGTCTGGGTGGGATGGCCTTCGAAGGGTCAGTGTGGACTTGATGGGCCAAATAGCCTGCTTCCATGCCACAGGGATTCTATGCTTCTATACAGCTAAGTTGCTGGTAGTGCCACGAACCTGACTCTGATTGTACTCTCCAAAGAACCAGTGCCCTGGATATTGAGTGATCCAAAATAAAAAAAACAATTTGTGAGTGGGACACTAGGGAACTCCTGCAAGACTGTCTATTTCTGTTGGATTGCCTGGCAGCCACTCATTTCCTTCCTTCCTCTGGACTTTTAAGCTGCCATGTGACCATCTCTCTGAATATGCTATGCACATAACATGCTACCTTCATCGGTGTGCCACAGAATCATCATTTAAGCTCTAAACTTCAGAACTCAAGTTTCTGCAATTGGAAATTCTTCTTGCACATATGGTCATCTAAGACCCTGGTAGCATCCTTGACGTCCCACATATTACATTCCACACATTCCACTCAACTGTCCTGTGCTGCTATGTCTTAAACTTACTTAGTGTTAAACTTTCTTCCCTTATGCTAACTTTACTCAGCTTCCTATGAGGCTAACTCCTCTTACATCGTCCCTGATTTTCACTAATTCCTATTGTTTCTCAGTAAATTCCTTCTTCCAAAAGATACATTTTAAAATCACAAACCAAACAATCAAGCACTTCCCTTGTTGACGCTGTTTGATTTTTTTTTTCCAAATAGTCGCGCCCCGAAGCTGCAGCTGTTGAACCATGCCTCCTGTCTCACAGCTGTGTTGAAGCTGACACAATTCCACTTCCTCAAATTCACTTTCCTGCCCTTTCCCCAATACTTTTGACTCCTCACTGAGAAAATCTCTCTATCTCAGCCTTTAATACACTTAATGATCCTACTTCCACAGCTCTTTCAGGAAAGAATTCCTCAGTTTCACTCCTCAGATTCCAACAGAAAAACTTCCCCTCTGTCCTAACCCTCTACTCTGAAATTATGTCCTCTGATCCTAAACTCTCCCATAAGGGGAAACAACCTTTCTGCATCTACCCTGTCAAGCCCCCTAAGTATGTTTCCATAAAGCCTCTTCTCATTCTTTGCCAATGACTACAGGCCCAACCTAGTCAACTCTCTTGTTACTAAATCCTTACATACCTGGGATCAACCTACTGATCTTTGTCTGGACTGTCTGCAATGCCAATATATTGTTCTTTAGATAAGGGAGCAAATTTGTTCACAATACTCCAGCTGTGGTCTGACTCGTGCCCTGTATCCTTTTAATCAGACTTCCCTATTTTTATACTTTATTCCAATTTGAAATAAAGGCCACTACCTCGGGGGCACATTGATGCTGAGACTCCAAACGTAGAGGAAAAGTCTGGTGGGAAGGCCCTTCTCATCACCAATCAGGCAGTCTACCAAGTAAGTGATTGCTTGGGCACACGTCAGTCTCAAATTAACTCCACAAACACAGTTAACCACAAATATGCCTCCATTAACTTATTCTGAACAAAAGACAGCAAATGATCGCATTTCCCAAAATTACTTTAGATCGACATCCAAACAAAGGGAAAAATCCTGATAACTGTAATGTGATGGTCCTGTTCAATCATTTTTTTCAGGCAAATGTGCATACCTTTGAAATTCACATTTGGAGAAAGTGTTGGGAGCTTCGTTGTCTTCAACGAACTCATGATTTTCCTATTGAGAAATATTTTGCCTAGCTGTCAACCTACGTCTGCTAATATAGAAGGCAAGTTTTAAATAAAAATCAGTTAAACTTCTAAATTAAATCTAGTATTGCCATAGATTTTCAGCAAAATGGGCAAGTGTTCACAATTGTTTTTTCTTTAACTTGATAAATTCACTGGCTGTTGCGACACACAAACTTGTCCCGATGTTTTCCAAGCAGAGGAAAAGAATCGTGGAATTTTAAGCGTGAATGAATCGTGGCAATAACCTTTCGTCCAAGTATTTGAGATCTTTATAAATCCTAGCATCAAATATTCGAAGGAAGAACTCGGCCTACACTATTGGCGAAACAGCACTCTGCAAGCCACGTAATATTGACATTCTGTACTACTATTTCGCGCATGCTGATTTTCGCACTTTTTTTGGGGTTATTTCACGAAATCTGTCCCACATTGTTTGGATAGAAAATAGTGGTATTCATTCACTACTGCGTTTAACGAAGCATTCCTGCAGTTATAAGCATTTTGCTGCGAATTGTACCCTCGGGTCCAACATAGCAAGAACACAAAATTTAATATTTTTGGATTACTGCCTTTTCAAATTCTTGAAATGCACACTATAAAATGCTTTGAGAACATTCTTTCAGTATCAGGGAGGACAAAACTGGAGTGAAGCTTTGCACCAATAACACGGAGAGCAGTTGCATCAGTTGGGTTTAGAGAAGCCGGGTCAGAATACGAGACAGAGCCCGCGCGCTACCCGGGAGCGACCAGGAACCGCAGCGCGTCCATGTACGCACGCCGTCCCGACCATTGTACACACTAACTTGATTGCCTGAGCGCTCCTCCTATTGGCAGTCAGGGACAGGGAGGCGGGGAGAGAGCGGGGCGGTGTCGGAGTCGAGCGCTCTGAGTAGTCAAGGTGCACGTCAATCAGAGCGAGCCCGCGAGCAGGTTAGGATGAGGTGGCTGGTGACGGGCGCTCGAGCGCCTTTTAACGGAGCTGCAACGGACCGAGGCGAATAGAGAGAGAGACTGAGGGAGAGAGACGGGGGGGGGGGCTGTCATTTTAAACAATAATTCCTTGATCGGCATCCACCCCGAGGTAAGAGCGGTGACAGAGTGAGAATCAGGGTGAAGAAGTTTCCGAGGGAAGGGGGTGAGGGGATCAGTGTTGGAGGGCCATCACCCGATGGTGGGGGGTGGCAATCGGTTTATTAATAAATCTAATGCGGTCAGTGGTAGCCTGCAGCTCGGTGAAATCCAACGGTTAAACGGAAGATGAAGAGCGCTGCCCTGGGTAAGCCGCTTGTTGATAGCCGTGTGAGGTATCGGCTCGTTGTCACTGCCCGTTTATCCCCCCGCCCCCGACATTACGGTTCTTTGGGTCATTGTTATGCGGGGTGAATATGAGGATCAAACCGGTCGATGGATCGAGGAGGAATAGTATCCCCTCCCTGTCCCGACACGACAGCTTCTACGAGGAAAATCAAACCATTCCCTTCGCATCTTCTTGTAGTGTGGTTTTAATTTGCATGGCGAGTGTTTAATTCGTCAACATGTTAATTTAAAATAGCCAAACCTGGCGGTCTTGATTTTTGCCGCAACGATTTAAAGCACTGCTGTAAATACAAATCTATTATGAGAGACATAAATGCGCGTTGTTACCTGATTGTGCAAGAATGTAAAAATTAAATATTGAAGGTTGCCTTTAACGTCTTTCCCCAGATCTCTCAGACTTGAATCCAGATATTTTCACTAGCAATCATTTAAATACCAACCAGCACAGTTGCCTCTACCGATAAAGATTAACCGGTGTTGAGACATTCATGAGTTGAATAATAACCACATAATTTAAGAACAACCCAAAAAACATAAAACACTTGAAGTGGTTTTAAGACTTGTTTTATATGGAGGACCTGTATAAATATGGACAACACTTTATGACTGCCCGGTTAACGCCTGCAAGCATGACCACTGCTTAATAGGGTCAAAATCACCGAAAAGTACTATTTTTATTGCCCTACAGCCGCAGAAATAATGGGCTGTACCACAACAAATGCGGAAATGTGATAGCAGAGGGTGGACATTTAGATAGTTTAAGGACCTTATTTTGAAACGATATATTGAACACCGGAGATGAAATTCAAAAGAGTGGTTGCAACAGTTTTCCACATATTACTTCTGCCAGATAGATTAGGAATATAATATTGGATTATGTTAATATATAATCACTACTGTGACACATTTAAATTGGGCAACAGTTAAAACCAATATTGTACTAAATTAAGTTAAATGTGTTCTAAAATATCACAAGGCAATATTTCTTATGTTTAGAGTAAATGCTACAAAAGTGTAAACCACTAGAATAAAATTGTCACCTTATTACATGGATTTGAAAAGTTCTTTGTCCTGGCTTCTGCAGTGGATTGTGAAGATTCTCTACAACTGACTGTACCAGAGATCTTTTAAAGCTTTTGAATTTGTGATGAAAATTATTTTTCCTGTCCTGGTAATGGCAAACAAAGTCCAAGGATTAGGTTAAGAATAAAGATTAAATATACATAAGATGTGTTTGTATTCACTGGCAAGTTAATTTAATAGGGTGAATCAAGATAACTTACTATACTGTTGACGGAGTCTAGACCAATCTTGAAATCAGAACCGGGCCATTCAGAAGAGAAACACTTCTTCACACAAACAGTGTAGAAGCATTAATCTGTCTTCCACCAAAATCTTTTGATCCTAGTACAGTTAATTACTGCGAATGCTCAAAATAATATTTTGCCCATGAATTAGTCTACAAATAATAAACTTTAAAAAACTAGTGTATAAATTTCAACAAAACTTGATACATAGCTGGAAAATGGCCTGAGGAGGAGCTGATTAGCTTTCGGTGAGATGTGGATTCAGATCCATGATTTTTTTTTAAAAGATCCAATAATATTAGGGAAAGAAGTAAATTGACTTTTATGGAATGTTTTGTATTTTGTATTAAATGTGTTTAATTGTTTGAGTATCTTGTGGGTTGTCTCACACCTACTGTGATGGAATTTGTCACTGCAGTCAAAATGTGAGCAGAGTTTCAAAGCTGGTTGTTGGATGTGGATTGGTTTGAAGCCTGCTTTGTGAAACAGAGGTGATATGAGAATCACTGCCCTTGCCATTAAGCCTGCATTTAATTGATTGCGGCATCAAGGAGTCCTAGCAAAACTGGAGTCAATGAATATCAGGGAGAAAACACTCCCTTGCAACCAAGTGGGAGTCATACCTGGCGCATAAGAAGGTGGTTGTGGCTATTAGAGGTCAGCCATCTCAGCTCAGGACTTCTCTGCAGGAGTTGTCATTAGGTTGTGTCCCAGGCCCAACCATTGTCAGCTGTTTCAACCATGACCTTCCTTCCATCATAAGGTCAGAAGTGAGGATGTTTGCTGATGATTGCACAATGTTCGGAACAATTTCAGATACTGAAGCAGTCCATGCCCAATTGCAGCAAGACCTGAACAATATCCAGGCTTGGGCTGAAACTTGGCAAGTAACATTCATGCCACAGAATGTCATGTAATAACTATCTCCAACAATGACAAGCTAACTACCACCACCACCCCCCCCCCCCCCCCCCCCCCCCCCCCAACCACCATGTCACTCCATGCTGTTATCTTACCTGGATGCATTGAGGTCCAAAAACACTCAAGAGGTTTGACACCAGCCAGGAAAGAGAGGATATTCTATCGTATTCCTGACTTGCACTTTATGGATGATGAGCGGGTATTGGAGTGTTAGGAGATGATTTACTAGCTGCAATGTTCCTAGATTCTGATCTGCTCTTGTAGTCACTGTATTTTATGGCTAGTCCAGTTCAATTTCTGGTCAATGGTAACCCTTGGGATGATAATAGTTGGAGATTCAGTGTTTATACTGCATCTTCAACACAAAAGTATTCCAAGGCGTTTTGCTGTAGAGAAGTGGACATATCTTGGAAGGTTGTTGGTCTGAAGTAGATTATAGAGATAGGGAGAGGCAAAGTTATGTTGGGATTGGACAAGGATGAGAATTTTAAAATTGAACTATTGTTCAACTGGTAGTGAGTGCAGGGGAGAAAAAGATAGTGCAGTATAAATTGGCAGAATCTATGGTACTGGCTTTTTAATTTTGGATCACCTCAAGTTCATTGTATTCCAGTCAGGAGTGTGTTGGAATAGTCAAATCTGAAGATAACTAAAGTTTGAGCAAGGGTTTCAGAGGCAGGAGAACTGACGAAGAGTGGTGACCACAGATAGAAATAGGTAGCCTTAGTGACGAGTGGATAGATACTCATCTGAGGGTAAGATGTAATGCACAAATTGTGGAATTGTGCTTCAAAGTCAGTCAGCTGCTTGGGAGAGGGATAGAATTGTTTGTCATATTGAAGTCAATGACCTCTGTCTTCTCAATATTTAATTGAAGAAAATTCTTTTCATCCTGTATTGAATTTTGATGCCTAATCCAAGTTTCAATTCAGTAGATGTGTCAATTGCAGTGGTGGTGAGGCAGAAATGAGTTTCGTCAGTGGGAACTGACATGTTTTTGGATCATCTTCTGAAAGGGTAGCATGTTAAATGAAAAATATGAAGAATATAGGAAGGATGTTGTGAAACTTGAAAGGGTCTAGAAAAGATTTACAAGGATGTTGCCATGGTAGGAGGGCTTGAGTTAAAGGGAGAGGCTGAATAGGCTCTATTTTCCATAGAGTGTCAGAGGCTGAGGGATGACCTTATAGAAGTTTATAAAATCATGAGGGGCATTGATAGGTTGAATAGCCAAGGTCTTTTCCCCAGGGTACGGAGTCAAAAGCTAGAGGGCATAGGTTTAAGGTGAGCAGGGAAAGATTTATAAGCGACTTAAGGGGCAACTTTTTCTTGCAGAGAGTGGTGTGTGTATGGAATGAACTGCCAGAGGAAGTGCTGGAAGCTGCAACAATTACATTTTAAAAGGCATCTGGATTGGTATATGAATAGGAAGGGTATGGAGGGATATGGGCCAGATGCTGGCAAATGGGGCTGGATTTATTTAGGATATCTGATCGGCGTGGATGAGTTGCACCGAAGGGTCTGTTTTCATGCTGCACAGCTCTATGAGTCTATAACTCAAGAAGCAGCATTTTACCTGTACATCTTTCAGTCTAGTCTACTGCATTTGCTGCTCACATTGCAGTTTCTTTTGCATTGGCAAGATCAAATGCAGACTGGTGGGCCGTTTTGCAGAATACTTGTGCTGTGTACATAAGAATGACCCTGACTCCCTCAGTTGCTTTCCATTTTAATAAACCATCTTGTTCTGTTGCTAACATTTCTATCCTGAGCTTGCTGGAACAGTCTAATGAGGCATAATACAAATTTGAAGACAAACGCCTTGTTTCGGCTTAGGCACTTTCTTGCCTCAGGTCTCAAAATTGAATTACATAACTTTAGAAACTGACTGCACCACAGTCTTCTCCCCCACAGCCTTGTTCTGTTTGCAGCAAACAGAAACAGAAATTGCTTGAGAAACACAGCTAGTCTGGTAGCATCTGTGGAGGAAAAACAGTTAATGTTTCAAAACCAGTGACCCTTTCTCAGAACCGATAGCAGCCAGACAAATGTGGTATTTATGTTGATGACTTGGTATGGGGGGAAAATGGGTGAGCTGATTGTTAGAGACAGTGCTCAGCGATTAAGAGAAAAGGAGCTAGGCAGATAAAGGGATTGTTGATAATAAGTGAGGGAGGAAGAGAAGCTAGATAGGCCAAATGACCTAGAAGTGAACTTTTCTCCTATATGGCCGAACAGACCCGAATAGACTATGTGTATGCAAAAGTCAAAAATATCTTCTATCCGATACCAGTTGGTCCCACAGTTTTCAAGTAAAAGATTCCTGACTTGTAGTAGTAATGAAGTAATAAAGCCCTTGGCCTTTTACGCTGTTTCAATGAAACTCAACACAAGCTTGAAAAACGTCCTTCCAGTCGGCCCTTTGTAGCCCTGTAGTCCTATTCTTGACTTTAACAATGTGCCTGTAATATTGCAAGGATATACCAACACTTTGTGAAATTGGGGGTGGAGAGTGGATTACTACTTTGGATGTGGAATCCCATCTGTATTGTACTTGTGAGATGGTCTGCTCTCTTGATTTTTGCCTCTTTATTTGCATATGTGAATTGGAACCTGTTCCAATTTTCCTATGTTACTTGTTTCCCTTTCCATACAGCTATCCTGTTTTAAATATTCACACATTTTCTGGGTCTTCAAATGCCATTTATTTTTCTTTTTTTTTTAGCATGCCTCCTTTTCTCTTACATTCCTGGTATTTAACCATTTCCTGTTCTCCCTGTAATTGCTTCACCTTTGTTTTATGAGAATGTGACTTTAACCTTTAATTGCATCCCTTCTTTTCAGCTGTTCAGTAATATGTTAAGTCTTGACTTTTACGTCATCTGCAGAGATGGAGAGCATTCTTGAATTTTACAAGTAGGCATTTGGTAGTGCAGGTATTGAGCATTGCTGGAAGAAAAGCATATTTTGACAAAGTAGTTTGTCTTGCACCCATCAGTTTGCAAGAATACCAATTCAAGGAGAATACCAAAATTTATATATATATATGTCATGATTGGTTGTCAGTTGAACTCTGGCAGAGGCATTGACATGGAGAATGTGCTCATTAATGTTGGTTGACAATTAACTACCAGGCAGATAAACAGGAGGCTGGAAGAACACAGCAGGCCAGGCAGCATCTGGAGAAAAGGAGCAGTCAACGTTTCGGGTATTACCCTTCTTTAGGACTGGATGTGGGGGTAGGGGAAGCTGCAGATAAAGAGTTGGGGGGAAGGGGTGGAGGCGGAATCGTGGTGATAGGTGGATACTGGTGGTAGGTACGACCTGGTAAGTCGATGGGAGGATTGAACCTGGTTGATGGCTGGAAGGGTGGTTTGGAAGGTGGAATGGAAGGGAGGAGGTGGGGCTGGAAGGAGAGGCGGGGGATGGGTGGCAAGGTTATTTGAAATTAGAGAACTGAATATTGAGTCCTCTTGGCTAGAGCCCCGCACTGCCCAGTTCCACCTGCTCCCCAAGATCCACAAATCCAACCACCCCAGCCGACCCATCGTCACCGCATGCTCCCCACTGAATTCATTTCTTCCTACCTCGACTCCATTCTCTCCCCCTTGGTCCAGGCACTGCCTACCTACATCTGGGACATAAACCATGCCCTCCACCTCTTTGGTAACTTCAAGTTCCCTGGCCCCCAGCACTTCATCTTTACTGTGGACGTTCAATCCCTATACACATCCATACCCCACAAGGACAGCCTACAGGCCCTCAGTTTTACATCTCCAACAGACCCATCCAGTTCCCTGACACCAATACCACGGTCCGCCTCACCGAACCAGTCCTCACCCTCAATAATGTTTCCTTCAATTCTTCCCACTTTCTCCAAATCCAGGAGGTTGCCATGGCACTTGCATGTGCCCCAATTATGCCAGCCTGTTTGTTGGTTATGTCAAACAGTCCCTCTTCAGTATATACACCGGTTCTGTTCTCCAACTCTGCTGCCATTACAGCGATGACTGTATCGGTGCTGCATCCTGTACTCAGGCTGAACTGGAGCAGTTCATCGACTTCACTAACAACTTCCACCCCGCCCTCAAATTCACTTGATCTATCTTAGACACCTCCTTCCTCTTTCTTGACCTCTCCATTTCCATTTCTGGCGACAGCTAACATACCGACATTTACTATAAACCCGCAGACTCCCATAGCTACGTAGACTACACCCTCTCCCACCCTGTATCCTGCAAAAACTCCACCCTGTTTTCCCAACTCCTCCATCTCCGTTGCATCTGCTCTGATGAGGAAACATTCCACTCCCAAGCATCCTGGATGTCCGCTTTTTTCAAACCATGCTCTTTTCCCCCATCTTTCATCCAGACAGCCTTCACCATGCCTCCTTCATTCCCGGCTCTATGGCTCTTAACCACCGTCCCACTCCAAACATAATGAAGAAAGGGTCCCTGTTGTCCTCACTTTCTACCCCACCGCATCCAATGTATTATCCTCAAATACTTCCACCAACTCCATTAGATCCCACCACCCAGAATGTCTTCCACTCCCCATCCCTCTCTGCCTTCCGCAAAGACCATTCCCTTCACCACTCCTTAGTTCGCACCGCACTCCCCACCAACGACTCCAACCCACCCCTGTAACAAAAGATGCAACACCTGCCCATACACCACCTACGTCACCTCCATTCAAAGCCCTAAACAGCCCTTCCAAGTGACGCAGAACTTCACCTGCACCTCCTCCAACCTAATCTATTGCATCTGGTGCTCCCGATGTGGTCTTCTGTACGTTGGTGAGACCAATGTAGACTAGGTGACCGTTTCACCGAGCATCTCCGCTGCCCCATAACAGTCAACGTAATCTCCTTGTCACTGCCCATTTCAACTTCCTGTCCCACTCCTCCGACATGTCCGTCCTTGGCCTCCTCCAGTGTTGCAGTGACTCGGAGCGCAAATTTGAAGAACAACATCTCATCTTCCACCTGGGCACCCTCCAGCCCAGAGGACTCAACATTGAATTCTCCAATTTCGAATAATCTTGCCACCCATCCCCCGCCTCCCTTTCCAGCCCCACCTCCTCCCTTCCATTCCACCTTCTGACCCTCCCTTCCAACCACCAACGGGATTCATCCCTCCCATCGACCAACCAGGTCGTACCTACCACCAGTGTCCACCAATCACCACCATTCCGCCTCCGCCCCTTCCCCACCCTTTATCTGCAGCTCATCGTACCCCCACATCCAGTCCTGAAGAAGGGTAATACCCGAAACATTGACTGCTCCTTTCCTCCAGATGCTGCCTGGCCTGCTGTGTTTTTCCAGCTTCCTGTTTACCTACTTGGATTCCAACCTATGTGGTTTTTTTTTCTAACTACCGGGCAGTTTAATTCTGATTGGTCAGGGCATTGTCCTGAGAAATGAAACAGTGAAGGGCTGTCACGTATTTCATTAAATTGAAATATGCACAATATGTGTACATGTTCTTTCTGATCACAAAGAACAGGACCATGTATCTTAACATGTATAGTTTTCAGTACACTCTTGCGTCTCAGTATAAGCCTGACCGACAATACTGAATTGGCTGTCAGTATAATTTTTCATACATTCAGGATTACAGAAATACATCTAATGTTGCACATTTTGCAAGCGTGCACGGGTTGCCTACGATCAGTCTGCTTATTTTGAACAGTCAAAGGGATATGTTGTTTTATATGATCTGTCAGTTTTTGGGATGAATGTCCTACAAATCTGGCACTGCACCTGCACTGAAATTGTTGGACCACATTACTCATTTATGTGAAAGGCGGAACACCTTTTTGGCTCAGTGGCAGAATCCTTTTAGTGGTGAACACCAGTCATATTGCTACTGCGTACTGAAACAGCTAGCTTTATCTGTTCCTCGAACTTTTGAGATTCCTTATCCTTCCAGATAGATTGTGTACTTCTCAAGTCAAGATTGACAGTCTTGGTTCCCATGATGAGTTTGCATGATTTACAGTGAGAAATGATCTATTCAGGCTCGCCATTATTCAACAGGATGGCTTTGATGCACCCTTTCTTAGCATATGAAGTTGATCATAAGCTCAAATTAGAGCCTGTGGAACTGTAGGAATCCCAACATGTATATAGTGTATACACTTCCACGTGCTTAAATAATTGGTCTTATCAGCAACATTGTAAATCACGAACTTCAAGGTACCAAGAGTAGGAGATCGCATGCCCCATCTCATTTCTGCATCCAGAATTATCTCAATCTAATTATCTATTTTCCTCAGAGAGTTTGCTTTCTTTTAAAATTCATTCATAGTCCTTAGATATACATTTTAGAGGCTGCAGTTTTAACATATAAGCGCTGGAGTATATGCTATTATCTGTCTGACGAATATAACATAAGAAATAAGAGCAGGAGTAGGCCAATCGACTTCTCAAGCCTTCCCCATCTTTTAGCAAGATCATGGCTGATCTGTCCCAGGTCTCAACTCCTCTGTTGTGCCAGCTCAGCAATGCTATCAACTCCTTCATATTTCCAAAATCTATCTCCTCTTTAAATAAGTTTTTAGTGATATAGCCTCCACAACTGGGTGGGATAGAGAATTCCAGACATTCACTACCCAGTCATTCACATCTCTATTTTAAAAGTGCCCCCTTAATGTGTAACTATGTCCATTATTTTGAGATTCTCCCATGAGTAGAAACATCTTCTCAATATCTAATATATCAGGCCCCGTCAGAATACTGTATGTTTCAATAAGATCATTACTCATGTTTCTAAATTCTAATGAATAAAGACCTAAACAATTTAACAAGTCAGCCACTTCAACGGGGACCTAAACTGTAGAAAACAATCAAATGTGGCCTCAGCAACAAGTTGTAACCATAATTCCCTATTTTTAAACCCCAATTCCTAACAATGAAGGCCAAAATTCTATTTGCCTTCTGAATTATTTGCTGCATATGAATGTTAAAATTTCCAGCAATTTTTGATTCTGTTTCTGATTTCCAGAATCTGCAGCTTTTTGGTTTTTTTGCTTTTTCTCTTTAATTCAGAAGAACACCCAGATCCTCTGTTTCACTTAGTCTATCTCCATTTGCTTCTTCCTTCTCAAAATGCTTGACCTCACACTTTCCTACATTAAACTCCACCTGCAAAGATTTTACCTATTCACTAAACCTATCTACACCCCCTTGCAAATTCCTTACGTCCTCATCATAATATGTCTTCCCACCTAATTTTGTATCATCAATAAATTTGGATACATTACACTCTGCCTCTTCTTCAAAGTCATTAATGTTAATATTTGGGAAGTTTGACTCATTTGATCCTGCCATCGAAGACTGGGCTCAGTATATGGAAAGAACGTATTACTTTTTCCAGGCAAATGACATTGGGGCAGACGAAAAGCAATGAGTAATTCTCCTGACAGCTTGTGGACCTGCAGCTTTTTCGGTTATTAGGAGCCAAACTTTGCCTGAGGCACCTTTCAAGAGTTGATGGATTTAGTTAAGGAATATTATGGCCCTTAGCCTCCTCTAATATTCAGATACTTCGGTTTTACTCAGTAATTCAATAACCAGGGGAATCTTTATCGAGATTTTTGATGAACTTTAGATGACTGGCAGAGGCATGTGATTTTGGTTTAACACTAGGTAAGATGCTGAAAGACTGTTGGTATGTGGGATCAATGAAGTAAACGTACAAAAGCACCTACTAGCTGAATCCCAACTGGACTTTAAACAGGCACTATACCTGGCTTTGTTATTAGAAAATTCAGCAAGTGGAGCATGAGTTACAGGGTATTCTGATGGAATTAGACAACCTCGCCAGGCCGAATGAGGTTGGGGAACACCACTTGAGTAAAGGCAATTATGTAGCCTCACTCAGGACCTATCCTAAATAGAGGTACTGTAGGTCAGCCCACAAGCAAAACCCCAAATCAAAGCCAAGCCTCAGCCAAATGGTTAAAATTTTCTCAAATCCCAGCCAGCAGGCCATTGTACGTGTTGCCGGTATGTGTACTCAAGACAGCAAAAGAGTCCCAGTAGGCCTGAATTGAGTAAGAGAATTCAAAGGCCAGTGTCCAGGAAAGTGCACCCCCTGGAAAGTCCACCTACATCTGGCTTGGAATAGTTAAATTGCTTAGCAACATCCAAAACAGAACCAATCAAAATAAACGTTTGGTTAAATGGTCACCCAATTCTAATGGAAGTCAATACTAATGCGACTATATCAGTATTGTGGAACCAGTCTTTACCAAAAATCGCGCTGGATTCCAACCCTTGAGTTTGCATAAGACCTCAGCCAGGCTGAGAACCTGTACCAAGGAACCCCTGGAAATTACGGATACAGCTTCGGTTCTGGGCTCTTTATGAGAAGCAACTGATTCAGTTACCACTAATTGTAGTAAAAGGTTCAGGCCCAAACTTGATGGGGCGAAATTACTTGAAAAAGATTCAACTTGATTGGCTCAACATTTTTCGCTTAAAAATGGCTGCCTGAGTGAAGTCCTAATTAAATACCCAGAGGTTTATCAGGAAAGTCTAGGGACTATCAAAGGGACCAAGGTCACCTTACATGTTGATCAGCAAGCAATTCCATGATTCTGCAAGGGCAGCCCAGTGCCATTGGCCTTACATGCAAAAGTAGATGCAGAAATCAGTACGCTAGAAAGCAAAAGAATCATCAAACCACTACAGTTTTTCAAATGGTCAAACCAATTGTGAAGCCTGACGGTTCGGTTTGCCTTTGTGGGGATTTCAGACAATTGGTAAATCACTTTTCACAGCTGGATAAATACCCAATCCCTCGCATTGAGGATTTATATGCAAAACTGGCAGAGGGACTGCCTTCACAAAGCTGAACATGAGCCATGCATATGTGCAGTTTTGATTAGATGAGGATTCCCGGAAGTATGCTATAATTAATACCCATAAGCGTTTGTACCAGTATACGAGACTGCCTTTTTGGGTATCGTCAGCCTGTGCCATTTTCCAGCAGACAATGGAGAACATCTTACAAGGTCTACCGGTGGTTGCGATTTATCAGGATGACTGCTAATAACCAGGAAGACCAATAAACTGCATTTCGAGAACTCGGACAAAGTGCTTAAACATTTTCCCAGGTGGGTGTATGCCTTTAAGAAGGAAAAATGTGTATTCCAGGCACCTCAAGTGACCTGCTTGGGCTACAGTCAACAAAACCGGGCTACACCCGTTGGAAGATAAAATGGGGGTGATCAAAAGTGCCACAGCCTTCGCATCTCTACCGCAGCTTAAGTCTTTCCTTTAGTTGGTGAATTATTACAGAAAATTTGTACTCCATCCTGGCAACCCAACATATGCTATTAAAAAGAGTCAGATTTGGAAATGGTCTTGTAGCCAAGAGGTAGTCTTTAGGGAAGTGAAGAAGCAGCTGTCGTTGTCTAAAGTGTTGGCACACAATGCTCCCAAGTGAGATGAGGTGCTGAGATGTGATACCTCCCTGTACGGTGTTGGAGCAGTGTTAGCTCAATGATGGACCAGTGGAGAGGAATGCCCAAGAATGCGTGCTTCCTAGACATTGGCTGATGCTGAACAAAAATATGCCTAGACAAAGAAGGAAGGTTTGGCGGTCATCTCTGGTGTAAGAGATTCCAGTAATAACTTTATGGACATAAATTTGTAATGGTAATGGACCATCAATTTTTGCTTGGGCCATCTGGGAGACCAAGTGGCAAATGCAGATGCCTTGATCTGCCACCAATAGAAGTCTGTTCTGGTTTTAAACTTTCTTGATACCCCTCCAGTCACTGCTGACAATATCAGATTGTGGACACAGAAGGATCCTGTCCTGGCTAAACTAAAACACCTGGTGGTAAGGGGGAAACTAAAGGGCCAATGTAACCAGAATTGAAACGTTTCTGGACCCAGCGAGACAAGATCACCATAGCAAATGGCATATTATTATAGGATGCAAGACTGATTGTCCCAAACAAAGGTTGCCACCAAATACTGGCGGAACTCCACCAGGGTCATCCAGGTGTTTCCAAAAGGAAGATTTTGGCGAGAAGTTATGTCTGGCAGCCAAGATTGGATGCCAACATAGCCGTGTTGGTAGGGCAGTGCCCAGAGTGCCAACAAGGACAAAAATTACTGTCAGCAGCTCCCCCGCATTCGTGGAATGGCTGGATAAAACCTGGACTCGGTTATACGTCCTCTATGCCTGCCCTTTCATGGACTCAATATTCTTAGTCATTGCCCATTCAAAGTGGTTGGACGTACATAGAGTTCATTCGTCAAACATTGGGATGACAATTGAAAAGCTGTCTGCTTTGCAATATACCGACCATCATTTAACATCAGTGAATTTGAGTATTTCCTAAAGTTGAATAGCATTCGGCATGTAAAGACAGCTTCATAGCATCCATTGTCCAATGGTCTGGCAGAAAGAGCAGTCCAAACTTTGAAGGCAGGCTTGAACAAACAGCCTACAGCTTCACTCGATACCAAACTCTCCTGGTTCCTGTTTGATTTTAGCACCAGCCCTCACACAACTACAGGGACAGTTCCAGCAGAGTTGCTAATGAGTTGGAGACTCCACACTAGGTTAAATCTGATCTTCCTGGACCTGGAGGGAGGGGGTGGTGAAACAGTATCAGGAACGCCAATGCTGAACACAAGACTCGAAGTGAGAGAGATAGTTTACTTCAAGGGATGAAGTTTGGTGTCGTGACAATGGAACGACTCTGCATAGGTAAGAGATATGGTTGACATGAGGTCAAATCTTCTGATATACAAAGTTTGTGTACCCAAGGAGATCCTGAACAAGCATGTGGACCACATGAAAGCTGTGACTCGCAAACGGGGCAGGAGCAAAACACACTTTGCCCTCAAAACATCCAGCAAGGCTGTCAGAACCTGTAGGTTCTCCCCCTCTGCCTAGCACCAAAGAAACTCCTGACGATGAGATGGACACAGCAGATATTGCGGCCTCAACACTATTACTGCCTGAAGGAGAAGATGAATTTCTTCTGAGACGCTCCAAGTGCAAGAGGTGGGTTACGGACCAGTACACACGACCAGTATCCAAGCCAGAGTTGGAGGAACTGGACCTGGTACAAAAACATCCCAGCAGAAGCTACAGGAAGAAGAGTGGGCCTACATCCCAGGACTTTAGAAGGGGAGGGATGTAGTGATTGGAATGAAGTTAGCCAGGTGGACCTCATGGAATATCAGTTCCCTGATTGATTAGGCCAAGTTAACAGTTCTCCAATGAGTCTGGCTGACAGATATAAACAGGAGTGTTGGGGTTCTGTTCACTCTAGGACTGGCTCTGAGCTAGCTGGGATAGTGTTATGTACTATGCACGTGTAAATAAAGGGTGATTTGGTGATGGGATACTGGCCTTTGTGGAGTTATTTCAAATATAGATAGTAAGTAATTGAGGCTGTAGGACTGATCCATGTGACATTCTAATAGTTGGATCTTTTGAACCTGAAAAAGATCTATTTTTCTCTGCTCTGCCTTATTATCCCCAATACTGTGAACTCCAGTTTTGTACAATAGCTATTTATGTAGCATGTTATCAAATGCATTCTGAAAATCTAAATAGACTACATCTACAGTTGGTTGTGCTATAACGCATGTTCTGGCAATGTGAATTGGCTATAACGCGATTGATGAATAGGGGAATGCTATTTCTAAAATGAAAACTTGTGTTGGCTATAATGTGATTCCATTTGTATATGGGGGAGTAAGTGTGGACATCACATGATTGTTTCGCAGGCGCAATGATAGCGTCGAAAGACTCTCTGTGCCGGCATCACATGAATGCAGTTGACATTATCGTGGAGGCATGGGGCGATGTCATTAAGGACTGCTTGCATGCAGTTTGGCGGAAGCTTCTCCCAGATTTTTTCAAGATTTTAAAAGCTTTGATCTGTCAGAGGAACTCCCAAGAATGAAAGAACATTGTGTTGATCTTGCGAAGCAAGTTGGATTTGAAGAAGTCGAGTGTGAGGATGTTGAAGAGCTGCTTGACTACCACTGTGAAGACCTCTCCACAGCTGATCTACAACAACTTGTGGCTGAGGGGGAAGCGGAAGCTGGACATGAAGAAGATGAAGTCCAGGATGCAGCACCATGAGAGCTTTTCACTTCTATTTTGACTTCTATCCTGAGGGAAATTGAGAACCAGTTGCAACTCTTCGAGGACAATGATTACAATGCAGAAATGCAGCAGAGTAGCAGTTCATGGAATAAAATCTTATTTAGCACCCTATGAACAACTTCTTCATGAAAGAAGAAAAAGGGCAGAACAGCAAAAACTGGATGTCTCTTTTAAGCCAACCCCCAAGAAACAGTCAGAAGATAATGAACCACAGCCACCCACTTGGGGATTAATTATTTCTCACCCTAAACATGCAACTACAACTGCACCTGAAGGTGATGATCATGATGGTGATGGTGACGACCCTCAGTTCCTGCATTAATAACAAAGCAACCTCAACCTCCTCCCCCATCGAGTAATCTTGAAATTTTCTCAAGGTGATGTGCGAAGTTTACTTTTATTTCATTATTAGATATGAATTAAACATTTATTCAAACTGTGTTATCCTTTGTGTTAGCTTTTGAATGATTTTTAAGCAATTTTGAGTGATATTTTTTGGTGGTCTGCCCATAACCCCGCTTTTCCCATATGCCCCGTTAATTCTTAAGCTCGATTTTCTATAACGCGATGTTGCGTAGGAACGCAACTGTCGTGTTATTAGCAGAACCGACTGTACTGGTTCCACTTCACTGGTGATGGCTACAAAGAGGTCCCATACAGACAAGTTTTAAATTATTTTTCTGAAGCTAAGAAGAATAATGTATGCACTGAGGGTTCCACAAAGATTATCTTTGCTGCAGTCATTCACTTGCATCATTCAATGTTTGCGAGCCCATTCCTGGCATAGAGAGTATAGACCATTGAGTTTCAAAGGAAAGTCCAATTGGACTCAAAGCATTATCTTGTTTTTCTCTCTCCACAAATGTTGCTAGATCTGCTGGACATATTCAGCATTTCCTGTTTTTATTTCAGATTTCCAGCATCTGCAGTATTATTCTTTTATTTGAATGTCCATTGAGGTTTTGGGCAATCCTTCTCTTCCTGCATCATACTTTCTGTTTATATGGGAACATTGAGGTGGCCTTTTCTTTCTTGGCAGTTGAAAATTCGATTTCATGATGGGAATGGTGGAAGTTGTTTTAAACCCTCTATTGTGGTGACCATGGGAGGAGAGAATTGAAGTAAATGTCATAAGACAATAAGATCATAAGAAAGACAAGCAGAATTAGGCCATTGAATCCATCCTTTCCCAGTTATTCTCCAGTTCTTCTGTGCATGACAGTGGAGCTTTCATTTTTTACATAGCATCAATTTGCTTTCAGTTGAGTTGGTGGCTACTTTGTAGTCGCTAAGATGTTCCAAACTACTAAATGAGGATGAAGTGGGGCTGCATTTAATTTAATTGCAGAATTGTTCAAATGCCAGTGCAATGCCTTATTTGTGATGATTTTCTTCGTAGGTGGGCCTTGTGGTAAACCCATTGAGAGAAAGATACCACTGTGGGTTATGTAGCTGGAGCTTGTTACAATACCTGATTTTTAAAAAAAAATATCATTTTCATACATTAAATTCAAGATGTTATTCATAGGTACAAGCATGGTCTCCTGAAATGTGTTATCTTCGTTCACTGGTCTCCTTTCATGCTTCTTCAGCCCTTGTTACAGCTGGAATTGTTACTATTTGTGAGAATGTAGCACATTCAGGGACTTGTCCAGAATCAGTTGGGGTCTGTTTTGGGGTCCCTTAGTTATGGAGAAAGGGCCGGAAAGTGGGAGTGAGGAGTGTCAGATCAGCTATGGTCCTATTGAATGCTACAGCAGATTGAGGGCCCGAATGGCCTACTGCTGTTCCTATTTCTTATGGCTTTACAGTCTTTTCTTTTTCATTTTGGAGCTAACTAATTATTTTACCAGTTAGGTTGTTTAGTTAATTCAGTGGATTGATATTTTGTTTATCTGGTGATGTATTTATTTAAATTATGCATTATCTATATTGTGAATAATATAACGTTAAGTACATAGATGTCATTATCAAATCAAAGTATCATTTGCACCTCACAACTACCAGGCAACGACCTATAAAAGGAGGGCTGCGGAGGCCAAGTCATTGAGTGTATTTAAGACAGAGATAGAAAGGTTCTTGATTAGTAAGGGGATCAAGAGTTACAGGGAGAAGGAAGGAGAATGGCGTTGAGAAACATACCAGTCATGACCGAATGACAGACCAGACTCAATGGACTAAATAGCCTAATTCTGTTCCTATGTCTTATGCTGTTTAGTTCAGAATGAGCTATATCTTATAGTAGTTATATAAGGTAAGACTAAGTACTATGTGCAATTTTGATTGCCTTACCTGAGAGGATGTGTTTGCCATAGAAGGAGTGTAATGAAAGTTCACTAGGCTGATACCAATGATGGGAGGACTATCAGAAAGATTGGTTTGACTAGACCTATGTTCACTACAGTTAAGGAGAATGGCAAGGTATCTGTTTGAAATGTATAAAATCCTAACAGGGTTGAACAGATTAGATGCAGAGATGCAGGAAGGATTCTCCTCCTGGTTTAGAAGTCTAGAACCAGGGGCCACAGTCTCAGATATGGAATGGGCCAAACAGATCTGAAACCTGTGTTACTACTGAGATCGTACCACGGAAAGCAGTTGAGGATAAACATCGTATGATTTCAAGAAGGAGAAGAATTTAGCGTTTGGGGCTAAAAGTACCAAAAGACAAGGTAAAAAGTGGGAACAGGCTATTGATTTGGATGATCAGTGGTAATGTCACTGGATTAGTAATCCAGAACCCCAGGTTAATGTTCTAGGAGACATAGGTTCTAATCCCACCATGGAAGATGGTAAAATGTGAATTTAAAAATTAAATTTGGAATTGTATCGTAATAAAGATCATGTTGATTGTCATAAGAGCTGGGACCCTTCCCTGTCCACTTCTGTTTTGATTTAGCCCCTACCTCTTTCTCAACCTTTCCCTTTTGGTAATTCATCAGTTGTTTACTTTGTGAAATGGGTGATTTGGTGGTGGTTTATTTGAAAGAAAGGAGCTGAGACCCAAGAGATGGGCACAATGGAATCCTATTTAATTTAGGTCCCCTCCCTTTCTTTCTACTCTTCCTTTCCTTTGTTGTTGTTGCCATGGCCATGGTAGGCAGTGCTGTTTAATTGATTAGTAGTTTGCTTGGGTGATTTGGTGGTGGGTTTTCTAAAAAAAGAGCTGAGTGTCCCCCACCCCAACAGTATATTGATTTGGCTCCCTCCCATGTTTTTCCTGTCTTCTGGTGTTTTGCCGTTGTGACATTGATCTTGGTAGGAAGTGTTTGTTAGTTGTGACTCGATCAATTAGTCAATTTGATAATTTTGTGGTGGATCTTTCAGAATTGAGAAAAAGCAATGAGGACTGGAGTGCATTATCTCCCATTTTCACTTGATTTAGTTCCTTCCATTATTTCTGTACGTTTTATTTCCTTTTATTATTTTGACACCACCTCTAGAGTGTAATGTTTATAATTTGTAATTTGTTTAATGAGTTACTTGGGTAATTTAGAGGGTTTGTGCTAGGGAAAATTGGGAATGCTTGGATTGGGTTCGAACCCTGGTTTTGATTCCTGTCTGCCATTTTTAAATGTCCAAATCTGGTTCTCTCAAATTGACCATGTTATCATTGATAGATTAATGTTCATTGTTAATTAAATATTGTTCATGACCTTTTACTGAATTTAATATGGCTTGTTCCTTTGTTGAATCAAGAACATATTGTTTCAGAAAACTAGCGCAGACGCACTCAGGAAATTTCCTATTTTTATGACACCTGTAATCTAATAATATCAAAACAGAAAACAAGAGCTTCCTTACTTAAAAAGGAAGTGAGAGGCAGAAGTGAACATACGCCCCTTAGAGAATGAGGCTGGGGAGATAATAATGGGAAACCAGGAAATGAATGTGAAGTTGGATAAATACTTGACATCACTCTACACAGTAGAAGACTCTAATAGCATTCCACAAAATAGTTCTGTTCTGAAGAAGTCATATCAGATTTGAAACATTAACATTAACTTTGTTTTTTTCTCAACGGATATTTCCAGGCCTACTGAATTTCTCCAGCACTTTGTTTTTACCATTAAATGGTCAGTTATTTATCTGCTGAAGAGCGTTTTAATGTATCTTTACAAACCTCTACTTTCAATGCATTTTATGAAATCCTGATGTTGTTCATGTTCCAGTGTGTATTTGATTCAGTATTGGCATCTCAAATGGAAAAACAGCCATTATAATCTTGTGTTGAACCTTCTTGCATTGTTTCTGTCACAATGAAATAGAGAATGCTGCAAGTTAAAACAAGCTGTTGTGATCTTCATGTGTTTCAATACAGATCTTGACTGCTTATCTGCTCTAATATTAGAGGAGTGAATTTCAGCGATGAACTCAAGGTGCAAGTGCAGACTAATTGACACCCAGAAAAGGCCTAAACGTAATCATCAAGTTCAAGCAGATGCAGTTGTTTGAAAATAGGAAAGCTACCTTTTGATCTGCTGAGGCTACCTGACTACAGTCAGTAGAAAGACTGGAAGAGTTGACGGTATTTGTTGCTGATGGTCCAGGAAAATAGATGTTTGAGATGACAATCTGATTGAATGGAGGCTATAAAAGCGCTAAGTTAGATTAACTTGCACCCATTTCAATGAAGTTGCTTGTGGGGATTTTAACAATACTGCAAATCTCCTTGTAATATGGTGGAATTTTGTACTGATCAGAACAGTTATAACGCTATGATATGAAATTGTATTGAACTTGTATAAATGCAGCATTTGGATTGCTTGACAAGTTGCCAACCGGATTGGTTTTAGCATTCTTAAATATTGTGTAGACAGTAGTTACATATGATTGGGTAACATGAAAGCTGGTGCAGGAAGATAAAATACGATACTGGTATCTTTTGTGTTTGGGTTTATAGCACCTAATTTCAGATTTGGCCTTGAATGCTTTATTATGATTTTGTAGAAGGAGTGGAAATATGCCGTTGTTCACTGCCAACACCCCTCCTTGTTGATCTCAAAATTGTAGTAGCTGTGTCTTGATTTGTAAAATACTCATCTCTTTTAGATAGGATTTCTAACCAACACAAAAATCATACGTTGATTGAGTTCTGGGAAAAAGCCAGATAGCAAATTATGCACTGTGTTTTCCTATTGTATGCTAGAGGAAAGTCTTATCATTTGTTAAGGGTGGTCTGTTGGCAACTGTTAACTGTCATGTGCACAGGGCTCAAAAGCTATTTAAAGCATAAAGTTGATTTCCTTTATATTGTGCAAAGGAACCATATCTTGTTTGCTACTTGGTAACAGTTGATTTCACAGAATGTAAATTTAAGGATTCCAAACAGTAAGTTGCAATTCCATCATCATTACAAAATCTGTGTTTTTGAGTTCAGCTGCAGTGATTTAAAGCATTTGAGTAGGTCTCTTCATATATAATGCAAAATACCTATATGTGAAATAAGATGCATTGCAGCCATATATTTTTAAGCTTTCTTTAAAAGAAGCAATGCTTTGGACGCAGCCAAGAATCAATTTACAGTTCACTGCTTAGGAAATAAAAACCTTGGTATAAGGGATAGCAAATTAACTAAAATTAATACTTCGATACCATTCATCTTGGTAAATCTTGAAGACTAGACTCTAAACAAACAATTGCATTTAATATAATGTCAGTTTAGAATAAACGGTAGTTTTAAACTCTAGTTCTTTATTTTTAAGTGTTTAACAGGCTTGATTATTTTTACAGTTGAAAATTCCAGCTGGCTTCCTGTTGTGATCTGTTATCATGCATGCTTAACAGCAAATAAACACTTGCCTTGCATGTTCAAATAACCTAAAGTTTAATTCCTTTCAAAGAAATCAACTTCCATGCTTTTAAAGTTAAGAAAACAGCTTGCTTTTTAGCGTGTTCCAGTTTCATTTTCTATACCAAATCTCATCATGTAGGTACAGTATTTCCAACTCATCCATATGGGCTTCTAGATTTGCAAGTAGATTATAAATCGAGTGGCATAAAAACTTAAGCAATTTCTGAAAATTTCCCAAAATAAAGTGAGTATGAGATTCACAAGCTTGTTTTACAGTTTCTGCTGAGTTAATTCTACTGCAAGGGACATGCAAATTCATTATGCTGGCAGCGTGGAGCTCCAGATCTCCTGGAATCCAAGCCCAACAAACTGAGTCATATTTGTGTTTACATTTATTTGCTGCCTTGGTCTGACCTTTGTGGGCCTGAAAGTTTAGAAAGGGCTTATTTGAGCAATGTTACCTTGAAACCAAATTAATCCCAAGTGAGTACAACAGCAACAGTCAACATCAGCAAATAACAGTAATGAAGTTAATTGGAACATTATATAAACCTTTATTTTGATCTATGGTAGGTATTTCTAATTAACCTGTTCAGATATGTTATGACACAACTTTGGAGCAAGAGGAACTTGAAACTGGCCCTCCTGACTCAGAGGTAGGAACACTATCACAATGCTACACGACCTCTTTGATTCTGTATACATAACATATATGAGGCCCATGTGATCCCTTATATTCCTTTAACTTACCTGAAAGACACTATGGTCAGAGACCAGTAACTTTATAAAAGAAATTTGAGTTCTGAGTTATTAACTGAAAGGATTACTCTATGTAACTCATTAGTCAAAGTAAACACTACTGACAATCATCGTATTTCAGAGCCACTTATTTTTTAAGCCCAAAAATTTCAAAAGGACACCCTTGATCTATTTTATTTCTGTTTTGAGTTCCCTTGTATTTTATGGGAAATGATTGTTTCAGGAGTTTATTTTGATTCTCCTCAGTGTACCAAATATTCTTTGAACTGTGAGGTCCTTCCACTGGTGTGATTTGTTTCAACCAAAACCCAGAAAGGGGTCACGCGTTGCTAAGTGTTTTTTTAATTCCAGCTGGCCTTATTAAATAAACACATGATACCCTTTGAATTGCAGTTACTTTAGGCTTTGATTAATAACTTTTTAACACCAAAACCTATGGATCATGAAATTACATGTTCATTTCATAGAAAGATTTTTAAATTTTCCCTTTCTTTAATTTACCTAGGATGTTACCTGTCTGTGGGGGGCAGTGATGATTTAGGGAGTATACTGAGTATCTATAATTCCATTGGCATGAGAAGAAAGATTTGCATTTATACATAATTTTTTTTAAAACCAAGGAGAGTTCCAAAATGCTTCCGAGCCAACAAAATACATTTAAAGTGAAGTCATTGTTGTTTCGGAGGAAATGTAGTGGCCAATTTGCACATAGCTAGCTCCAACAAACAGTAATATTTTAATGACCAGATAAATCTGTTTATTGTGTTATTGATTGAGCAGTAAATATTCACTGTGAAATAACTGCCAGTTTTGTCTAGAAATCATCTATGCATGGGATTGGGTATTTATCCAGCTGTAAAAAAATGGTTTGCCATTTGTTTAAGATCCACACAAAGCTGAACTGACCAGTTGGTCTTCACTGTTGGTACAACCAGTGCTGCCCATTCTGCAAACTCAACTGGTTTGATGATTCCTATCAGCTTTCTGATTCCTGCCTTCACTTTTGCCTGTAATGAAAATGGCACTAGGCAGGCCTTTCACGATCATGGAGTTGCTTTCTAGTCAATGTGCAATGTGGCCTTGGCTCCTTTGATAGTCCTTAGAGTTTCCTGAAAGACTGCCGGGTATTTAATTAGGACTTCACTGAGGCAGCCATTTTCTAATTGAAAAATGTTGAGCCAATCTAGTGAACCTCTCTGAACCAATTTTGCCCAATCAAGCTTGAGCCCGAACCTTTTATTACAATCAGTGATAACTGAACCATCTGCTTCTCATAAGAGACCGGAACCGAAAGGTTCCCTGGTATAGGTTTTCAGTGTAGCTGAGGGCTTGTGCAGACTTAAGGGCTGGAGTCCAGAGCAAATATTTTTAAAAGACTGATTCTGCAATCACTGAAATGGCAGAGCTGGTATCAACCTCCACCAGAACTGGATGACCATTTAACCAGATGTTTAGTTTGATTGGTTCTGATTTGGATGTTGCCAAGCAATTTAACTGTTCCAAGCCAGATGCAGGTGGACTTTCCAGGGTATGCACTCTCCTGGATACCTGTCTATGAGATCTTTTACTCAATTTAGGTCTGGTGGGACTCTCTTGCTGTCTCTAATCCACATACTGGAATGACTTGTTGGCCCGGATCCTGAAGAAAATGTTTGGCCGAGGCTTGGTTTTGTTTTGGAGTTTTGCTGTGGGCTGACCTAGAGTCCCTATGTTCAGGATATGTCCTGAGTGAGGTAATGCAATTGCCTTTACTCAAGTGGTGTTTCAAAAGCTGAGTCGGACTGGTGAGGGTGTCCACTTCCATTGGAGTACCCTGCAACTCATATGCTCCACTTGCTGCCTTTTCCAATGTTAAAACCAGTTCTTGTGCTTGTTTGGAGTCCATTTAGGGTTCAGCTATTAGTTGCTTTTGTACGGTCACATCATTAATCCCACATACCAGCCGGTCTCTCCGCATCTCATTAAGGGTTAGACCAAAGTCACATGCCTCTACCTGTCGTCTTAACCTCGTCAACAATTCTGACATAGATTCCCATGGCTCTCAAACTGCCAAGTGAAAACGATAGTGCCTCAGAATCAGGCTTAGGGTCGTTATATTCCTTAACTAAATCTGTCTACTCTTGAAAGGTTTTAGTATCTGGTGCCTCAGGGAAAGTTAGGCTCCTAATAAACAAAAAAGCTGCAGGTCAACAAGATGCCAACAGAATTACTCATTGCTTTTCATCTGCCCAATGTCATTTGCCCAGAAAAAAATACCACATTCTTTCCACATACTGGGCCCAGTCTTTGACAGCAGGGTTGACAAGTCAGGCTTCCCAGATAAAGTCATGATGCCAGAAATGCTTACCCCAACTCAAAAGACAACTGTTATGAGCAAATTTCTTTAGGAACAGGTGTACTGTTGTTGCCACTGAAATAACTCCACAGAGGCCAGTATCCCATCAAAAGTCCTGGATACTGCTCCAGCTCCTGCACAGTCAGCTTACTGCTTGTCAGGTTGTTTGACATTCCTCTTTTTATCTGTCAGCCAGGGCTCCCTGATTGGGCCATATCAACATTGCCAATCAGTGAATTCATTCTATGAGCTATGAGGCTCTAGTCAGACCACAACTGAAATACTGTGAACAGTTTTGGACCCTTATCTAAGGAAAGATATTCTGGCAATTGGAGGCAGTCCAGAGAAGGTTCACGACATTGATACTGGATATGGTGGGACTGTCTTATGAGGAGAAGTTGAGTATGTTGGGCCTGTACTCAATAGACTGCAGAAGAATGAGAGACAACCTTTTTGAAACATACAAGATTCTTAGGGGACTTGACAGGGTAGATGCAGGTTGAGAGATTCACCTAGATTGGCTCAAAATTTTTCAATTAGAAAATGGCTGCCTCGGTGAAGTCCTAATTAAATACCCGGCAGTCTTTTAGGAAAGTGTAGAGACTATCAAAGGAGCCAAAGCCACATTGCATGTTGACCAGGAAGCAACTCCATGATTCTGAAAGGCCTGCCTAGTGCAATTTTGCCATTGTGCGCAAGTTTAGGACCAGAGAGCATAACCTCAGAATAAAGGATTGCACATTTGAGGCATGAGGAGGAATTTCTTTCAGGGTAGTGCATCTGCGGAACTCCTTACCCCAGAGGGCTGTCAAGGTTGGGTTGATAAGTGTATTCAAGACTAGGATAGACAGACTTTTAAAGTAAGGGGGTCCACGGTTGTGGGGAAAAGGTAGGAAAGTGATGTTGAGGACTATCAAATCAGCCATGATATCGTTAAATGGCTGAACAGACTTCATAGGCTGGATGACCTACTTTTGCTCCTAAATGCTATGGTCTTATGGTACAGAGCTGGAAGTAGTAATTCTCAGTAATGGAGAGTGTATTGGTTTTGAAGCTTAGTTTGGTGGGCTTAATAGGACATAAATTGCAAAACATCTGGTTCAACTTGAAAGATTGGTTGGGGAAAGGGTGATGGAAGATGTTTGGAATTTTGGGATAGAGCATCTAGAAAAAATGCAGAATAAAAGTCACATGATTTCCCAGTAGGTCGAAGAGTCATAGGGAAAAAGAAATAGAAAATCTAAAAAAAGTGGATAATAGTGATAGAGTGCACTTTTTGGACTTCTGAATAAGTGATTGTGCACTCAGTAGGATCTAGTTCGAATATACAAAGATAAAAATCTTGCCATCTACCAAAATTATCTACTAGTTTTACTCATAAAGTTACGTATTAATGAACTAATTTGTTCAGGCCAAAATTCTTATTTGAGGCAAATGTTTTATTAGTATTGTACAAGCCTTCTTATAAATGTTGTAAGAGCTGTTTAGCATGAGGCTTTAAATTCAACTTGTATACAACTGATTAATCTTGTCCTACAGCGAGTGGTGCACTGTGTGAATATAAAAATAACGTAGATTTGTATAATACTTTATTATCACAGCTCTCAAAGGGTTTCACAGTTCTAATTGTTTGAAATGTAGTGATTGTTGATATACAAGTCAGTGTGGTGGCCGTTCTATTTACAAATTTATCTCTGTTTATTTAGATATGATAACTTTATACTTTATTTATCAAACTATTAATCAACAGATGTTTCAATTTCCAGGCAAGCTTGTTTCAGCTATGGCTAGGTATGATCAGTCACTACAGTGAAAACAGGATTCGCAGGTCAGCATTTCTCTCTTTTCCATAATTCTTTATCCTGACAGTCATTTGTACATGAAAAGATTTATCTCTTTGTTCATATGTTTGCTTTCAATGGTTCTTTAACAATATTAAAATAAATGCTGAGGTAACAAGGTGTAGAGCTGGATGAACACAGCAGGCCAACCAGCATCAGAGGAGCAGGAAAGCTGACGTTTCGGGTCGAGACCCTTCTTCAGAAATGGGGGAGGGGAAGGGGAT
>NC_063337.1:34289949-34294279 GCF_021869965.1 Rhincodon typus | reverse complement strand
CGCCTCCCCCTCTCTCCCTATTTATTTCAGCATCCCCTTCCCCTCCCTCATTTCTGAAGAATGGTCTTGACCTGAAACGTCAGCTTTCCTGCTCCTCTGATGCTGCTTGGCCTGCTGTGTTCATCCAGCTCTACACCTTGTTATCTCAGATTCTCCAGCATCGGCAGTTCCTACTATCTCTTTAAAATAAATGGTGTTCAGTTCTCAAAATGTAGTGATTATCAGGTTCATCATGATATGCTGTAAAAAATAGTAGCATTGTCTTTAGGTATGTGATTTTGTCTACCTAATGTGCAGCTATAAAGTTTGTAATAAAACTAAATTAAATGGAATTAAGTTTGTTGCTTTGCCCTTTTGTTAAATTTCAATTGTTATTTTTAGCAGGAAGCTCTCTATCCTCACAACAAAATATGCCATTAGTAAAGAGGAACATTGAACCCAGGCATCTCTGTCATGGTGCTTTACCTGATGGAATTAGCAATGAATTGGAGTGTGTCACAAACAATACTCTAGCAGCCATAATTCGTCAGCTCAGCAGTCTCAGTAAGTGTAGACATATCCTTTCAGAGTTTATTAAATGATGAAAATTTTCTGGTATCTACATGTTGTCTCATAAGTATTATGCAAGTTTTCTTTCCTATCACGCTACTAATTTTTGCATTTTTTTCAAACTTCTTGAGCATCATTCTCTCCATAATCCTTGATTCTGTTAACAATTAGACTTCTGTTCTTCTCAGCCTTAAACATACTTAATGGCCCAGCCAAAAAAGTGCTCCTCATCTCTGTCTTAAACGATGTCTTCTTACTCTGAGATTGTGCCCTTTGTTCCTAGACTGTCCCTCAAGTGGAAACAACCTCCTCCCATCTATCTCGCCGAGCCCCTTAGAATCTTATATGTTTCAATAAGGTCTCCTCTCATTTTTCTAAACTCCAATGAGTTCAAGTCCAATCTATTCAGTCTCTCCATATAAGAAAATCCGTCCATACTTGGGATCCACCTTGTGAACCTCCTCTAGATTACCTCTAATGCCAATATTTTTGCTTCAATAAGAGGCCCAAAACTGTTCATAGTGTTTCAGCTGTGGTCTGACATATGTCCCATGTAGTTTTAGAAAGATGTCTGTACTTTTTTCCTTGCATTTCCTTTGAAATAAAGGCCAACATCCTATTTGCCTTCCCTTTTATCTGCTGGACTGATTCCCCTTTAACTACCATGCTTGTGATTAAAAAAAAACGTTCAGCCATGATTTCTCTTTTATGAAGTCATGTTGACTATGCTTGATTATATTGTACTTCTAAATGCTCTACTATTACATCTTTTTAATAGACTTTAACATTTTCCCAAAGACTGATGTTAAACTATTTGGCCTATAGTTGGCTGTTTTTGTCTCCCTCACTATTTGAATAAAGACATTACATCGACAATTTTCCAACCCTCTGGGACTTTTCCAGAAGCTAAGGATTCTTTGAAGATTATTATCAGTGCATCTACTATTTCTGTAGCTACTTCATGGAATATCCTAGGATGCAACCCATCAAGTCCAGAGGACCTATTGGCCTTTAACCACATTTCATAACAACATAAGAAGTAAGAGCAGGAATAGGCAATTCAGCGATCAAGTCTATTCCGCCATTTAATATGATCATGTCTGATATCATCTGGGCCTCAGTTCCACCCTCCTGCCCTGCTCTCCATAACCCTTCAACCCATTACTAATTGTTCAGTATCCGAGCATCCCCCGCATTCTATGGGAATGAATTCCACAGATTCATAACCATTTGAGAGGAGTAATTTCTCCCTATCTTTGTTTTAAATCTGCAACTGCTTATCCTAACATTATGACCTCTCATTTTTGATTGCCCCACATGAGGAAACAATCTCTTTATCTCTACTTTGTCAGTTCCCTTTAGCATCTTGTATACTTCAATTAGATCTTTGTTTTCTAAATTCCAGAGTGTACAGACTTAAACTACTCAATTTCTCTTTGTGAGACAAATCTGTTATCTGTGAAATCAATCTAGTGAACCTCCTCTGATTTGCCTTCAGTGCAACTACATCCCCCCCCAAGTAAGGGGACCAAAATTGTACAGAGTACTCCAGGTGTGGTCTCACTATTGCCTGATACATTTGCAGCAACAGTTCCCTACATTTATACTCTATTCCTTGAGCAATAAATGCCAAAATTCTGTTTGTCTTCCTTATTACTGTTGTACCTGCATACTGATTTTCTGCACTTCATGCACAAGGACACCCATATCCCTCTACCAAAGCACTCAGAAGCTTCTCCCCATTTAGATAATAATCGTCTTTCTATTCCTCCAACCAAAATGGATAACCTCACACTTAATCATGTTAAACTTCAATTGCTAACTTTTGGCCCATACACCTAACCTATCCATGTTCATTTGTAAATTTCTTATTTCTTTATTGCAACTTACTTTTCTATATATTTTAGTGTCATCTGCAAATTTAGCTATAGTACTTTCTATCATAGAACATAGAACAGTACAGCACAGTACAGGCCCTTTGGCCCACGATGTTGTGCCGACCTATTATCTTACTAAGATCAATCTACCCTGTATAGCCTACATTTTACTATCCTCCATGTGCCTATGCAAGAGTCGCGTAAAAGTCTCTAAATTATCTGACTCCACTACCACTGCCGGCAGCGCATTCCACACGCCCACCACTCTCTGTGTGAAGAACCTACCTCTAACATCTCCCCTATACTTTCCTCCAATCACCTTAAAATTATGCCCCCTTGTAATAGTCATTTCCACCCCGGGAAAAAATCTCTTGACTATCCACTCTATCTATGCCTGTCATCATCTGTACACCTCTATCAAGTCACCTCTCATCCTTCTTTGCTCCAATGAAAAAAGCCCTAGCTCCCTCAACCTTTCCTCGTAAGACCTGCCCTCCAGTTTTGGCAGCATCCTGGTAAATCTCCTTTGCACCCTCTTTAAAGCTTCCACATCTTTACTATAATGAGGTGACCAAAACTGAACACAATATTCCAAGTGTGGTCTAACCAGAGTCTTATAGAGCTGCTGCATAACCCCGCGGCTCTTAAACTCAGTTCCCCTGCCAATGAAAGCCAACACACCATATGCCTTCTTTACAACCCTATCAACTTGGGTAGCAACTTTGAGGGATCTATGGACGTGGACCCCAAGATCCCTCTCTTCCTCCACATTGCCGAGAATCCTGCCATTAACCCTGTATTCTGCATTCAAATTTGACCTTCCAAAATGAATCACTTCACACTTTTCTGGGTTGAATTCCATCTGCCACTTCTTTGCCCATCTCTGCATCTTGTCAGTGTCCTGTTGCAACCTTCAACAGCCCTCCACACTATCCACAACTCCAACAATCTTTGTGTCATCAGCAAACATACTAACCCACTTCCTCATCCAAGTCATTTATAAAGATTACAAAGAGCAGAGGTTCCAGAACAGATTCCTGCAGAACACCACTGGTCACTGAGCTCCAGACTGAATACTTTCCATCTACTACCACGCTCTGTCTTCTATTGGACAGCCAGTTTTGTAGCCAGACAGCCAAATTTCCCTGAATCCCATGCCTCCTTACTTTATGAATGAGCCCACCATGTGGAACCTTGTCAAATGCTTTGCTAAAATCCATATAACCACATCTACTGCTCTACCTTCATCGATGCGTTTTGTCACATCCTCAACAAATTCGATAAGACTTGTGACATGACCTGCCCCTCACAAAGCCATGCTGACTATTTCTAATCAAACTGTGCTTTTCCAAATAATCATAAATACTATCTCTCCAATAATTTTCCCACCACAGAAGTAAGACTGACAGGTCTGTATTTTCCAGGATTATCCCTATTCCCTTTCTTGAACAAGGGAATGACATTTGCCACCCTCCAATTTTCTGGTACTACTCCAGTGGACAGTGAGGACGCAAAGATCATTGCCAAAGGGGCAGCAATCTCTTCGCTCGCTTCCCGTGGTAACCTTGGGTATATCCCGTCTGGCCCAGGGGATTTATCTATCCTCATGTTTTTCAATATTTCTAGCACATCCTCCTTCCTAACATCAACTTGTTCGAGCATATCTGCCTGTTTCATGCTGCCCTCACAAACATCAAGGTCCCGGTCACTGGTGAATACTGAAGCAAAGTATTCATTAAGGATCTCCCCTACCTCCTCTGACTCCACGCACAGGTTCCCTCCACTATCCATGATTTGCCGTACCCTCACTCTGGCCATCCTCTTGTTCCTCACAGAAGCATAAAACACCTTGGGGACTTCCTTGATCCTACCCACCAAGGTTTTCTCATACCCCCTTCTAGCTC
>NC_063337.1:34220537-34289449 GCF_021869965.1 Rhincodon typus | reverse complement strand
AAGTAGGGAAGAGGACAGGAGAATAGAGTTGAGGAAAACAAGATCTATGTGAGCGGGGAACTAAAGGAAATCAGTATTAGGTGGTAAATGGTGTTGGTGAAATTGATGGTATAAAAGGCCAATAAATCCCTTGGGCCCGATAATCCATATCCCAGAATTACTTAAAGAAGTGGCCCTAGACACAGTGGATGCATTGATGGTTATCTTTTAAAGATACTATAGACTCTGGAACATTTCATATGGAGGGCAGCTAATGTAACCCCATTACTTTGAAACAAAGGAAGTGGAGAGAAAATGGGGAATTAAAAACTGGTTAGCCCATCATTGGTGGTAGAGAAAATGCAGCAGTCCAAAATAAAATATTTAACAGCAGAGCACTTAGAAAGCAGTGACAGGATTGGACAGTGTCAGCATGGATTTACAAAAGGGAAATCCTGCTTGACGAATGCTACTGAAATTTTTTGAGGGTGTGACAAATAGAGTTGATGAGAGGAAGCCAGTAGCTGTGGTTTACTTGGACTTTCAGAAGGTTTTTGATATGGTTCCAGATAAAGGGATTAGCATGTAAAATTTAAAGCACATGGGATTGGAGAAGTGTACTGACATGGATAGACAACCAGCCAGCAGATAGAAACAAAAAGAGTAGAAATAAACAAGTCTTTTTCCAGGTGGCAGACAGTGAGAAATCAGGGGAAAATCGGCAGGGATCAGTGCTTAGATCCCAACTGTTCATGATACATATCAATGAGTTAGATGAGGGAACCAAATGTAATATCTCAAGTTTGCAGATGACACAAAGCTGGGTGGGAGGTGAGCTCTCAGAAGGACGCAGGGTTGCTTCAGTGTGATTTGGGCAAGTTGAGAGAGTGGGCAAATGCATGGCAGATGAAGTGTAATGCAGATACATCTCAAGTTATCTACTTCGGTAGCAAAAATGGGAAAGCAGATTATTATCTGAATGGCTATAAATTGGAAAAGCAGGAAGTGCAATAATTTGTGGATGTCCTTGAACACCGGTCACTGAAGGTGACAGGTGCAGCAGACAGTGAAGAAGGCAAATGGTATGTTGTGCGTGAAAACAGGAACAGGGTATAAAGTTGGATGATCAGCCATGACCATACTGAAAGATGAAGCAGGCTCAAACAGCCAAATGGCCTATTTCTTGCTTCTATTTTCTGTGTTTAAGTGGAGTCAGGATTTGGCAGACAGAATTCCCAAGGTGAGAAATAAAGAGAGACAAAACAACAGGAAGAGGTTTAGGGGAGGTTTAAAAAAAAGTAGCTTTAAAACATATAAAATAGTGGAAATAGAGCAGCACACAGATAGGCACAGTGAACTCAAGCTACATAATCCTGTCTACACAACAGTAATGAGGATTCTCTTGTCCTGCTAGTAAACAGGGATAAGAGGGAGGAGGGAATTCAAATTTAAGCCTAGAGAGGCAATGTTAGGATAAAGTTGAAGTACATAGTGTGGAATCAACATGCAACATCAAACTACTTCAGTCCAAGTTCATTCTGGTGGAACAAAACTGATACTATTTGAAAGGTAGAGTGCCAGAGTACACATTGATGGAGATATTTTATGAGAATGAAGATTCAGGACGTGCAGGAACAGTATCAGAGCAGAAAACATGTTGTAAAACTGGAGGTCAGTATTACATCTAGAGTAAATCTCTGCCCATGAATCACACTGTAGCTAAAGCTGATAAACTAATGGGACTAGTAGGCCATCCCAGGATCAGTCCAGATCAGCTGCAGTTAACTAATTGGTTAACAGAAGTAACAGCATAACTAGATCAGAGTCATAGCAGCTGAGTCTTAAGATGGGCTAAAAATCCAGATAATACCAAGAATTTGGAAACCGTATTTGAGAAGATGATTCAGTCTTAAATTGAAGAAAGCAGGAAGCATTTATGCTTGCAGGATAAGTAGTGGCAGTTTGGACAGCAAATGACTTGCGAGTTAGTCTGAAATACATCCAACTACTCAAGCCAAGAGAATTTAAACATTGGGAAACTGGGAAAGAAAGAGCAAAGGATGGGATCATACACACAAGAGTTATGGAGTTCCCTGACCACTTGAGAGCTACCTTGAATCTTTATGTGAGACCACCGTCAAAATGGTTTATCATCCTGAAAAAAAATTGCTATACGGGATTGGATAGTGTTAACAACAGTGGACATGAAAATGATCGTAACTACTTTAATATCAACTTTTCAATACAGCAGTAAATGTGCAGTTCGACATTGTCAGCAACCACAATGGATTTTACAGGTCGTTTAATATATCTGGAATCTTAAAACCTACACCTTAATTTAAGAAAGTCAATAAGAAAGTTGTAGAACGGTGCCAGAAAGGATGACACAGACTGCAAGAGTATAAACTAACAAGGTGTGTAGAATACTGTAAGTCAGAACATGACATACAAATAAAAACAACCCGTCAATAAATTTTAAATGAATAAAGAAGGGAGGATAACTGCAGCAAAAAAAAAAACGCGCAGCAAATCGAATACATTCAAATCGTACAGAACAACAAATGAACAGAACTTCAGAACTCATTTTGAGACAGGCATTTATTTAAAGGCCTTGTATATCTAGTAAAAATGCTTGCTGCTGGGTAACCTCGACCTCTGTCTCCCTCATTACAATAATGACCTGCACTTCACCAAACAAATTCCACTAAACACTTCAAGCAACGTGAAAACTGAAACAACTCCGGGAAACTGCTGTAAAAGCTCAGCATGTCTGGCAGCATCTGTGGAGTAAAATCAGTTAACGTTTTCGGGCCGGTGACCCTTCCTCAGAACTAATGGTAGCTAGGAAAATGTTATTCTTTTTTTAAAAAATATATCAATAATAGAACAGCGACTTAATAATAAACTGACAAATCACACACCCTAACCTGAACAAAGTAAAACTCACAATGAGACGATCCTTTGACATAAAACAGAGCAGTAAGTTCAGACTCTGTCATTTACTGAGGAGTTTTTCTAGTTCCCCCACCACCTCTAAACCCACCCCACCCCCCAAATCTAGAGAAAACCTTTTAACCCCCAACAACGCTCAGGTACCAATGGTTGCGCCACCTACTGGTCTGGCAGAGAATCGATTCCAACAATACGAGTGCAGCATTTATGGCGGGGATAGCGGGAAGTGCAGATGGCGGGGTCAGAGATGATACAGTGTGGAGCTGCACGAACACAGCAAGCCAAGCAGCATCAGAGGAGCAGCAAAGTTGACGTTTCGAGTCGGGACCCTTCTTCAGAAAATGCATTTATGTTACTGTAATAGTTGGCTCAACAAATAGACAGAGCACGATTTCAAATTCCACTACAGCAGTTTATGAAATTGAATTCAGTTTGAAGAAGCAATCGTATAAAAACTTGGAATTAAAGTACAAGTATTAGTAAAGATGAGGAAGGGTAATTTTTTCTTCAGATGCTGCTCAGACCTGCTGAGCTTTTCCAGCAACTTCTGTTTCTATTCCTGCAAACTCAGAAGGAATATTACTCAGTAAACCACAAGAAATAGATTCATAGAATCCCTACTGTGTGTAAACAAGCCCACACTGACACTCAGAGCATCCCGCCCAGACCCATACCCCTGCAACCCACCTAATCTGTCTATCCCTGAACACTACAGGCAATTTAGCATGGCCAATCCACCTGGACTGCACATCTTTGGATTGTGGGAGGAAACCCACACAGACACAGGGAGAATGTGCAAACTCCACACAGACAGTTGCCTGAGAGTGGAATCAAACCCAGGTCCCTGGCACTGTGAGGCAGCAGTGCTAACCACTGAGCCACCATGCCACATACCGTAAACATGTCTTTCATTGTCAAGGGGAAATGGTTTAATCATATGTTGCTACCCCAAACAGAACATTTCTCACTGTACATTGATCTCATAAAAGTGCACTGCCTACATCAGATTACACTGGAAGGGTGCATTGACTCTAACGTTTGAGCAAGATGCTGAGACCTTTTTCACTGGAGCATAAGAGGTTGAGGTGTAACATTATAGAGGCTTTTAAAATCATGAGGGGCATAGATAAGGCGAACAGCAGGTGTCTTTTCCTTATGGTGGGGGATTTCAAGACCAGAGGGCATATTTTTAAGGTGGGAGAAGAGAGATTTAAAAAGGACATGAGGGCAAACATTTTTATACAGAGAGTAGTTCATGTGTGGAATGAACTTCCAGAGGAAGTGGTGGATGCGGCTACAGTTACATCTAAAAGATATTTGTTTAAGTACATGAATAAGAAAGATTTGGGGGGATGTAAGCCAAGCACAGGCACAGCTGGACCAAAGGATCTGTTTCTGTGCTGTATAACTCTATAACAAAGCAGTGTCTACCCACTAACACAGTGTTATTATGAAGCCAAAAGAGCACTCTGCCTATCACACAAATGTCATAATTTCAGTGCTGGTTTGATTCTAGGTATATAGGATGTACATTCCAAAGACTGGTGGATCATACCAAACAGCATGTCACTTTGGCTGTTTGCAACAAGCAAGGAACTGACCGCACCCAACTCACCCTCACTTGCAGAATTCACATCACAGTGTTCAATATTAAATATTATCAATCATTGGACAACGTTTTGCTCCATAATCCCGAGTTTACAAAGTGTTATGCCAACAACTAATTTAAGATTGTCAGTTGGGCTCACAATGTGATAAGCTTGTATGTACAGGAAGCTACATTTATTAACACAGAGCCCTGTTCTTCGTCGAGAGAAAGAACATATATGTACTGTGCCCATTTTAATGAGACAAAATAGGTGACAGCCACTGTCTGGTTCATTTTCAGGGCAATATCTTTACTAATCAGAGTAAGCCTACCTTGTTTAAACAGTAAACAAAGCTTGGCTGTTAACTGTTAACCATCACTTACTGGTGCATTCTCCTTGGAAATGCCTCTATCAATCAGAGTCCATTTGCCAACCAATCAGCATTTTCCTCTCATACACTGTAAATATTGTTTGCTATTTAATTTGATATTGCTTGAAAATTGCCCTGTTGTGTGCAAGACAGAAAGCTTGGATAAAATGTATCTTTCCTTTAAAAAATACTCATGTATAACTAAATGATTATTTATACCAATTTTATATGGTTATTTTGAGCTTTAACATGCTTCAAGTATCAAGAGTCATTGTAAAGTTATTGTGGTTCTTTTAATGAAAACATATTGATATATTTGAATGTTCTCCAAACCTATCAGTTAAATTATTTACAATGAATCATTGGGAGCTAACATTTGCACAATCCTAGACAGGACTGTGAATGGATTCACACAAATGGGTCATGTGATATGAGTTGCAATGCCAGTGTGATGCCATGAATATAGGTCGTACATTCCAATGACTGACAACCATATCAACAACATGTCCCATTGATTAGTTACAGTGGACAGCATGCTAATTGTGCTCAGCCAACCAATGCATGCAAGCCTCAGAGACGTATATGCACCATTAGATTTAATTCTGTGATCAGAAATCATTTATTAAACAAGAATTACACTGGAAACCAATTTAGGATTATCGGTCAGGCTGACAGTGTGATGAATTTGTGTGGTCTAGAAACTACATATATAAATACATAGACCCTGTCTTATGCAGGCAGAAAAAATTTGTGCATATATTGTCCCTTTTTCGTAAAAGAAAGGCATTATGGAGACAGTCAATCTCTGCTATAACCCTACAGCAAGACTCTGATTAATCAGAATCCACTGCCTGGTCTGTGAATTAAAATTGACAATTAACTGTTCTTGCTGCTTTCCCATGTCAACAAAGGGCCAACCAATCAGCACCTTCTTCTTATACGATATAAAATAGTGTTCTTTTTGTCATATGATTCTTGCACCCTTAATCTGATGGGTGCAAGATGAAAAGCTTCACTTTCTTGGTTTCTTTTAGCAATATTTCAATAATGACAGACTTCAAGAAACATAGATAGCTTGGTGAAAAGGATAGTTATGTGGCAGAAACAATTTAATACAGAGAGTTGTGATGATTCGTTTTGGTGGGATTAAAAAAAAGGACATCTTTATTGGGGTACAAGATTCGAGGGACCTTGGGTTATATGGACGCATCATTGAGTGTGGTTGCCAGATTGTAAAAGCTGCTAAAAAAAGTGCAAAGGATCTTGGGTTTTATAAATAGTGGCACAATTTATAAAAGCAAGGAATTTATTGTGAATCTTTATAAAACACTTGCTTTGCCTCAGTCGGACTATTGCGTCCAATTCTGAATGCCCTACTTTAAGAAAGGTATGATGGCATTATAGAGATTGCAGTAAAGGTTAATGAGAATGATTCTAGGGATGAGGAACATCAGACATGCAAATGGGAATGTTTGATTAGGTGGATGGATTTGCAAAGCTGGGAATGTTCCCTTTGGAGAAGAGATTTGCAAAGAGAGTTGATGAGACTAATTGCAATCATGAGATGTCTGGACAGAGAAGATAGGGAGAAACTGTTCCCATTAACAGGAGGACCAAAAAGCAGAGAACACCAATTTAAAGCAAATGGCCAAAGAATTAAAGGTACCATAAAATGTAACTTCTTAACACAAAGAATGATTAGGATCTGCAGTATACTGCTTGAAAGAGTGGTTGAGGCAGATTCAATTACATATTTTATAAGGGAATTTGATAATTATCTGATGAGAAAAGATTTGATGTGGAGGTGCCAGTGTTCGACTGGGCTGGTCAAGGTCGGAAGTCACATGACACCAGGTTCTAGTCCAACAGGTTTATTTGAGATCACAAACTTTCAGAGCACTGGTACGTCAGGTGACAAAGGAGCAGTGCTCCTAAAGGTTGGGATTTCAATTGAATCTGTTGGACTATAACCTTGTGTTGTGTGACTTCTGACCTTAAGATTTGCAAGGCTTCAAGCTAAAGGCAGACAGTGGAACCAACTGAAAAGCTTTTGCAGAAAGCTGACACGGAGGCAATGGGCTGAACAGCCTCTTTCAATGCTATAATCTTTCTACATATCTATCTTCCATTTCCATTTTATTGGTGAATTTTCTGAAGACAGAGGTAGACTCATCTGTTGGTACATTATGTTAAACAATATCAATCATCATCATTCCTTTAGATTTCAGTGCCATTCTTAGCTCCAACCATACATTGACACAATCCAGCATCCATCACAAGCCTCATTTACCCTTCTTACACTGTCAATAAAAACCCACTTTTCAAATTATTCGGAGTTCGTACAAGAAAAATGTCATCAATGCAGGAGCTCTCTACCGTTTTTGTTTTGTTTTGTGAACTTTATATTAAAAGTTGATACGTTTATATCATATATTTCCAAAATCTTCATGAAAATGTTAATTTTAAGAAAACACCTGAATAGCCATATATACACGTTCCTTTGGATAAATTTATCTTTAAAATATCTGGCTTTCATCGGATAGATTGTACGAAGTAAAATAAATCATGACAGTACACATTGTACCAGTGATTTTGGTATAAAAGAAGATGTGGTTCTGCATCCAGAATTTAGCGAACTTGGGAGAAAGTTAGCAGGCAGGACCACAAATGTAATAATCTCCAGATTACCTCTACCATCACATATAAGCATGTACAGATAGGAGAACAAAGCAGATGATGCATGGCTGGAAAGATGGTGCAGGAGGGAGGGCTTTAGATTCTGCGGAAGATGGCACCTATACAAGCTGAATGGATTGCACCTGAACAGAGCCGGGACTGCTTGCAAGACGTTTTGCCAAAGCTATTGGGAAGGCTTTAAACTAAGTTGGCAGGCATCTGAGAACCAAGAAAGAACATGGGGTGGCACGGTGGCTCAGTGGTTGGCACTGCTACCTCACAGCACCAGGGACCCGGGTTTGATCCCACCCTCGGGCGACTATCTGTGAGGAGTTTGCACATTCTCCCTGTGTCTGCAAGGGTTTCCTCCAGATGCTCCGGTTTCCACCCACAGTCCAAAAATGTGCAGGGTAGGTGGATCGGCCGTGCTAAATTGCCTGTAGTGTTTAGGGATGTGTAGATTAGGTGGGTTATAGGGGATGGGTCTGGGTGGGATGCTCTGAGGGTCAGTGTGGACTTGTTGGGCCAAAGGGCCTGTTTCCACACTGTAGGGATTCAATGAGCAGTAGAGGAAAATACCAAGACTAGCAAAATATGTAAGGATAAGGATACAGCTGACACTGATTAAGGAAAACAATAAGTTAAAAGGTGCAGGAGTAGGAATGGGCAAGAAAGAAAGTCCAGTGCAAAGTTAAAGTGTATGTATATGAGTGCACAGAAAGGGTCACTAGACTCGAAATGTTAATGCTAGTTTTTCTCCACAAATGCTGCCAGACCTACTGAGTTCCTCCAACAATTTCTGTTCCTGTTATAAATACCACGAATTATTATCAATGCAAAGGATCATATTGAGGCTAGGAGAGGGAGCTGTGGGTAGCAGGGCATGATGTCACTGCTGAGCAGCTAGTTTACCTTATGTCACAATGCTTATGTCATCTCCCACATCATAAGAATCTATACAAGAATGTTGTGATATTGAAGAATCCAACAGAAGTTTGTTCTGGTTAGATAATATGTACAGGTATTATAATCACAAGCATATCAGTGTCTCGGCTAACATAAAGCTTTTATTTTACACTGTGCTGCATGTTCTTGTAGTATGTCATGCTTCAAGTGATCCCAGGTAAGATGGAATCAGTGATATTTATACCCTCAAGTCACATGTTATGCTGCAGTGATAACATCATAAGCATTCTCTTAAAGATTTACTGACATGATGTGTTCCTTAAAGATATACTGACATACTGACTGTGAGTGATAACACAAAGTCCCGTTTTTCCAAAGATAAAAAGTTACCTCAAATGGATATATATCATTGTACATTGGCATGTGTTGTCAATTCAATCATTACAGACACAGGTAAAACAGAGTTTAAAAGATTAACATTTCAAAGTTCAACGTCAAGCTTTGAAACATTGACAGTGGAAACAACATTTCTCCTTCCATCTTATCTTTTCACTTCATAATTTTATATGTTTCTATAAGATCCCCGCCCCTTATTCTTCTAAATTCTAATGCGTACAGTCCCAGTCTATGATAGGTTCTGGTAAATCATTTGAGCATGGATCATGTGGTGATGATGTGATGTAGCTTGCTCCCCACAAAGTATACACATCTTGAAAGGAATAAAAACAGAAGTTGCCGGTAAAGCTCAGCAGCATCTGTGAAGAAAAAATCAGATTTAACATTTCAGGTCTGATGACCCTTCCTCAGAATGGCTTGTGTCTTCAAATAAACCTGTTGGACTAAAACCTGGTGTCAAGTAATTTTTGACTTTCTTTAATATTGATAGCCATTGGTAGATAATTATCTGTACCATACAGTATCACAGAGATATATGTCAATCAGGATGCCTGGTGGTAATATGTCAGCACTAACTCCTCTGCTAATTTTAGCCTTTAGTATGATATCCTGCCTTTATAGGACTCGTGATATTAATAGTTGTAAAGGCTTCTGATTGTTTTATACCAGGAACACAGTGTGTGATGTTAAAAATATGGAAAGCTTCATCTTCTTAAATTTGCCTTTTGCTTGGTTGACTCTGAACTTCATTGATGTGTTTGCATTTGTGAACCTTCTTAATATTTTCCTTGTTGTTGGTGTTGTGTTGTCTTATATTATTGAACAACTGTACTATGTTTGACCTGGGATTCCCTCACATAAATGCCCCATGTCCTATGGTGCCATATGCTTCACAAGTATCACGGACAACTTTTGAATAGATACCACAAACTACATTTTTTTGCTTTACTTACTGTAACAATAGTGTTGGCTGCACTTAAAGCATGTAATTGTTGTTAGCCTGCCATTATGTCTTCAAACCTGTGTCCATCTCAAGTGTCAAAGGTATGACCCTGTCATATAACCCTTTTCCTTTGCCAGAAAATCCTTCCTAAAGGCTTTAACTGGTGTAGAGGCTATGACTAAATCTATCATCCCCTCTGACAGTTCCTCTTCAGAAAAGTCACACTCATGGCCTTTGCTGCGGTAAATTCTGATGAACTGATCAAAAGACTCTTGAGGTTGCAATCTGTACAATGAGTTGGAGCCGATATTCCCCATAATTTTTACTGTGCTGAGATCTGCGCGCATCATCCACTTCTGCTGATCATTGCATGGAATTTCCAAGTGGCTGAGTAGAAGAATTATTGGTTAGAGTCTGTTAATCATAAAGTTATTTCTTCTCTTGATTTGGTCTTCAAGAACTGTCGAGATCTTTTCTGGATCTATCTGATCATCCATAGATGAAGGGATGCATTAATTCTATGAAGCTCCTCCTTACCAATGATAAAAATGATTTCCAGAGCTTTCTTTCACAGATCTGTTACATAATACTGCATACATTACCTGAATAACTGCAGGGGCTTGAATATTTCTAATTCAGTTTGTGTCATTAATGTCCAATTCAGAATTACATTTTTATCTTCCATTTTTCTTTGCAAGTCTTTTTTTTAAAAGATGTAGTGTGCAGTGCAGAGTTTGTTTATTTTACTGGTTTTGCTTTTCTCTCTCTCTCTCCCATTTCATTTTACTTAGTTTTGCTTATGTTTACCCCTATTTTTCTTTGGTGTTGCTTCTTTACCAGGCTTGATCCATTTAAAACTATTGCTTTTAAAACTACAGGCTTAAAGAATTTCATTCTTGTAGTAATGGGCATGTCCCTCTAGATGGAACTCACGTCAAATAAGCAGTAATGACGTTAAGCAGGATTCCCTTTACCTTCATGCTGATTTGAAGTTAGAAAAGGGCAGAATTGATTGACGTCTGGACACAGGTAAGCTTTTGACATGAAAAACCTGCTTATTTAGTGTTTTTAAGCTGTATTTTCTCCTAGAAAGGCTAATATTTATATGTATTGTTTCAAAAAAGAAAATTGGATTACAAGGCTCTCAGATTTGTATTTTTTTTGAAGAGAGAGGGGCAGATTACACATGTATCACCTTTAATCTTGCTGGTCTTTGCAACTTTAGATTTTTGGATTTAAGCAAACTGACTCTTGGATTTTTTTTGCATCTTGAAGGAACTTAATCTCTAATTAAAAGGCAAGCTGTTCTGTCTTCTAGATGGTTAATGCCCTATCTAAAGATCTGTACAGCTGTTTTTATTCACAAAAATTGATGTTCCTGATTATCGTCAAGTGTCCAGAGCTGTTTTCCAGTTTGTCTTCAATTAATTTTTGAGATATCTACCACTGTTACGTTGGAGTCTCTTTTATAGACGGCCACCATTGCTAATCCTAAAGTAAACAGAAGATGGTGGAGAAACTCAACAGATCACGTAGCATCTGTAAAGAGAGAAATTGAGTTAACATGTTGAGGCCAATATGACTCTTCTTCAGAACTGAAGGGTGTTGGAAAATAGGTTTTAATTATAATTCTGACAAAGGCACAGGTGGATCATATGGACAGGTGGTGTACAGGCCCAGTGCGATAAACAAAAGGGTTGTCAAGGGTGGTGAAAGAGAAAGAGAGATGTAAAAGGGGTGTAAATTAAGGTGGGATAGGGGAATAGGTCCTCTCCACTAAGATAACACAAGGAGAGAAATAGAAAGCAATGAAGGTGAACAAACCAAAAGATTAAGCAGAAATCCTGTTGGAGAGAAGACAGACATTTCTCAAGGCAGGCATAGCCAGAAGAGAATTGTTAGTGAACTAAACATGCAAATATAAGCAAAATACTCCAGATACTGGAAATGTGAAACGAAGAGTATACTGGGGAAACTCAGTTTAGTAGAGAATTAGTAATGGAGTAGTCTACTGGAGGAGAAGGGTGGAGCTTGTCAAGCAGTTAGATTCAGCATCTAGGGAAGGTGAAGTTGGGGGAAAGCAGGGCACAGGGTGTTGGGTCCTGCAAGAGGTGTAGTTGAGGATGTGTGAGGTAGGTATAGGATCAAGGGAATAGTCTCTCAGGAATTAAACTACGTATTTAATAGTTTAACTGTTAGTGAGTAACTACTTACTTAATTTCATTAGAAACCTCTAAATTGTTTCCATTTTGAGACAAAGACTCGCCTACACAATGAGAATACCCTCCATCATTTTGTTTGGCACTTTAGCCATTTTAAATGGGATAGACTTCGAACAGATCTAGCAACTCAAGACTAGGCATCTATGAGGCACTGTGGGTCATTAGTAGCGATCAAATTGTGCTCCAACACAATCTGTTTCCTCATGGCCTGACATATCCCCAACTCTACCATTACCATCAAACCAGGTGATCAACTCTGGCTCCACAAAGAGTGTCAGGACCAGTGCCCCAGGTATATCTAAAAATGAAGCGTCAACCTGGTGAAGCTACCAAAGAACCACTTGTGTGCCAAATTGCATATGTAGTAAGTGATAGACAGAGCTAAGCAAGCCTATAGCCAACAGATCAGATCTAAATTTTGCAGTACTATCACATCCAGTCATAAATGGTGATGGACAATTAACTCACTGGGGAGGAGGATCCATGTACATTCCTGTGTGCCGGAGGAGTCCAGCACATCAGTGCAAAGGATAAGGCTGGAACATTTGCAACAATCTTAAGGCAGAAGAGTCGAGTAGATGACTCATCTCTGCCTCCTCCAGTGGTTCCCAGCATCACAGATGCAAATCTTCAGCCAATTTGACTTTACACAATATCAGAAAACAGTTAGAGGTACTGGATACTGCGAAGGCTATGGGCCCTGACAGTCTGGTAATAGGACTGAAGACTTGTGGTCCAGAACTTGCTGCACCCCTAGCCAAGCTGTTCCATGTACAGTTACAACACTGGCATCTACCCAACAATATGAAAATTGCCCAGGAATGTCCTGTACACAAAAGCCAGAACAGATCAAACCTGGCCAATTACAGTCAGATTACTCTCGATCATCAATAAAATGATGGAAGGTGTTATCAACAAGTGCTATAAACTTGCTCAGCAATTAACCGGATTTAATTCATTCTCAGCATGGTGACATTTATAGCCCATGTCGGTTACCCTGGAGAAGATAGAAGTGAGCTTCCTTCTTTAACTACTGCAGCCGACCAACCATGGTGCTGATAGGGAGGGAGTTTCAGGATTTTGATCCAGCAACACTGAAGGAGCAACAACGTATTTCCAAGTCTCGATGGTCTGTGGTTTGGAAGAGGATTTGCAGGTGGCGGGATCCCATGTAATTACTGCCTTTGGCCTTCTAAGTGATAGCAGTTGTTGGTTTTAGAAGGTGCGTATAAGGAGTTGTGGTGAGTTGTTGCAGCGTATCATGTAAATTCTACACACTGCTGCCAATGTGTGTTGGTAACAAAGGCAGTGAATGATAAAAGGTGTTAAATGGGATGCCAATCAAACAAGCTTCTTTGTCCTGAAATATGTCAAGCTTCGAGTGTTATTAGAACTGCACTCATCTAAGCACCTGGATGCTATTCCATCAACCTCCCTTGCCAATGATGGACAGGAATTAGAAAGTCAGGAGGCGACTTACTCACTGTAGAATTCCTAGCTTCTGACCTGCTCTTGGAGCTACATCATTCATACAACCGCTGTATTTCAGTTTCTGGTTAAACGGAAACACCAAAATGTTTATAATAGGGAATTCAGCAATGGTAAAGCCATCAAATATCAAGAAGAGATTAGATTCTCTCCTGTTGTTCATTGCTTGGCACTTGTATTTCAAAGTGATACTTGCCACTTCAGCCCAAACCTTAATGTTGTCCAGGTCTTGCAGCATTTGGAACTGACTGCTTCAGTATCTGCAGAATCACGAATGGCACTAAACTTCTATACCACCACTCTTCTCGATGACAACATAACATGCTATAGGATAATCTCAAAGAAATGTAAAAGAATGATTTTTATCATCAATAACCTTCTTTGCTTCTATAACCACGTGAATGATTTATATTGGTAATACAGTTGACAAGCCATTCTCCAGCATTGCTAGCTTTTAGCTTCTTTTCTGGAGACAGCAATATGCACGTTGGCCCTACCATGAGGATTTTGAAGGTAAACACAATGGTCACTTCCAAATTAGGATGGCTTTTTGGTTTCTTAACCAGGTTTATCTGTTTATCTTATATTTAACACTTTAATCAATAAATGTAAAAGTTAATAACAAAAACATACAAATTATAAATTAATTGCAATAATGTGCATGGCTGTGCACGTGACACACTTGTTGGAGCTGAATAAATGGCAATATACAATAGGTTTGGTGCAATGAGTGGTGTTTGAATTTATTTGCATTGAGCAAAGAACAATACAGCACAAGAACAGGCCCTTCGGCCATCCAAGCCTTTGCCAACATATTTTGCCCTTTCATACTAAAACTGTCTTCACATACAAGATTCCTAGCCCTCTATTCCCTTCCTATTCATGTATTCCTCCGGGTGCTTCTTGAATGCTGCTATTTTGTCTACTTCTGCCACCTCCTCTGGCAATGTGTTCCAGCAACTTTGTTTTTGTTCCTGATTTACAGCATCTGCAGTTCTTTTGGTTTTTAATGTGTTCTAGACAACCACCACCCTTTGTGTGAAAAACATGCCTTGCGCATCCTTTTTAAACTTTCCCCTCGTACGTTACACCTGTGTCCCCTAGTAATCAACCTCTCCACCCTGGGAAAAGGCCTTTTACTTTCCACTCTATCCATGCCATTCACAATCTTATAGACTTCTATCAGGCCTGCGGTCAACCTCCTGCGTTCCAGTGAAAACAAACCCAATCTATCCAACCTTTCTCCATAGTTAAAGATCCCCCATACTAGGCACTGTCCTGGTAAATCTTTTATGTTGCCCTCTCCAAAGCATCTACATGCTTCTGGTAGTATGGTAACCAGAACTGTAGGCAATATTAAAGTGTGGCCTAACTAAAGTTCTATAAAGCTGCCGCATAACTTGTCTATCACAATATCAATGCCCCTTCTAATGAAAGCAAGCAGACCACAGACTTTTTACTACCTTATCTACCTGCGCTGCTACCTTCAACAATCTGTGCACCTGCACACCCAGATCTCTCTGCAGATCAATATTCCTAAGGATTCTGCCATTCACTGTATAATTTCTACCAGTACCTTCCAAAATGCATCACCTCACATTTGGCTGGATTAATCTCCATCTGCCATTTTTTTGCCTATGCCTCCAAATGATCTATATCCTGCTGTATCCTATGACAATCCTCCTCACTATCTGCAACTCCACCAATCTTTGTATCATCTGCAAACTTACTCATTAGACCAGCTATGCTTTCCTCCAAATCATTTATGTAGATCACAAAGAGCAGTTGTCAGAGCACTGATCTCTGTGGAACACCACTAGTCACAGCCCTCCATCCCAATTAGCATCCTTCCACCGCTACCCTCTGTCTCCTTTTACTAAGCCAGTTCTGTATCCATCCAGCCAGCTTACCCCGATACCATGTGACCTCACCTTTTGTACCAGTCAGCCATGAGGGATCTTTTCAAATGCTTTACTGACGTCAATGTAGACAACATCAACTGCTTTGCCCTCATAAATCATCTTTGTCACCTCCTCAAAAAATTTGATCAAATTAATGAGGAATGACCCACCCACGCAAAACCATGCTGTCTATTGCTAATAAGTTCACTTGCTTCTAAACACTTACAAATCTTGTCCCTAAGAATCTCTTCCAATAATTTCCCTACCACTGATGTGAGGCTCAAATGTCTGTAATTTCCTGGATTATCCTTGTTATCCTTTTAAACAATGGGACAACATCAGCCATTCTCCAGTCCTCTGGGATCTCACCTGTGGCCGAAGAGGATACAAAGAGGTCTGTCAATGCTCCAGCAATTTGTTCTCTTGCCTCCCTCAATATTCTGGGATAGATCCCATCAGGGTCTGGGGTCTTATCTATCTTAATAATTTTTAAGATGCACAACTGCTCTTCCTTTTCATTAGCAACTTGGCTTAGAAATTCAACACTCACTTGACCGAGATCATCCTCCATTAATTCCTTCTCTTTGGTGAATACCGATACAATGTTCATTTAAGACTTGCCCTACCTCTTCTGGCTTCACATATACATTCCCTCCTTTTACCTGGAGTGGGCCAACCCTTTCCCTAGCTACCCTCTTGCTTTTTATGTATGTGTAAAAAGCCTTGAGATTCTCCTTAATCCTGATTGCTAATGACTTTTCATGGACCACTCTTAGCCCTTCTAATTCCTTGCTCAAGTTCTTTCCTACTTTCCTTGTATACTTCAAGGGCCTTGTCAGTTCCCATCCTCCTAAACTCACATACGCTTCCTCTTCCTTTTTGACCAAGGTCATAACATCCCTGGTCATCCAAGGTTCACGCTGATTGCCATACCTATCCTTCTTCACTCTCACAGGAACATGCCGCTCCTGAACTCGTATCAACTGCTGTTTGAAATACTCCCACATTGTCCGACGTGGATTTACCCTCAAACAGGCACCTCCAATCAACACTCTCCAGTTCCTCTCTAATATTGTTGTAGTTCGCCTTCCCCTTAATTAACACTTTCACTTGAGGACTTGGTTATCCCTGTCCATGAGTAACTTAAAACTCAAGGTTTTAAAACTCAGGTAATTTAAGGTCAACTCCTGAAATGCTCCCCCACTGAAACTTTGCTCACCTGGCTGGGTTCATTTTCCAAAACTAGGTCCAGTATAACCCCTTCCTTGGTTGGAGTGATTACATACTGTCAAGAAATCCTCCTGAAGGACCTCCTGGTCCTTACAAATTCTGCTCCATCGAAGCCCAGGGCACAACGTGAGTCCCAGTCAATACAGTGGAAGTTATGATCACCCACCACAACAACCTTGCTGTTTTTACATCTTTCTAAAATCTGTCTACATATTCTCTTAACTATCTCCCGCTAGCTGTCGGGAGGCCTGTGGTATACCCCCAGCATTATGACTTCATCTTTCCTATTCCTGAGTTCTACCCATATTGCCTCGGTGCATGAGTCCTCTGACGTATCCTCCGAGTACAGCGTGAGATACTCCTTTACCAATAATGCAACTTCCCCATCCCTTTCTGCTCTATTTGAATTCAAAAGGAGAGCCAAAAAAACTCTAAGTAAATAAATTAGAATATGAAAGCAAATCTTTGTTAAAAAAATTGGACTGTAAAAACTTGTATAGATATCTAATATGTATAAAAAAAGTGAGAGGGAGAGAGTGAAAGAAAATATCAGAATCTATTATAAAGAGAGTGATAAGAGGACACTCTGAAAATAATAGTAGTATTAGAGAGAGTTGACACGGATTTATGTTTGACAAACCTGTTCTGATTTTTGAAGGATGCAGCCAGCAGAGTCTGATTACGGGTAGCCAGTGGATGTTGTGTATTTCAATTTTCAGAAAACTTTCAGTACGGTTAGTGATTGAAATTGGGTCAAATGGCGGTCAAATTTTTAAAAAAATTTCTTGAGAGACATGGGCGCCACTGGCTGGCCAGCATTTATTGCTCATCTCTCGTTGCCCTTAGAAAGTAATCAGCCATGATAGTCCATGTGCTGTAGGTAGATCCATAATGTCCTTATGGAGGAAATTCCAGGATTTCAACAACAGTGAAGGAACAGCAATATATTTCCAAGTCAGGATGGTGAGTGGCTTGGAAGGAACTTGCAATTGATGGCATTCCCATGTATCTGCTGTCCCTGTCCTTCTAGATTGAAGTGGTTATGATCTGGAAGGTGCTGTCTGAGGATCTTTAGTGAATTTCTGCTGTACATCTTATAGATAGTACACACTGCTGCAACTAAGCATTGGTGATAAAGGGAGTAGATGCTTACGTGTGTGGTGCTATTCTAGTGGGCTGCTTTGTCCTGGATGGTGTCAAGCTTCCTGAGCGTTGTTGAAGCTGCACTCATTCAGGCAACTGTGAAATATTCTGTCATGTTCTTGACTTGTGCCTTAGATGGTAGGCAGGCTTTGGGACTGGGGTGGGGTGGGCGTGGGAGGGGAGGGAATCAGGTGGTGAGTTACTTGTGCTGTATCTTAGCTTCTGACATGCTTACTGGTAAGGTCCTGGGGAGTGTTGCTGAACAAAGACCTTGGAGTGCAGGTTCAAACTTCCTTGAAAGTGGAGTCTCAGGTAGATAGGATAGTGAAGGAGGAGTTTGGTGTGCTTGCCTTTATTGGTCAGTGCACTATGTATAGGAGTTGGGAGGTCATGTTGCAGCAATACAGGACATTAGTTTGGCCACTTCTGGAACACTGTGTGCAATTCTGGTCTCCCTGCTATAGGATGTGGTGAATCTTGAAAGGGTTCAGAAAAGATTTACAAGAATGTTGCCAGGGTTAGAGCGTTTGAGCTATAGGGAGAGGCTGAATCAGCTAGGGCTATTTTCCCTGGATCATCAGAGGCTTGAGGGGTGACCTTATAGAGGTTTATAAAATCATGATGGGCATGGATGGCGCGAGTATCCAAGGTCTTTTCCCTCAGGGTACGAGAGCTAACAACTAGAAGGCATAGGTTTAAGGTGAGAGGGGAAAGATTTAAAAAAGGACCTGAGGAGCAACTTTTTCACAGAGGGTTGTGCATGTATGGAATGAGCTGCCAGTGGAAGAGGGCTGGCAGATACCATTACAACATTTAAAAGGCATCTGGATGGGTACATAAATAGGAAGGGAATTTTTACAGAGATATGGGGCAAATGCTGGCGAATGGGACTAGATTAATTTATGATACCTGGACGACATGGAGGAGTTAAAACGAAGGATATGGTTCCATGCTGCATATCTGACTCCAGATGAAATTTTTCATCGTTTTATTTTAATTTTTTGCTGAACTATTTTTGATGTAACTTAGCAGATTAAATAATTACTGTGAAAAATTGAAGTTTAAAAACTAACAAAAAGAAATATTAATACAAAGTTTACAGATACTAACCTAGTTTCTATGCTACCGTATACAAGAGCATTTGGTTTCCAAGGAAAACATTCAAGGAATCTGTGCAACTGCATTGTACATTCCTTTTCAATTTTTACACGCAGTTACATTTAGAAAGAAGAATTATTGGGGGTTGATGTGTTAAGTCACTAAAGGGGCAGTTTTCTATATTTGATCACGTTTTGCAGTGTGAATTTGCACCAAAAGAAAATTAACACAAACCGATCTTTAGTACTTAAAAAGTTACTTTAAAAATCTGTTTCTACAGAGTTAAAAACAGTTAAATTTACCTTGTAAAAGTAACTGTTGTCCATTTACAATGCCATCATAAATGTTTTGCAAAATTCATACACTTGGATGAAAAAAAGTGTCCTCAAAATTAAGGGGTCACATATGTTAAACCTATCTGAATCTTATTCAGAGGGGTAAATGTAATAATATTTTTTAAACATGTCCAGTACTTCCCCTTTTATACAAACATATTGCTGATATGACGATGCAAAACTAATTATTCAGACAAATCAAAGATTCAACCAGCAGCAACACTTGCAGGCCAGCTGAAGTAGAGTAGCGTTGTTATGATCAAAGACAATGCCTTTACAGACCCTTCAGGAAAAAAGGCCCACTTCTTAAATGCTGAAGTTTCAAATTGTTTGCTAGGAAAGCGGGATGCAACTATCTTCACATACACTGAAGAGTCTTATCTGAACTCGGACTAACTTTTGGGAAGGGAAACTCATGGCCCCAGAAAATGGAGTAGATTTTAACCTTTCAGTAGCCAATTAATGCAAGATTCATGTCAGACTCCTACTTTCTAGAGAATGTTTCTCAACCCCCAAAAGTTGAATTTATCTTTTCAACGTTGCTTCACCACAACTGTTACCAAACCATAATTTAACCAGCCCTAACTTAAAATAGTATTTTACGCGACCCTGATGTTGTTGTGACTGGTATCTGCCACTGATAAAAAGCAGGTTCTAGGTGAACGTGGCAATAGGAATTTAAAAGTTGAAAAGTTTAGTGATGCCATTTTGAGGCTGTTACTGTTCCATAGATATAAATACCATCAAAACCTGACAAATTCAGTGCATTTCTTAGCACCTAAATGAAGTGTACTGAAGAAGTCTATAAAAATATCACTGAAGTGTTCCGCTCCACACTACTGTCACATATTGCTGATCTGGCTGAGAAACAAATGATAAGTTGTTGCACAATATCCTTTGTACAAATATAGTGGTATAATAATCAGTCTCCAGAAGTCATTGAGCACAAGAAACAGGAAGGGGAGGCCATTCAACCCTTCAAACTCACTGTGCCATTCAATGAATCATAGCCAATCTTACTTCAGTACCATTTTCCTGCACTATTCCTTGATGTTTTTGATATGTAGTTAGCGATCAATCTCAGCAATGAACATACGCAAAAAGCAAGTCTCCACAGCTCTCCAGGGCAGAGAATGTCAAACATTCACCATCCTGAGTGAAAAAATGTCTCAATTCAGTCCCTGTGGCCTGCCTCTTATTTTGAGACCATCTCCTCTGGTTCTGACCAGGAAAACATCCTTCTTGCATCTACCTTTTTAATTCCTCTAAGAATTTTGCATGTTTCAATGAGAACACGTCCCATTCTTCTAAAACTCCAGAGAACAATCTATTTAATCATATAACAATCCCTTCATCTCAAGAATTATTTTGGAGAACCTTATTACACTCCCTCTATGGCAAATCTGTCTTTCCATGGACAAGGAGATCAAAACACCACACAATACTCAGTCTGGTCTCATCAAAGCTTTATATAATTGCAGTAAGACATCTTTGCCCCTATAATCAAATTCTGTTGTAATAAAGGCCAACAAATCACTTCCCTTAATTGCTTGCTATACCTGCAAGCAAGCTTTCAGTGGACAACTAACTGGCCAGAAAGCTAACCATTATTCCAATCTATCATATCCTGGCACCCACCTTTCCTGCTCTGTTGAATTTTATGCTTTCCACTTCAGTCAAATGGAAATCCATTAGCAAGGAAAGGTTCTTTTTCCAGGTACACATGAAACTGCAAAAAAACACACTGCCTCATCAAATCCACAAGAACACCCCCTTCCACTCAAGGTACTCAAATGCTAAATTAGTCAGATTAATTTGGAAAATCATGTTAAACTTTCATCAGTGACCTCAGGAATCATCAGAAAATCTGACATAACTCTTTCAGATAAATAAGTTTCTGCATGACCATGTTTGCCCAACTTGCAGCAAAAATGCATAAAGTGAAAACTTTTTCAGGCATGGGAGGGAAGAATGTTTGTATGGTGGCCGTGAGGGGCAGGAAAGAGAACAGAAAATGGAATAAATATTGTATTTATAAACCCATATTAGCAAAACATACAACAAATGATTCTTTATTAAGATTAGTCAAAAATTTAAAGTAGTGCTGATGGTAAATATCAGAAGTCTCATTGTAATTCGGCACAAAAGTCAGTCTACTTAATTGCAAATGTGTTTTTTTTATTTGCAGAATACCAAGCTCATTTTATCAATCTGTAAAGTTTCATCTTTATATCATAAACAATGATCAAGGGCAATTTAATTCTACTCAGATGATTTGTACTATTAGTCAGACCTGAACGACAATTGCCTTATGTTAATTCGCACTGTTATCCTGTAACAAAAACAGCACACTATAATCCATAATTGCATCTACAAATGTATTAGATATGATTAATCATGTACAATTATATACTTCTGCTTGGCTCACTTTTCAGTTCCAATCAATCCAATGACAAAGTGCTCAGCTCAACAAAAAAAATGTCTAAAAAAATAAAGCTTCAGCAAGAAGCAATAAGAATGTATTTCATGGTTCTATAATAGAATCTATAACATTTGTTTTACAAATTCCTATAACTCAGGCTTTTAGTGCTTAAAGGTTCCAAAAATGGACAGGATGCTTGTATACTCCCTCTCAAATCAATTACTGGAGCCCAAAATAGGCTGTCGACAAATAGGGCAGGTAGAGTTCTCAGAAAGCCAACGGTCGATGCAATGAATATGAAATTCATGTGCGCAAGGCAGCCTTCTAAGCTTGTTCCCAACTGCATAATCATTAATACATACACTGCAGGTTTTGCTGACTTCATTTTCTACACTAATGTTTCCATAATTCCGGGTCAACAGATTGTCTATTTGTTCTTTGGTCAAACCCCTCTGGCGCTCATCTTCATCATCATCATTCAGCAAAAAGAAGTGCGCAAGCCGCAAGATTGGCAGGGTACCATTTTCGACTAAACTATTTGTGTCTCGACTTTGTCGTGTCTCTTGGCTTTCAGCAGCATTGTCAAGGGTTTCATTCTGCATGCTTTCATTCATTTGCTCACTTTCTGATCGGTCTCCTGTTAATATGTTAGTTGATTGATTATTTAAATTCAAGAGATTGCTGTTAGGACTGATCTGCGAGCTTACTGAATCAGACCTCTCAGACTGGTTCTGCTGAACTCTTTGGTTAAGTTCAGAATCGGAATCATTCTCCATTAGAGAGCTTAGTTCACCGAATCCTGTCATAATCTGACGAAGTATTGACCTCAAGGCTATGGATGATGGCTCACCAAGCCCAGTTTCAGATATCCTGCGTAGAGGTATACGGATAGTGCTAACATAAGTCCTAATACCTGCAAGTTCAGACCGTGAGATAGTACGGCGGAAACCACCACTGTCACTTTCAAAGGTCACTGTATTTTCTGCCATTCGGACACGAGATCGAGTTCTGTTAGCAATACTGTCACGATCTCTACTTTCTCCAGGACGTATCCGTCTAACCTGAAGATCTAACATAATAGTCGGGTGCCTTCGAACAGCTACAGAGGATCCACTGGGATGGTTTACATCCCCCTCGTCTACAATTTGCTGTCTAATCATTCCACCGCCCATGGATTGCAAGGAAGGATTGCTGCTGACAGCCTGCAGTTCCTCAGTTGTCATGGTGGATTGGTCCATTGTCCGTTGCCTCCTCGTGCTTTGTCTTGGTTGTAAATAATCCTCCTGGTGGGATAAAGACCTATCCAAAAAATTTACAGGAACACTTGTTCTATGCAAGGGTGAACGACTCCGTCGGTTTTGAAAATTCCTGGAAGATCTACGTTGTTCCATGTGCCGTCGTGCACGACTCTCTCTCACAGTAGTTGGAACACTATGACTTTGTAACTGTGCAGGGTCACTTTGACGTTCCTGATTGTCTTCCTGTATTCTTCTAACACTATGCCGTCCTGCTGTTCGTCTTCCTATTTGTCGGTCAACTGTTGCACTTAAAACAGCTTGTCGGTTAGTGCTTGGTCTCCTGGGCCTTAGCCTACCTGTGGTTCTGTCAATAGTTGCACTTCTGAAACTCCTTTGAGTTGGACTAACTTGCGTGGCTCCAAGTTCTTCAACTCTCACTGTGCCTCCAAAATTACTTTCAAAATTGGTCACTTGCATGTGGGCTCGAGTGCGACTTCTTGTACGACTAGCAACAGGAGTCAATAAACTTAGCAGTCGAGCATCTTCTACATTTCTGTCCCTATTTTCTAGTGAAGACGTGTCCAAAGACTGACCGTTGCCGGCATCATGCTCATGATTAATATTAATTTCCAAGCTGAAGCGAAACTCGCCACTGTTGGGGTTTGTCCGACTAACAGCTCTCCATGTCTGGTTTCCACTTTGTCCACTGCGGGTGGCATTTCCTGAACGCCTGAATGTGTTTAGCCACTCAAGAAGGGAATCGCTACTGGAACTTTCCCCTGGTGTGTCAGAGCCTATACAGGGAAACAAAAATGCATCATGTTAAATCTTCCAGTAAAATTTTCTTACCTTGGTGCTCAGATAACATATTTCTAATTAATTAGATTAGACACATCATTATGTCTCATTCATTGTTAAAAAGATATGCATTCTTCAAATACCACAAGACCTAGCTTGATTGATTAGGAAATCACATACACATTTTGGTATTGTGGGTAGTTGGTGCCAAATGAGATATTTCACTGCTTCATAACAATACTCAGGATTAGGTGTCACAGCATTAGTTCACATGACCTAAAACTAAACTGCAACTTATCAACCAAAAACAAATACATACACTGCAGACTTGTTAACATACAGAAAGAGAAAATAAACCACACTTTGCATTTCTAGCATTTTCTACTTCATTTTCAAATCCAATTATTTGTTTTTTTTCTTTAGTAGTGTGCATGGCTATTAAGTTCAGACTTACATACTGTAGATAAAATAGGTGAATCCCAAGAGCCGTCTTGTTGGAAAACCCAAATGAAATAAATTAATTTACAATTAAGGCTTGTAGTTGACAAATTCTGTATTGCAGTTCCTACTGCAAAATATATTTCACGCAATAAATCTTAAAAATTGCATACATTTGAGAAGGATCAGAAATTGGGTGCCTATCAACGAAGGACTAAATTAAGGTCTCAATTAGAAAGGATGAAGGACGAATTGGGCATCATTTCCAAACAGATTGCAGAAAAACAGCAAAGATGCAAAAAAAAATGCGTCAATAAAAATGCAACAAGGAATCATGGTAGCATGCTTTGTCATTGCACTTTATGCAAGAGGAATAAACACTATGAATGATTAAGCATAAAAATTATTGTATATCATTGCAGTCTTTAAAATTTTGTTACAAATGTGCTGATCCCATTGTGAAAGCGTTTGGCCTATTTTAAAGTAATGCACAGGTCACCAGTAGAGCATAGAACCTCAATTTTCCTGAGGAAAATTCTTTGTTAATTGTAAAATTCCAAGTGCACCTTGCTGTCTTCTACAGTAAATGTTCACCTTCTTTGTGCATCTTTGCTCCTTTGGCAGCCATTGTACAAGCAAGCACAGTATGGCTAAGTAATGCTGCTGCTGTAATATCAAAACAGGGCAGCCATCATTTTCAGGGGAGAAGTGTGCAAAAAGACAGTCTAGAAATGATATTATTAGGAAGTATGCCACTTGGCACGAACCGGTAATTACATCTTAGGAAATCTCAAGCAGTAATATAGGAACCCAGACTTACCAAATTAAATAATGTTTGATAATCAGATTTAAACTATTTTTGTAGAAAGGCTAAAACAATTGTGTAATAAAAACAGAAATAACTGCAGATGCTGTAAATCAGGGGACAAAAAGATAAAGTTGTTGGAAAAGCTCAGCAGGTCTGGCAGCATCTGTGAAGAAAAAGAAATCAGAGTTAACGTTTTGGGTCCGGTGACCCTTCCTCAGAACTGATGGTAGCTGGGAAAACGTCAGTTTATGTGGAGAAAACAGGGAGGGGGATAGGGTAGGGAATAAACAATAGGAGAGCCTGAAGAGAGAGAACAGCAGTTGGATAGATAAAGAAGTTGATAACGATTTGGCTAGGAGGGTAAATAGCTATTCATGGGGACTGTTAGTGACTGACAATAGATAGTGTGTAATGGCAGGCTATGTGGTAACAAGGCCTGGTGTGTGGGGTACGGGCTAGGACATGGGAGAGTTTAGGCCCTAAAATTATTGAACTCAATATTGAGTCTAGAGGGCTGCAGGGTCCCCAAGCGGAAAATGAGGTGTTGTTCTTCCAGCTTGCGTTGAGCTTCGCTGGAACACTGCAGCAAGCCAGAGACAGAGATGTTGGCCAGGGAACAGGGTGGTGTGTTAAAGTGGCAGGCAACAGGTAGCTCAGGGTCTTTTTTTGCAAGTAGAACCTAGATGTTTTGTGAAGCTGTCACCCAGTCTACACTTGACTTCCCCGATGTACAGGAGACCGCATTGTGAGCAGTGAATGCAGTAGACTAGAATTTTGGGGACGGGAATGTGTGTCTGGGGGTGGCATCTTGCTGGAGGTGGCAGAACTGGTGTCTGATGATCTTCTGGATGTGGATTCTGTTCGGATGGTAGGTAAGGACAAGGGGAGCCCTATCACTGTTGCGGGAGCAAAGAGAGGCGGGCGAGGGCAGAAGTGCGGGAGATGGGTCGGACCCAGTTGAAGGCCCTGTCGACAACAGTGCTGGAGAATTCTTGGTTGAAGAAGAAAGTGGACATTTCAGAGGCTCCCTTGTTGAAGTTGGCCTCATTTGACAAGGGAGCCTCCAAAATACACTGGTAGGGCAGTAACCAGCCAAGTTGTATACCATGTAGTTGGGTACATACTATTGTTGTAGCTGCACTGGAACAGCTGGTCTGGGGCGCAGCTGAGATTGGAGCATCTTCAGGATGATTGGTGGAGTTGTCACTGTTAGTGTCCCACGGTAATGTCTGTAACAGGGTATTTAGCAATTTCTTGAAATTGCATCTAGTGAAATGGATCAGTTGAAAGGTCATAGGAAGACACTCTACTTGGCACATCTGGCTGAAGGCACCTGCAAAAATTTCAGGTTCATCTTTGGCACTAACGTGTTGGACTCTCCCATCATTGAGATAAGGATATTTAAAAGAGGCTTTTCCCTAGTTAGTTGCTTAATTGCCCACCACCATTTGCCTGCTTCAGAGCTGAGATCTGATCTAATAGTTAGGAAATGCCTATCTCTGCATGATGCATGCTGCTTCCACAGTTTTGCACACAGCATTCTTGTTCTGTAGGCTCACCAGGTTGACACCTCATTTTTAGGTATGCCTGATGCTGTCCCTGACATGCATTCTTCAGTGAACCAGGGTTGATCCCCTAGCTTGATGGCAAAATGGTAGAGTAGGGTACACACCAGGCCATGATGTTACAGATTGTAATGGAGTACACTAACGACCCACAGTGCCTTAAGAATGCCCAGTTTGGAGTTGCTAGATGTTTTGAAGTCTGTCCTATTTAGTATGTTGTCAGTACTACAAAACACAATACAGCATGCTCTCAAAATGAACATGGGACTTCATCTCCATAAGGACTGTGCAGTGGTCATTCCTACCATACAGTCAAAGACTAAAGCATTTCTGACAGGGAGATTAGCAAGGACAAGGTCAAACAGACTTTTCTATCCTGTTTGTTCTCTTACTATCTGCTGTCTAGCAGCTATGTAGCTTGGAACATCGAGTTGCTACGGAGTCCCTCTTGGTGATGGGCACTGCACTGTATGGGGGAATTCATTCTATAGGTCTGGGGTCACATGTCACAGACCTTTACTATACTCCCGACACACATGACCGTGTGGTCAAATTTCATCCTAACTCCACCTATGAATTCACTGACACACTGTTGGAGGCCGAATCTCAAATAATGATGAGACAGAATACAGGAAAGACAGTGCTTGGTGGCATGGCGTAAAGACAACAATCTCTCCCTCAATGTTAATGAAACAAAAGAGCTGGTCATTGATTTCAGGAAGCAAGGCGGAGGGCATGACCCTACCTATATCAATGGTGCTGAGGTAGAGATGGTTGAAAGCATCAAGTTCCTAGGAGTGACGATCACCAATAATCTGTCCTGGTCTACCCACATTGATGGTACAGTCAAGCACAATGCCTCTACTTCTTCAGGAGGCTAAGGAAATTCAGCATGTCTGTAAAGTCTCTTACCAATTTTTATAGATGCACGACAGAAAGCATTGTATCAGGATCCATCACAACTTGGTATGGCAATGGCTCTGTCCAGGACCGTAAGAAACTACGGAGAGGTGTGATCGCAATTCAGTCCATTACACAAGCCAACCTTCTATCCATTGACTCTATCTATACTTCTTGCTGCCAAGAGAAGGCAGCCAACATAATTAGAAGACCCCTCCTACCCTGGTTATAATCTCTTCCAACATCTTCCGTCAGGCAGAAGATACAAAAGCTTAAACACATGTACAAACAAATTCAAGAACCGCATCTTCCCCGCTGTTATCAGACTTCTGAATGGACCTCTCAAATTTTAGACATGAATGTTGACCTTGCTTTTTGTGCACATCCCCACAGCCATAACATTGTATTCTTCACTCTGTTCTGTTAACCTAATGCACTTTGTATGATATGCAACAAAAACAAAGTTGCTGGAAAAGTTCAGCAGGTCTGGCAGCATCTGTGGAGGAGAAAACAGAGTTAACGTTTCGGGTCCGGTGACCCTTCCTCAGAACTGATGGTGGCTGGGAAAACGTCAGTTTATATGCAGAAAATAGGGAGGTGGGTGGGGTAGGGAGTAAACGATAGGATAGAGCCCAAAGAGAGAGAAAGGCAGTTGGACAGACAAAGGAGTTGCTAACGATCAGGCTGGGAGGGTGAACAGTTGTTAATGGGGACTGTTAGTGACTAACAACAGGGGGTGTGTAGTGGCAGGCTATGTGGTAACAAGGCCTGGTGTGTGGGGTGGGGGGCTGGGACACGGGAGAGTTTAGGCCCTAAAATTATTGAACTCAATACGGAGTCCGGAGGGATGTAGGGTCCCCAAGTGGAAAAGGAGGTGTTGTTCCTCCAGCTTGCACTGGGCTTCACTGGAACACTGTAGCAAGCCAAAGACAGAGATGTTGGCCAGGGAGCAAGGTGGTGCATTGAAGTGGCAGGCAACAGGTAGTTCAGGGTCTTTTTTGCGAGCAGAATGTAGATGTTCTGCGAAGCAGTCGCCAAGTCTATGCTTCGTTTCCCCAATGTAGAGGAGACCACATTGTGAGCAGCGAATGCAGTAGACTAGATTTTGGGAAATGCAGGTGAAGTGTTGCTTCACCTGGAAGGTATGTTTGGGCCCTTGGATACCGGGGAGGGAGGAGGTAAATGCGCAGGTGTTGCACCTTCGCTGGTTACAGGGGAAGGTGCCGTAGGGCTGTGGGGAGGAGTTGGGGGTGAAGGAAGTACGGACCAGGGTGTCCCGGAGGGAACGGTCCCTGCGGAAGGCGGACAAGGGAGGGGAGGGGAATATGTGTCTAGTGGTGGCATCTTGCTGGAGGTGGCGGAAATGGCATCTGATGATCTTCTGGATGTGGATGCTGGTGGGATGGTAGCTAAGGATGAGGGGAACCCTATCGCTGTTGCGGGAGGGAAGAGAAGGGGTGAGGGCAGAAGTGCGGGAGATGGGTCGGATCCGACTGAGGGCCCTGTCGACAATGGAGCTGGGGAATCCTAGGTTGAGGAAGAACGTGGACATTTCGGAGGCTCCCTTGTCGAAGTTGGCCTCATCTGAACATATGCGATGGAGACGGAGGAACTGAGAGAATGGGATGGAGTCTTTACAGGAAGTGGGGTGTGAGGATGTATAGTCCAGGTAGCTGTGGGAGTGGGTGGGTTTGTAATGGATATTAGTGGCCAGTCTATCCCCAGAAATGGAAACAGAAATGTCGAGGAAGGGAAGGGAGGAGTCAGAGATAGACCAGGTGAAAGTGAGGGCACGGTGGAAATTGGAGGCGAAATTGTATGATATGATTTGCCTGTACTGCATTCAAAACAAAGAACTTTTCACAGTACCAAGGGAGGTGTGACAATAATAAAGAAATCAAAACAAAAATGTCTGAAATCCAGGTAATGGTAGCAGATTTTCTTCCTTATGAAAAGTGCATTAGTGCATCAGATAGAGTTTCATGTTTTTTTTGAATCTGCAATGGTTACATGATTGTCACTAAGCTAAATGTTTAATTCGATTTTATACTGAATTCAAACTTCATCATCTGCCACCGTGGCATTCAAACCCATGATCCCAAACATGAGCCAGAGTCTCTGGAATACTAATCTCCCTTTCATGATTAATTTGACATGCAAAATTTACTTATTAATCCACATAGAATCGTAGAATTTTTACAACATAAGAGGCTCTTTGGCCCATTGTATCCATGTCAGCTCTCTGCTATAGAATCTTAGTAAAATTGCCTCGCCATTTGTCTGAAGGTTTGTCAAATGTATCATCTTCAAATAATTATCCAATCCAATTATCCAACTAAACCCACCAAGCTCTCTGGTAACACATTCGTGGTCCAAAACATTTGCTATACAAAACTGATTTTACCTCGTGTCAACCTTTTGTTCTTTTATCAATCACTTCAAATTAGTTTCCTTGGATTCTCAAACTGCCTGTGAACAGGTACGATATCTTCTTGTCAACTTTGTCCAGACATTCAATTTTCAATAACTATATCAATTTCCTTTCAAATTTTTGTAAGGACAGCTCCAATCTATCAACCTAACTCAAGTTCCTCATCCATGGAATTACTAAAGACCTTCATCATGCTTATTGTTGAAATACTATAGTATTACCTTTGTACCACTGAACTGAAAATAAACCAATCAAGATTATAGAATAGAATAGAATAGAATCCCAACAGAGTGGGAACAGGCCCTTTGGCCCAACAGGTCCACGACGACCCTCGGAGCATCCCACCCAGATCCATTCTGCAAATCTACACATCCCTGAACACTATGGGCAATTTAGCACAGCCAATCCACCTAGCCTGCACATCTTTGGACTGTGTGAGGAAACCTACGCAGACACTGGGAGAACGTGCAAACTCCACACAGACAGTTGCCCGAGGGGGAAATCGAACCCAGGCCCCTGGCGCTGTGAGGCAGCAATGCTAACTACTGAACCGTCCTGGAAAAAACATGATCAAGCAGCACCACCAGACAACAAGCTCTATCCCAATATTAGGCAGGAGTGTTGCACTGCCGCCAAACGACATGAGTCTGTACAGTTATAAATTTACCTCCAAACTCAAAACTTGCCTTGGTTCTGACTTTGTTCAGGTTCATAGTTTCCGACAGCATTTTGTGATGTTAATTGCTCCTTTGCACCATCCAAGCGCTGTTGTAGCTCTTCTGCTGTAATTTCACCTGAAGCAACCATGAAAGAGAAAATATTGAACATATTCATTTAAAAAAACAAAGATGCGGATGCTGGAAATCAGAAATAAAAGAGAAATTGCTGGAAAAACTTGGAACTGTTTTGAAGAAGGGTCATGGGATCTGAAATGCTAACTTGACTTCCCCCCACAGATGCTGCTAGATCGATCTGTCAACGTATACATGTTCTTTTAATACACAAGTCCAAAATAACACCAACATTAGATTTTGGCTCAGCTTGAGCAGATATTCCAAACTTTCAAAATAAACATTGCAACACTATTATATTCATACTTAAGCTACTTGAATTCATTTGGGACTCATGGGTAAAATCTGTAGATATTAAAATGAGATTAAGTCAGAGCCTCCAAAAATAACTCTGGGGAATAATTTATTAATTTTGACAGACCTTGAAGAATGTAACATATGTTCAGAAATTAGAGATCTAACAACAATGCTGTAATTGGTTTGGTTTCTGGAACTTTATTGAATTCTGAAAACTTGCAGAACAAACACATGAGTTTTATATACCCTCATCTTCTAGTATTTTCAGCTTCTGGAAATTTTTTAAGCCACTCAGCCATAATCGTTATTTTGGAGAAAACTGTACTTATAAGACCTTTTCAGTCAGAGGGGACCTGTATACACTGCCTGAACTTGTGAATAGTTGTATTTTTTCGGGCTTCTTCAGTCATAGGATACCCCTCTTCATCCTCGTTTCCAATGCACTGAACTCTTCACCTCAAGGTATTTAAAGACTTCTTTAGATGCATATCGACGGAACTTCAGACAATCCACATCTCACTTAGATTCAAAATGATACCAAAATTCCCCTTAAGACATTCAATATAGAAATACAAAATCAAACAAAGCTATCCAATTTCTGAAGAAGGGTCCAGACCCGAAATGTCAGCTTTCCTGCTCCTCTGATGCTGCCTGGCCTGCTGTGTTCACTCAGCTCTACACCTTGTTATCTCAAAGCTATCCATGGTCCTTTGACTTTAGAATCCAAGTTTCCAAACAGTAACAATAACCTATCATGAATTTTCATCACATAATTGCTTCTGGGCAAGCTTCGATTAATCAAGTGTTCAGCACTGCTGTGATCCCACAATAATACAAGAGCAAGTCAGATGTAATTAGGTATCTGCTGAACAGTAGCTTAAAGGAGGTAGGGGAATAAAATAACATTCGATATAAACAGTTAGCAATGACAAGTAGAACAAGTCCCATTTAAGAAAATATTCAGTGGCAGAATGGCCTAGCTGATGTGCAGTTATTGAACATTTCAACTAGCCCAAGATATAGTCTGTATGTTCACTTGAAATACATTTTGCTGTTAGCTCAGTTGGATGGACAGCTGGTTTGCATTGCAGAGTGACGCCAATAGAATGATTTCAATTTCTACACTGGCTAAGTTTACCATGAAGGTTCTGCCTATTCAAGATTGCGCCGCCCATATAGTCTATATTCTCTGGAGATCAGAAGAATGATAGGTGAAATGTGCAAGGTCAGACAACGAGACATGCCAGACATACATCCTCTATTTTGCCACCTACTGTGTCAGTTCTTATTTGACAGCGATATTTGATGCGCATTTTCTCTGGGTGTACAGCATATCCATAAGTTCCCTTTTATCTGCATTACTTGTATGCCCTCAAAGAGCACCAATAAATTAGTCAAACATTACTTTGTGTTCATAAAACCACACCAACCCTTCAAACTGCATCAAGATTTTTGAAGTGCCTTGCTATAATCTCCTAAGAGTTGAACATTTTCCTATGATATACTGGCTGAAGATCTGTGGTATCCCTGCTTTATGTCTCCTTCCTTTCTTGAACGGAGGACTTACATGCACGCTTTCCTCATCTGATGGGACCTTTTCAGAGTTAATGGAATTTTGTAAAACTGAAACCAATGCTTCTTTTTCAGCAGCCATGTTCAAGACCACCCTAAAATAAAATTATCAGGGCCAAGGAACTTGTCAAAAAATTTTCTCAGTCCCGTTTCCCTGGTGATTTTACTTGTATTTATATTCGTCACTTCATTTTGAAGATTTTATTTCCATCCTCTGGTGAACACAGATGCAAAAATCAGTTCATTTCATACGATATTATTAGATTTAACATGAATTCTTCACACTCTCGAGGACCAAAGCTCACTTTGCTGAATCTTTTCCTTTGAAATACCTGAAAAAAAACTTGTTTTCTCTCATACTCAAGTTTCCCCATATTAATTTTGCCCAATCTTCTGACATGTCACTTATGGATAAATGCACTTTTTCTTTTAGTTCATACCATCTTGAACTTCCTTGGTTAGATATGGATGGTGAATTCTTCCCTGGGAAATTCTCTCAATGGAATGCATCTTTTCAGAACATTCTGAAATATCTTGTTAAATGTCCTCCATTGTATTTCTATCAACTTCCCTTTCACCTTGTTTCCCAGTTCATTTTAGCAAGCTTTACCATCATTCACTCAAAACTGTCCTTCCTCAAGCTTAAAACGCTAACGTTGCATCCACCTTTCTCTTCTTCCAGCTGAATAACGGTGAGCCAGAGTCTGCATAATCTGTTCTTGTTTATTCATTTCACGGGATGTGGGCATCACAAGGTAGGCCATCAATTTACTGCCCATTCCTTGAGAATGTAGTTGTGAACTGTTTTCTTGATCTGCTGCAGTCCATTGGCATAAGTATAACCACAATGCCATTAAAGAGGGAGTTAGGATTTCGAGCCAGCAACACTGAAAGAACGACAAGGTATTTCCAAATCAATATGCTGAGTGTCTTGGAAGGGAACTTGCAGGTGATGGTATTCCCTTGTATCTACTGCCCTTGCCATTCCAGATTGTGCTGGCCATAGATTTTGAAAGATGCTGTCTAAGAATCCTTGGTAAATTTGTGCAGTGCAGCTCATTGATGGTACACACTACTGCTACGAAGCATCAGCGGCGGAAGGAGTGGATGTTTGTGGATGTGGTGCCAGTGAACCAGGCTGCTATTCCTGGAAGGTGTCAAGTTTTGCGTTGTTGGAGCTACACTCGTCCAGCTAAGTGGGGAGAATTGCACCACACTCCTGACTTGTGCTATTTTGATGGTCGACAGGCTCCGGGGCATCAGGAGCCGAGTTATTCGTTGCAGGATTCATAGGCTTTGATCTACTCTTGTAGCCACTATTTATATGGCTAGTCCAGTGTAGTTTCGAGTTAATAATAACTGTAATATTATAACGGACAGAGGGCATAAAGAGAAATCATAATTTGTATATTATTGAATACTGTATACTATTCCAGCTTCTCCTTTTAAGAAGAAGTGGCCAATACTGCCAGACCCTTAACATGGCTGCTCTAATTGTGTGACTGGAATTAGCTGAAACCCTTCAGAAGTTTCTACAAGCCAAAGGCAAATGGTCCACTGACACCTGGAGACTTGGCCTGTTATCTATTCTAACTACATGCTGCTACAAATGTTCTAACTCCAGGTGAAGACCATGACTCAAGAATTGTAAACTGCTACTGTAAAGAAATTGCTACAAAGGTCAACAAACCGATAGGCTCTCAATTGGACAGTGAATCACTGGATTTTAAGTCATACAAACTAACACCAACACCTTTAAAAGAAATTCCTGAGTTCTAACATGCTTCTTTCCATCTTGTGTGTGTGTGTGCGCGTGCACATGCACGTGCAAGAGAATGCATGTATGTGTATGTGTGCGAATGGTACAAGTGAACAAGTTGGCAGAGTAGGGCTCCTGAGCCAGACCTCATCCACTCTGCCCATTTTTCATTTCTTTTTCTCTTTTCTTTCTCTCCTTTCTGGTTTTGTTTTCCTTCTATACCTTTACTTACCACTTGTCCTGAGCTTGGATGGCACTGGCAAGAGCCCAGCACATGGAGGAGAGTGAGCCCAGGACAGACCTCGATCGGGCCCAGCATAGAGGACAACGTGCCCAGCACAGACCTCAAATTGAACCCTCATTTACTTTTCCTGGACAAGCACAGGATCTGGCATCAGAATAGATGGAGGTGATATCGGCATGATAGGCCCAGCAGCCAAAGGTGGCGCCTGAGGATCAGTAACTTCATCGTTGCTTGAGGCCAGTGCTGGCAGCGAAGCAATGGTGGAAGGGCATCACAGCGACATTGATGAGGTGGGTTCAACGGCTAGAGATGGGACTCCAACATTGCCATATGTGCCAGGCCAATCATTGAAAGACTGATCAGCCCAGCAGCAAGAGATAGCGCCTAAGGATTGAAGGCTTGGATGGTGGTTGGGTCTGGTGTAGATAGCAGCGAAGTGGTGGAAGAGAGATGGCAGGACATGCATTGTTGTTAACGAGCTGGGGAAGGACTGGTGGACTACCTTTAAGCTATTTTTTTTCCTCCTCATTCCTAAATTATTCAAAATGGCACTGAATCATGGCGACAAATCAAAGACTTTCACTGCATTTTATTGTACTCTTATCGTAAAATACGCATGACAGTAAATCATGAATGAAGTACCAAAACAAATTCCGGAATTTTGAATTTTTGTTCATTAAATCTATGATTTCAACTTAAAAAGGATTTTGCTGTGCATTTATTTCAAAAATTGATATCCCTTTAGCCTACCTCAGTAAGATACCAAAGTAAAAAGGGAAAGGAACAAATCAAATTTAAATTCACCCTCATTTCTCCTTTGTCCATGACCACATTAGACAGTCTTGCTTATCTCAAACAGCATTTACCATTTTTGAAATGTATTTGCTATTATTTCTTTGAGGGTTACTCACAAAGCTGTAAAGCATGATCAAAACAGGTATGAAGTTTCTTCACACCATAATGTTTTGACATGTTTTGAGAAATTAAAATGAACTTTCTTCCTTACTTATATTTTAAAAACCTCTTTCTCCATAAAATACAGTTACCTCACCTGGAGTGCCAAGAAGGTTGCTGTCTCTCATAAGTCGGTAGTCCTCCTCACTCAGGTCATTGATAAACTGGTAGTATGCTTCCTCTCGACTCAGGCGCTCCAATTGTCGGCTGCGCTCATCTTCACTGCGGTTTAAGTTTTCTATGGGAGACTGCTGATCTCCTCTATGACTGGCACGATTAGGAAGGTCCATGGTGCTGGGGATTCAAACTAGCTGTAAAATAACAAATAAGGCCACGTTACATCTCACAAAAGGGTAATCATTACCAAAGCAGGGTGCTCCATGCTCATTCCTCATTTATCAACAAAGCTATATTCGCAAATGGATCAAAGGTATATGCAGTCTCCTGATTTTACTTATTCAGTTTTGCCACACTAGTCTTTCTGCATGTCCACAGTAGAAAAGTGTGACATGTTCTGTAATTGACTGGCGTATTGTAGTTTCTCATTAAATGATATCCCAACATTGCAGATTTACTTTTACTGATGACTACTTTACTTTTATGGATACGTAACTCCTACATTTGAAAGAAACTTACCTTTTCAACAAATTTATGCCTTGCCAATTTAACCTCTCAAGTCAAGTGCTGCAGGATTGAGTCACAGTTTTCAGAAGGGTGGGAGACAAGCAACCTTACAGCACCAGGAAGTGCTTAAAGCAAACCTTCTGATGCAAATGCCTTCCCAAATGAATGTTTCAGTTCGTCAAGACAAGAAGAAAGGGCAAATCAGAGAAACATCGAATGAAACAGCATGAGTCGGCCATTCGGCCAATCAAGCTTATTCTGTCATTCAATATGATGGCTGATAACTCAACTCAGTTCCTTGCTCCTACTTTCTTCCCATATCCTTCCATCCCCATATTTAACTTCTCCTGGAAACATTCAGCATGAAGGGTCTCGGCCCGAAACGTCAGCCTTTCTGCTCCTATGCTGCTGCTTGGCCTGCTGTGTTCATCCAGCTCTGCACCTTGTTGTCTAGCATTCTAGCCTCAATCACTTTGTGGCAGAGAATTCGACAGGCCCACCGCTCTCTAGGTGAAGACATTTCTCATCTCAGTCCTAAATGACTATCCCTATCCTAAGATTGTGACCTCCAACTCTGTACTCCCAGTAATTAGGAACCCCTCATTCTTCTAAACTCGAGCGAATATAGTCCTAACTGATCTAGTCTGTCTTCATCAGTCAGTCCTGCCATCCCAGGAATCAGTCTGGTAAACTTTTGTTGCACTCTCTTCACAACCAGAACATTCTTGCTCAGAGGAAGACACCAAAACTGCACTCATTACTCTAGGTGTGGTCTCACCAATGCCCTATACAACTGCAGCTAGATATCCTCTTGCTATGAAGGCCAACACACCATTTGCCTTCTTTATTGCCTGCTGCACTGTATACTTACTTGCAGCAGCTGGTGTACAAGAATGTCCATGTTGAACAATTCCCTCAATCTATTGCCATGCAGATAACAATCTGCCTTCCCGGTTTTGCTACCAAAGTGGATAGCCTCATGTTTATCCACACTATACTTCATCTGTCATATATCTGTCCAATCCCTCCACTTATCCAAATCACACTGAAGCAACCCTGCGCCTTCTTCATAACTCACCTCCCACACAACTTTTGTCATCTGAAAATATGGAGATATTACATTTGGTTCCCTCATTTAAACCATTAATATACATTGCGAACTGCTCATGTCCAAGCATGATCTCTGCAGTACCCCACTAGTCACTGCTTGCCTCACAGAAAAAGATCTGGTTCATTCCTAATCTCTGTTTCCTGTCTGCCAAGCAGTTCTTTATCAATATCAGTACACTATCCCTAACTCCCTGTGCTTTAATTTTACATACTGATCTTTTAATTGGGACATTGTCCAAAGCCTTCTGAAAGTCCAAGTAAACCACATCCACTGGCTTCTCCTCATCAACTGTACTAGTTACATCCTTGAAAAATGTCAGTATTGTTTACTAAACAGGATTTCCCTTTCAAAAATTCATGACTCTGTTCAATCCCGTCACTGCTTTCTAAGTGCTCCACTCTGAAATATTTCATATTGGATTGCTGCATTCTCTCTACAACCGATGACAGGCGAACCTGTCTTCAATTCCCAGTTTCCTCTCTACTTCCTTTTTTGCAAAGTAGTGGTGTTACATTAGCTACCCTCCAATCCATATGTAATTTTCCATGGTCTAGCATCTTGAAAGATGACCACCGATGCATTTTTTTTTTTAAAAAGGCCACTTCCTTAAATTCATTGGGATAGAGGTTATTGGTCTCTGGGGATTTAATCTGCCTTTAATCCCATCAATTTCCCCAACACCACTTTCCAACTAATACCGGTTTCCTTCAGTCCTCTCTCTCTCTCTCTCTCGAGGCCCCATGTTCCGCTATTCTATTCTCTTGTTCTGCCCCTACTCCCTCTCATCTCCCACTCCAGGACGCCACGTAGCCACTCCAAAAATCCTTGATCCTAGTACCCAGGCGGCAACATTCTGACCTGTAATTTCATTTGTGGCCACAGAAATGTCTGTCTATTCTTATCATGTTGGAATCCCCTATTACTATAGCTTTGCCACACTTACTCCTTTACCATGCAGCACAGACAAGTGATGTGTAATGAATTTGGCTGTTGCTACTTTCCCCAGATACCATTCATCCCAAAAGTATTCAAAACTGTATTTGTTTTGCAGGTAAACTACCAAAGGGAACTCCTACACTGCCTGCCTAGTCCTCTTTCTCTGCCTGATGGATCAGCTACACAGTTTCTCTGCCTGGTTACTATTTAGTTATTGCTGCACTAAACTTGTGTTTCTGATCAAGTGATAATAACACAGCTTACCTTCGATGTCTCCAACAATCAATTTTTTTCAATATTTATTGCCTTTTATTGGGCAACATATTAATAGTCACTTCAGTAAGATGGCTAAGATTGCCTGTGCCACTGAACTGTGCCCCAACAGAGTCAACTCTTTCACGAAAGAAAGATGGGACAAGTTCCTCTGATCTTTGATTGTTTACTGAAGAAGTGAAATTTGACTAAATATCGGCAGGCCATTGACTAACAACACAAGATCCTGATGGGTTTTGACACGGTGGATGTTATAAGGAGGTTTTGTCTTGTGGGAGGATGAGAGGTCGTGTTTTAAAAACAATCAAGAACTGAAAGATAGCTAATCTCTCATATTTCGAGAAGTTGTTGTCTCTAAACCAGTGACTTAAATATTGAACAATTAATCTGTCAACCACCTGCTACATTCAGAAAACAACTGAATGGATTTGGAAATAAGGAGATCGAAGATCAGAGAAACTTGGAAGAAATAAAAGAAATACTCATTGATTGCTGTGGGCTGGTGCCCCTGAACTATGTTTCTTCAGTATCTTTCCTTAATAAATAACATCCAGGTTTGTTTGCTTATATCTATTTGCATGCGTTTGGGGGTTAAATAGGGGTTTGGGTTAATATTTCCTATTTGTCTTTGGCTGTGGTTAGAAGTGATTTGACGCAAGTAATAATTAATGGTTTAGCAGGGATTCCTTTCATATTGACTGCCATTCAATTTTTAAAATTTCTTTTCCAGTCATATTTTCCTGGTCGTGTCCATTCTGGATCTCACGTGAAGATTCACCTGCCTTGTATTATATACTCCACCGCATCATATTCACCATCTCCCTTATCAGCTATGGAGCAGTGGTTTTGGTACTCAACACAGTTCCTCTTTGTTGGAATGCATCGAGTCCATACCCAAAAGATTTTTCTTGTTAAAAATCATCTTATGTCCCATTGCAGCTTTCCTTTCAGGCTTTGGCTCTATTTTAAAAAGCTTAGCTGAACACTTCTTGCACAACTTCTAATTTTGTTATGCTACTTTGGACTATTCCTTGTAATTCTCCATGACTCATTTAAACCTCGTTTAAAGAGTGATAAAATGAATTATCACTGATTTTAGAGGTGGAATTTTGCAATAGTGGTCCAGGGTTTAATCATTAACTAGTCAGCATTTTTGGAGCAAGAGCACAAGAACAACACATTTGTTAACTACAAATCATGATGTATCTAGCTGGATTTCCATTCAGGATTTAACTTGTCCAGTAGTAATCCAGCTGGGATGACAAGATGAGGATCAACTATTTCCCACAGGTACTTGTCCACTTGACATACCTCATTCCAAGCAGATCTAGCAACCAGCAGATCCGTTCTAGTTTGACTGAGAACATACTGGAGAAAAGAAGTTTTCTCACACATTACAGATATTGCTCCCTGAACTTGCCCTCACAAGATCTGAAAATAGATATTTGGCTAATCAGAGTCCCCAATATCAACATGAGAGTTCTTGTGCATTCCTGTTACTTCCCAACACAACTGCTCCATTACCACATGTAAATCACTTGTAGGCCTTATAGAACAATCCTAGCAGCATGGTCATAGCTGTTTTTTCAACTCTTATCAAATGTATTCTGGTTTTGACCCCAAGGCCATCCCTTCTTTCACTGAACGGACAAAAGTGGCCGAGCATGTGAAGACAGGTTTGGTTAGTTTCTTTACACAAAACAATAAGAATTAATCGGAAAATATATTACAATGAAATAGAGTTGGTTAAATTTAACAAATCCAAAATTACCCTAATGCAAATTTCTTTGCAAAAATGAATTTCAAGTAATTTTTCTGAATAGAAATACCTATTTTTGTTTCAGTTTGACTTGACTAAGTAAGGACTTAACACTTTGGCAAATCAATGCCCTAACAAGCTGGAGACCAAATAAAAGCTTTATTTTGACATCCCAGTAGCCATATGCCGACAAAAGGTACACAACGGAGGCAAGGTGCTTACTGCCTAATACAACAAGCAGGCTCACCAGAACCAACTTTTTATACTAATGTGCTCAGTCAATTGGCAAAATAAAACCAAGTCAATTCACTGGATTGTTGCAAGTAAACAGGGAGACACTTTTTCCACAAGGGGAAATATTTGCTCGATATCTACTTTGTCAACCTGTTTTAGCATCTTATATACCTCGATTCGATCTTCTCATTCTTCTAAGCTCTTGTGAGTATAAGTCAAAACTGCTCAATGTCTCCTGGAATTCCCCTGGAATCAATCCAGTGAACTTCTCTCAAGTGTCTCCAATTAATTATATCCTTCCTCAAGTAAGGGGACCAAACTATACACAGTTTTCCAGGCACCAGTCTCACTAATGTCTTGTACAGTTGTAACAAGGACACCCAGATTCCTCTGCTCCAAAGCATTCTGAAGTTTCTTTCTACTTAAATAATCTCTTTTGACCAAAGTGACAACTGCACATCTATCACGTTAAACTCCAACGGTCATACTTTGGCCCATTCACCTAACATACCTGTAGCCATCTGTGAATTTCTTATTGATTCAGTGCAACTTACATTCCCATCCATTTTGAATTGTCTGCAAACTTTGCTACAGTGCGTTCTATCCCTGCATCCAAGTCATTAATATATGTTGCAAATAGTTGGGGCCTCGAAGACTGAACCCTGTGGCACCTCACTAATTACAGCTTGCCAACCAGAAAAAGACGCATTTATCAAGAGTCTTTGCTTTCTCTTGGTTAGCCAATCCTCCATCCTAGCTAGTATATTCCCCAACCCCATGTGATCTTGCCTTGTGAATTAACTTTTTGCATGGCATTTTAACAAATAAGAGAATAACTAGGAGGACTAGTTGACAATTCAGTGCCTAGAGCCTGCTCTGCCACTCAATATGACCATGGCTGCTTTCACCTCGACCTCAATGTCACCTTTCCTGCCCACTCTTCAACACGTTACTAATGTTATTAAAAAAAAAAAATTCTCTACTTAAATTTAGTGTCCCAGCATCCACTGCAGTCCGTGGTAGTGAATTTTACAGATTCATGACCCTCCAAGAGAAGTAATTTCTGCTCATCTGTTTTAAATCTGTCACCCCTTAAATTAAAACTATGACCTATCATTGTAGATTGCTTCACCAGATGAAACATCAGCTCTACATCTATTTTGTCTACTCCTTTTAGGATCTTGTATCTCTTCTTATTCTTCTAAACTCTAGCAAGTAAAGTCCAAAGCTGCGCAAATTTCTCAGTAGACAGCTCTTTCATCTATGGAAATAAGTGAATCGCTCCTGTCTTCAATGCAATTACAACCTTCAAGTAAGGGAATGAAAACTCTAGGTAATACTACCGATATAGTGTCACCAATGCTTTGTACAGATGCAGCAAGACTTCGCTACACCTGTACTCTAATCCTCTCGCTATGAAGGCAAACATACCATTTGCCTTCCTTATCACCTGCATGCTTACTTTATGTGACTGGTGTACAAGGACACCATTGGAACTTTTCTATCATCCTAGAAATTTGGAATGATTATAACCAATGGATTTACTATCTGGGCTAGCTTTAAGACCGGAGGGCATAGGAAATCAGAATCTGGTGACTTGTCTGCCTTCATACCAATAGATTCCAATGTGATGACAATTGTTTTAAGTTGCTCCTTTTCTACCTCTGCGTTGACATGATTGGAATGGTACTAATGACCCCCAACATGAAAACAGAGGTAAAATATCTATTGGGCTTTTGCCATTTGGTGTTCTCCATTATTAATCACCCCTTGCACCCCCTCCCCACAATCTCATCCTCTGAGAGCATTCATTTGAGCTTCTCTTTTCCCTTTTATATAATTCATATAATTTTATATAATTCTTGTTATCCACTTTTATATTTTGCATTAGTTTTCTTTCATAAGCTAGCTTTTCTCCTTTCATTAGCTAGCTTTTCTCCTTTCATTAGCATCTTTTGTAACTTTTTTAATCCTTAAAATTTTCCCAATCTTCCAGTTTGCCACTGGCCTTTGCAACATGGTGTGCCTCAGCTTTTGTCTTTATATTATCTTTAACTTTCTTGTTTAGCCACAGATGTTTTCCCCCTCTTACAATCTTTCTTCCTCTGTAATATATATTTTAGTTGGGAGGAATTGAATATGCCTTTAAAATATTTGCCACGACTTATCAACTGTCCTTTTATAGCCTTCTTGCCCAGTCCACTGACAAAAATCTATCCTCATGCCGACACAATTACCTTTAACTCCTGAACACTAGTGTGGAACTCCAGTTTTTCACCCTCAAACTGAATTTTCAATTATAACATGCAATGATCACTCTTCCCCAGAGGAAACATTACCATGAGTTAATTAATTAGTCCCATCTCCTTATTTAATACCAATCTGTGAGGTGATGTACTTTGGAAGAAGTAACAAGACAAGAGGCTCCTCAATAAATGGCAGGGCACTAGGAAGCTCAGAGGAACAAAGGGATTTTGGGGTACCTATTCACAAATCCCTGGAGGTGACAGGACAGGTTAATAGGATGGTTCAGAAGGCATAAGAGTGGTGTCACAGGCTATACGAGCGAGGAGTTATATGAGCACAGATTATAATAGCAGGAATATCACTGCTAGAGTGCAGTTCTGGTCCTGTTTCTAGAGAAAGGATGTAATTACGCTGGAGGGGCTGTAGAGAAGATTGACCAGGATATTGCCTGCATTGGATCATTTTAGCTGTGAAGAGGCTGAATAGGCTTGGGTTGTTTTGGTGCAGAAAAGGCTGAGGGGGGACCTGCAAGAGATGTATAAGTTTACAAGGGCTTGGTAAGGTGGATGGGAAGCAGCTTGTTCCCCTTAGTCAAAAGGTTAATTATGGAGGACATAATTTTAAATGTGAAGGGCAAGTGGTTCAGAGGGGACTTAAGGGAAAAAAAATACTTTTACTCAGATGTTGGTAGGAATCTGGAAGGGTAGTAGAGGAGGGAATCGTCAACCTTGAGAGAATATCATGCACGACCATGGGCGGAGTATCAGAAAGTATGATTAGTGAAGTTAGGTCAGCACAAACGTAATTGTCTGAAGGACCTCTTCTGGGCTGTATGATCCTAAATCCAGAACAGACTGCTCTCTGGTTCACTCCCCATACTATTTTTGGTGTGCACAACCTCCAAAACATTCATGAACTCTCCCTGGGCTTCCCTTATCAATTTGATTAACACTGTACATGTGAACCCTGAAATCACCAATAATTATTGAGCGAGAGTGAATGAGAGAGGCAGAGATGGGGAGATGCAGACAGAGGCAGAGAGCATAGAAACAGACCCTCCAGCTCACCATGTCTCTGCAGACCAACATATACCAAACTACTCTAATCCCATTTACCTGCACTTGGTCCACCGCCTACTCTGCCCCTGCATTTTGAGCATTCATCCAGGTGCTTTTTAACTGTAAAAAGAAGAGTGCCTGCCTCTACCATGCTCTCAGGCAGCACGTTCCATATATCCACCATTCCTGGGTGAGAAAATTTCTTCCCCCCTCAGACCTCCTCTAAACCACTTGTTCCTTACCATAAACTTATGCCTTCTGGTCTTAGACATGTCTGCAACTGGGAAAAGATTCTCATGATCTACTCTGTCTATGCCTCTCATAATTTTGTATACCTCAATCAGATTGCCCCTCAGCCTCCTCTCCTCCAAGGAAAACAAACCCAGCCTATCCAGTCTCTCCTCCAGAGACCTTCCATCCCACGCAACATTCTGGTCAATATCCTCTGTACCTTCTTCAATGCAATCACATCCTTCAGATAGTGAATGACCAGAACGGCACACAGTATTCCATTTGTGACCTCACCATTGTTTACTCTGAAACCAAAAAGAAACATTGAACTACAGATGCTGAAAATCAGAAACAATAACAAATTGCTGGGAAAACTCAGCAGATCTGGCAGCACCTGTGGAGAGAAAGGAGAGTTAACATTTCAGATCCAGTGACCCTTCTTCAGAAGGTTCTGCCTTTCCTGGTCTTTTTTTGTGCACCTTCCCTGTTTCTATTCTGTTGTCCAGTAGGTATCCACATAATGTTTTATTTATGCATCCAACTTGATCCCCCTTCTGTACTTTAATAAAAGCTATAAACCTGGCTTCTCCCCAATGCCATCATTCTGGGTGGCAGCATTTCAACCACTTTTGACACAATTTCAGCACTCTTCTACTTCCCGTGCACAACAGCGAAGTACTAGTTTAGGTGGTTATTTCTGAAAGTCAATTAAATGCTGAAGAGTTTTGATATTTTTGCTGCAACAACTGGTGAGCCTAGAATGAATAATAATGTTGGTACTTGGATGGCTTCAGATCTTTGAAGGGTGAAAAGACTGGGATGAATGTGGGTCAAACAGGATAGTTAACACAGGGAAACAAGGAAGGTTTAGCTGAAGTACAACCCAGAAATAGATGGCAACCTAGAGACTAATAGTCAGGAAATTAAGGAAGTTAATATCAACACAGGAAAAAGTACCTCAGAAATGTAAGGGACTAAAATCCAGCAAATCTCTAAGACTTGATGACCTACACCCTAGGGTTTTAAAAGCTAAAGCTTCAGAACCAGTGGATGTGCTGGCTAGCACTTTTCAAAGTTCTCCAGGAGAATGGTTCCAGCAGGTTAGAAGTTGATACATGTAAGGCCAAAATTTAAGAAATTAGGGAACAAGAAAAATAACACCAAATATCCTGACATCAGTTTTTGGGAGTCTATCAAGAAACTCTTAACAATGAACGTGGAAAAACAAAATATGTTCAGATCAGGACAGCCTGGTTTTACAAAAGGGGAAATCCTGTTTGACAAATCAGTTAGAGTATTTTTAAGGATGCAACTAATATGGTAGATAACAAGGAGCCAGTAAATGCAACATAATTGGATTTTCAAAAACGTGAGGTTACTTATTTTGATTGTGAGAAGAGAAAACCTTTTGTTTAAAGAGGTGTGCAACTTATAAACGCTTATGTTCAGAGAGACTAGGGTGCAAATGTACAAAAACACAAAATGTTGGCAAGTATGTACAGCAGTTAAGAAAGTAAATGGCATGCTGGCCTTTATTGCAAGGGATTGCAATTCAACAACGAAGAGAGCTTGTGACAATTGTCTGGAGTTTTGCGATGCCATATCTAGAATATTATGCACAATTTTGGCTTCCATATTTATAGAAGGATATACTTGCTTTATAGATTGCTGGGAAGTGAATTTTGAAAAAGAATTATAAATCAGACGTGAAACATTAACTCTGTTTCTCTCACGACAGATGCTGCCAGGTCTACTGAGGTCTTCCAGCATTTTCTAATTTTGTTTCAGATTTCCAGTATCTATGGTATTTTGCCTTTATTTATGGGAAGTACTGGCTAGGGAGTCTAGAACAAAGGGTCAACAATTTAGAGTTGAGATGTTATTATTAATTCTTATATTTTCCTGTATTCAATTGGCTCCTGCTGCAGGGTTCTTGTTAAAGTCTAAAATTGAAATCCTCTCAATTGGTCACTATCCTCGAGTGCTGTTTCCCACATTTTGCTCAAGATCCAAATGTGGTACCGTGCAGTTCTAATGCAATGAGGTGCAGCATACAACAAACCATGGATCTCAAAGCTGATCACATGTGAGTACTGTCATTACACAGAAATATTACATGCAATTCAATGAAATTACATCTGTATGGAAGGGACTCAAGATGGTCTATATGATGTCTGTACATCTCCAGCTATTTTGTCGCATGAATGTTTAAAGTTCTGGCACCATGTGATGGACTGTTAAATCTTTTATCACAGCAATCCAGCAAAGAGTAATTCCATATTTCTTTCAACTAGGACTGCAGCATCTAATAGAAGGATATTCTGATCAAGAGTGATGGTAAATTGTGTGTTTCTCAATAAAACTGCACAAATTATTGCTGATTGGAGATGTAACAGTGAAACCAGAACATTTTAACAACTAAACTTTTGAACTGTTTCTCAATGCAAGGTATCAATTATAATTGCTACGCAAATACGGTGTTAGCAACTTCACCTCGAAACACAATTGAAATTATTTTTAAATTCAATTTTACTTTGGAAAAGTTCATAATAATGGCTATGTGGTACATATTTCCAAAAGTATAATTCAAAATAAAATGGATGCTGTGATCTACACCAATAATGCAGAAGATTGAGTGATCTATAATCATAGAACCCTGACCACAAGACAGGATCACTTTCAATAGTGTCATTTCCTTAACTGTAATGCCAAATATTTGCTATAATACTACTAAAAATAAATGCTTTCTTAACCTGTTTTATTATTGCTCTATTGTAATCTGTTGACTAATTTAAAAGTTTCCTGCAGCAATATGAAAATAAATGTAGCAAACAGCACAACCACTACTAACTAATTTTATAACATCTCAAAATATCCTAGCCCAGAGGAACCTATCGTTGAAAAGTTCAGAAAATCAAAATTCTCGTTGCTATTCTGTGAAATAAGACTGAATCATTTTACAATTAAATACACTTTACTCATTTTTAAAAAATTAACCCAGTATAAAACCGATTAATTATACTTTCAACAGTGTCTGCAGCAGCAAATCAAATCAATCGAGCAGCCACACAATACAATTAATTATTTTGTAAACTAGAATAGTTAACATAAGATAGCAAAAGAATGAGTTGGTTGTGCAGAATAAAGAGTTAGGGTGAATGACTACTTTTCAGACTGAAAGAAAGTATACAAAGAAGCTGCTGAAGATCAGTATTAGTGTCACTGGTGCTGACATGTTGAGGGCACTGTGCACAATTTTTCAAATCTACAGATGACAAAATTTGGAAGAATAAGTCAACAGTGAGGAAAATAATATACATTTAAAGAGAATATAGGCAGGGTGATGGATACATGACAAGCAAAGTTCAACACAGACAAACATGGAGGTGACATATTTTGGAATTTGGAATCAGTAAGCAACATGTAATAAATTGTGCTATTTCACCCAGGGTATAAGGACAACATCATTGTCACAGCATCCTCCATTCACAAATTTGGAAGGTGGTAAAACAGGTTAACTCCAGTCCTTAATAAAAATGCACATAAGAACCTGGGCATATCGCAAAGATGTTTTGCTTAAACCTACATAAAAAGAGCAAGCTGGAGTAATGCGTTAATTCTGGGTATCACACTTCAGAAAGAACATGAAGAATTTGGAGCAGATACAGAAGATATTTATTAGAACGGTTCCAGGAATGAGGATGACAAGTAACGTAGATGGACTGAAAGCATTATCTTTGTAGATTAATAAGTTGAGGTTGGTTGGCTCGCCGAGTTGGTTTGTTGTAACATCATCAGTGCAGCATGTTACCCAGCATGGTAACGAAACGCCTGCGGAACAACAAACCAGCTCAGCGAGCCAACCAACCTCAACACCCACAACCTGAGCTACAAATCTACTGCAAAACCTTAGAGATTAATAAGTGTTACGAGAAGATTTGGCTGAGGTGTTTAAAATCATGAAGAGTTTAGAATTGAAATGAAACTGTATTCAGTGGCTGGAGAGCTGGTGAAAAAAGGCAGCACAAGTTTAAGACAACATGCAAAAGAACCTGAGGCAGCATGATGAAAAAAAATTTCCACACAATGAATCAGTAGGATTCGGGTTGAATCACCCAATAAGTTGGTGGATACAGATTCAATAATAACTTTCAAAAGAAAAATCAGATAAATACTTGGAAGGAAAAAACATTCCAGCTACCTTTTGTATGAACAGAGGATTGTAATTAAAGCTGCCAAAACAAACTAAAAATTTTCTTCATTCCCAAACTCTGGATGTTTCCTCTGATCAAAATTAAAGAACCTAGTGCCAGTTTCCTGCTTCTTCCCCATACTCTTGAGCATCATTTTTATCCAAGTAATGATCAAATGTTCTCTTGAACACCTCAAGTGTACACACGGTTGTCTACAGCTAACATCTAAAAGATATCTACAGTTGTTTTCAGCAAGGGTTTAATCATGCTGTTCTAAAATTAAGGAAACTAAAAGTACCTTTGCAAATTAGGGCATTTCATGGTAAAACCAGTAAGGTTGACACAGACTGCCCGGACTTCATTTGAAATTTAAACGGTTGACGTGGATGTCAGAGCCAAAGGATCAGTTTTGAAGGGAAAAGTTAAATGTAAATTTCTGTTTGGGATACTCTATGCATGTCACATTGCTGTGGTGATAGGTTAAAGAAGTCAGGAAGGTTTCTTCATATTTGTCTATTTGCTCACACAAATAAGTAGACAGCAGTTAAATTTGGAAGTAAACATAAACAGCTGAATGGAATTATAACAGGCCTAAACTTCTTCATTCACCATGCAGAATGTAGTTACATGCTCATACTCAGTCTGGACACAGAGTCTGTACTACAGCAGAGATGGTAAGACTTTTCTAGCTTGAAGCCAGAGGAAGAAATCCAAAGTAAGTCTCATAACAAAAACAATCCGTTAACTCAGAAGACAAAGACAGATAAATCTGCTAGGAGCTGTAAAAAAATTTGTGCTGTCCAAATCCATGATAATGTGCAGTCAGTCCATTCAGAATCAGTGCTTTTTTCTGATCTGTAGGCCACTGACTACAAATGCAACTAGGTCAAAGCTTGAGCTGAGAGTCCACAATTGAGGAGCAGCTTTATACATAGTGTGGCTACAAGAATCATCAGAGACTGGAATTTGTGGTGAGTAACACCTCCTGATTTCCTAAATTCTGGCTGTCATCCAGAATGTAGAAGTCAGGATTGTGATGGAATTCTCTCCATTTGTATGTGTGCACCTCCATCATGAAGCTTGAACACAATGAAAATAAAGCAAGGCAATCCAATGGCATTCCATTCACCACCTTCCATGACCAACACACAGAGGCAATAGTGTTCAACTTCTACAAGTTGCACTGCAGTGACTCAGCAAGGATCATAAGAACATAAGAAATAAATATAAGGAGTAGGCCATTTAGCCCCTTGAGCATACTACACTGTTCAATAGGATCTTGGTTGATTTGACACTCCTCACGACCACGTTCTGCCTTTTCTCCATAATCCTTACTGATCAAGAATATATCTATCTCAGCCTTAAGTATACACGAGTACACTGCACCTGCAGTTTTCTGTTCCAAGTAGTTCTAAAGACTTTCAACCCTCTGACAGAAGGAATTCCTCAACTCAATCTTAAATCGGCAACCCTTCATTCTGAGACTATGCCCTCTGGTCATGGACTCTCCCATGAAGGGAAACATCCTCTTAATGTTTACTCTTCGACAGCATTGCCCAAACCCCATAAACTCTACGACCTAGAAAAACAAAGGCAGCAAATCACGTGAATGCCACCAACCTGCAGGTTCCTCTCCATGTCGTACTTCCAAGTCAGGATGGTGTATATCACAATTCCTTTACCATCACTAGGTCAAAATCTTGGAACTTCCTCCTGAACAACACAATGGATGAAGTAACACATAATAGACTGCAGCAGTTCAAGAAAAGGGTTGATAACCACATTTTCAACAGCAATTAGAGCTGGGCAACAAATGCCAGTCTGGTCTACAGTACCTATATCTTATAAAATAATTCTACAAACGAACTCTACATCAGGAAGTTTTTAAGTCAGCTATTAAGTAATTTGGAGCTTCCTGAGAACATGAAAGAACCTACATAAATTTAAGTTATTTTTATCTTTAGTACAATAGTATAAATTGCGATCTTAGTTCAAAACAGTGACTACCGACTCAGTCAGGCTACCTCGTCATTTCGTTCAAATGGTTACCTTTTCCAAACTATCTGTAAAAAGGTGACAAGCAATATTACGCAAATTGGATGCAGGTGATTTCTGAATGCTGAACTTCACTATTAAATGCAATTGTATTGTAGAAGAGAAATAAAGTACTATATTTTCCTAATCCGCCTTATATAGAAGTTAAAGAAAGCATTTCAAACAGGAACTGAGTAATTTAATGCATACTATTTTAAATATTCACAAACTACACATTTACAAGCACACTGCAGGCATCTCTTTGCATGATGACTTATACAAATGTAGCTTTTAAACACTTCAGAAAATTCCTCTGTTCTACACGCCATTTTTGAAAACAAATTCAATGCAAATGCTCCTCCCAACTCCGCTGTATTTGCAACACACTCTGTTCACAGGTTAAAAAAAGTTTATAATGGCACAGATTTCCTAATGGCCAAATGATCAATTTTCTATCATAGATAGTAGTTACACCAGGAGATCCTGGGAAATCTCTATAGCAACAGACTGCAAAAGAATTGTCCCGGAAATGAAGATTCCACTTGTCAATTCTTCTACCCCTGAAAGCCTCTGATAGCATTTATTTAAATCAAAGAATATCAAGGATTCTGTTAAGTACATGAAGTTAAGTCCTAGTTATTCAGGAAAAATTAGACTAACTCCTGACTAATACGAAACTGATCCCAAACTTACCTCAGTCACCCTAAGTGCCGCTCTCCAAGACCCCTTAAATACCCCAAGCCCTAATATGAGACACTCCAATCCCTACCTGGGACCTGACACACCACTCTCCTGGGAACTGAGATATGTCACCTCCCCCAACCACCTATGGACCCTGAAGATCTGAACCCCCTGCCATCCCACTGTCAAACTTGACCCCCACCAAGCCATGCAACCACGTTATCCCCCTTATCCTGCCACAGGACCATAAGCCCCAAGATGTAGAAGCAGAATTAGGCCATTCAACCTATCGAATCTGGTCCACCATTTGATCGTGGCCAATATGTTTCTAAATGCCACTCTCATGACTTCTCCCCATAACCTTCAATCCCCTTACTAATCAAGAACCTATCTATCTAGGTCTTAAATAAAGTCAATGACCTAGCCTCCGCAGCCTGCTTTTGCAATGAGTTCCACAAATTCACCACGATCTGACTGATAGTCCCTTCATACTGAGCCTGTGTCTCTCCTACTAAGGGAAACATCTTCTCCATGTCTAGTTTATCCAGGCCTCAGTATCCTGTGGACAGAAATTAGGCTTAAGCTTTTGGGTCCAATGACCCTTCCTCAGAACCGATACTAGTTAGGGAATGTTTGGTATGTATGCAGACGATGATGATGATGATGATGATGGAGGTGGAGGAGAGAGAAGAGAACAATTGGTGGAGACTCAGCCCAAGGAGAGAGAAAAACAGTTGGACAAAGGAACGGCTAAAAGGTCAGTCTGGGGGATTGAATAGCTGCAAACAGAGATTAGGACAATGGGTTGATGTCAACGTCTGTGTGTGGGGGTTTTGAGATAAGAACATTCAAGAAGATGCCACTTGAAAACCGATGCACACTCCACCATTTTTGTTACCCATCATTACTTCTCCAGCCTCAATTTCTAGCAGTCTAATGCCCTCTCTTACCTTTTTATGTCAAAAAAAAATTTGCAATCTTCTTTTATCTTACTAGCTAGTTTAGATATTTCACCTTCTCTTGCCTTATGGGATTTTTTCCCGTTGTACTCTGCTAGAATTTAAACGCTTCCCAATCCTCTGGTTTCCCACTAATCTTCAGCACTTTGTATGCTTTCTCTTTTGCATCATGCTGTCCCTGACTTCCCTTGTCAGCCATGGATGTTTTGTTCTCTCCTTAGGATGAATTTTTGCCTTCTGTCCCAAATTAGCCCCAGAAACACCTGCCATTCCTAATCCACAATTTTCCTTGCTAAACTCCTCTTCTAACTAACTCTGGCCAGCTTCTCCCTCATGTCTTTATAATACCTTTACTCAATTGTAATGCTGTTACATCAGCTTCTGCTTTTCAAACTGCAAGGTGAATTCTATTATATTATTGCTGGATCTTTCTTACAAGCTCAGTATTTCCAGAGTAAGGCATAGTATGAACAAGGAACTAGTGTTTGAGGTCCTGTAAATTCCTCCTACCAGGGATTTCTTTCCCTTGCTTTTTCTTATTTCTACCCAGAATGATTTTACATTCTGATCTCCACTATTTCTCACGACAACATCTTTTCCTTTACTATCAAAGCTACACCACCTCATTTTCCTTCTTGCCTATCCTTCCAAGATACGAATACCCTTGGATATTCAATTCTCAAGCTTGGTTTCCCTGCAATCTCAGTAACTGCCACCAAATCATATCCATTTATCATTCTTATTTGTGCTGTTAACTTATTAATTTTATTCTGAATGCAATAATGCTTATTGACCCTGTGCCATTTAGGTTGTGGCTCAGTCACCTAAGATTACAAATGCCGTCTCGGAGTCCTGACATACAACATCTACAGGACCCCCAATATCCACGTTGTTTATAACATCTCCAAAGAACTCTAACAAATCAGTCAAACACCATTTGTCGTTCATAAAGCCTGGCCAACTCTGATGGATTGCGTTTTAATTTTCCAAATGTCCCCTCAAAAGCCTTAGTGGATTCTGCTCTGCTTTGATAAACCAATTGTCAGCCACACTCCATTGGTAGTAATTTTCTGACTCAGGAGGGAAGAATGAGATTTGACCACTGAAGTCAAAGATGAGACTTCAATGCAATTATGAAGAAATGTTGCATTGTCAAAGAACCATTCTTTTGAGATTCTAGGTGTATTCTAGGCAAGCCTACCGACTCCCACAGCTACCTAGAATACACCTCCTCCCACCCACCTTCCTGCAAAAATGCCATCCCCTATTCCCAATTCCTTTGCCTCCGCCGTATCTGCTCCCAGGATGGGGCATTCCACTCCCAAACATCTCAGATGTCCTCGTTTTTCAAGGACCGCAACTTCCCCCCATCAGTGGTCGAGAACGGCCTCTACTGTGTCTCCCGCATTTCCCGCAGCTCATCCCTCACACCCCCTCCCCGCAATAACAACCAAAACAGAATCCCCCTCATCCTCACGTACCACCCCACAACCTCCGGATCCAACACATCATCCTCAAATTTCTGCCATCTGCAATCCAACCCCACCACCAAAGACGTTTTTCCCTCCCCACCCTTATCTGCTTTCCGGAGGGACCACTCACTCCGTGACTCCCTTGTCCGCTCAACACTCCCCACCAGCCCCACCACACCCGGCACTTTTCCCTGCAACCGCAGGGAGTGCTACACCTGCCCCTACACCTTCCCCCTCACCCCCATCCCAGGCCCCTTCCACATCAAGCAGATGTTCACCTGCACATCTGCTAATGTGATATACTGTATCTGCTGTTCCAGGTGTGGCCTCCTCTACATCGGGGAAACCAAGCGGAGGCTTGGGGACCACTTTGTGGAACCCCTACGCTTGGTTTGCAACAAACAACTGCACCTCCCAGTCGCGAACCATTTCAATTCCCCCTCCCACTCAGACGACATGTCCATCCTGGCTCTCCTGCAGTGCCACAATGATGCCACCCGAAGGTGGCAGGAACAGCACCTCATATTCCGCTTGGGAACCCTGCAGCCCAATGTGGACTTCACAAGCTTCAAAACCTCCCCTCCCCTGACCGCATCCCAAAACCAGCCCAGCTTGTCCCTGCCTCCCTAACCTGTCCTTCCTCCCACCTATCCCCTCCTCCCACCTCAAGCCCCACCCCCATCTCCTACCTACTAGCCTCATCCGACCCCCTTGTCCTGTCCATCCTCCCTGGGCTGACCTATCCCCTCCCTAACTCTACATCTCCACCCCCGCCTCTTTGATCTGTCCGTCTCCTCGCCACCTATCTTCTCCTCTATCCATCTTCTATCTGCCTCCCCCTCTCTCCCTATTTATTTCAGAATCCCCTTCCCCTCCCCCATTTCTGAAGAAGGGTTTAGGCCTGAAACGTCAGCTTTCCTGCTCCTCTGATGCTGCTTGGCCTGCTGTGTTCATCCAGCTCTACACCTTGTTATTCTAGTTATACATAACTAGTTCTAAGAGTCACTTGACCTGAAATGTTAACTGATTCCTCCCCACAGATGCTGCCAGACCTATTGAGCTTTTCCAGCATTTTCCTTTTTTGTTTACAGTTTATATAGTATTTTTGATTTTTATTTTGCATTTTTCTAACAACTTTGCAAAATACCTTAACTGCTGGCTGTCTCAGGACATTCAAAAATAACTTAACTAAGCAGCCACAATGGTTTTACTACTGGACATTCATTTGTTCCGAAATGAATGGAAGAAGAGGTAAATGCAGCAGAAAAGACATAGTTGTCCAGCAACTTCTGAAATATGCTTTGCACATAAGCAGCCTGGCTTTTGTTAAGGATCATCCCGAGTGGCTCCATTTTCTACAGTACATTTCCAGTGACACATTGAGGTAACCATCAACTGCAGCTGGAGGATGCTGTTTGGTCTGTCAAAACCTGCTGGTCTCCTTTTGTAATTATTGTTACTTTTTCAGACTGACATTCCAAGATCCAAGACTCCTTGCTGGGAGACATTCTAAAGCTTGTGGCAGCTGTTGCAAAGGCTCAAGTGGGAATTGCCAATGATTAAGGTCCATCAGACTGGTACACAGAGGTGTTGGTAACTGTTTAAAAACTTCTCTGGCTGAACCATGAGATCTCCCTCTGGCTGTATGTTTGACATAGTAAACATTGTAAATACAAGCTGTATATGTATATATATGAAGAGTGGCACATTCTGAAAGGAACAGCTCCTTTGTTTTATTCCTTAATGTCAACTTTGAATCGTTATGAAATAAACTTTATTCATACTTTATAACAGTATGTTTTTGAAAATAAGGTAAAGGCAGAGGAAAAGAAACGTTTAGATAAGACAGACTATGACACTATGCCAGTCAAAAAAAAAATGAATGAATGAGGTTGGAAAGACAACACAAAATTGCTCTTCTGTGATTGGATCTGCTCAGTTTCAAATGGGTAGGCTAGGGTTACCTTCACAAGGTAATTCTGACTATAATTCAAATTTTAATAATAATAATTACTTCTGTGACACTACAGTTATAACCTGCCCAAATAGTCACCACATAGTAAAGCCATAAAAATTCATCTGTGACAGGATGTAGCAATGGAACAGATGCAGAAAGAAACTAGTAGCTAAATCACAAACAAGTTTCTCTTCCAGTAAGCCTGGCGCTAAAACTTTAGAGATCACAATGACACATTAGAGCTAACACACCCTGAGTAAACTGAAATTCAGACTCCATTAATATGCAAGTTCTGATTCAAATCAGACAAGCAAATAGCCAGAAGTGTTGCTGTCAAGCATTCAGATGTTGTGTTTCACAGTTGTCCAATGTAATGTCAAACATGAACGATTAGGAATAAAATTTATTTTACATTATTTTGTTGCATATATCATTATAGTATTGCAAAATGGTTAGTAAATCAAAATACAACAAACATGGCATGCATGTCAACTTTCACCACCTCTGATAGTAAAATAGGATGAATCGCAATAGTTGTAACCTTTTGAGCTGCACAGGATTATGTTTTGATCTTTGAAAAAGACATTCAATCAAGGCTGAGCAATAACTTCAAGTGGACAACACTCATCCACTTCATTATGCATTTCACAAAAACACTCAACTGAACAACAAAATAATTAAGTCTTTATTTTCTGAAGGAATACATCATTTTAAGAAAAAGCTTGATGGTCTCCGGAATAGGACACAATAGACATTTGCGCTTAATTTACATCAGTTTTTACATGCCAAAAGTGGCAACAAACACTGCAAAAAACAACCCAGGACAATTGCGTCACAAGAAATTTGGGCAATGTCTCCCTTGATCACTTGCTGTAAGAACTGGCCATGTGCAAACTGGTGATCATTAGTACATGATTAAGAGCAGTAATGATATAGCAAAACAAGTTAATTGGCTGCAAAGTACTTTTGGATAGCCAGGGGAATAAGACAGGCTAAAGACTAATATGGTCTTTATTCCCCTTTTTGAATCCTAGGAAGGACACAAGAAAGCATTCATACTTTGATAGTGAGTATTTCATCCCCAGCTTCTTTCTTCTCATTACAACTGCTCGTATCCTTAACTATTTTAATCTTGCTAATGTCCAAATATATTATCCCAAATCTTTTTCCCTTATTCTTACATTGAAATCAAGGAATTCTTAAACTCATTTTTCCTCAACATCAGAAACAAAGCAGCCGAGTTTCCTGCTTCAAGCTTGGAAAATCTAAGTATGGCATTATCTTATTTGTTTTTTTCCTGCTTTGTCTCCCTTGTAAGCTTGAATCCTTCAACTTAACAGAAAAAAAGGAACTATTCAGCTTTCACTGCAGACTAAGCCTCATGTTGATTCTGCTCACTGAAGAAATGTTTTCCTTACTCAGCAGTCAGGCTGCCTATTTGAACTTTGACGCTATAGATGATCATCACCTGTAGGGAGCCTTCAACATCGGTGTTAGAAGTCTCCTCCATACTTTGACAGGTTGTTACTTTTACTTGGGCTAAGCTGCATCTGTAAAAAAAAAAGGTTTATCTTGGTTTTAAGTTGTAAATTAATTTATTTTAAAGTAACTCTTGCAGATGAAGTAAAATCACTGACTTACCAGCAATTATACTCAAAGTTACAGGATATGGCTAAAGCATTTGAAAGACCTCCAACTTATATATGCATGCTTGTTATAATGGACTATGAACTTTACAATATTACCTATTTATATTTTTGGAACAATATGGAAATTATTCTATGACTTACCAGATTTCTCAGCAGTTGCTGACAAGATGTTGTCATCATTATGTTCTGGTCTGTAGAGATAATTATGAGATCTTTAGATTTTCAAGAGTTTTATAGTGGCTAAGTGCAAGTGTTTTCAACTGCATTTTGCTGATTTGTTGCAGTAATTATTCTTTCCTAATAGCCCGATAGATGGTCAGAAGCTTAAAAACATGGTCAACTTGTCAAAATGACTCCAGGGTTGACAGCAACCTTGATCCAAATATGAAAATATGAATCAAATGCCATATTTAAAGAATGCCCTTGGAATGAAGACCATATTTGACTTAGCAGGTCATCAGGAAGCCCTATTAAAATCAAAGTTAAATAGAAACTGGAAGTAAATTTTCCATTGGTTGAACATGTTCACGATTGTTGCAAGCCTCAGGACACCATTGCACGAGGTCCCGAAATAGTGTACCGGACCCAAATCATCTTCAGCTGCTTATCTGTCCTCCATTCTAAGGTTAGAAGTCATGATTTTTGCTGGTGATTACAATGCTCAGCTCCATTCACAATTCCTTCGATAATGGAGCTTACTGTGCCTGTACTCAGGAAGATGTGGCACCAAAGAAGCTTAAGGTGGTAAGTAGCAAACAACGTTCACACTTCACAGGTGACAGTCAATGATCATCTCCAAAACGAGAGTGTCTAACAACTTCCTTGAAATTCAATTTGAAGACATCACCAATGACCAGGAACTGAACTGGATCAGCCATTTAAATACAATAGCTAGGTCAAAGACTGGGTATTCTGCAGTAAGCGTCTCACAGACACTTTCCACAAGCAATAAGTCAAAAATCGGGTATGATAGAATACTCTCCCCTTCCTGCAGTGAGCGTCACACCCAACTTCCTACCAAGTTAACAGAGTACTGAAAGCGTGCACACGTGATGAGCATCTGTTGAGAGAAATCAGAGTTAATGTATCGGTCCAATGACCCCTTCAGGGGTTTTTGTTTTTGTTTCCGATTTCCAGCATTTGCAGTTCTTTGGGCTTTTACCTATACCACACAAACCGGAGTGGTTTAAGATGGTGGCTCACTATCAGCTGAGAGGAAAATTAGGATAAGCAAGAAAGGCTGCCGCGGCAGCGGTGCCACATCCCCTGAATAAATTGACAAAAGAACCTCCTCAGCTCATGGTGATTTTTGTGTTTTAAACAACTGATTTTCAAAGTCCATTCCTCCCACTAAATGATCAACTTTGAATAAATGTGGTTTCCTGGATTATCTTACAGAAGTCAGTTCCCTTACAAATGTCATTCAACTAAGCTCCACCTTGCAACAAAGCTCACTTATATGAAGACATGCACAAAACGTAACTAACAACAACTACTGTATTGGAATAAACTCAATCTTCCTTTTCCAAGTAAACAATGGTTGAATTGTTTTGTGCAAACCAACTGCAATTAACACTGCAAAAGTGTCAGAAAAGTATTGTTTCAATGGTTGCAGTAATTCCTATGGTACTCTTGTGTTTACATAAGAAATAATCATAGCTTACTTTAAACAAGATTTATAGTTGGATTTAAAATTAGAATCCAATCAATAAAATGAAGGGTTAAATAAGAGTTGCATGTTCAATAAGTAGAAAGTACCAATCAAGTTGGAAATTCATAGCTGTGAAAGCTGAGGAAGAAAGGATTGCATTTATATAGTTTCCTCAGGACAAGTTCCAATGACTAACTTTGATAGTCATTATGATCACAAAAGCAAAAGGATCAGTCCATGTGTCAATAACATGATTCCTTAAGTAGAATTATTAGATAAAGATTCATTACTTGTTTCTGGTTTATGGCCATGTTGGAAGATAATTGGTTAAGATAGTGCAAAAAATTCTGCTGCTGTTCTTTGACTACTACCACTGAGTTTTAGGTTTACCTCGACAAGTAGAGTTAACATCCTGAATCAAAAACATGACCTTCAACAATGCACTGCTCCTCCGTACTGTACTAAAGCATTACTATTGGCTTTCTGCTCAAGTCTTGGAATGGGGTTCAAATCCAAAATGCCAAAGCATTTCACAGGATTTCCTGTGTATGAAGAACTGAAAAAGTTGATAAATTCCAAATCCTCCTTTGGGGTTGAAAGTTGATGAAACAAAACAGCTGTTCAATAAATTACATGGGTATACCACAATTTTTTTTAAAAAATTGGTCATATCAGTAAGAACACCGGTCCCTTTTGATTTTAAAGAGAAGGTACACAGATTGATATATTTTGTTGATTTCCTGTTCTAAATGGATATGGAAGAGAATCTTTGTTCAGAAGCTTGGTCAGATCCTAAAACCTGTTTGAAGAGCTCCAAATGAATGCAACTGTGGGGTGCATGTGCATAGTCCTTTGAAAGGGGAATTGCAGGTAGACAGGGTGCTGAACAAGGCATTTGGCATGCATGCTTGCCTTCATTGGTCAGTGGATGGAATTTAAGAGTTGGGACATCATGTTGCAGCTGTACAGAACATTGGTGAGGCCACTTTTGAAATAATGCATTCAGTTCTGGTCTCCCTGCTATAGGAAAAATGTTGTTAAACTTGAAAGGGTTCAGAAAAGACTTACTAGGATGTTGCCAGGGTTGGAGGGTTTGAGCTATAGACAGAGGATGAATAGGCTGGGCTGTTTTCCCCGCAGTGTCAGAAGTTGAGGGGTGACCTTATAGAGGTTTATAAAATCATGAGGGGCATGGATAGGGTGAGCAGACAAGGTCTTTTTCCCAGGGTAGGAATGGAAAGATTTAAAAGGGACCTGAGGGGCAACCTTTTCATACAGAGGTTTGCACATGTAGGAAACGAGCTGCCAGAGGAAGTGGTGGAGGATGGTACAATTACAACAACTAAAAGGTATCTCGATGGGTAAATAAATAGGAAGGATTTAGAGAGATATGGGGCAAATACGACTACGTCAGTCTAGGATATCTGGTCAGCACAGATGAATTGGACTGAGGGGTCTGTTTCTGTGTTGTATACCTCCATGACTCTATAACCAGTGCCAGGATTGCAAATTCTGTAAATTGATATTGGGGCTACCAAAAGTGCAATCTTCCACAACAGAAACTCAAAATTACATCAGCTTGTGCAAAATCAGATTGAGATCCCAACTTGCACTAAGAAGCCCAACTAGTTATTCCTTATCCACGACAGCAACATCAATTTAATCTCTTATGCTAAAGTCAACATGGCTTGTAAGAACATAAGAAATAGGATCATGAGTAGACAATACTAAGCTTCAGCCATTTCCACCACTCAATATGATTATGGTTGATCATCTGCTTCAAATTTCATATATTCACCATATTACTGACAATTTAAGATTTTTTTTGCTCAAGTCACTGAACATGGTTTTTAAACCCACAGCCTTATGGCTTATGGCTACGGGGCAAGAGTGCAATCCATCGGCTATGACTGACAGCAAGAATTTCAAACAGTCATAGGCTGAAGTTGGCACGACAACATGTCCAAGAAAATAAGGAACAAACCATGAACCAAAAATCTTAAATTCTCCCCTGCTCTGTATCAATGCACACAGGCTCGGAACAAAGGTAATACAGGACTGCAGCCATGAGGCATTTCAATGTCTAGAATCTCATTCAGCAGGAACTGTTATTCTTCCATGAATGGCGTTATGACTACCAGTCACAATGAATTCAATAGATCAACGCTGACTTAAGGAAGGTGAGAGGAGGGGCGGGGGGAAATATAAAATCAGAATAAAATCAGTCTGCACAAGATCAAGCTTGTTAGATAAAATGAATGACCTTGTCCAGACATATTACTGACAGTAAATGGCGTTAGTTACTCTGATTCTCACCTGTGTTTGGATCATACCCATAAGCCAGTTGTATGGCACCTTGGCCTTTGCTCCGTTTTTTGCCCAAAGCATTGCTAATAAGCATCAGCTGCTGTTGATGTGTCCCAGTGCCTGAAATTATGTGAATTTGTTGGTGCTTTTGGTTTTCCACAATTTTTTTTTAAACTGTGGAATGGAAAAGGTCATTAGACGACATCCTCAGCAGATATTCAAAGAATCCAAGGCCAACGTGTCAAGTGAATGACAAGGCAGAATGTCCAGGTTCTATTCTGACCATCAACAATCATGAAGATCCTACTTCACTAAGCTTGGAAAGACCTTTTGCCTCATATTCTGGAGTATGGTATTGATTGTGTTTTCTTTTCTTCGAAGTGAGAGTTGTAAGCAGACTGTAGGATTTAGTAGGACGCTCCACTTAACATCTTGAACATTGCATTTAGGAGCTCTGCTAATTACTCAATATGTTATGGCACTCATGAAAATTACAAAGTGAAGAACAGAGTTTCCACTGTATCTTAAATCTCACACTAAATCATGACCTGTCCTAAACATTCATTATGAAAGCAAAATACAGTCTATTCTTTTCTGAGAACGTTAAAAGTGTCCTAACCATCCAATCGACATTCATGATCCATTTGAAGAATTACCCTGAACAGCCAATGATGAGATTCTTCAATCAGTTCAAATCCAACCAAATAGAGGCTTCAGATATCACAAGATCTCTGAGAACGGAAATCAGTGTGGATCGGATCACAAATTCCAAGCATGCCTCCACAATATGCCAATTTGTAACATCAGACGTCACATAACACAAGGTTATACTCCAACAGGTTTATTTGAAATCAGAAGTTTTTGGTGCGCTGCTCCTTCATCAGGTGAAGTGACACTTCAATGATGCAAGTGTGTGAAATCCACTGCTTTTTGTCAAACTAATACATTCACCCTTTCTATTCACACAACTTAGTTCATTTTCCCCAAACCCTAATGCAAAGGAGGCTAGCTGCATTCATATGCCTAAACAGCAAAATGGTTTTTCAAAATCACATGAATAACCTGAAATAAGAACAAACATACTGGGGGGAAAAAAAAAAAATCAGCAGGTAAAGCAGCATTTGTGGATAAAGATAACATTTCAGGTCAATTACCTTCCATGAGAACTGAACAGGAAAGAGGTTTTAGAGTTTAAGTCTGCACAAGGTTGGAGTGGGGATGGGAACCAGGGTGGGTGGGGGAGGTTATGTGGGGTATGTTTTTGGGGAGGCAGGAAAAATAAAAATTATCTGACTTAGGGTGGAGATGGAAATAAAAAAGATTTCATGTTGCAAAAGACAGAGTGGCAATAGGTATAACGAAGGTTCAAAGATGGTATTCAAATGAGGCATGAATTGCTGTAACCATCTGAAGGCGAGATGAAAAATTGAAGGGATTAGGAAACAAGACAAGACATAGTCAACACAGCACAATAAAAGGGGAAAAAACAAAACCACCTAAACTGAAGGCAGAGGTCACATTCAAACTTCAAACTCAACATTCAGCCTAGAAGACTGTTGGAAGTGCCAAGTTGAAAAATACAGTAATGCCCTTCAGCTTGCGTGGAGTTCACAGAACAAGGGCACAATGTTCAGCATAGGAGTAAAATACAAAACTAAAACGACAAGCAACTAAAACTTCTGGACAAGATGGAGGCATTCCTCCAATGAGATCACCTCTCATTCTTCAAACTCCTATGAATAGAATATCGACCTATTTAACCTTTGCCCAAGAGACAATTGTTCCATACCAGGGACCATCCTAGTGAACCTTCTATGAACCACCTCCAAAACTGCTAATCATACTCCAGATATGGTCTCACCAGCGTCTTGTACAGTTGCGGGAAGGCTTCCCTTATACTCCAACTGCTTGAATGAGGGTCGACATTCCATTAACCTGCTGCATCTGCATGCTAGCTTTGTGTTTTGTGCACAAGTACAGCCAAGTCCCTTGGCATTGCAGCTTTCTGCAGCTAATCTCCTTTTAAATAATACTTTTTTTTCTTTTGTTCTTCCTTCAAAAAAAGAACAACTTCACAATTTCCCACATTATACTCCATTTGCCAACTTTTTGCCCACTTACTTAACCCAATCTCTCTCTGATCCGTTTTCATCCCCTTCCCAACCTGCCTTTCCACCTATTTTGCACCATCTGCAAATTTGGCTGCAGTGCATTTGTTTCCTTCATCAAGATCTTTAATATGTATTAAAAACAGTTGCAATCCCTATAGAATTCCACTGGTCACAGGTCACTAACCTGAAAAAAAGAACCCCTTGACTCACTCACCATACCCTACTCATTAGCCAATTCTCTCTCCATGTCTATATACTACCACCAATATTGCAGGCTCTTACCTTGTGACTTAACCCTTCATGAGGTACCTTGTCAAATGCCTTCTCGAAGTCCAAACACAACACATGTACTGGATCCGCTCAATCAATCCTGTTGGTCTTCCTCAAAACACCAGGAATTAGTCAGACAATTTCTCCTTCATGAAGCCAGCTGACTCTGCTATATTAAATTATGATTTCTCGAATTTTCAGCTGTTACTTCCTTAATAACTGAATCCAATACTTTTCCATCAATAAATGTTAAGCTAAATCAATTACCTGCTTTTTGCCTCCCACCGTTTTTGAATAGGGGTATTATATTAGCAGTTTTCCACTCCTCTGGTACTTCTCCAGAATCCATGGATTTTTGGAAAATTACAACCAATTCATTCATTATCTCTGTAGGTACCTCTTTTAGGATTCTAGAATGTAAGTCATCAGGACTAAGGGACTTATCAACCTTTAGGTCCATTAGTATATTATCATTTTTCAAGTGATAGCAATGGTACTTAATTCCTCCACTGTATTCTTTAGTATTAGTGGGATGTTCAAGTATTTTCTTCCATAAAGCCTGATGCAAAATATCTGTTTAACCCCTCCGCCATTTTCTTATTTCCCAAAACAGTCTCCCCATATTTGTATGTCCACTGTGACCTGGCTCCTTTTTTATATCAAGCTCTTATTTCAGTTTTTATATTCAATAGTTTACCCTCAATTTATTTCCAACCTCTATTACCTTTTTAAGTTCTCCTTTGCTGGATCCTGAATTTGTCCCAGTCTTTGGGGCTATCACTGATTTTGGCCTCTGTTATATGCTTTTTTCTTTCAACTTAATATTCTCCTGCAAAACCTTAGTCAGCTATGGCTATCCCTCTCTTAGGATCTTTGCTCCTTTCTGCAACATATTTTTGCCGAGAGTCATGAATTATCTCCTTAAATGTCTACCACTGCTTGCTTACTGTTATTTCTGCTTTTTCTCAGGACGTCATTTATTACCCAATACCAAATCCAAAATAGTTCTCTGGTTGGTTCCCTGACATATTGCTCTATGAATCTATCCCTAATGCACCCTTATAATTTTGTTGTCGTAGCTATCTTTTCCAATTTGATAATCCTAATGTTGATTGGGCTAAAAGTCACAAATAATTGTCCTATTCTTTTTGCATGCTCCTATTATTTGTAGGAAAAGCTATTTATCAACAGAGTGCTTACAGTCCAAGGGTCTGTATACTACTTCTACCAATGTCTTCTTTCACTTATTATTTTTTAAACTTCAGCGTATATGGACTCGACATCATCCGAGCCTAGATTGTCTCTCACAACTGTCTTCATTTCATTTCTGCTAACCCACCACCTTTTCCATCCCTCCTATCTTTCCAAACACTGAACTGTCACTGAACTCAAAATGTTAACTCTGCTTTCTCTCAACAGATATTGCCAGACCAGCTGAGTTTCTCCAGCATTTTCTGTGCTTGTAACATGGACTGGTATCTGAATCTTGAAGGGTTCCAGACATTTAGCATGGAGCAGGAAGCTATGGAAAGAAAAGGGGTGGTTAATTAATGAAGTTATTTGCACTATAGAGAGGATGACTCAAGTCTAAGACATAGAAAGAGTTTGGATAGAAAAGACAAATGACAAAGACAAGTCGTCAGTTGTGGGAGCGCTGCATAGATACCCCTCTTTGTGGTGCAGTAGTAGTGTCCCTACCCCTGAACCAGGCGACCCAAGTTCAAGTCCCATTTGCTCCAGAATATCTATGAGCATCTCTGATCAGGTTGATTAGATAGACCCACAAACAGTAATGAAGGGTAGAGCAAGAAAAGAGAAAAATAACAGGAGCTTCTCAGAAAGACACAGCGTTAATGGAGTTTTTAAAATCGATATAAAGACTGGAAAAGGTTGTTGACTTGGTCGCTGAGCTGGCTTGTTTTCTGATGAAGATTGGAGGCCTCACTGATGATGTTACCTAGCATGGTGATGAAACTTCTGAACGAAAATAAGCCAGCTCGGCGAGCAAGTCAACAACCTCACTCACAACCCAAGCTACAAATCTTTGCTAAAAACTTTAAATAGACTGGAAAAGCCAGGTGAGAAAAGGTAGCGCATGTGACAAATACGTTTGAAGTAATTTCTTAAAACAGCACATTCTGCAACCAACCAGAAAGCAAACTATACTAGATCTGGTAATGTGAAATGAGATAGGGTTAATGAGTGAATTCATAGTGAAGGCTTCCCTAGGTAGAAGCATCATTAGTATGATTGAAGTTTACACTGTGTTTGAGGGGCAGGAAATGGGTCCAAGGCTTGCTTTAAACTGTCAAAAAAAAAGGCATGAAAACAGTGAATTGATAAACTACATTGAAGGATAGGTCAATAGAGATGGGACAGACCCAGAACTGATGATTAACAAGAAAAAATTAAAGACAGTACCAAACTTAAAGAGATAGCATTTAATTGTACAAGATGACAGGTCATAAGTTTGAACACAAGATAAATACAGTAAAAGAACATAAATAAGGAGGAAAAAACAGGAGAAAGTTAAGTAGAACCATAAAAAGCAGATTGCAAGAATTAAAATATTTTTTAAAAAGAAAGAGTTAACCAAGTGAGTAATGGCCCTATAGAGAGACAGTTGGAGAATTAATAATGAAACATAAAATGAGATGGCACATGAATTAAACAGGAATTTTGTATCTGCCTTCATTCTAGGATGTGGGTAGAGATGAGAAACACCAAGGGGCAAAAAACATTAATGGGGGTTGTATAAGACCTCAAGCTGTAGTGGGGGGGAGGGGGGAAGGATGCTGGAAATGGCATTAAACAAGAAATTAGAAATGCATGCAATTAAAGAACATCTGCAATTGTGGGTGACTTAGATTGGGCAAACCAAATCAGCAATACCATAGAGGGACTAGTTTAGCTTTGGTAATCCAGTTGACGTGAACGAGTTGAACTGAAGGGTCTGTTCCCATGCTGTGTGAATCTCTGACTCTATGACTCCAGAACAGGAATTTGTGGACTATATATAGGATGTTTTTTGGGACCAATACATCGAAGAGCCAACTAGAAAGCAGACCATCCTATACTGGGTACTGTGCAATGAGAAAAGAATAATTGGCAATCCACTTGTACAAGGTTCCTTGGGAGAGAATTCCTCATCAAGATGGAGTGATATACTTGGGTGTGAGACTAGGGTCCCGAACCTAAACAAAGGAAATTACGATGGTATGAACTGAGAGTTGGCTATTTTCCATTCCTCTGGGACCCTCCCTCAATCCAGTGACTCCTAAAAGATCACCAATACCTCCACAATCTCCTCGGCTATTTCCTCAGAACTTGGGGCATAGAATCTATCTGGTCGGTGATTTATCTACCTTCACCTATGGATTAGTGTAGCTAATGTAAGCCCACTCTTCAAAAAGAAAGGGAGAAACCATGACTGTAGACCAGTCAACCTGATGTTAATCATGGGGAAAATGTGAGAGTCCATTCTAAAAGATTTAACAGCTGAGCAAAACAGTGGCAGGAATGAACATGGACATTGGACATGGAGTTGGCATAGATTTATGAAAGGGATAGCATGCTTGACAAATCTACTGAAATTCTTTGAGAATGTAACAGAATTGTTGAGATGCAGCCAGTTGACGTGATTTTTCTGGACTTTCAGAAGGCTATTGACAAAATCTCACATTCAAGATTAGCATGTAAAACTAAGGCGCATAGGATTGGAGTTAGTGTACTGACATGGATAGAGAACTGCTTGACACACAGGAAACAGACATTAGGAATAAGCGGATCTTTTTTGTAAATGGCAGGCAGTGTTGAGTGGGGTAGTACAGGAACGTGTCCGTGTGTGCACATGTGCGTGTGCACTTCTGTGTGTGCCTGCGTAATCTCAGAAGCCTATAAAATCCTAACAAGGTTAGGCAGGTTAGATGCAGGAGGATATTCCTGATGGCAGTGGAGTTCAGAACCAGGGATCACAGTCTAACTGCAATGGGGTAAGCCATTTAGGACCGAGATGAGGCAAAATGCTTTCACCCAGACAGTAGTGAGCATGTAGAATTCTCTACTACACAAAACAGCTGGAAATAGCACTTGCGGCTAAAAGCAATCAAAAGGATACCAATGGGGATGGGAGGGGAAATAGGCCATTCAGTTGGATTCCAACATTCAGTTGGATAATCAGCCAAGACCAAATTGAATGGAGGAGCAGACTTGAAGGGCCAAATTCTATTTTCAGTATTTCTACAACTTGGATGAACAGGTGGAAGTATGTTTGTCAAATTTGTTGATGATGCAAAGGTTGGTATTAAAGTGAGTTGTGAAGAGGACAGAAGGCAGCTACGAAGAGATACAGATCAGATAAGTGAGTACTCGAAGGTCTGGGCTAATGGAAATAATGTGAAGAAATGTGAACTTATTCATCTTGGCAGGGGAAACAAAACAGCACCCCCATTACCTAAATGGCGAGACATTCCTGCAGAGTTCTAAGATGCAAAGGATCTGGATGACCTGGTGCATGAATTGTACATGGCTAGTGTGCAACAAGTAACTAGGAAAGCTAATACACTATTCTAATCTGTTGTGAGGCAAAATTAAATACCAAATAGGAATTTATATTTTAGTTATACAGGGCACTAATGAAACCACACCTAGGGTACTGTGTGTAATATCAATTGCCTTATTTACAGAAGGGTGCAAATACATTGGAAGCAGTTCAGAGAACATTTATTAGACTAATACCTAGAACAAGTGGGTTTCTTATTCGGAAAGTTTAGACTGGCTAGACTTGTATCTGCTGAAATTTAGAATAATAAGAGACAATTTGATTAAGCACAAGATCCTAGGGGGTCTTGACAAAGGAGATGCAAAGAGAGTGCTTCTTGTTATGAATGAATTTAAATTAGGGTTCACAGTTTAAAAATAAGGGGTCACCCATTTACAACTGATAAGATGGAAGCTTCTCCTCCCAGAGAATTCAGAGTCTTTGGAACATTCGTTCTGAACAGGACGTGGAAGCTGAGTTCTTGACAATTATTAATGCAGAGGTGGATAGTTTCTTGATAACTAAGAGGGTGAATGGTCAACAGGGCAGGGTTAAATGGATTTATGATTGCAAAAACATCAATCACGACCTCATTAAATGGCACAGCATGCACAAGGAGCCAAGTAGCATACTCCAGCTCCTTGTTTACATGTTCCTATGAATTCTAATTACTGGAGTTGTTTAAAAATCTCAAATGTTTGCAGCATTTTTAGTCATGACATAGCCCTGCAATACTCTAATTAATGTGGTGCTCCACTTAGTGGTGGCATTGACCTTAAAACACAGCCATCTGCTGAATGTTAAGCGTTAGTCACTTGAACTTAGAAACCAAAGAATCATGAACTTCTTTAGCACAAAACAGGCCCCTCAGTCCATCATGTCTGTGCCACGGGGGAGGCAATGGCCTAGTGGTATTATTGCTGGACTGTTAATCCAGACACCCAGTTGATGTTCTGGGAGCTTGTGTTCGAATCCCACTACGGCAGATGGTGGAATTTGAATTTGATAAATATCTGGAATTAAGAGTCTAATGATGACCATGAATCCATTGCCGATTGTCAGAAAAAACCCATCTGGTTCACTAATGTCCTTCAGGGAAGGAAACTGCATATCCTTACCTGGTCTGGCCTACATGTCACTCCAGACCCATAGCACTGCCTTCTGGGCAAT
>NC_063337.1:34209096-34220037 GCF_021869965.1 Rhincodon typus | reverse complement strand
CAGGCCATAGTTCTTGATTTCTGACAATGCTAAGCACTGCTATGGACACATTTGAACCTGAGTGAAGAGCCAGCATGAAAGAGAAAAAGAGGAGAAGGATAGATTCAGTTTCCTGTAGCAGAGACAAAACTTCACTTACATGCACGTGGGAGCATCTGCAGGTCACTGATGAAACTGACTAGCCACCAGCAGGACTGGAAACAATGAGTGCAAACTTCCTAAGATCTTTGTCCATGAAGAAATGCCAGTAAAGAAGTAGATTAGTGTAATGCACTAGTTGTATATAATTTTGGATGTTTAAAATAAGGCTTTAACATGAACTTTTTTTGTATAGTTTCTTTGCAGGATATTAACATGAGGAAAGCTTTCAAAAGTTCTACAATACAAGACCAACAGGTTGTTTCAAAGAGTTCAACTCCAAACCCAGTGCTGGAAATGTATACACAGAGTGATAGACCACCTCCACTAGACATTCTTTCTGCGTACAGGTACGAATTTTACTTTGTGAATTTGCCATATATTTTTGGTATGATGGGACTTCTGCTTCTGGACATCTGACTGTAGCTGATTCCTAGCCCCTGTAATATTTACAAAAATAGCAAACTAACATGGATGCTGGAAATCTGAAACTAACACAGGGAATGCTAGAGAAACTCAGCAGGTCTGGCAGCATCTGTGGAGAGAGAAACAGAGTTAACGTTTTGAGTTTGGTGTGACTCGTCTTCAGAATTTGATCATTTTGAGTTTGACATGGAACATCAGAAGCCTTCCATAGCATTCCATTTGTTGGTAGCCTCAGTGACTCTAGTAGAAATGCAGTACGGTTTTAAACATTCAGAAAGTAAAATGGCAGGGGTGAACAGGAAAGCATAAATTCATCCTTGATTGTCAAGCCCTAGTTAGGCCAGGGAGAAGAACTTAAATTGAAAATCTCAGTAACGATTTCTACAAATGGTCAAATGGGTTGTAGGAGTAAAACTAAAATGTAGCTGCTGGAGATGCACAATGAGTCCAGTAATATTGTCTAGTAATGCTCATAATCTACAGAATAAAAAAAGTAAAACATTTGAAACTGAAAACAGGATAACCTATAACAGCATAATTTCTACAGTCTTTTAACTTTAATGGAGGGTTATGCATGAAACATTAGTCTCCCTTCAAGTTGCAATTGACTCTGCTGAGCATCTGTAGCATTTCTGTTTTGATTTTGCAGTGGTTATCTAAATCCCATTATGAAGATCATAAGCAGTAGAAATTTGGTGCAGTTTTATAAGTTTGATGTAAACAGCTGAGTTCACAGGTTAGATATACATGAGGAATGCCGGTCAGATCATTCTAATTCATACATGTGGAAAGTATTAAATTTTGTAGCATCTGCCTTTTCTTAAATGATTTCAAGGCTTTTTCTGGTCTCCCTGATTTTACCTCCATATCATTTATCCCTTGTGTTTTATTGACAAGAATTTGACAAAATACCAGAGTGTTTTAGAGTTTAGGAATGATTTCCTCTAATTTGAGCTGTGTGTTTTTAGCACCTGGTGACTGGTGGACAAGGGCACCCAGGTCTCATTGCACCTGTACCTTTCCTAATTTATTACCATTCGGATAATAATTGCCTTCCTGTTTTTCTACCAAAGGTATTTGCCACCAATTTGGTATTTGTTGTTTACTATTTTTCAGTATTTGGACATATTAAGATCAATAAATCTCATTTATCCTTAGTTCTCAGCTATTTCAACATAATATGATGGTTATGTCATTTTCCTCCAATGTGTAATAATTCACACCTGTTCATATACTTTATCTGCGACAGATTTTTCTCTCACATTTCATCTATCCCAATTTGTATGTTTCTGCTCAGTTCTTCAGATTCAACTATCCCACCCCTATGTGTGATATTACATGCAAATTTGACCTTATTGCAATAAGCTTCTGAATCTAAATTCTTTAATGTAAATTAAAATAAAGTACAAGTTCCTGCATGGATCCATCAGAACTCTATTTAGCACATAGGCCCATCCCAACATCATTTTGCCAACACATACCTGCTGTATATTTCCCTAGTACTGCTTTTTTTTATCTGTTCAGAAATTTTATCTTGCACCTCCAAAGCTTGAAACATAATTAGCAGTCTTTTTATGTGAAGCTCTGCATTTTGGAAGCCTAGGTATACCATATTATAGACCATAGGATTTTTCATGCCCACTCAATGTTACTTCCTCAAAAAGCCTTGCTAGGGACTATCTACATCTTATCAAGCGTACTGGCTGCTTTATTTTTTAAAAGAAAAATATTTCCTTTGTCCCTCAGTCTGCCCTTATATTCTGGTACAAATTCAACATTAAAACTTTGGTCATGGATCCCTGAATTCAGACAATTGATCTATAAATGCAAAGAAATGCCAAACTCGCTTTTTTCAATATGTATGTTGTGCAGCACACTGAGATTTTCAGGAAACTAATTTACTTTTATATGTTTCGTAATTTAGTGGTTTGATTCACGTGCTTTCTCAAACGTAAATAAAAGTAGATATTGAATTAATGCACCATAGAAATGTCAAACTGAATTAATGTAAATCATTCTTATTTTTAGAAATACAAAAAAAATCACTTTATATTGTTGTAGTGGAAAGTGAAACAGAATCCCAATTCTGGGAATTGTCTACTGCCTGCATTAGTCAACATTAATGCACAAATAACCATCACAATGATTTTAACCCTATTTGCTGTGAGCTCAGCTGTCAGCTTATAGAAAGTATTGCTAATGTAAAGATGAGCCTTGCCACATTCAGCCTTTTGATATTAGCTAGATATTTCAAACATTTTTCAGGTATAAAATCCAGGAATAAACTTCTGCTTCTTAACTAAATGCAAAATATTTTAATTGTTTCAATTCATATAATCTCAATATTATAGCCATTGACCAGAAATATTAACTCTACTGCTGACCACAGATTTTCTCTGATCTGTATATTTCTAGCGTTTTCTGATTTTATCTTAATACTGCGCCTGTGTTCTTGTTATCAAAATTGCCAATTAAAGAGGAAGTGAAGTCTAAGTTAAATACAATTAATTGGAAAAGCATATATTCTAATACAAGTGTAGACGGAGAATTCTCTGCTGTTTTTTTGTTGTCACTACTGAAAATAGCCTGCGGGATCATCAATACCAAGCCAACTGTGAAAAAGCTTTTGTCAGCTGAATAATCTGCAATACAGAATGGTAGCAAACTTTCTTGACCCAGGCACAGTTCTAACATCAGTGAGGTCTACCAATGAGTGGTGAATACTGCCTACAACTCACTGTTCTCATTTTTAGGTTTCAACTGGTATCTCCATCTCATGAGAAGCAATCCAATAAGCTGGATCACCCACCCACTTCTAAAGTCCGTTCGGTTTTCTTTCCATTGATTTCAATGGTATCAAAGTTAAGGGAAAAGATCAGGGAATGAGGCCAGTTGGTATAGTTCTACCAATGAGCTAGCATTGCAGTTCAAATAGCCTCTTTCTGCCTGCTTAATTTTATGGACTAAAATTTGACCGATTCGATAATGGGTGTTCAGTCCATTTTCCAACATTACATCACAGGCAGTGAAACTTTTTTCCATATTGTAGTTCAACGAAATCATAACAACCATGTTAGAATCAGAAGTTTTGTAAAAGATCCCCAGATTGTTAAAAGTTATAATAGTTAATAAATTTTATCCCAACTTTGTAGGATATGAAGGCCTGCAAGGAAGTGTGACTCAATGAATTGGATTTTATGTTCAATTATATTTTGTATGTTTATGGATGGATATACAGCAAATCTGCAATTAATACAATAATGACTGGAGAAATGAGGCCAAAATTAGTACCAGGTTATTTAAAGCACTTCAATTAGCAAGCCTGCCATGGCCTTTATTTCCATGTTACCTTTAGCTACAGGATCTGACAGTTGGTTGATGGGACTTTTACTTTCAAATTTTCTTTGTAATTGAGTTTCCATGTTAAAAAAAAGCAGGTATTAATTTGTAAAATGAATTGGAGTTTTAAAAAAAATCTCAGTTAAAGTTGGCTGTTCAGTTTGAAACTTTTAATTAGTGTATATCACTAACTGTGGTCATTCTTTTTTTTAAGCATTAGGTATTTTTAGGATCTGCATTTTGGTTAAACACTATAGAATTAGTCGTCAGTTCAGGTGAAATAGCTTTTTGTTCTGTGCTAAAACTTTTATTAGTTCTGCTGACTATCAAATCACCAAATCATTTGAGACAGTAGTGACGTGTGTTATTTAAAGGGACTCTACATTAATGGAAAAGTTAAACCAAATTAGATTTGGTTTCTTCATAAACACGTAGTTAATTGGGCTAAGTTTTATTTAAGAAGTACCATTTCATCACTGCAATTTGACATATTTGAGACAAAATGATCTCTTCTGCCCCTAAAACCAAAAAAAATTAGTTCTGAATTTTCATGAACACTTGGCTGTTTCAAACATTTTGAACACATATTCAAGAATCTGAGAAAATATTGAGAAGTGAAGATGTCTTTCATTATGAAATATTGAGTTAGGTTATGTATGTATATTTATTGTCAATAATACAAATGAACAGCATTTTAAATCCATTAATGCTCCAAATGAAATACTGACTTGAATGTTATACAATCTTCAATGCTCATTGAAGCTTGCACCACTGAAGTTGGAGGGAGGTAATTTTTTGGCCCTGTTTGTTAGTTTCATTTGTCTGTAAACAATTGACTGGATACTAAATGTTAGTGTGTATTTGGCTTGTTGGTGGCGAGCATACTAATCCACCCCAAAATTACGCTGTCCATGTCTCAAAGCTATTCAGGTGGGCAGGATTGGGATTCCCATTTTGTTTTAAAAAAATTAAAATGGAAATTAAAACACACTCTTGGAATTCATCCTCCACAGCTTTTGTGCTGATTAGATTTACCCATTCCATATATAAATTGAAGTCATCCATCCTTACTGTATTATCCATGTTGGTTGCAACTCTGATTACCCGATTTATGCAATGCTCAACATTACTGCTACAATTTTGTAGACAGCTCCCACCAATGTTTGCTGCCTTTGCTGTTTTGTAGCTCTGCCCAAGCTGATTCTGCATCTTGGATCTGGTGATCCAAAATCCTGTCCCATTCAACAACTGATCTCATCTTTTATTAAACATGCTATTCCACCTCTTATTCCCCTACACCTACACAGGACATAGGTCAGGATCCTGGAATGTTTTTAATGTTGGGAGATAGGGTGATTTGACTTTTTTTAACAAATATTATTGGTTGATTTATTTAGAATATTGATTATTTTACAATTTTGTGGATTGTCTCAGCTGCTGTTGTGGAATTCATTACAATTGTTAAAATGTGAGCAGAGCTTTCAGAGCAGGTTATTGTATGTAGATTGGCTTGAAGTTTCCATTGAGATAGTATTTCTTGAAATGTATTTTTTCTACTTTGTAGTTACAGCATCAAGCATGCAGGGAAAGCCACCAGGGAGAGCTCATAACTGTAATAACATTAAGTTGACACCGCATTGTACAGATATGTGAACTACTGAATGCCCTCTTCACTTGCGAGATAATGTTTGTTATTCACTTAACCTCTTTTGTCCCAAGACAATTAACGTTTTGAAGTGCAGAGTTAAAACCCTTAGTGATAGGATAGATTATTGATCTGTAAAATTTTCCTTGTGTAATAGTCTTATTTGTCAGAGAACTTATAAAAAGCATGCATTTTCTTAATATTTGTAATGTAAAAAGATGACTTTGAATGCAAACTGAAAAGAAATCTCTAAAGATTGAAGAGAAGTGATTCCAGGCACGCGTTAGATTATGACAGTTAAATCAAAAAATTAATTTGAAAATCAAATAGAGGTGGTATCAGGTCCTGCTTAAAAATTATTCTAGTACAATGACATTTTACCATGGCAGTCATTTTCGATGCTGTTACCAAGTGATCATCTTGTACAGTCATTCCTCTTTTTCGTTGGCAGTTATCCTAAGTATTTATTGTAGACCTCTGGACAGAATTCACTGCATTACCCTAACTTTTATGAAGTGCTGAAATTGTTGCATTTTCCTATTGCAGAGATGATAAAAAGGATGGACTTAAGTTTTACACTGATCCATCTTACTTTTTTGACTTGTGGAAAGAGAAGATGTTGCAGGATACTGAGGATAAGAGAAAAGAGAAAAGAAGACAAAAGGTATAAAATATTTGTGAAGAATGGTGAACTTTTTTAACTGCATTATTAAATTACAAATAGCCTTTGTTAACATACCTAAATTATATACTGTCTCACTGTGTTGATGCGTGCCAAAGTAATTTGACTGAAGGTTTTCAGAAATAATTTAACAAGGATTTAACTTTCTACAGTGCTAAAAAAGCTGCATTTGTTAAATCAGAATAATCCAACTACTGAAAGCTAAACTACTTTCAAAAATAGTACTGTAACTATATTTATTAAAGTCTAGTGGCTTAGCAAAATGCCAAAAAATTGCAGATGCTAGAAATTAGAAACAAAATCAGAAATTCTGTCCAAAGATCCTGCCAGACTTGCTGAGTTTTTCCAGCAATTTCAAATTTTGTTTCTAACACGTTAGCAACTGCTTTTAGTATTAATTACATTTTAAGACATGTACAGCCTGGCTTTCAGTGACAGAGCCCTAAAATTAGTTTTTGACTACACATTTAGAGAAAATATTCAAGTAGTTTTTTTTGACTCCTGATTGAACAGTTCAACTAATATTACAACAAACTTATTTATACATGTTTTGATATCTAATTGTCCATTTTAATACTTCGCTGTATATGTAATTGGGATCACATCTTGGCTATTGCTGAGGAAGAGATCAAAACCAGATTAGGTATTATCTATTTAGGAAGGTCAAGAAATCTTTTTGTGGTTGTGGAAGCTGGTTATGAAGCAACAGAAGGTTTGAAATGTTCTGACCACTCTCCTGATGAGGGAACAGTGTGCAGCCAGAAATTAAACCAATAGAAGGTAGAAGGTGATTTATAAAAGTAACCTACAAATAAATGGTTTGTGTTATTACAACTCCTCTTCCCTCCCCAGATTTTACTTCTATAGAAAATGACAACTGCAGAGAACTTCATTGCCACAGAAGAATACTGGACTGGTACTTAACGTTTTACACCAGATACCTGGTTGACATGTAGGCTTGTCCAGTTGTTACCATCTAGGAATTTAGTGAGACCAATTAATAGGCAGTCTCAAAGCTGAGATCAGTTTTGCAACTCTCCTAGCTGAGTTTAGAAACCCAAAGTGCTGAATACTTACTTAATGATGGAAATTTCAACAGATAAGGTACTCTTTTCATATTTTTTATATTACTATTCTCCTTCAAACAAACTCTTTCTTTTTAACTGAAAGCAAGTGTTTTAGCAATATTGGATGAGATTATTCTGCTTCAATTCTTGTTCTTTTCAGTAATCATAAAATTCAGCACTGAAACAGATGACTGAGATCCTTAAGTCTATATGCATCTAACCACGAGAATACAAAATTATTCTGTTAAGGATATGAAGCTTAATTTTTTAAAATAACAGATGGACCTTGAGTTTAGTACCTCCCCTCTTCCTGTGACGAAGGTGTATGAAAGGCTTTAAAATTAGGATATGTTGATTTCCCAGCCTGGAGTTGCACAATTTGCCTGACTTTCAAGTTGGCTAAGGCTTCCATTATAGGCAGGTGACAACTTCTTTTGTACGCAAACATGCTGCTTCAGGACATTATTGATTCGGTGTTTTGATATTAATGGGAAGTCATGAGGAGGCCTGCCATGGAGCCTGATAGCAAAACCACAGGAGATACTGACCAGCTGGAAGAGGATTTAAGTTTTAAAAACTAATTTTGTTAGAATCCTTTGTAGGCCAGGAAGAGCAGGAGTGCTCACTCCAGGCCTCAAAACATTTCCTGCGTCTTCCAGCTTTAGTTTTGCCCCCTTCCAATTCCTCCTTCCCATTTACTGTTGGGGACACATCGCATGGATATCTGACAGCATCTTCTGCAAAATGTCTGCATGCTCCCTGCTAGCCAAATGGTGAATCAGGCCAGTTCGGCAGGATTTTATGGACATTTTTCAAAAGTTACCCCCTTTTTTTAAGGTCAGCTCCTCCCCAATGTGTTTTTACTTTACTTATTCCTGAAAATGTAAAATGTACTTCCATCTTCCCATTTCATAAGAATTATGAGATTAGCAACCTCACAAAATATGAACTAATGCTAATTTTTAATGTTTTATCACTCACAGGATATTTCTGATAAGTCTTGTTGAGTCCACCAACCCCCAGTCCTGCTTCTGACACCAAAGAACTGCCAATTTATGCTATCAGTGATGTTAATCTTTTTGTACTTCCACCATTGTCTGTGAATAAGAACTTACTACCTTGGTACTTTAAAACATTTTACACAATTTTAATCAAGCTGAATCTCCTAGTACTTGATGTGGAATTCCTTTCAAAACAAGTTACACTTGTGTGTCTTGTTAATGTGTGTAAGAAATAGTTTTGCATCATTAACATAACTATGTAATTTTGCTTTTTAACCAAATCCAACAAATTATTTACTGACAGAATTCTGTGTTGGTTCTGAAAGCAGGTATGAAATTAACCATCTGTGTCTTGAACCATGAGTTTGTACATGTCCTGCACTTGAGTATTAAATTTTCAACAACATAATAGGAAATATTTAGCATATTTTAATCATACATGGCTTCAACAACTGGATTTGATTTCTTTTGATATTAAGTTAGCTGAACATAACTTCCATAAATAAATGTGTTGATAAATACTAACCTAAGATGCAATAAAGTATTTAGAATAATTAAATTATAATCAAGTTTATACATTCTATTACATACATGATTCATTTAAAATTATTAATTATTTAAATCTCGGGCCTCAAATTAACTGCTGACATTAGCAGATTCACACTTAAGACGTTTGTATGCTATTCAATGTATACTGTTTTACTGGAGGCATTAACTTATTTAAAAATAAATGACTTTATCCTATGTCAAAAATAACAGACAGAGATGTATCATACAACTCTGGTAAAGTTTGATCCATAATGTCACCAAAAATGATTTCAATTTTTGCACCTTAACGTTAAATTTGTGCGATGCCTGAAAGGAGCTTTACTAAGGTATAGTGTAAAAAGCATGAAAATAACACAACTGTTCCAACAAAATGGAACTCAAACATAACTGCATCAGTTGTTCTTTTTTGAACAATTTTTTATTATAATTCTGTTTTAGTGTGTGCCTCTTGCATTTTGACAGTTTTGCTTTTCATACTCTTTAACAACATTGATCACACTTTAAGTAAGAAATTTTACTGTTTCTGATGGAATTTCATATACTGTTTAGTTCTTTCATGGAAGTGAAAATTATACAAACTAATTGTGTTCACAAAGGTATCATTGACTTGAACACAACATGCAGATCCAAAATTTTTGAATATATTATATATATATATCCTATATATACATATAGTCCATACCTTGGGGGTTTGGGGGTGTGGAATGGGTGAAAATAAAAATTACGCGGCTTTTGGTACAATTTGCAAGATTCCTTCTTTTAAGCATCACACTTTCTTTCTGTTATGCTAACAAAATTTACCCACGCTATGTCTCGTCATTCTATCTTTTGGCATGCTTTCTTCATACCTTAGGAGCAGAAGCGTATAGATGGCACAACCCGTGAGGTGAAAAAAGTTAGAAAGGCCAAGAACAGGCGCCAAGAATGGAATATGATGGCATATGACAAAGAACTTAGACCTGACAACAGGTTATCTCAAAATCTGTACCATGGAGCATCTTCAGAGGGATCAGTGTCCCCAGACAATAGGTCTGTGCATATCAAAACTGCCTGGTCTATAATCATTCGGAAGAATAATCAATGTTTATTATCTACTATGAGTGGCAAGCTATAAATACATACAATGCTGTTTTGAATATTCTGTTCAAAAGAAAATAAGTTTATTCAGAAAGTATGCTGAGGTTTTGTTTTCTAAAACTTAAAATTGTAATGAAAATATAGGAAAACTATTTTATATAAAGCTGGCAACATTTCCAAATAAAATAGTACAAAATCAAGAGAAGGTAATGGTAAAAGTGATGAATTTATGGGGCTAGAGTTTCAAGATGTGTCTATATTAAGTGAATTCTCTGTGCTGGTAGCCTGAGGTCAAGTTCAGTTCAATCAATGGCTTCATTTAAATTGAACCAGTGAGCTGCAGATACCACACAAGTGTTCTATGGTTGTGGAGGACTGGAAAATGACTGTCAGAGAGGTCTTTCTTTTGGGCTAGGAAAATGTGGATGTGTCTGAACATTGCAGCAGTCAGCCTTTGTTTTGTGAACTCATGAGGAGCTGCCCTTCTGAATTCAGAAGCTGAGAACTGAAAGTATCTTAGAACTGTTTTTGAACAGCTTTCAGTGTTCCTTTAAGAAATCTTAGGTAAAACGAAAGTCTAGATAGCTCCAGCCATTTGACTATGTGTGGTTCAGAATAATACCAGCAGCTGATTTCAATTCCTGTTCCAGCTACAGTAGTCTTGGGACCCACCTCTACACCCTGCACTGAGGTTGGAAGGCAATGACAAACCAGCATTGACTGACAAGAACTGCTAAGGGAAACAGCTCAGGATTAAGCATCAGGGGGTTATGAGCCAAGGACTTGCCTTCAGGCAAAGCGCTCATGGCATGGAGTGAAATTAAGTGCTCAAATCTGGTACAATTGGACTTAATGCAACTGCTGGCTATTTTTAACAAGAGAGTTTCATTGGTGGGGTGGCAGTTCATTTTCCAAATCCAGTTGTTGGACCCTAATTTGCATATGCAAATAACCTAACTGTGGCTTTAGGCAACAAGATGTAGAGCTGGATGAACACAGCAGGCCAAGCAGCATCAT
>NC_063337.1:34198516-34208996 GCF_021869965.1 Rhincodon typus | reverse complement strand
TTCAAGGGTCTAGGCCCGAAACGTCAGCTTTCCTGCTCCTCTGATGCTGCTTGGCCTGCTGTGTTCATCCAGCTCTACACCTTGTTGTCTCAGATTCTCCAGCATCTGCCGTTCCTACTATCTCTGAAGCCATATTTGTAAAGTTCTTTTTACAAATGTACCAAGAGGTCAATTAAACTTCTAAATTGTTCTATAGAGTTTTTCCTTCAAAAGTTATTTTCAGCTATTTAGAACTGGGTGTTTACAGATTGTGGATTAAATAGTCTTGATTAACGATGTGTATTTTTATGTTTTCAGCTGTTTTAATAAACTGCGTCAGGTTGCCATTTGTAAATATGTCAAATTGTTTTTGATGCAAATCTTTTTAAAAATTGTGTACTAAAATGCAGCCCAATTGCACTGAGTCATGGAAGATTTTACATCTGTGGTCTATAACTGAGTTTCAATGGAATTGGAGCAAAAAAGACATTTTTTAAAACTAATCCTGGATCACCAATTGCACCTAAAGCTTAAACTCTCAGTCCGTGAATTTGTATTCAATGTTCTTTTAACTGAGGCTTTTTTTATTCCAAGATAAATTGTGCTCGAGAGAAGGATATTAATGTTAGGTCTCAACCACCTTGGGCAGGATTTTAAATCTTGAGTCCTTAAGTTAAAATGCAGGTCAGGAAAACAAATGTCAGTGAGGGAGTTTTTCATTCAGCCACTAGTTATCTACTTGCCGTTTTATTCCATGGGCTTCAAGTGGGCTGACAAGTATAGTATTTTGATTTTTATCAAATGCTTTTTCGAAGTCCTTATACACATCCATTACATTGCCCTCATCAACTTTGCTATCTCTTTAACAAATCTGTGCTGCCTTAATAATTATTAAGGGAAGACTCATTCACCACTAATTCTGGATTTATTCTTAAGCCCTTTCTTGAGCCTACCAGTAACATTTACATTCCTCCAATTGTCTGGAATCATCCCTGTATCTAAGGAGGATTGGAAGTAGCAAGTATCCCTATAATTTCCACCTTTATCTCTCTTGACATCCTCGAATGCAACCTAGACCTGGTGACTTATCAACTTTAACTGTAACAAATATTTCTCGTACCTCAACTTTCTCAAATTTTAGTATGTCTGGTATTTCACCTACCTCCTCTATCTCTTTGACTTTGGAAGTATTCTATTTCTTGGTAAAGACAGATTCAAAATAATAATTTTGTACCTCAACCATGTCCTCTTCCTTCATGCATAGTTCTCCTTAGTAGTCCCTCAATGGCTTCACACTTCTTCTGATCGCCTTTTTACTATTTAAATGTTAATAGAAGACTTCTGAATGCTCTTTTTTACGTTAGGTAAAGCCTCTTCTCATAGTCTTTTAGCCCCTCTTATATCTTTTACAATCCCACTTTGAATTTCATACATTCACCCTGGTTCTCTCTTGTATTAATTAATCTCATATTCTGTCAAACTTTTTCTGCTTCATCTTACTTCCTATCTTTTTCAGCATCTGGGAAACTGTGACTTTGTTTGCTCTACTACTCCTGCTCCAGGGACTGTACCTCAACTATATCTGTACCATGAACAAAAACAAAGTTGCTGGAAAAGCTCAGCAGGTCTGGCAACATTTGTGAAGGAGAAAACATAGTTAACGTTTTGGATCTGGTGACCCTTCCTCAGAACTGATGGTGGCTGGGAAAACGTCAGTTTATATGCAGAAAACAGGGAGGTGGGTGGGATAGGGAGTAAACGATAGGATAGAGCCTAAAGAGAGAGAATGACAGTTGGACAGACAAAGGAGTTGCTAAAGATCAGGCAGGGAGGGTGAATAGTTGTTAATGGAAACTGTTAGTGACTAACAACAGGGGGTGTGTAATGGCAGGCTGTTTGGTAACAAGGCCTGATGTGTGGGGTATGGGGCTGGGACATGGGAGAGTTTAGGCCCAAAAATTATTGAACTCAATATTGAGTCCAGAGGGCTGTAGGGTCCCCAAGCAGAAAAGGAGATGTTGTTCCTCTAGCTTGCTTTGGGCTTCGCTGGGACACTGCAGCAAACCAGAGACAGAGATCTTGGCCAGGGAGCAGGGTGGTGCGTTGAAGTCGCAGGCAACAGGGAGCTCAGGGTCTGTTTTGCGAGCAGAATGTAGATGTTCTGTGAAGCGGTTGCCGAGTCTACGCTTCGTTTCCCCATTGTAGAGGAGACCACATTGTGAGCAGCAAATGCAGTAGACTAGATTCTGGGAAGTGCAGGTGAAGTGTTGCTTCACCTGGAAGGTATGTTTGGACCCTTGGATACTGGGGAGGGAGGAGGTAAATGCGCAGGTGTTGCTCCTTCGCCGGTTACAGGGGAAGGTGCCATTAGGCTGTGGGGAGGAGTTGGGGGTGAAGGAAGTATGGACCAGGGTGTCCCGGAGGGAACAGTCCCTGCGGAAGGCGGATAAGGGAGGGAAGGGGAATATGTGTTTGGTGGTGGCATCTTGCTGTAGGTGGTGGAAATGGTGTCTGATAATCAAATGTTCTGCTCACAAAAAAGACCCTGAACTACCTGTTGCCTGCCACTTCAATGCACCTCCCTGCTCCCTGGCCAACATTTCTGTCTCTGGCTTGCTGCAGTGTTCCAGCGAAGCCCAACGCAAGCTGGAGGAACAACACCTCATTTTCCGCTTGGGGACCCTACAGCCCTCTGGATTCAATATTGAGTTCAATAATTTTAGGGTCTAGACTCTCCCGTGTCCCAGCCCCCCACCCCACACACCAGGCCTTGTTACCACATAGCCTGCCATAACACACCCCCTGTTGTTAGTCACCAACAGTCCCCATTAACAACTATTTACCCTCCCAGCCTGATCATTAACAACTCCTTTGTCCAACTGTCTTTCTCTCTTTGGGCTCTATCCTATCGTTTACTCCCTACCCCATCCACCTCCCTCCATTCTGCATATAAACTGACGTTTTCCCAGCCACCATCAGTTCTGGGGAAGGGTCACCGGATCCGAAACGTTACGTCTGTTTTCTCCTTCACGAATGCTGCCAAACCTGCTGAGCTTTTCCAGCAACTTTGTTTTTGTTCCTGATTTATAGCATCCGCAGTTCTTTTGGTTTTTATATCTGTACCATCTCTTTTTAAAGACAAATATATCTATAATCTTTGATTCCGATTTACCTAGGAGAGAATCTTTCTCACCCCACTGAAACTGGACTTCCTCTAATTAAAGATTTAAACTCTTCACCACTCCTTGATGTTTTTCATAACTAATCTGAACCTCAAACTGATGATCATTGCTCCCTAAATGGTCTGCTATTGGTGCTTGATCTACTTGACTGCCTTCATTCCAAGAATCAGGTCCAGGAATATGTCAGGACATCCATACGTCTCTTCCTTTGAGGTTCTGCTTAATAATCTGTTTCCTAGCTCCCTAAAAACTGCCTGTAGGACCTTAGCCCTCTTTCTACTGAGAATCTTTAAAATATTCTGATGGGAAAGGGCAAACAGCCTGAAGCCATAGATCATATTGGCTGATCACCCTTCCCCCTTTCGAGCATTCTGCAGATATTCAGAGGCATTCTGGATCTCAGCACTGGAGAGGCAACATCTCATCCTGGAATCAGATCTGCAGCCACAGAACTGTAGTTACCCTAACTACAGAAATTCCTACATCACTATAGCTTTACTAATCTTCCATCTCACCACAATGCACAGCTGAGTCACTTGTGCTGTCAACTTGGCTTTGGCTGCACTGGACAGAGGAAGCATCACCCTCATCACTGTTTAGAAAAGGAGATGTGTTCAGGGCTCTTCCTTGATGATCTAGTGATCAACCATTCTCTTTTGCTCAAACTTAAGCTGTTTGCGGACCACCACCAAAGAGTTGCTATCCATGTAGCTCTCAGCTTTGTGGATGCATCATAGTAATGTCAGCTGCTATTCAATCTCTGCGCTCCAAGCAGATGACATTTCCTGCCCCTGTGGCTTCTTAAAGTCCTGGAGTTCTCAAATGAACCAAGATGTGCATTTCACGGGACTTTGTTTTATAGTATGTTCATTGTGGTTTGCATAGAAAACAAATTGGACATATATTTAATAATCTGTGATACTGTAATCAGTCATAATCATTTAAGGCAGTTCAACCATTTCAAAATGGTTACTAATCGCTGTTTTATTTGTTGATATTCATAATTATGGCATATTATGAACTTCAACTTGGTCAACTTCTCAACTTTTAAAATCTGCATTTTAAGCAGTGGCCGAGACTTTGCATTTTCTAAGACTGTTACCCATATTATTGTTTTTGTTCAGTTGTGTCCTTAAGCTGAGCTGGGAGGCTTCCTGAAGAACATTGTTTAAGCAACTGCTGCTGGTTTCATGTTTATTTCCTATATTGGTATGATTTCTCCTCCAGCGAGAGAAACATAAGTTGAATTCAAACAGAAACCACCAAGTTAATGTGAGAAAAGTCAGAACAAGAAAAGAAGAATGGGAGAGAATGAAAATGGGCAAAGAGTTCATGACTGATGCAAAGGAACTGGAGCAGGCCGAGGGCATGAAAGAGGAGAAAATGCTTAAAGGGTTTGTTAGTTTTATTATCAAAGCCCTAACTGCTTTAGTACCAATCCTGCTTCAGGTCTTCTTTAAATTACTTTGCTGCGTGAGATCAGCGGCATCCTAATAGTCTTTTAATTTAGCTTACTGCTCTGATCAGTGACATGCTGGGGAACATATGGCTGTGCATACTAATGAAGCATCTTCATGCAACAAAGCTTCTTTCTTGGATATTCTGGATCTTTCCATTTTATGAACTCTCTGCTCAAGTGTTTCAGAATGGTAAATTTCTTTCTTCTAACACTTTTCCTATAGTTTCTTCTTAAGTGCCTAGAAATGTTTTCAGTGCAGTTAATAGAGTAATCAGTTTAAGTTTGCCCCGCTGCCTTTTTGGTGCTGTACATTAACTTGTTTAATTTTTATTTTTAAAGTCATATTTCAATTTTATCAGTCTGCTTTGATGAGGGAGAGAAATCCATGGATCATGGCATATAAGTTAACCTCTGAAGCTTTGAAAAATCCTTCCAAAAATAGGAGTATAAAATGTGAACTGTTGATGTTGATGCAGAAAGATCCATTTCTCTTTGTTGGTTGCCATGTTTGCATGTTTTAAACTCCTGCACATTTTCTTGATAGAACAGCTTATGTTGCTTGCTTAGTACTACGTCTTGATCTATAACCTGAAACGTGTATCTCTGAGCTGAAAAATTGAGGGCAACTCCTAAGGTTGTATGGCTCTTAGCATACATTCGTTAGCTGAAAAATGGGATATGTGACCTGCATACAGAGTTTAGTCCCTGAACATCCATTTTAGCACTGAAAAATTGGTTGTTTTGTACACCAAGTCAACTTGTATGCCCTGACCTATGGTACTTTCAAGTGAAATTTCAAATGCACTTATACTTTAACAGAATTGTGCTAATGTTTCTCGAAAGTACATGTCTCCAATGTAACTATTATTTTTAAGTGTTATATGACATATCTTATTAACTTAAATATATAACTTAAATATATCATAAATATTAACTTATGAAGTAATGCAATCATTTTGATCACTCATTTTATAATATGGTGGAGATAAAAATTTCTATCCCACCAAGCCATATTTTATTTTGACTCTATTCTTTTCTGACCTGACCAGTCTCTGTGTGCAGCTGTGACACTTGTGACACTTGTGACACTTTCATTTGTTTTAACCATTCTAGTTCTCTGGCAATTTCTAGTTCTCTAGCACCAGTTGTCTCCTTCTGTGCACATGCAGCTCATACACATCTCCATCACTCAGGAGAATGATCACATGTCTCCGTATTTCTTTGTAAAGCAACATTTCAAATATTTTCATGCATAATCAGTATCGTCTGCTTGACAAACTTATCTTACTAACTAAAATAAAGCATACAGAATTGGAGGTAACCTTTATGACATTTTTTAATACTTCATTGGGGCATGACAGAAGGGATAAAGGGAATACACTTATTTGTGCAATGTAACAAGTGGTCGGTACTGAGCATCAACTTTTCATCATATAGATCAGTGACTTGAATGAAGAAGCAACAAGTGTACGTATGGCACTAAGTTAGGAGAGACAGTAAGTTGAGTAGATGAGAGCAAGAAGTTACAAAGACAAAATCAATGACTGGGCAAAACTAATAGATGAAATTCAATATATAAAGATCATCCATTTTGGTTCCAAAAAAGACAAATCAGAATATTTTCTTAACGGCGAGAAACTAGGAACTGTGGAGAAGAAGATTTGAGCGTCCAATGCATAAAATGCAGTGTATAAGTGCAAAAAAGTATTTTTTTACAAAATTCATATGCTGGCCTTTACCTCAATGGGACCAAGTTTATATGAAAATAGCAGGCCAAGCAGCATCAGAGGAGCAGGAAGGCTGACGTTTCGGGCCTAGAGCCTTCTTCAGAAAATCTGTTATCTCAGATTCTGCAGCATCTGCAGTTCCTACTATATATGAAAATAACCTATTCTTCATTTATGTAGAGTTTTGGTCATAGCTCTTCTGGTGTATAACATCCAGTTTTAGGAAAATATTATTAGACTGGGAACAGGTCTGGAATAGATTCATGATGACGATACTGGGGCTTAAAATGTTAGATTATGGAGATGGGTTAAGTAAATGCCTTTAATTGAGAAGTTTGAGGATGATTTGTTTCTGGTGCTTAAACTGATTTTAAAAAAAGTTTCAATGTGGTATCTCGAGAGAAACAACTTCTGTTGGTAAAAGAGTCCAGAATAAGAGGGCATAATCTTAAATTTAGAGTTCAGCCATTCAGGAGTGAAAACAGGAAGTGCTTTTCCCTATAAATAAGGAAAACAGGAAGAGCTTTCCCTCATGGTTGTGGCTGTGGCATTGAAATTTTCAAAGCTAAAATCAGCTACGATACCCAACTGTAACTTAACAACATGTCTGTGTTATCAGATTGCCTGTCCACCATCCAGTCGTGAATAATCTGAAATTTTCTTGCAAGAAGCATTGGAAAACTGGAGAGACAGTCTTTGGTCCAACAGCAAAGCCTCCATTGCTTTGGTACCAGTTCCATTTTCCTCTCTAGCCACTGTCTCAAGCTGAACCAGATTATTTGCAATCTTGTCTGAACCTGAGCAGGCTTTTGACCCCCATCTCCTCTCCATCACAGAGTGTGTCTAAATCCATCACTAATGTAACCCCTCTCTGACACTGCTTCAATATATCAGTGCTGAAACCCACATCCATGATTTTGTTAATTGCAGTCTGGCCCATTCCAGAGCTATTCTAGCCAGCTTCTCATTTTCTACCCTCAATAAACTTAAACTCACCAAAAAAGTTTGCTAAATCAAAAATATCCTAACCTGCAACAAATCCTGCTCACTCTTTACCCCATTCTTGCTGACTTGCCCTGGCTCCTGGGTTCTGAAAAAAGTTCAAATCTTCATGTCTGTCCTTGGCTTAGATTTTGTCTATCTATGCAGCCTTGGACAGCTATGTGTTACAATCCAAGAACTTTGAATTCCTCCAAATCTTGGGCCTTGTTGATCCCTTTACATCCTTCACCCAACTATTGATAGGACTTCAGCTGTCTACAATTCCCTCCCTATGCCTCACTAACTTAGATCCCTCTGCCCTTTTAAGGCTCCTAATGTCATCTCCTTTGTCTCAATGGCAACATTTTTATCCTATTGTGCCTTTTTGAAACACCTTTGGAGAGGGTCCGTTATTATTAGTGCTATTTAAAAGCTGGAGGGACACCTCATCTTCACTTAGGTACCTTACAGCACTCAGGTCTCAACATTGAGTTTAGCAATTTCAGTAAGTGAACATCTCCCTCCCTTTGTTTCCTACTCCCACAACCCCAGATCCTCTCTTGTATGGGTTGCTCTGAGCACAGCCAATCCATTTTTAACTATTCACAATTCCTGTTATCATGTACTAAGTCTTTACTCCTTTCCTGCCTTACTATGAACTGTCCCTTTGTCAGTTTCCCTTTTTCCTCTCTCTGGGCACCATCTCCATCGATTCATCTCCTCGCCCTGCCAACTAAGTCCACCTCTCCCCTGTCATAGACATACCCAGCTGCTTTCAGTTCTGATGAAGAGTCATTAGACTCAAAACATTAACTCAATTTTCTCTCCACAGATGCTGCCAGACCTGTTGAGTTTCTCCAACATTTTCTGTTTTTTGTTTTTACTTAAATGCTAATTGTATCCAAAATATTTTCTCCCACTTTTCAGACATTGACCAACATGCTATACATCTTCAGCAGTTATTTTTTTTTACCCTCTTAAGGACTTAATTGTATGGACGTTGCAATTAAATACCTGCAAAAAAACACCTACTCAATTCAGAATCAGAATCCTTGTCCTCTTCATTGCTGGCATTGTTTTTAAAGTTTAGGAGATTTTGTGTTTATTTCTTGTAGTTATTTTCTTATTTGAAAAATGAGACAAGGGTAGTGGAAAATTTTAATTTGTTCTTTTGCTGCACGTGATGGATATCAGTATTGTTGTTAGTCAGTTGGATCAGTGCTAGACTTTAGTAGGGCAGACCCTATTTGATGAGTTCAAGTATAAAATCTTCACACTCACTGCTTTCTTAACAAATGTTCTGTCTCTTTAGGGTTTGTCTTTTATTCTTTATCAGCTTTTGGATAAGTAACCTAATAATGTTGCTCTCAAATCTATCTTTTTGTTACATGTTATTCTGTGGTATTGCAAGCTCTGTTAGGTAATTAAAATTTTAAAAATTAGATCACGGATAGTAAACTTCTTTTTGAGAAGATCGACCCTATATTTGAATAATATATATTTAAGCTGTATGCATTACTGTGATCATACTTTGCTGAAATTTGGAAATCACTCGACTTTTCTGAAGACTCAAAACTAAGCATATTAAATATTGACTGTAGAATGCTCAATTAACATACAAGATTTCAACTTTGTTTTTGTGCTTTGAAGCTTAATCGTGAATACTTACTGGAGTGTTATAGATTATATTTGCTAAATATGAAATATCTTATCTCTGCTTTTGACATCAGATCTCATGGATCAGATGTTACAGATTACTCATATCCTGTTACCCCCAACCATGTTCAACATTCACTGCAGCAGCAACAGCAGCAGATGCCAGTTACATACATGACCGGTGATAATCAGCAGCAAATGTGTACTGGTAATCAGGTCCAGGAACATGACTACAAATCCTCTGCAACAGGATTCAGACATGGTACTCTGAACAGGCCTCAACAACCTCCACCACCTCCGCCATCAACTATTGTAAACGGTGGTGCTGCAACCCCGCCGCCACCACCACCACCACCACCACAACAGCAACAGCAACAACAACCATTGGAATACAGGTAAATAGCTTGAATCACATCTGTTGTCCAAATAAAATGAAATCTTGGGTAGTGATTTACTTCCCTTACAGTAGTTATTAGCAATTTCTGGAGTGGTATTTTATAATTTTATTTTATTTACCTGTATTATATTTGATAGAATTTAAGCTGATTGCAGTAATCTGCTTTATAATGCCTTATATTGATTTTAAATTTACCAACCTGAGAAAATAATGATATTTTGTTACTTCAAGCCTAATAATATACTTATAGTGCCTCAGTAGATTTGATAACCTACCCAAATTGTGCAAAGTATGAGGTAGTGTCAGTTCTTCAATGGATCCAAAACAATCATATTTAATAGAAATAGAAATTGTTGAAAATTAGCAGAAAGTAGAAGTGCAAAACAAAGATGCAAAGATTCTGAATCATGAGTTTCTGCTACTTTTTGCTGTACTTTACATCCAGGAAATTAATTATCTCCACACACAAGAGGAAAGTCAGTCTTTGAAAGTATTCTCTATTCTAAATTATTTTGAGTAGTTACTTCATAAACAAATGAAAATGTCCCACATTTTTTAAAGTAGCTGTTGATACTGAAAGTGTTCAAATATGATTCTTCATTATTACAATAATTTTACAAAACCAATTTGCTTTATATTCAATAGATTAGGTTATCTACTTTCAAGTGCAGAAGAATACCCCCTTTTCCTTACCCTTTGTCTGAATTTCTTGAGCCTATTTTTTGTAATTAGGCAACAAACATACTACCATTGACGTTGTACCATGTATAGGATAGGGAGGAATGTACACTTTGTCCATCCCCCTGATTCTCTGCCTTAATTACCATGTCTCTCACTATTAATATTTTAATGATCTGAACTGCTATCAGACACTCATTCGGAGTCCACCTTTGGTGAAGTGAAGCTAAATTCGTTATTAGGAAAACTTGTAAGTCGTTTTGAGAGTTCATAAATGAAACATTCATTATGGAATATTCCTTTAATTGAAAGAATGATTTTTTTTGCTTTCTTCATTTCTCTGAAAATGCTTTTCCTGACAGTTTTGCTTTAGGTTAACACAGTGTGGAGCTGGGAAGCTAGATGGAAGAGCGTCGTGTAG
>NC_063337.1:34168995-34198416 GCF_021869965.1 Rhincodon typus | reverse complement strand
ACCTGGCCTGGTTCATTACCCAGTACCAAATCCAATGTGGCCTCGCCTCTTGTTGGCCTATCTACATACTGTGTCAGGAAACCCTCCTGCACACATTGGACAAAAACTGACCCATCTAAAGTACTCGAACTATAGTGTTTCCAGTCAATATTTGGAAAGTTAAAGTCCCCCATAACCACTACCCTGTTACTTTCGCTCCTATCCAGAATCATCTTTGCAATCCTTTCCTCTACATCTCTGGAACTTTTCGGAGGCCTATAGAAAACTCCCAACAGGGTGACCTCTCCTTTCCTGTTTCTAACCTCAGCCCATACTACCTCAGTAGACGAATCCTCATCAAACGTCCTTTCTGCCACCGTAATACTGTCCTTGACTAACAATGCCACACCTCCCCCTCTTTTACCACCTTCCCTGATCTTACTGAAACATCTAAACCCCGGAACCTGCAACAACCATTCCTGTCCCTGCTCTATCCATGTCTCCGAAATGGCCACAACATCGAAGTCCCAGGTACCAACCCATGCTGCAAGTTCACCCACCTTATTCCGGATGCTCCTGGCGTTGAAGTAGACACACTTCAAACCGCCTTCCTGCCTGCCAGTACACTCCTGCGACCTTGAAACCTTATTCATGACCTCACTACTCTCAACTTCCTGTACACTGGAGCTACAATTCAGGTTCCCATCCCCCTGCTGAATTAGTTTAAACCCTACCGAAGAGCATTAGCAAATTTCGCCTCCCAGCATATTGGTACCCGTCTGGTTCAGGTGTAGACCATCCCGTTTGTGGAGGTCCCACCTACCCCAGAATGAGCCCCAATTATCCAGGTATCTGAATCCCTCCCTCCTGCACCATCCCTGTAGCCACATGTTCAACTGCTCTCGCTCCCTATTCCTCGCCTCACTAGCATGTGGCACGGGTAACAAACCAGAGATAACAACTCTGTTTGTTCTAGCTCTAAGCTTCCACCCTAGCTCCTTGAATTTCTGCCTTACATCCCCGTCCCTTTTCCTACCTATGTCGTTGGTGCCTATGTGAAAGAAAATGGATACGAGCAGCATTTAACGCACAGTAGCTTGCCTATTGCGCCAGGAACATCTCTGAAGAAGTTCATTCTCTTTTTTAGGTGGCAAAGGCGTTGAGGCAGTGACATCCATGGTGTCTATCACAGATTCCGAGGTATCTTGAATGCTTGACAGAGAGGGGGATCCCACGGGTTCTGAAACAGTCAGAAGGACTGTTGAGGAGCTGGGGACGTTTTGCTCCTGCATTGTTTACGAGTCTGCAGGTTTCATATGGTTCACTTGCTTGTTCAGGACCTTCGTAACTACCTGAACTTCATTTGTCATTGGACCTGAGCTCAAGTCAACCATGCCTTTTACCCATCCATGGCCATTCCTGTGGTTCCTGCATCAAACTTTGTCCCCTGAAGTAAACTGTCTCTCACTTAGCGGAGTCTAGTGTCAGGCATTGATGTTCCTGATGCCGTTTCACCCTCTCCCCAGTTCTGGGAAGATCAGATTTAACTTGATTCAGAGGCTTCTCCCTAGTAGCAACTCTACTGCAGTTAGCCCTATAGTTGTATGAAGGGTAATCCTATAATCAAATAGGAACTGGGATAGTTTGGTATCTCGTGAAGCTGTAAGATGTTTGTTTAAGCCAGCTATTAAAGTTTGGACTGCTCTTTCTGCCAGGCCATTGGGTGATGGATGGTATGGGATTTACTTATATGTTGAATCCCATTCGACTTTAGGAAATTCAAATTTCCTGCTGGTAAACAATGGCCTATTATCTGTGCCAAACACTTCTGGGAGTCCGTGTATTGTGAAAGGTGTGCACATTTCTTCTATTGTTATCCCCGTGTTTGATGAATGAACTATATGCACATCCAGCCACTTTGAGTAAGGGTCTACAATGAGTAAGAACATTGAGCCCGTGAAAGGATCTGTATAGTCAACACGTAACCGAGTCCAGGTTTTATCTGCCATTCCCATGAATGTGGGGGAGCTGCTGGTAGTAATTTTTGTCCCTATTGGCACCCTGGGCAATGCCCCACTAATGTGGCTATGTCTGCATCCAATCCTGGCCACCAGACATAACTTCTTCCCAGTGCCTTCATTTTAACTCTGGTGGAATTCAGCCAGTACCTGGTGGCGACCTTTGCTTTGGATAATTGCTCTTGCTCCCCGTAATAATATGCCATCCTTTACAGTGATCTGGTCTCTCCAGGTCAAAAAACATTTCAGTTCTGGTTGTGATGGCTCTTTGGTTCGCCCATCACCATCAGCTGTTTCAATTTTGCCAGGACTGGATCTTTCTGCATTTGTAGTCAGATATTGTCAGCTGTGACTGGACGTGTGTCCAGAAAAACCATTATGGACTGTTCAGCGGCAGTACCGTCGGTGGTGAATCTGCCAGCGAGAGGTGGCTCAATGCATCCATGTTTGCTGCTGGTTTCTGGAATTGTGCTCCAACTTGTAATTATACGCACTTAGAATGAGGGCCCACTGCTGAATTCAGCCTGAAGCAATGGGTGGCACTGCCTTATCCTCTTTAAGTAGACTGACCAGGGGATTGTGGTCCGTTATTATTACAAATTTACGTCTAAAAAGTTATTGGTGGAACTTCCTGTCTCCAAATATGACCGCCAAACCATCCTCCTCTATTTGGGCGTATTTATGCTCTGCATTAGCCAAACTCCTGGATGGATATGCTATTGGGCATTCCTCTCCAGTGGGCCACCTATGAGCTAATACTACCCAGATGCTGTACAGGGAGGCATCGCAAGTTAGTACCAGATCTCACTTGGGATAATAGTGTGCCAACACCTCAGAGGATAGCTGTTTCTTCACTTACCTGAAAGCTATGATTTGGCTGCACAACCGTTTCCAAGGCTGGCCCTTTTTTAAAAGTTGATGCAAAGGTTCCAGTATGGAGGCTTTCTGTAATAATTCACCAGCACAAGGAAAGTCCTAAGTTCCGGTACAGACGTGGGAGCCGGGGCATCTTCAATTGCCCTCACTTTATCTTCCAATGGGTGTAATAACCCGGTCTTGCTGACTCTGGAGCCCAGGTAAATCACTTGGGGTGCTTGGAGAACACATTTGCCCCTTCTAAGGAGTATGCCCATCTGGGAGAACTGTCAAAGGACTACGTCCAAGCTGTCTAAGTGTTCCTTATTGGTCTTTCCTGTTATTAGCTCGGCAAGTAGATAAATGGTGACCTGGAGTAGACCTTGTAAAATGATCTCCATGATTCACTGAAAAATTGAACGGGCTGACAGTACTGCAAGTGGCAGTCTCATGTATTGGTACAAATCGTTAAGAGTATTAATTGTAACATACTTCTTGGAATCCTCATTTAACCGCAATTGCAAGTACATGTAGCTCATGTCCAGCTTTGTGAAGGATAGCACCCCCCACTCGCTGACTTTGCATATAAATCCTCTATACTAGGGATTGGGTATTTATCCAGCTGCAAAAAGTGGTTTACCATTTGTTTAGTGAGCCAACCCATTGAGCATCATAGTTTGTACAACCGGTGCTGCCCATCCCACAAACTGGACTGGTTTAATGATTCCTTCGTTTTCCAACCTTCTGATTTCTGCCTCTACTTTTTCCTGTAAGGAAAATGGCACTGGATGGGCCTTGCAGAATTGTGGATTTGCTTCCTGGTCAACATGCAAGGTGGCCTTGACTCCTTTGGTAGCCTCTAGACCTTCCTGAAGGTATTTACTTCGGATTTCACTCAGCCAGCCATTTTCTAATCGAAAAATGATGAGCCAATTCTAGGTGAATCTTCCTCAACCAATTTCGCCCAATTAAGCTTGGCCCTGAGCCTAATCAGTGGTAACTGAACCAGCTGCTTCACATAAGAGACCAGAACTGAAGTTGTACCCTTAATCTGTAAGGGTTCCTCAGTATAGGTTCTTATTGTATCGGAGGTCTTACGCAAACTTAAGGTTTGGAGTCCAGAGCGAACTTTGTTAAAGATTGATTCTGCAATCACTGAAATGGCCATGATGATATCGAACTTCATTAGAACCGGGTGACCATTTAACCAAATGTTTATTTTGATTGGTTCTGACTTGGATGTTGTTAAGCAGTTTAACTGTTCGAAACCAGATGTAGGTAGACTTTCCAGGGTGTACACTTCCTTGGCTACCTGCCTATGAGTTCTCTTACTCAATTTAGGTTTAGTGGGACTCTTTTGCCATCTCTAATCCACAACTACAATGGCTTGCTGGCCCGGATCCTGAAGAAAATGTTAACCATTTGGCTGTTATGGACCAGACAAGACCCCCTCAAAATATTTTAAGAAAATAGCCTAGACTCTAACTTTTTCTGATTTTAAAGGTACATGTGAAGTGCTGTCTTCCAGATGCGATACGACTGGTCAAACTACTCAACATTAAGCGAAACACAATTTATTTAAACGCTATAGAAATTTAGAATAACTTAACTATTGGAAAACTTAACCGAATAATAGATACAGTACCTATTACTAATTAACTGTTCCAATATAGTAACGTACCATAGACACACCCTTTGGCAAAAAGGCAAATTGATACACAAAACAAAACATCAAGAGAAGGTTCAGAGAAAGTAGCAGCTAGGGATCATTCATTGAAGCTTCCAACTCTTTTGAGACCCCAGTGGCTTCTGATGTTACTGAATAAACCAAAACCCAGAAATCTGGATCTGAGAGAGCTAACCACACCCATTCAGGCTTCTTCCATTGTTCAACTTTAAAATAAATCCCCAAGGCCTCACAAATTGTTTACTTAAGTTGTCTTCAGTAGCTAGTTCATCACTTCTGCCTTACAACCTCTCTTCAAAAAAAAACCAGGACAAAATAACCTTTTAAAGTGACAGTATCACCACAAGCTGAGGTTTGGCTTTATTTTGAGGTTTTGCAGTGGGCGAACCTAGAGTCCCTGCATTCACGATGAGTCCTGAGTGAGGCTGTGCAATTGCCTTCTCTCAAGTGATGTTCCCCAAGCTCAGTTGAACTGGCAAGGGTTTTCACTTACGTCAGAATATCCTGCAACTCATATGCTCCACTTACCGCACTTTCCAATGATAAAGCAAGATGTAGCGCCTATTTGAAGTCTAGTTGGGCTTCAACTGGTAGGTGCTTTTGCATGGTCACAGCATTTATCCCACATATGAAACAGTTTCTCAGCATCTCATTAAGTGTTAAGCCAAAGTCACTTGATCTCTTCAGCAAACCTGATATGGATTGTGCTGGTTCTCGAACTGCCAAATTAAATCTGATAGCGTCTCAGAATTGAAGAGGCTTGAGGAGGAGGCTTGGGGTCATAATATTCCCTAACTAAATCTGCCAACTTTTGAGAAGTTTTAGTATCTGGTGACTCAGGGAAAGTTAGGTTCCTAATAACCGAAAGAGCCGAGGGTCCACAAGCTGTCAGGAGAAATACTCATTGCATTTCATCTGCCCCATGTCATTTGCCCAGAAAAAAAATGTATTCCTTTCACATACTGGGCCCAGTCTTCAATGGCAGGATCGAATGAGTAAAGCTTCCCAAACAATAGCATGATGCCAGAAATGTTTATCCCAACTCAAAGATGACTGTCGTGGGCAAATTTCTTTAGGGGCGTGCTTTTCTCTCATTGCCACTGCAATGACTCCACAGAAGCCAGCATCCTGTCACCAAGTCACCCTTTATTTATATGTGGAGAGTCTTTGACACTGATCCGGCTTCCTTAGAGCCAGCCTTCAGATTAAACAGAATGTCTGACACTCCTGTTTGTATCTGTCAGTCCAGGCTCCCTGATTGAACCAGATTAACAGTCCCAGCTGGGAACTCAAATTCTAATATGTCCTCCTTCCTGACCTCATCACAATCACTGCACTTGTGGTAGACACTGAGGGTTCAAAATAGCAGATGTCCTATTGGCTTATAGAAAGTGTAGGGGTTACTCAAAAAAGAAATTAGTAGAGCAAAGAGGGGACATAAGAAAATTGGCATGTAACATTAAGGAAAGCATGAAGGTGTTTCATAAGTATATTAGGGGCAAGAGAATAACTAGGGAAAGAATAGGGCCAAGTAGGGACCAAAGTGGCAATGTATGTGTGGTGCCGGAAGTCAAAGCTGAGGATTTGCATCTGTATTTACTATAGAGAAGAACAATGTCGCTATAGTTTCCGTCCCAGATTTCTATGATATACTTGAACCAATTCACATTTGGAGAGAGGAGTCGTTAACGGTGTTAGGAGGCTTGAAAATGGATAAATCCCCAGGTCCAGATGAAATGTGTACCAGGCTGCTGTGGGAGGCAAAAGAAGAGATTGTAGGAGATCTGCCATTAATTTTCTAATCATCACTGGCCATAGTAGGGGTGCGAGAGGAATGGAGGATAGCCAATGTAGTCCAATTGTATAAGAAGATAGGTTGGGATAAATCAGGAAACTACTGTCCAGTTTGTCTAACATCAGTAGGGAAACTATCGAAGAAAGCTCTGAGGGACAAATTAGTTGCTACTTGGACACGTATGGATTAATGAAAGATAGCGAACATGACTTTATCAGGGAGATTGTGTCTAACAAATCCGATTGAATTTTTTGAGGAGGTGAAGGGTGTTTTTATGAATGGAGGCTTGTGTCCAGTGATGTACTATGTGGGGGTGGGGGGAGCGGGGGCGGTATGGGGTGTGGTTTCATGGAGGGTTGCTGGCTGTAAGCTCGATCTCACACAAATTTGTGCTGCTCACCTCTTTTGGATCATGCTCGCACAATCATACAGTACTGACCATTGCTGGGATTTCCTGTGGGTACAAGCATATTTAAAGCCCAGCTGTAACTTCATTGCAAATGCAAGGTGAGATTTGTAAACGTATTGCCTCTTTGCAGCAACACCTGTCCAATAAACTGTCCTGATAACTGCACCTAGAAGAATGAAGGTACACAGGTGATGAAGAAATATGGAAAATATGATTGTTATATGTCCTTTGTGCCCCAACCCCGCTTTTCCCATAAATGTCATTATTTATATAGCACGATTTTCTATAATGCATTACTACTGGGATGCAACTATCACGTTATAGCAGAACCCCCTATATGTTAATGATCTGGACATGGATGTGGGAGACATGATCAGTAAATTTGCAGATGAGACAAAATTTGGAGGTGTTGTAAATAGCGAGAAGAAAAGCCTTGGACTACAGGATGATAAAGTCAGGCTGAGTCACATGGGCTGAATAGTTGCAATGGGAAATTAATCCTGACAAATATAAGGTGAAGGACTAACAAGGCAAGGAAGCACATGTTGAATGTAGCACTCGTGGAAGAAGAGGATCAGAGGGACCCTGGTGTGCATGTCTATAGATCTTTAAGGCAGTGGGACAGGTGGGTAGGTGCTTCAGAAGGCGTATAGGACACTTTCCTTTATGGTAAAGATATTGACTACAAGGGAAAGGTGATTATGATGGAGCTATATACTACATTGGTTAGGCACAGCTGGAGAACTGTGTGCAGTTCTGGGCATCATACTATAGGAAGGATGTGATTGCACTGGAGAGAGTGCAGAAAGCATTCACCAGGATGTTGCCGAGCTGAAGTGATTCAGCTGTGAAGACAGACTGGATAGGCTGGGAGATAGTAAGAACTGCTGATGCTGGAGTCAAAGATAACACAGTGTGGAGCTGGAGGAGCACAGCAGGCCAGGAAGCATCAGAGGAGCGGGAAAGTTGATGTTTCGGGTCAGGACCCTTCTTCAGAAATGAGGAAGGGGGAAGGGTGCTCTAAAATAAATAGAGAGAGGAGGGGTGGAGCTGGGGAAATTAGGTGGGATGGTGATAGGTGAGTGCAGGTAGGCAGTGGTGGGGATTGGTCAGTGAGGTGGGAGGAGAGGAAAGGTGGGAGAGATGATTGACAGGTTGTGTCAGGTCAAGGAGGCGGGGATGAGAGGGAGGGTTGGTCATGGGATGAGGCCAGGGGTGGGGAGATTTTGAAACTGGTGAAGTCCACATTGAGACTATTGGGTTGTAGGCTCCCAAGGCTGAATATGAGGTACTGCTCCTCCAGTTTCCGAGTGGCGTCATTGTGACACTGGAGGAGGCCCAGGACGGATACGTCACCCAGGGGAGTGGGAGGGGGAGTTGAAATGGTTTGCGACTGGAAGGTGTTGTCGTTTGTCGCAAACAGAGCGCAGGTGCTGTACAAAGTAGTCTCTGAGCTTCCGCTTGGTCTCACCAATGCAGAGGAGGCCACATTGGGAGCAGCGGATGCAGTAGACCACATTGGTGGATGTGCAGGTGATCCTTTGTCTGATGTGGAAGGTTTTTTTGGTTCCTTGGATGGAGGTGATGGGGGAGGTATAAGGGCAGGTGTAGCACTTCCTGTGGTTGCAGGGAAAGGTGCCAGGGGTGGTGGGTCTAGTGGGGAGTGTGGTGTGGATGAGGGAGTTGTGGAGAGAGCAGTTCCTATGGAAGACAGATAGGGATGTGGAGGGAAATATATCCTTGGTTGTGGGGTTAGATTTCTGGTGGCTGAAGAGTGATACGTTGAATCCGGAGGTTCGTAGGATGATACGTGAGGACAACGGGGATTCTGTCTTTGTTTTTGTTATGGGGAGGGGATGGGAGGACAGAGTTGCGAGAAATGTAAGAGATGTGACTGAGAGCATTTTGACCACTGAAGGGGGGGATGTTGCGGTCCTTGAAATAAGAGGACATTTAGGATGTTCGGGAGTGGAATGCCCTATCTTGGGAGCAGATGCGGCAGAGGCAGAGGAATTGGGAGTCGGGGATCGCATTCTTGCAGGAAGGTGGATGACAGGAGGCGTAGTCTAGGTAGCTGTGGGAGTCGGTAGGCTTGAAATAGACATTGGTTTCGAGGCGGTCATCAGAGATGGAGACAGAGAGGTCCAGGAAGGAGAGAGAGATACCAGAGATGATCCAGGTGAACTTGAGGTTGGGGTGAAAGGAGTTAGTAAAGTTGATGAACTGTTCAAGCTCCTCGTGGGAGCATGAGGCAGCGCTGATACAGTCATTGATATAGCGGAGGAAGAGGTGGGGGATAGTGCCAGTGTAGCTGTGGATGAGGGACTGTCCTGTATATCCTACGAAGAGACAGGCATAGCTTGGGCCTATGCAGGTTCCCATGGCCACCCTCTTAGTCTGTAGGAAGTGGGAGGAGTTGAAGGAGAAGTTGTTAAGCGTAGGGACAAGGCTCCTAATGATGGAAAAAGCTGCAGCTCCACAAGCTTTCAGGAGAATTACTCATTTTTCATCTGCCACAATGTCATTTACCCAGAAAAAGTAATGCAACCTTTCCACATTTTGGTCCTCAACAACAGGGTTGAATGAATCATTCCCAACCAAAAGCATGATGTAAGAAATGCAAGCAAGTTTCTTTAGGATCATGTTTTACTCTTGTCAGAGTTAGGTACCATATCTCTGACACTCACCTTTTTTGTATGTTAGTCAGGACTCCCTCATTGGAACAGATTAACAGCCCCAATTTAGGAACTCATATTCTATGAAGTCCAGCTGGCTGATCTTGTTACAATCACTACGGTGAGATCTCCTGTTTAAATGCATGTGAGGCTTTTTTTCTTGGATAATTGTTGATCTTTTTAATTCTCCACACCAAAGAGTAGTTGAGGATGGGCCATTGAATATATTCAATACTGAGTTAACCAGACTTTTGATCAACAAGGGGGATGAGACTGAAAGAGACCGGGAGGAATGTGCAGTAAGTCACTATAACTGTGAAACAGACTAAGAGAGTGGACCTGCATGAGGAGGACAGAAGTGGAAGGAGATAAAAACCAGCAGCAGAGAGCCCTTTCAACCTTTTTCTATTTGTCACAAAAGAACAGGGAGGAGATTCATGAATATTTGTTTTTCTTATGTCTCCTTTGATTGGCCAAGTAGTTTAAATCAGGAGATGTTATTAAACCTGAAGAGCAATATTAGGAAATACACTTTTAAAATATTTAACATCCAAATTACTTACTTAAATAGAATAGAAATGGCTCATAGGAAATGTGTTTCAGCTATGGTATGTAGGAACTGGTAGATGCTATTGCAATCCACGGTTACCACATCTGCAGCAAGTGTTGGCTGTTTGAGGAACTTGAAATTGATGGGCTGGAGTCTGGGCTGCAGACACACAACACATCAAGAAGGGCAAGAGTTACCTGGATACTGCTACAGGAGACAGCCGCACTCCTTGGATTAACTACATTCGGTTCTGATAAAATGTGTGTTTCTTCAATGCAGATTGGTTTTAATACGATTGAAGAATTTAGATTGCTATTTGTAGAACGTGAACTTTCCTTACCTACATTGCGGTTCCGGCCCCATTATTTAAATAGTGCGGCTATTGCGCAATTTTCTTATAACGCGAGATCACACGAGAATGGAACTATCGCGTTAGATCAGAAACAACTGTTTATCAAATTTGCTTTGTGGTCAGGGACAGAAGATGTGAATGGGTGGGACAGGTATGGGTATCCAGAATTATGCTTTAGAGGAGCTTCAGCCAATGCCCTCGTCCAGGAAGTGCGAGCTTCTTGCTTCCAGCATGAACGAGGGCACAGATTGTAGGGAGGATGAGTTAAATGACATGGTTCAGCCTACTGTTCACATGGAGGAGAAATGAGAAATGTAATTAGTGGAATAGATACAGTTTTCTGCATGAAATTCAGAATTCAAAAAGGCTCTGTTGCCTACCTGGTGCCAAGATTCAGGACATTTCCTCTGGGCTGGAGAGGAACTCGGAGATAGAGGGGAAGAATGCTTATAGATACCAACGCTTAGGTAGGATGAAGGAAGGTGTTCCACTCAGGGATTACAGCAGTTGGGGATAAATTATAAAGCAGAACCATAAAAATAATAATCTCTGGATTACTACCATAGCAACAAGCAAATTGGCTAAGGGTAAAGAAGATTTAGAGAGGTAAATGTGTGGCTCAAATGTGAGAGAAATTTGTTCTGATTCATTGTTGAGCTGGTACCATTACTGGGGAAAGACAGCTTTTCCTTGGGACAAGCTTCATATGAACTGAGAACCAGTGTTTTGGTGAATTATATAACTGTATCTTGGGCCTTAAAAACACAAATAGGAAAAAAATGAGTAAGACTTAATAGGTATTATGGAGACATGGTTACAGAGTGACTGGGACTGGGAGCTCAATATTGAAAGATAGTTGATGCTGCCGAAGAATTGGCAAAAAGGAAAATGTGAAGTAGCATTGTTAATAAAAGAAGGTATCACTATGGTGGTGCGCAGTGATATAGGTGCAATAGATCATGATATGGAAACAGTGTGGATGGAAATAAGGAATAGCAAGAGAAAGAAAACCACAGGTGTGAGTTGTCTACAAGCCCCCAAAGAGTTGCCTCACTGTAGGACAAAGTACAGTTCAGAAAATAATATCCATGTTTCAAGTTTGCCCCACTATTCTAAAAGATTGTAGCTGATCTGCCCCAGGCCTCAACTCCTTTCTCGTGCTAGCTACACTTAACCCTCATCTCAGTGATATTTCAAAAATCTGTCTACCTACTGTCTAAATACTTTTAGTGATCTAATGTCCACAGTTTTCTGAAGCAGGAACATCCAGACCTTCATTAGTTTGGGATTCCGTCACTAGTGGAAACATCTTCTCAACGGCTGCCATTTTTAATAAGTCAACACCTTCATTCCAAGAACCAGTCTAGAGAATCTCTTTTGAACTGTCCAATGCCAAAAAAATGCTTTCTTAAATATGGGAATTAGAACTGTACAGTACTCCAGGTGCAACCTCACCAACACCCTTTGTAGTTGTAACAAGATTTCCCTACTTTTAAACTCTAACCCCTTAGCTATAAAAACAGAATTCTATTTTCCTTTTTAATCACTTGGTGCAATGCATGTCAACTTTGTATCTTCATGAACATGGACGGTCGGATCTCTTTCTGCTGCACAGTTTTGGCTTTTCTCTTCCATCTTGTCAACAACATAACATCATCAATTTTGAAGAGTCATAGCTGACTTGAAACATTAAAACTTGAAGCATTTGCTTTTCTGTCTCTGTAGATGTTGCCAGATCTGCTTAGTATCTCCAAAATTTTGTTTTATTTTTCAGATCTCTGGCATCTGCAGTGTTTTATTTATAGTCAAATTTTAGTATTAGCCATTGAATAGCTTATATAAGTGTTAGTAAACTGACATTTTCCAAGCTGCCATCAGTTCTGAGGAAGGGTCACTCGACCTGAAATGTTAACTCTGATTTCTGTCCATAGATGCTGACAGACCTGTTGAGCTTTTTCAGCAATTTCTATTTTTGTCTCTGATTTACAGTACCCACAGTTCATTTGGTTTTTATTTAGTAAATTTCTTATTCATTATGAGAGCACTTAAACAACTTATACCAAGATTGTAGCACAAAGTGTGTAAAATTTGGCAGAAACTTGTCAGACATGCCCAGTGAAATTAGTGAAATACTATGACGGTTGTGATATACAATGCAAATAAATGCATTTTTGATTGAGTAGTTCTTTGGTAGCATGATATCTTTCAAACTGGATCCAAATCATGATTAATTCCACTTTACTATTATGTTTTTCTTTTTTCTGTTATAAGTTGCCCAATACTACTTATGTATATGGGAGCTTGCAAACACTGGTGCAATCCAGTTACCAGATTGATGAGCTTAGCAAGTGTTGGCCACTTGAGGAGCTTTAGCTTAAAGTTGCTGAGTTGGACTCTGAACTGCGAACACTGCAACACGTCACGGAGGGGGAGAGTTACCTGGACACTGATTCAGTGTAATGTAATCAATGGAGAATGTCATTTTTATTTCTCTTAAATTGTTGTTCCTTAATTTTGCTGCTCAGAGCAGTAGGAGAGTATCGACAAGAATTGCTACTCCTTTTGTTCAAAATGCAAACCTAATGAAAAATTATTCATATATACACTTTATGTGGTAGTTTTCTTTATTTGGCAATATTGATTTTTCCCTTTCATTCATAAACATTTGCTTTGTCAATCTGTTAAGGCAAACATGCAGAGGATATATTTGGTGAGCTGTTTAATGAAGCCAACAACTTCCATATCCGAGCAAACTCTCTTCAAGATAGAATTGATCGTTTGGCTGTCAAAGTTACTCAACTGGACTCCACAGTGGAGGAAGGTATGTAATTCAGTGCTAGAGCTAATAATTGTCATGATTTATTTGATTTTCTTAAAGTCATTCTTAATGATTTTCTTTCCAAGTTTTGAATCTCAATTAAAAGCAGTCCATGATTCCTGTAGGGAAACAATAAGGATCTTTTTACTTAATGATACAAATTGTGCCTTTTCTGTGATGAGTTACTTTCTTCTTATTGACTGGAAATAAGAATATAGGAACAAGAGTAGGCCATTCAGCTCCTCAAGCCCATTTCATAATTCAGTGTGATCATGGTTAATATGTGGCCTAACTCCATATACCTGCTTTTGGTCCATATCCCTTTATAATTAGTTAAAATGTTAATACTCCCAAACCTCTAAGATGTATTAATAACTGTAAATAGGACACAATGTAAATGTATTTACATTTTAATTAAGTGTTATAGCACTTATTGATCCAACTTAGCTTTATGTTCTCTAAAATAGACAACAAACAAGGTATAATCATTTCTATATGCTTGACTTTGACAATTCATCACATTGAACAACAAGTCATAGAATCATAGAACCCCTATTGTGTGGAAGCAGGCCATTCAGCCCATCGAGTACATACTGGCACTCCGAAGAGCATACTTTTCAGACCCACACCCACCCCAATTCCCATAACCCTGCATTTCCCATGGCTTATCAACCTAGTCTGCACATCTCTGGATACTATGGGCAATTTAGCATGACCAATCGACATAACCTGCACAACTTTGGACTGTGGGAGGAAACCGGAGCATCTAGCGGAAACCCAAGCATACACAGGGAGAATGTGCAAACTCCATACAGACAGTCATTGAGGGTAGAATCGAACTCAGGTCCCTGGTGCTGTGAGGCAGCAGTATTAATCACTGAGCCACCCCCACAAGAGTAATTTCTGAATTATTTTTTGCAAATGCCTTCCTGTTAATAGATCTGCCTGAAGTTTTGTTTCTGCCTGAATTTCACTGGTGTAAAGTAGACCATTAATCCAGCAAGCCTTAGATGACATGCCTTCCATTCTGCCTTTTTAAAAGCGCTGGTGTTTATCATCAATTATCGCATATAGTGGGTCGTCAATCCACTAATTTCCCTTTTGTGTTACCACCCAAGACTATTTTATATCCTTTCATAAAAATAGTAGATATTGGAAATTGAAAATGTTTTGGTAATGGAAATATGTTTCGGAGAATGAAACCAAGTAAATGTTTCACGTTTGGCAAATGGTCATTGACTTAAAATGTCAAACTTTGTTTCTGTCTCCACAGATACTACCTGATATGCTCAATATTCTCAGCACTTTCTGTTTTTATTTCAAACTTACAACATTTGAAATATTTTGCTCTAATTTCTACCATATTACTTTTGTTGTTTACTGCCTTTTTTAATTGTTAAACTATTGTAATGCCTCTGGTGTGTGTGCCACTGTATTTTAGATACCCGGTATTGTTTAAAGTATACAGATATTACCAAAAATATTGGAAAAGTCACTCTGATATCATATTTGATTGAATAGCCTCAGACAGTGCCAAGAACTAAAAACCGTGATTGTGTAGATACAAGTTTGGGTTTCATAATTGTGGCACTGTTAATTTGTGTTTGCTTTGTTGCACAAATGTGGATAATCCAACATGGCTGTACTGTGACTATGGTTTCTCTCCTTCCTATTCACAATATGAATTAGCTGCATTTAGGTTATTGCTTAAAATTTTTGCTTCAACTCTTAGGGAACACTGATCTGCTAAAAGATATACAGCGATTCCAAATGAGTGGGAAATGATGTATGTTTCACTAATGTGGTTGCTGGGAATTACCAAAACCCTTATATTAGTACATGGAGAGGAAACCATGTTGAAGCTAGAGCTTAGTCAAAAGTCCCAAAGACTGAAGCAAAGTATGATACCAAACATTGTAACATCAATTTCCTATTCACTACGTGATTAAATCTATTTTCTTAATCCATTTGTGCTGTGTAACCTAGTTAGCCAAAGATCGACCCAGAAGTGAGGAAGGAATTTATGAAAAAGAAAGTCAATGCCTTGAAGAAGGACTAGGAGATGGTGGCACCCCACCAAGCCTATTACTCTTATTGTTCTAGCTGGTATTTGCATTTTGAAGGTGCTTTCAAAGAAGTATTGATACATTGTTGCTGTACATTTTGCGTTTACAGTCACAGAGCCATCGAGGTGTACAGCATGGAAGCAGACACCAGTCCAAATTGTCCATGCCGACCAGATATACTAGATAAATCTAGCCCCATTTGCCAGCATTTTGCCCATTTCCTTCTAAACCCTTCCGTTTCATGTACCTATCCAGATGCCTTTTAAAAGTTGTAATTGTACCAGCCTCCACCACTTCCTCTGGCAGCTCATTCCATACACTCACCATCCTCTGTGTGAAAAAGTTACCCCTTAGGTCCCTTTTAAATCAATCCCCAATCACCTTAGACCTATGTCCTCTAGTTTTTGACTCCCCCACCACAGGAAAAAGACCTTGTCTATTTATCCTATCCATGCCCCTCATGATTTTGTAAACCTCCTATAAGGTCACCCCTCATCCTCTGATGCTTGAGGGAAAATAGCCCCAGCCTATCAGCTTCTCCCTATAACTTAAACCCTCCAAACCCTGGCAACATCCTTGTAAATCTTTTCTGAACCCTTTCAAGTTTCACAACATCCTTCCTATAGCAGAGTGACCAGAACTGCACACAGTGTGCCAGAAGTGGCCTAACCAATGTCCTGTACAGCCACAATATGACCTCCCAACTCTTATACACAATGCACAGTCCAATAAAGGCAAGCATACCAAATGTCTTCTTCACTATCCCATCTAGCTGTGACTATACTTTCAGGGAACTATGAACCTGCACTCCAAGGTCTCTGTTCAGCAACACTCCCCAGGACCTAACCATTAAGTGTATAAGTCCTGCCCTAATTTGCCTTTCCAAAATGCAGCACCTCACTTTTATCTAAATTAAACACCATCTGCCACTTTTCTCGGCCCTTTGGCCCATCTAATCAAGATCCTGTTGTACTCTGAGATAACCTTCTTCGCTATCCACTGCACCTCCAATTTGGGTGTCATCTGCAAACTTACTAACCATATCTTCTATGTTCCCATCCAAACCATTTATATAAATGACGAAAAGCAGTGGACCCAGCACCAATCCTTTTGGCACACCATTGGTCACAGGCCTCCAGTCTGAAAAGCAACCCTCAACCACCACCCTCTGTCTTCTACTTTTTGAGCCAGTTCTGTATCCAAATGGTTAGTTTACCCTGTATTCCATGGGATCTAACCTTGCTAATCAGTCTACCATGAGGACCCTTGTCAAATGCCTTACTGAAGTGCACATAGATCATGTCTGCTGCTTTGCTGTTATTAATCCTCTTTGTTATTTCAAAAAACTCAGTCAAGTTAGTGAGACGTGACTTTCATGCACAAAAGCCATGTTGACTATTCCTAATCAGTCCTTGCCTTTCCAAATACATGTAAATCCTGTCCCTTAGGATTCCCTCCAACAACTTGCCCACTGGCTTACCGGTCTATTGTTCCCTTGCTTTTCCTTACCATCTTTCTTAAATAGTGGCACCATGTTAGTCAACTTCCAGTCTTCTGGCACCTCACCTGTGGCTATTGATGATATAAATATCTCAGCAAGGGCCCAGCAATCACTTCCCTATCTTCCCATAGAGTTCTCGAGTGCATCTGGTCAGATGCCGAGAATTTATCCACCTTTATGTGTTTTAAAATGTTCAGCACCACTTCCTCTGTAATATGGTCATTTTTCAAGACGTCGCTATCTATTTCCCCACATTCTATATCTTTAATATCCTTCTCCATACTAAATACTGATGCAAAATATTTGTTTAGTATCTCCCACATGTCTTGCTGTTTCATACATGGGTGGCCCTGCTGATCTTTAAGGGTCCCTATTCTCTCCCTAGTTTCCCTTTTGTCCCTAATGTATTTATAAAATCCTAATGGATTCTCCTTAACCCTGTTTGCTTTATTCTTTCTTTTAAAAATTTGGACACATTGCTGGAACCCTGAGGCAGGCCTTCAGCCCAGACATCACTATTTACACCTTCTAATATAATCTACAGCCCTGGACTGAAAATCTGATGGTTACACAGACATTTTTAGGGTCAGGTTTGTGAAACTGGGAATTGTCCTGACCTTGTGCACCTAATTTATAGATGACGATGCAGGCCCCAGTGATTGACTAAAAGAACTGTGACACTACGGTTTTGTACAGAAACTGTTTCCTGCATTTTACAGAGTTAAATAAAGCAAACATTATTAACTTTAACTATTAGTTATAGTTTATAATTACCTGAGCAATGAGCTCAGTTCTACTTCTTTGTTCCCCTTCCAAAGAAAAATTCACTTATGCATTACAAAAATCTTGAAGTTTAATTTACTTCTTACAGGACCAAGCCACAAAGTATGCCACAGCCATCCAGTGTTTTAGTTTGTCACTTCAGTTCTCCAGCTATTCTTCAAGTAATGAAATGTTATAGCGATTCTTCTGTTAACATTTGGCTAAACAATCCTGCAACTTTCTTTAAGGACTTCATGATTGTTTATGTGTCAGCACAGAATTCATTATCTTCACGAAAAAAAAAGAAGCATACCTCAGGGCTAGGAAAATAAAAACAATCAAAATCCCTGAAGAATGTAGAGAAAGTAGGAAGGAGCTCAAATGTGGAGCTAGGAGGGCTAAAAGGGCCCATGAATGTCCTTGGCCAGCAGGCAGGGTTAAGGAGAGTCCCAAGGCATTTTGCACATATATTAGGAACAAGAGGGTAGTTAGAAAAAGAGTAGGCCCACTCAAGGATAAAGCAGGGTGGTTATGTGTGGGGCCAAAGGAAATGGGTGAGATCCTTAATGAGTACTTTATATCGGTATTCACCAAAGAGAGCGACGTGAGGGATAGGGAAAGGCATGTAAATACTCTTGGGCAGGTCAACATAATGAAGTTGGAAGTGTTGGGTGTCTTGAAGTGCATTAAGGTAGACAAGTCCCAAGGTTCAGATAGGATCTATCCCAGGATACTGCGGGAGGAAATAACTGGGGTCTTAACAGATATCGTTGCATCCTCTTTGGCATCAGGCGAGATTCCAAAGGACTGGACAATGGCCAGTGTTTTTCTTTTGTTTACGAAGGGAAACAGAGATAACCCAGGTAATTACAGGCTGGTGAGCCTGATGTCAGAGGTGGGGAAGCTGTTGGAGAAGATACTGAGAGAATTTATGCACATTTGGAAGCAAATGGACTTGTTAGTGATAGGCAGCATGGGTTTGTTCAGGGAAGATCATGTCTCACCAACTTGATTGAGCTTTTTGAGGAAGTGACAAAAATTATTGATGAGGGAAGGGCATTAGATGTTGTCTACATGGACTTTGGTAAGGGATTTGATGAGGTGCCTCATGCAAGCTGGTACAGAAGATAGAACTTCATGGGATCTGGGGTGTGCTGACTAGATGAGTAGAGAACCAGCTTGGTCACAGAAGACAGAGAATAGCGGTGGAAGGTTGCTTTTTGGAATGGAGATCAATAACTAGTGGTGTTCCACAGGGATTAGTGCTGGAACCTTTATTGTTTGTAATAAAACTAAATAATCTGGAGGAAAATGTAGATGGTCTGATTAATAAGTTTGGGAATGACACCAAAACTGGCAGAGTTGCAAATAGTGATTGTCAAAGGATACAGAGGGTATAGATAGATTACAGATTTGGGCATAGAAATAGCAGATCGAGTTTAAACCAGACAAATGCACTTTGGAAGATCAAATGTGAATTATACAATAAATGGCAGAATCTGTAGGAACATTGACATACAAAGGGTTCTGGACATTGAGGTCCATGCATCCCTGAAAGTGGCAACCAAGGCAGATAAGGATGAGAAGGCATACAGCACACTAGCCTTCATTGGCCGGAGCATCGAAAGAAAGTTGGCAAGTTATGTTACAGCTATGTAAAACTTTAGTTAGGCCTCATATGGAATATTGTGTGCGTCTCCAGTCACTACACTACCAGAAGGACGTGGATGCTTTGGAGAAGGTGCAGAGAAGGTTTACCAGGTGTTGCCTGATCTGGGGAGTTTTAGGTATGAAGCGAGGTTGAATAAATTAATAGAAACATAAAATCCCTACAATTTGGAAGAAGGCCATTCAGCCCATTGAATCCATGCCTACACCTCGAAGAGTATCCCTTTCCAGACCCACCCCTCCACACCTTGTCCCTGTAACCAACAGTATCCTATTTAAATAAAGAGAGGCCAGAACTCTGAACTACAGAGGAATCTGGGTGTTCTGGTACATGAATCTCACAAAGTTAGTTCTAAGTACAGCAAGTAACTAGGAAGACTAATGGAACATTGCTGTTTATTATAAGGAGAATGGAATAAAGTACAGGGATGTTTTACTGCTGTTTAAACTTTAGGGAAAGGCTTAATAGGCTGGGGCTTTTTTCCACGGAGTGTCGGAGGCTGAGGGGTGACCTTATGTATCATGAGGGGTGACCTTATGTATCATGAGGGGCATGGATAAGGTGAATAGCCAAGGTCATTTTCCTAGGGCAGGGGAGTCACACAGAGTATGCTGTGTGTATGGAACGAGCTGCCAGAGGAAGTGGTGAAGACGGGTACAATTACAGCATTTAAAAGGCATCTGGATGAGTGTATAAATAATAAGGGCTTAGGGCTTACGGGATCAAATGCTGGCAAATGGGACTAGGTCAGATTGGGATTTCTGGTCAGCACAGACGAGATGGACCAACAACTCTGTTTCTGTGCTGTATGAATCTGTAACCGTACATTTCCCATGGCCAATCCACCTATCCTGCACATCCCTGGATATTGTCAGCAATTTAGCATGGCTAATCCTCTTAACCTGTGCATCCTTAGACTGTGGGAGGAAACCAGAGCAAACACTGATAGACGCAGGGAGAATGTGCAAACTCCACATAGCCAGTTGTCCAAGGGTGGAATCTGACCTAAGTCCTTGGCACTGTGAGGCAGCAGTGCTAACTACTGAGCCAACATGCCAGCCCTAACTCCGATTGTTTTCAATGGAAAAATGGAGGCTGAGGTGCGACCTGATAGAGTTCTACAAAATTATGACAGGCATAGATAGTCAGAGGCTTTTCCCAGGGTGGAAAGGTCAACGACAAGAGGGCACAGGTTCAAGGTGAGAGGGGGAAAGTTTAGGGGAGAAGTGCAGGGAAAACTTTTCGCGTAGAGGGTGGCGAATGCCTGGATCGCACTGCCAGTGGAACTGGTAGACCCAGGCACATTAACAACATTTAAGGCATATCTTGATAGGTACATGAACAAGAGGTGAACAGATGGGTAGAAGCCCCATATGGGCAATAAGTAGCGGGTCTAAGTAAGGATTACAGATTGACCCTTGGTGGGTCAAAGAACCTGTTCCTGTGCTGTATTGTTCTTTGTTCTTCTTGCCTAGAGATTTAACTGTCTGGAACAGTCCTGGTTCCTAATGGCTTTCTATTCCCACTCCTTCCCTGCAGTTGCTCGTACGATAGCTGATGCGCAGCTCCTGGAGGATGCTTTACATTTTCCCATGTCTATCTGACTGCTTTAAAGCAAACTCTGCTGACTGATTGTTCCACAAGGCTCTCATTGTGGTAGATTTCAGGCTTTGAGCTAGGAACATCTTCAGCATCTTTCCAAACTGAGCTCAAGCCTCGTCTGCATTCTGTGTAGTAAACCATGAAGTTAGTATTTTCTGTGCTTAATTGTTTGGCAGGGTTAGGGCTAGGGTTGCATTTTGTTTATTTATTTACTTGCTTTCTTGCTGTCTGTCTGTTTTGCTTTCACACACACAAACACTTCGTGATCTGTGGTGTACACAAGGTCAGTTTTTAAATGGCATGAGGATGGGAACCTATAAAAGGAGACTGGAGAGAGGGAAACAAGGGCAAAAGAAAAGACAGGATAGGAACTAAGAAAAGTATTAGGCAGAGAATTCTAGGGCAAGAATCAAACTGGCCAAGAGGGCAAAACAACGCAAACGGGACTAATAATATTGTAGGAAAAAAGCCTTAAAGCCTTGTGTCCTAATGTTTGGAGCATTCCCAGTAAAGTGGGTGAATTAGGCAAATAGTTATAAAGGGTATGATATAGATACATGGAGACTTGGCTGCAGGGTGACGAGGAATGAGAACTGTAAGTCTAGGGGTATTCTATTTTTAGGAAGGACAGTCAAAAAAGAAGAAGGAGGCAGGGTAGCATTGCTGGTTAAGGGACAAATTAATGCAATAGTAAGGAAGTATATTAGTTCCGGTGAAGTGAAATCTGTAACATAGAGCTAAGAAACACTCAGGGTTGGAAAACAATAGTGGCGTTTTATATAGATCCCCAAACTGTAGTAAACAAGAGCCCAAAGAGAGAGAACAGTTGGACTGACAAAGGAGTGGATAATGGTCAGTCCAGGAGAATGAATAGCTGCTGATAGGGACTATTAGTGGCTACCAATGGGTTGTGTGTAATAGCAGACCATGTGATAACAGTTGTGTTGGGGTTGGGGATAAGGACATGGAAGAAGGTGCTTTAATCCCTAAAATTGTTGAACTCGAATTTAAGTGCAGAAGGCTGTGCAGTTCCCTGGAGGAGAATGAGGTGCGTTCTTCCAGCTTGTGTTGAGCTTCACTGGAGCGCTGCAGCAAGTCTGAGACAGTGATGTTGGCTAGGGAGCAATATGGTGTGTTGAAGTGGCAGATAACTGGAAGCTCAGGGTTGTCTTTGTGGACAGAATGTAGGTGTCCTGCGACACAGTCACTTAGTCTACACTTTGTTTCCCCAGTGTAGAGGAGACCACATTATGAGCAGCGAATGCAGTAAACTAGATTGAGTGAAATGCAGGTAAAGTGCTGCTTCACCTCGAAGGTATGTTTGGGCCCTTGGATACTGAGAATGGAGGAAGTAAATGGGCAGGTGTTATAACTTCTGCGGTTGCAGAAGAAGGTGCCTTGGGACTGTGAGGGTGTGTTGGAAGTGAAGGAGGAATGGACTAAGGTGTCCCAGAGGGAACAGTCCTTGTGAAAAGCTGACAAGGGCGGGGAGGGGAATATGTGTCTGGTGGTGGTATCCAGCTGGAGATGGCGGAAATGACAACTAATGATCCTCTGGATGTGAATGCTGGTGGGATGGTAGGTGAGGACAGAGGAGACCGTATTACTATTTTTGGGAGGGAAGAGAGGGGTTGAGGACTGAAGTTCAGGAAATGGGTCGGACCTGGCTGAGGGCAGTATCAACTACGGTGGTGGGGAATCCTCGGTTGAGGAAGAAGGTGGATATTTTGGAGGCCCCCCTCGTTGAAGTTGGCATTATCAGAACAGATAAAACATAGACGGAGGAACTGAACTAACGGAATAGAGTCTTTACAGGAAGCAGGGTGTGAGGCCATATAATCCAGGTAACTGTGGGAGTTGGTAGGTTTGTAGTGGATATTAGTGGCCAGCCCTGTCCCCAGAAATGGAAACAGAGGTGTCGAGGAAAGGAAGGGAGGAGTCAGAGATGGACCAGGTGAGGTGACAGAGGGGTGGAAATTGGAAGTGAAATTGGTAAACTTTTCCAATTCTGATTCAGAGAAGGAAACAGCACTGATGAGATCACTCCGATTACTTGGAATTGCGGTAGCGCACAAACCCACAGCTACACTATGACAACTACTGATAAGAACAAAGGGTCCCATATCCACAACTAACAGGACCAACATTATATATAAAATCCCATGTAAGGACTGCCACAAACACTACATCAGACAGACCAGGAGAAAACTAGGTATCAGGGTACATGAGCACCAACTAGTAACCAAGAGACACGACCAACTATCACTCATTTCCATACACGCAGACAAAGAAGGCCACCAATTCGACTGGAACAATGTAACCATCCTAGGTCAAGCCAACCAAAGACATGCATGGGAATTCCTAGAGGACTGGTACTCAGCCCAGAACTCCATCAATAAACATGTGGAAATAGAGCCCATATACCAACCACTACAAAGCAGAACCGGAAATGAGGCCAACCACTACATCAAACTGGACCACATAAATAACAAGCAGGACAGACCAACAACGCTGATGATGTTCCCTAGTATGGTGACGAAACGTTTGCAAACCAACCTACCTGCTTGACAAACAAATCAATGACCTCATTCACAATTCAAGCTACAAGACTTCTCAAAAACTTTAGATGAGACCATTGATATACTGGAGAAAGAGTTGTGTTTGGGTGCCGGAATACGACTGGATAAAGGAATGTCCCACATACCCCACAAAGAGACAGGCATAACTGGAGCCTATGTGAGTACATATGGCCACATCTTTGACCTGAAGAAAGTAAGAAGTGTTAAAAGAGAAGTTGTTCTAAGTGAGGATGAGCTCGGCCAGGCGGAGGAAGGTTATGGTGGATGGGGACAGTTCGAGCCTTTTTTCCAGGAAGAAGTGAAGAGCCCTGAGACCATCCTAATGGGGGATGGATGTGTAAAGGGATTGCACATCCATGGTAAAGAGGAGATGGCTGGAGCCCACAAACTGGAAATTCTGAAACTGGCGTAAAGCAGCAGAGGAATTCTAGACATAAGTGGGCAGTGACTGGTCAAGGGGAGGAAAAACTGAGTCAAGGTCAGAAGAGATGAGTTCTGTGGGGCAGCAACAGGCAGAACCAATAGGTCTGCCCAGGCAGTCCTGTTTGTGGATTTTGGAAAAGACGTAGAAGTGAGCCATGGGGCTTTGGGAGACTGTCAGCTTGCAGGCAGTGGAGAGGAGATCACCAGATGAAATGAAGTAGTGACCGTTGTGGACACAGTAGCCTGATGTTCCATGGTGAGGTCATGGTTCCGGGGGAGATAGGAAGAGGTATTTGAGAGCTGGCCCTTAGCCTCTGCAATGTAGAGATCAGTCTGACAGACAACAACAGCATTCCCTTGTGAACAGGCTTAATTACAAACTCAGGGTTGATCTGAGAGCACGGAGTGCAGTCAGTTTATGGAGAGATAGGTTAGAATAGGTGAGAGGGCAGAGAAATTGAGGCGACCAATGTCATTGTCGGCGGATTTCAATAAACAAACAGGTAGAGTGCAGATAAAAGGCCAGAGGGAGGGAGTGTTGGAGGCAGGCAAAGGGGTCTTTGGGATGGGGAGAGGACTCTTATCCAAAAAAATGGGCTTGGAGGCAAACGTGACAGAAGAAGAGTTCAATGTAATGTCGTACCCGAAATTCATTCAGGTGGGGATGCACAGGGATAAAACTGAGACCTTTGTTGAGTACAGAACGAGAGCAGAAGGTCAGAAGGGATGTTAAATAGACAACAAGAGAAGGAGTTGGAATTGTTCATTCCTGTCTTGTGCAAAAATAAAATGCGGATGGTGGCCTGATCATGGCTATCAAGGAAAATTAGGGATAGTATTAGATCCAAGGAAGGAGCAAACAAATTGGGGGGAAAAAGAGCAGCAGGATTGAAGATTGATTAGATTTCAGTAGAGGGGGACAAAGGGGTTGATGAAGAGGGGAATTGAGTATGAGGGGGAATATAGAAATTGATTGTGTAAACCTTGTAAAATTAGCTGAAGAGAAGCGTTTAGTCAAGACAAATGTAGGTCCCTTTCAGTCAGAAATGGGGAAGCTGTAATGGGAATTCTGTCTTCACAAAGAGGAATGCAAATAACGTATAAAAACATCAGGGAACATAGGGTCTAGTGAGTGAGGATTTGAAGGAAATTGGTATTATTAGGAATTAATTTTGGGAAAATTGATGTGACTAAAGACCAATAAATTCCCAGGGTCCAACAATCTACATCCTAGAGTAATTAAGGAAGTGACCCTAGAATTTGTGGATGCATTCGAAATTCAACTATGCAAGATACATTTAATCTTTCAAGATTTTGTAAATTCTGGAATACTTCCTACAGATTGAAGGGTAGCTAATGTCATCCCATTATTTCATAAAGGAAGTAGAGAGAAAGTAGAGAATGATAGACTGGTTAGCCTGAGATTTGCGGTAGGGAAAATGCTAGAGTCAGTCATAAAAGATTTAATAACAGAGCAGTTGGAAAACAGTGATAGGATCAGAGAGCGTCAGCATGGATTTATAAAAGGGCAATCATGCTTGAAAAATGTACTGGAATTTTCTGAGAATGTATTTAATAAAGTTGATAAGGGGGAGCCGATAGATGTGATTTATGAGGACTTTCAGAAGGCTCTATAGAATGCCCCACATAAGGGATTATCATGTAAAATTAAATCTCATGGAATAGGGCCAGTGTACTGATATGGATTGAGAACTGATTGGCTGACAAGAAACAGAGTAGGAATAAATAGCACTTTTTCCCAGAGACTGGCTGTTACTAGTGGGTTCAATACTTGGACCCCAGTTATTCACAATATGTATAAATGATTTAGGTGAGGGAGCTAAATGTAATATCTTCAAGTTTGCAGATGTTCAGACAGGAATGGAAACTAATTATGTTACCTTTGATTCTGTGACCCATATGAATAGTTTACCTTTCTCATGGATATAGTCACCCATTCTCCAGACCTCTCAGTTCAACTGAGATCCAGAGATGGGTCTGCTGTTCTTTAAGTTTTTGGCCTACTGCCAATTATGACTTTTTAAGGTAAGCATAGATCAGTAAAACCTCACATTTGATTTGGTTATCATCAGGATTGTTCGCCAGTTCCTTTTTATTTATCTTGCTTTGTCTGTGCAGGGAGTCGGGTTTACCAGACTGATTCTTGGGAAAGCAGGACTGATGTTTGAAGAGAGACTGGATTAGTTAGGACTATATTCAGTGGAGCTGAGAAAAATGAGGGGGATCTCATAGTAATCTAAAATTCCAAGACTGCATGAAACACAAAGGGTTTGAATGGTACAGGTACAACAGCTACTGTAATTGAGAAGGCAACTACAATTTTGGCCTACATTGCTAAGGGGTTGGAATTTAAAAATAGAGAATTCTTGTTACAACTCTACAGGATGTTGGTGAGATGGCACCTAGAGTGTTGTATACAGTTTTGGTCCCGCTCCCCCCCCAAAAAAAAATGAAATACAGGCTTTGGAGGCAGTTCAAAACAGAGTTTTGAGGCTGATCCCTGGGATGAAGTGGTTGACTTTTTAACAATGCCTAAATAGGTTAGGACTTTGTTCATTGCTTCCAGGAATGTGTGATGATCTTATTGAAACATACAAGATTCTGAGGGGAACTTTACAAGGTCGATTTTGGGAAGATGTTTCCACTTGTGGGGAACTTTGGACTGGAGAATATGGAATAAGGGGACATTCATTTAGAACTGAGATACGAAGCAATTTTTTCTCCCAGAGGACAGTGAAGATCTTGAATTCTCTACCCCAAAGAGTCGTGAAGGCTAAGTTACTGGAAGTGTTTAAAGAGGCTGTAGGTTGATTATGGAAATATCAAAGAGTTAAGGTCTATGATGAGCCAGCACAAAAGGGGTGTTGCGGCCTGGGGCAGATCAGCTATAGTGTTATAGAATGACAAGGCTGCAGGGCTAATTGGTGTACTCCTGCTCCTTTTTCTTAACATTTCTATTCAAAGAACTGTCCAAGTTAAATGCGCACTGCTGTCCTTCCGCTGAAATCCAGTAATCTTTCAAGTATTTAGTACATTCCCTATTTGAAAGTTGCCATTGAATCTGCAGCCATAGTCCTTTCAGTCAGTGCACCATGACAACTGGATGAGCAACCAAAGTTATTCTCATTTTTGCACTGGCTATTTGATTACCTTGAATCGGGTCATGTCTTTGCTCCCAGAGAAAATCATTCTGAAACAGAGACATTAACGGTGTAACATTCATCACAAAGCTTGGATTCATGTAGTTGTTTTGCATGGTGTGATACGTATAATACATATTTAGGTGATATATGACAATTCTACATTTACCAGCACAAGTATGAACAAATCAACAATTTTTTTTAAAAAAACCTTATGACAGAGTTACTCCTGACTACCTCTAACCTTTCATTAAGGTGTAACCCTAATGAGAGGCCCCCATTATGGATACTAACTTCATTTGCATGAATAGCACAGACAGCCCTCCTAGGTGGTATTAGCCGGTTTTATTTATTCATTAATGGAATGTGGGCATCACTGGTTGGGCTAGCATTTATTGCCTATCCCTAACTTCTGCCTTTAGTTCCAGTTAGACATTGAGATGTTCCGAGCCCTATGTACAGTGACAATGAGGAGACGCAGGGGCAGCTATTAATCAAGAATATTCAGCATGGTTTTGTTAAGGGGAGGTCATGTCTGACCAAATTAACTGAATTTTTCAGAGATAACCAGGTGTATTGATGAGGGCAGTGAGTTTAACATATTCTACTTGGACTTCAGCAAGGCTTTTCACAAGATCCCACATAGGAGACTGATAGCGAAGGTAACAGCCTACAGGATCCAAGGAAATTTGGCTGATTAGATACAGAATTGGCTAAGTAGCGGGAAGCAGAAGGTGATGGTTGAGGATTTTTTGATGACTGGAAGCCTGTGTTCATTGGGGTTCTGCAGAGATCAGTTTTAGGGTCAATGCTTTTTGTGGTTTATACAAACAATTTAGACCTGAGTGTAGGAGGATTGATCAGTAAGTTTGTGATTGATGTCAGAATTAGTGATAAGTAGTATGGATTACAGGTAGATATTGAAGGACTGATCAGGTGAGCTAATAGGTGGCAAATGGAATTCAATTCGGGTAAGTGTGAGATGATGTACTTGAGCAGGGCAAACAAGACAGGGGAATGTATGATGAATGGAAGGACCCTGGAAAGCACCGAGAATCAGGGAGAACTTGGTGTGCATGTTCAGCAGTCCCTTAAGGTAGCAGGACAGGTAGATAAAGTGGTTAAGAAGGCATATGGGATACATGCCTTTATTAGCCAAGGCATAAAGTTTAAGAGTGAGGAGTAGATGCTGGGAATGTTGATTAGGCCACAGTTAGAGAATTCTTTGCAGATCTGGATGCAGTTGTACATTTTACGAGAGATGTGTTTGCACTGGAGGGGTCCAGAGGAGATTTACCAGGATGTTGCCTACTGGAGAGTTTTGGTAATGAAAAGAGATTGGATAGACTAGCAGAGGAGAGGGGATACATGATTGAGATGTATAAAATTATGAGAGGTGTAGACAGGACAGAATTAAAGAAACGTATCCCCTTGGTGGATGGATCAATGACCAGGGAGCATAGATTTAAGTTAAGGAGCAGGAGGTTTAGAGAAAATGTGAGGAATACACCTGAGTGTGGTTGGAATCTGGAACTCGCTGCCTGTAAGGATGGTAGAGGCAAAAACCCTCATAACACTTAAGAAGTATTTAGCTGTACACTTGCAATGCTAAGGCATAGAAGGCTATGGGTCAAGTGCTAGCAAAATGGGACTACAATAAAGAGATGGTTGTTTTAGACCACCGCGGACACAATGGGCCAAAGGGCCTTTATCTGTGCTGTAGACTCAATGACTCCAGGCAGGGTAAATGCAGGAAGGATGTTCCTGATCATCAGGGAGCCCAGAACCAGGGGTCACAGATAGACTAAGGATATGAGTTAAGCCATTTAAGACTGAGATGAAGGAATGTTTCTTCACCTAGAGAATAGAGAGCCTGTGGAATGCTGTCACAGAAAGTGATTGAAACCAAATGTTTTCAAGGTGGAGTTAGATGTAGTTCTTCGGGTAGAAGTGATCAAAGGGTATGGGAAGAAAGTGGGAACATGATATTGAGTTGGATCATCGGCCATGATCATATTGAATGGTGGAGCAGGCTTGAAGGGTTGAATGGTCTACTCCTGTTTTTATTTTCCATGTTTAAAACCTTAATTCTTAAAATGAATAGTTATATCCTAAAACATATGAATTATGAACTAAAACAGAAGTTGTTGGAAAAGCTCAGCAGGTCTGGCATCATCTGTGAAGAAAAAGTCAGCATTAACATTTTGGGTCTGTTGAAGAAGGGTCACTGGACCCGAAACATTAACTCTGATTTTTTTTCTTCACAGATGCTGCCAGATCTGCTGAGCTTTTCCAGCAACTTCTGTTTTTGTTTCTGATTTACAGCAGCTGCAGTTCTTATTTGAATCATGAACTAGTTTTTTTGCAGTGCCTCCCTGCAGGAAAGAGTGAACTAAGTGAAAAACAAACCAAGTTAAAATATTCAGAGATAGTGGGAACTGCCAATGCTGGAGAATCTGAGATAACAAGGTGTAAAGCTGGATGAACACAGCAGGCCAAGCAGCATCAGAGGAGCAGGAA
>NC_063337.1:34097689-34138995 GCF_021869965.1 Rhincodon typus | reverse complement strand
ATCTCTTTGCTTTCAGTTAGTTTTCCTGATTTGTATATTTTCTTTACTTGTGCATAACCTGAAATAGATCAATAGATTTTTTTTATTCATTCATGGGATGCGCATATTGCTGGCTTGGCAGTATTTATTGCCCGTCCCCAGTTGCCCTTTGGAAGGTGGTGGTGAGCTGTCTTCTTGAACCGCTGCAGTGCATGAGCTGTAGGTAGACCCACGATACTCTTAAGGAGGGAATTACAGGATTTTAACCCTGTGACTGTAAAGGAATGGTGATATATTTCCAAGTCAGGATGATGAGTGGCTTGGAGGAGATCTTGCAGGTGGCGGTGTTCCCATGTAACTGCTGCCCTTGTCCTTCTAGATGGTAGTAGTTGTGAGTTTGGAAAGTGTTGTGTAAGGATCTTCGGTGAATTTCTGTGCTGCATGTTATTGAAGCTGCAACTGAGTGTTGGTCGTGGAGTAACTGAATGCTTGTGGATGTAGTGCCAAGCAAGTGGCTGGTTTGTCTTGAATGATGTCAAGCTTCTTGAGTGTTGTTTGAGCTGCACTCATTCAGGCAAGGGGGAAGTATCCCATCACGATCCTGACTGTGGCTTCTTTCTGGTGGACAGGCTTTGGGGTGTCAGGAAGTGTGTTACTTGTTGCAATATTCTTAGCCTCTGATTTGCTCTTGTAGCCAGTGTATTTATAGGGTGAGCCCAGTTCAGTTTCTGGTCAATGGTAACTCCCAAGGTGTTGATAGTAGGGGTTTAAGTGATGGCAATCCCATTGAATGTCAATGGATGATGATTAGATTGTCTGTCTGTTGTTGGAGATGGTCATTGCTCTGGTATTTGTATGCTGCGAATGTTACTTGCTACTTTTCAGCCCAAGCCTGGATATTTTCCAGGTCTTGTTGCATTTGAAAATGAACTGCTTCAATATCTAAGAAGTATTGCGTGGTGGCCACCATTATGCAGTTGTCAGTGAACATCCCTACTTCTGATCTAATAATGGAAGGAAAGTCATTGATGAAGCACTGAATATGGTTGGGCATGGGACATTACCGTGGGGAACTTCTGCTTGACTGATCTCTGACAGCTATAACCATCTTCCTATGTGCCAAGTATGACTCCAACCGTCAGAGAGCTTTCCCCTGTTTGTCATTGACTCCAGTTTTGCTAGGGTTCTTGGTCAAATGCAGCCTTGCTGTCAAGAGCTGTCAGTCTCGCCTCATATGTGAAATTCAGTTCTTCCGTTCATGTTTGAACCAAGGCAGTACTGGGGTCAAGAGCTAAGTAGACCTGATGGAACCAAAGTGAGTGTGAGTGAGCAGGTTATTGCTGAGCAGGTGCTGCTTTAAAGCGCTGTTGATGACACTTCCATCACTTTTTCTGATGATCGAGAATGGACTGATGGGGCAGTAATTGGCCAGGTTGGATTTGTCCTGCTTTTTGTGTACAGGACATTCTTGAACAATTTTCCACATTGTTAGCTAGATGCCAGTGTAGTAGCAGTACTGGAAGAGCTATGCTAGGGATTGGCAAATTCTGGTCTTTGGTATTATTGCTTTAATGTTTCAGGGTCCATAGGCTTTGCAGCATCCCGTGCCTCCGTCCATTTCTTAATATCATGCCGAGTGATCAAATTGGCTGAAGACTGGCATCTGTGGGACCTCTCAGGGATGCCAAAACAGATCATCCACTGGGCTCTCCTGGCTGAATGCTTAAGCTGTATCTTCTGCACTGGTATGATGGGCTCTTCCATCATCGAGGATGGAGATATTTGTGGAGTCTCCTCCTCCAGTGAGTTGTTTAATTGTCCACCACCATTCACATTTGGATATGATAGACTGAAGATCTTAGTTCTGATGTGTTGGTTGTGGCGTTGCATAGCTGTCTCTGTCACTTGCTTAATATACTGTTTGGCGGCTTCACTAGGTTGATGCCTCATTTTTAGGTATGCCTATTGCTGCTCCTGGCATGTCCTCCTGCCCTCTTCATTTAATCAGAGTTGATCCCCTGACTTGATCCCATGGCAGATATGCTGAGTCTTGAGGTTATAGATTGTATTCTAGTACAATCCAGCTGCTATTTTGGCCCACAGCCCCACATGGGTGCCCATTCTTCGGTTCCTAAGTCTGTTTGAAGTTTGTCCAATTCAACACAGTGATAGTGCCACACAACACGATGGAAAATATTCTCAATGTGAAGTTGGGACTTCGTCACCACAACGACTGTGCAGTGGTCACTCTTACCGATACTGTCATGGACAGATGCATCTGCAGCAGGCAATTTGGTGAGAATGAAGTTAAGTATGTTTTTCCCTCTTGTTGGTTCCCTTACCAACTGCTGCAGACCTAGTTTAGCAGCTGTGTCCTTTAGGAGCCAAGCAGTTCGACCAGTGGTACTGCTGCTGAGTTACTCTTGGTGGTGTGCATCAAAATGCCCCAGCCAAAGTACATTTTGTGTCACCTTAAGTGTTTCCTCCAAATGTTGTTCAGCATGAAAGAGCACAGAGTCATCAGCCAAGAGAGGACAGTACATGATAATCAGAAGGAGGTTTTCTTGCCTTTGTTTGACCTGATGCCATGAGACATCTTGGTATCCAGAGTCAATGTCGAAGACTCCCAGGACAAGTCCCTCCTGACTCCATTACCACAGTACTGCCACCTCTGTTGAACCCATCCTGCTGGTGAGACAGGACATACTCATGGACGGTATGATTCTGTGAGTGTGAATATGTCGGACTGTTGTTTGACTAGTTTGTGAGTCAGCTCTCCCAATTTTGTCACTAGCTCCCAAATGTTAGTAAGGATAACTGTGCTGCATCAACAAGGCTGCTTTTTTGTCATTGTTGTTCCCAGTGCCTAGGTCAACACTAGGTGGTCTTTCCAGTTTCATTTATATTTTAAGACTTTGTAGTGATTGTTCCAACTGAGTGGCTTGCTGAACCATTTCAGAGAGCAAAGTCCACATTGCTGTAGGCCAGACCAGGTAAAGCTGGTAGATTTTATTCCCTAAAGGATATTAGTGGATAAGATGGGTTTTCCAACAATCAACAATGGTTTCATGGTAATCATTGAATTCTTAATTCCAGGTGCTTCATTGAATTCAAATTCCATCATCTGCCATGGCAGGATTTGAATCCTGGTACCCAAAACATTACTTAAGTTCCTGGATTAATAGTCCAGCAATAATGGCACTAGGCCATTACCTCCCCTATAGTTAATAGAATCATAGAATCCCTGCAGTGTGGAAGCAGGCCGTTCGGCCCATTGAGTGCACACCAATCCTCCAAAGAGCATCCCACCCAGATCCACCCCACTAACACTATTCCTGTAACTCTGCATTTCCTATAGCTAATCTCGCCTGCTCATCTCTGGACACTATGAGCAACTTAACATGCCAATCCACCTGTCCTGCACATTTTTGGACTGTGGGAGGAAACCAGACCACCCAGATGAAACCCACATAGATGTGGGGAAAATGTGCAATCTCCATGCAGACAGTCAACTGACGCTGGGATTGAACCCAGGACCCTGGTGCTGTGAGGCAGCAATGCTAATCACTGAGCCACCATGCCACCCTGTTAGTACTGTAATGAAATATTCAGTACAAAAATTACGAGTCACATTTTAGTTCATATAATTTTTTAAGGATATGGAAATAACCAATGTATTCTGAAAAGAACATATTGAAGTACATATGTTGAAAACTGTTTAAACTAAATAACCTTGTTACTCATTACAGCATGCCACCTTCTCAGATGATGGAATACTATACTTCTGCCGGTCCTCCTCTGCCTCCTCCTGGTCCATTAATTCCTTCAGCACAAACTGCCTTTGTCAGTCCTGTCCAAGTGCCTACTCCTTCAGCTTCCCATCCTGCATCAATGATGGGGGTTGCATATACGTCTTCCCCAACCCTATCTGGAGCAGTTCCTCCATCCGGTCCCCCTGGACCACCACCACCTCCTCCACCTCCAGCTCCACCAGCACCACCTTCTTCCCTTGCTTCTTCACCAATGCACTGTCAGCTTGTTGTTGAAAACAAAAGGTATGAATCAGCAGGCACACCTCTCAATGATGCCAGAAGTGACCTTCTTGCTGCTATTCGTATGGGTAAGTAATCAACGTGCAGAATTTTTTCTTTTTTGCTCTCGCAGGAAGCTGGTACAGGCATGATGGGCTGAATATTTTCGTGTGTTGGAAGCATTCTATGTTTCTATTTTTTAACATATTTGATCACTGAAGTGAGAGAGTAGTAAATATATAGCAGAAGAGCTTGGCAACTCTAAAACAGCAACATAAGATATTTTTAACTGGATGAAGCCATATGATTTATAATTATTCTTTTCTTACTGTTAGAAAGGCACAACTGACAACCACCATGTGGAAAGAACCTTGCAAAGACTGATAATGTGCCACTTAACAGAATGGATAATCTATGTAATTTTCTTAGACATTCAACCATTCAGAGTTCAATCAGCACCCATCTCTCATACAGTACAAATGTTCTTTTCATAGACTTGTAGGTGTTTATAGTGCAGAAAGAGACCATTCACCCTGTCGTGTCCATGCTGGTCAAGTAGATTTAACTAACTAATACCATTTCCCAGCTGACAAGCCCATATTCGTTGAAATTGTGGCACCACAAGTGAATGTCTAAATACTGATTAAACGTTGTAAGATTTTTTGACCCAACACTTTTTCAGGCAGAGAGTTTGAGACTCCCATCATTCTCTAAGTGAAAAATAATTGTCTTCAGCTGCCCTTTTACAGCAAATCTCTCCTTCTCCCTTATTATTATATACTATACTAATGGAAAAAAAGTCTTCCTATTCACCCTTATAGGACTCTTATAATCTTATACACCTCAATCAGATTCCCTCTCAACCTTGACTGCTCCAAGTAAAACAACCTCAGCTTTCCAATCTTTCCTCATAGCTCATATCCTCTAGTCCAGGCAGCATCCTAGTAAATCTGCTCTGTACTCTCTCTAAAACAATCGTATCCTTCCTTTAATGTGGTGATCAGACCTGCATGCTGTACTCTAGCTGTGGCCTAAGTAATGTTTTATACTGTTCCAGCATAACCTCCTTGCTTTTGTGTTCAATGCCTCAGCTAATAATGGCAAGTATCCTATATACCTACTTAATCACATTATCAATCTGCCTCGCGATCTTCAGGGATCTGTGCACATGCACATCAAGGCCACTTCTGCCACCTACAATCCGAACCCACAACCAAAGATATATTTCCCTCCCCACCCCTATCTACCTTTTGTAGGGACCTCTCTGCGACTCCGTTGTCCGCTCCACACTCCCCACTAGCCCCACCACCCCTGGCACCTTTCCCTGCAACCGCAAGAAGTGCTACACCTGTCCCTACACCTCCCCCCCTCACCTCCATTCAAGGCACCAAACAAACCTTTCACATCAGACTGAGGTTCGCCAGCACATCTGTCAATGTGGTCTATTGCATCGGCTGCTCCCGATGTGGCCTCCTCTACATCAGTAAGACCAAGCGGAGGCTTGGAGACTGCTTTGTAGAGCACCTGCGCTCTGTTTGCAACAAACGACAATACCTTCTGGTCACGAACCATTTCAACTCTCCCTCCCACTCCCTGGATGATATCTTCATCCTGGGCCGCCTCCTGTGTCACAATGACGCCACCTGGTAACTGGAGGAGCAGCACTTCATATTCCAACTTGGGAGCCTACAGCCCAATGGCCTAAATGGGGAGATTTTGAAGCTGGTAAATTCCACACCTCCAGCCTCATCCCACGACAAACCCTCCCTCTCATCCCCGCTTCCTTGACCTGACACAACCTGTCCATCTTCTCTTCCACCTATCTGCTCCTCCCACCTCACTGACCAATCCCCACCACTGCCTACCTGCACTCATGTATCACCATCCCAACTACCCTCCCCAGCCCCACCCCTCCTCTATTTATTTCTGAGCTCCCTTCCCCCTCCCCCATTTCTGAAGAAGGGTCGTGACCCAAAATAGCAACTTTCCTGCTCCTCTACTGCTGCCTGGCCTGCTGTGTTCCTCCAGCTCCACACTGTGTTATCTCTGACGCCAGCATCAGCAGTTCTTACTATCTCTGTCTAATCTTTAGTACTTGCTACGGTCATGTGTAATCCCTTGTCTTGTTGGTCCTCCCCATCCCTTTCCCTTTCAGATTATGATTTCTTGTGAATTGCCCCAGTAAGTGTCAGACAAAAAGCTTTGCTTGAATGTACATTTTAAAAACTCTGTTTCTTATTATAATTTTTCATCTTCAAACCTGAATTGTTATTAATGGTTATAAGTCTAGGTAGACAGAGTGCCTCGCTAAGATATTTTAGTTTCCTGCTGTAAAATTCATGATTATTGAATGTAATTTATAGAAATCACCAGATGGTCCAGCCTTTCCAAATGTTTCAATAATTGAAAAAATGTATTCTGTCTGGAGTGTGATGTTTGACTTGCTAAATTCAGTTATTTTGAAGAATCAAGCAGGTTAGCTTTGACCTACTTTGGCCTGTTGCTAAACATAGAATCGGTTGCCTGTGATTCAGCATGCCATCACTGTTTTTTAAAGTAATCTTGGAATTTTACTGATATCAACTTTCTTACTCTAGGTATTCAATTGAAAAAGGTTCAAGAGCAACGTGAGCAAGAAGCTAAGCGAGAGCCAGTTGGGAATGATGTAGCAACTATTCTGTCGCGACGTATTGCTGTGGAATATAGTGATTCAGACGATGATTCAGAGCTTGATGAGAATGATTGGTCAGATTAACTTTGATGCTTCAGCGATGCTAATATTTGAAAATGAAATCAAAAACTAATATGGAATAAATCTGAAACAATTCCTTTACAATAATTTTAAATCGATTTTAGATGAAAAAGAAATAACTGAAGCTGTTACAAAAGTTAAAATGATTTTTTTAAAAAAAGTTAAACATATTGAATTATATAAATTCATCTCCCAGGAGTATTACTGCATACTTTAAACATTGTGGAAATATAACATTTCATTTACAAAGAGCGTGCTATGTAAAAGCAGATTAAGTAGTCCATATCTAGTGCCAATTAATATGGCATTTCATTATTTGGATCACTGTTATTGGAAGTAAATCATTAGCCTATTGAGTATTTTTGACTCAGTGCTCATGAAAGTGAAAGTGTCCTTTCTTTTGGCCAACTGGATGTCATGAACTGTGACTTCTTGGATCAAAATGCTTAAATATCCTTCAAACTGAACCCTTGAGAAACATGGATTTGTAAAGTTTCTATTTCCATGACATGAAATCTATAGGAGTACACCTTGCTTATCTAAATCCAGAGAATTTTAGCAAAAGTCACCATAGTCTTACCTGACCTCAGGACTACTCTCTCGTTAGAAAGATGACTGGTGGTGGTTTTAGCTACAGGTCATCACACCTCAGGCAAGGGGAGAGATTAAGAAGGAAAATTCTTCATGGTAACCACAGCCACTGTGGGAATTGAACCTACTCTGTTGGCATCAGTTTACATCACAAACTAACTGAACTTTAGTACAATTGGCAAGAGCAACAGATTAGTGATCCTACTTCCCACCTCCCCAGCTAGCCAACATAAATACTTATAAGTATGAAGAAGCCACTGCTTAGGATAGCCTGTCCTGCTGGGACTATCCTGTTTTATGAATATTATTGTGGTTTGTGGGCTTATTTGGAACTAAATGAGAATCACAAATCAACCCCACTTGTCCAATCAGTGAAATAGCCTTGCTTGTGAATTAACACCTGAGCCCTGGAATTCTATGGATGTGCTGGTTCAAGTATTAAACCAGTGACATTTCATGATATTTCATTTCTCATCCACTTCTTGGACTCAGAAACACAACTTATTACTCTTTGCCCAAGAAGTATACTCACTAGCCGAACTGGAAGTAATTTATTAAATCCTGGCAATCATCATCCATTTTGTGTAAACTTAGAATATGATAACTGCAAAACAGCGAAATATGAAATTAAGCCACAGTTAAGACATACAGCATAATTAGTTATTGAATACACCAGTTTTCTTTTGAGATGAGGATTGAAGTATTACCCATATAAACTATCATAAATTGAAATAAATTGTGACTGAATACTGCATAGAATGTTAGACTATTCTAATAATGTTTAGTATTTCTATGAAGTAGTCAGTAGATATATCGTAGACAGCTCAATTTATTTTCTTTTCTGTATGCATTACTATAGGTATATTTGTAACCAGTTCAAGTAATCACATGTATTTGGTATTATTTGTTTTAATATTTTTGTAGTTATACTCAATTTTAAAATAATGTAAAAGAATAACCTTGTGTAACGTACCTTATGCTTGATTTGTTTCATACTGAATTTTCCTTTAAAGCAGTTTTTTCTATTCTTTACTGTATATGAATGTGTAAAATTATAACGCTGGAAATTATAAAAGTGAAGTCAAATAAACTAAACCCCAACTCAAAACATTTATTCCTAGTGTTTTGAATTTCATTAAAACACCTTATCAACATAATATTACCAACAAGGTAATCATCTCTTGTAGCTATATATAGCCTTTAGGACTGTAACTGATCCAGTGGATCAATTGTACTGTCAGAGTTTTGGAAGAACAGAACTTCTGCTTTTTGGGTCTTTTTGTGATCAACCAAAAATCCCAAGAACAAAGACATTCACTGTTACAGGGCAACCACTTCCTGCACCCCATGTTTGAATGACATTAAATTGATCGGGGGTAGCTTGCAATTTGAATATGGCGCAGTGATGCCCACATAAATTGCTTTATGGCATGTTTACTTCTTGATGCATGGGAACTTGTCTCTGGTTAGATCTGATGGAAGGCACAGATGCCTGCCATGCACATCTGCCAGTTGACTTTGCAGTGAGATTAGAGTCTGCCTCCTGAATCAGAAGTTCTTGATTCATTGAAGAAATAACTAATTTTCTTTTTGCTCTGCCCCAAATGCATCCCCATTACAGCATAACATTTCAAAACGTTTTCTGAGATTTTTACTTTGAGGTATTTGTTTTGTAACATGTACCTTAGCCAATTTGTGATTTTGGGAAAACAGAATAGTGCCAGCCTTCGATCCATAATAGCATTCTCCACTTTGAGTCAGAAGTTTGTGTGTTTAGTCATTGACTTTATCTGATAATCTGTGCAATCCTGAATGAGATGCCAGCTTTAAGATGAGGTGAAACGTAGACTCCTCCTGTATTCACCTCTCAGGTGAATATAAAATATCCCACAACACCTTTTTGATGAAAATCAGAGGATTTCCTCTGAAACCCTGGCCAACATTTATCCTCAACCAGCATCATTAAAGCAGTTTATTGATCATTTCTCATAGTAGTCTTGGGTAGTCTGGTGTACAAATTGGCTGTTGTGTTTTCCTACATTAAATAAAAGTGCTTAATTAGTTGTGAAGGTTTTTGTGAAGTTAAGTGCTATGAAATTGAACACTAAATCACTATTAATGAAACCAATTGTAAGTGACTGGGTTATGTGATGAAATTACTGCACCTATCATAGGAAAAATAGTTTGAAATTGTAATTTGAGCATCTTGGAAAAATCCATTTATGAGTCTCATTGAAATGGAGCAACAAAATTTAAACATTTACAGATTTACAACATTAATTAACTTTTAAATTGTAAATGGGTCTTCACTGGTGTCATTCCATTGCTTGCATTATTTGGTTTCCTACCCTGACTTTAGCACCTGCAGATTGCTAGTTCTCCTTTTCTGGCATTGTGATTTTTTTCTCTCTATTTGTTGCTTGAATCCTCCCTTGTTTCGCATTTTCTTTGTCAGGTTTGGTATTTCTGTGTTCATTACTTTTGCCTTCTCAACAGATGCTACATCTTGTAATGTAAGTTCCTAAAAAAATGCTTGGTCTCCTTGCTGTCCCTTTAAGAAGTCTTGCAATTCCATCAACACCTTTCTTACACATTCCATTTTATGCCTTGTCTTACGCCTGTGCTTTCATCTCAATATTGTGCCTTTTTGCCATCACCTTCACATCCTTTCACCCCTGTCCATCTTGTTTTTGTGACTTGATTTCCTCCTGTTTGTCTATCCATCAATCTTCAAGCCTCTTTCACTTGCTGAATTATCCTGTACTCGGAACCATAAAATGCTTATAGCACAGAAAGAAACTGTACCTATCACTGTCCCCTGGGAAATCCATAATATGCATTTGTCCAGTCCAAAAAACACTGTTGAACATTACTGGCTCCTGTGTCTGAGCTTATTTTGTGTCCAAACTGGCGCTGTCACTTTCCTTCTATGATCTCCAAACTTGTTGACAAGGTTGATATTTGGCATTTTATCAATTTTTTAAAAAAACATTTAGGGAATGTGAGCTTCATTTATTGCCCACCCCTAGTTGGCCTTGTGAAAATGGTAAATGAGCTGTCTTTTTGAACCGCTGCAGTCCATTTGGTGTAGGCATACCCACAATGCTGCTAGGGAGGGAGTTTCAGGATTTTACCCCAGCAACAATTTAGGAATGGCCAAAAGGTTCATAGGCAAGATAGTATATGGCGCGGAGGGGAGGTGATCTATATTTGCTTTCCTTTCCCTTCTAGATGGTAATGTTTGTGGGTTTAGATGGTGCTATCTAAGGAGCCTTGGTGAATTTCTGCAGTGCATCTTGTAGATAGTACACACTGCTGCTACCATGTGTTGGTGGAAAGAGTGAATGTTTGCATTGTGGTGCCAATCATTTGGGTTGCTTTGCCCTGGACAGTGTCAAAGCTGGAGTGTTGTTGGAGCTGTGCTTATCCAGGCAAGTAGGGAATATTCCATCACATTCCTGACTTGTGCCACGTACATGACATAAAGGACTTGAGTCAGAACATCGGATTTCCAGCCTTTGACCTGCTCCTTTAGTCAACGTCCTTATTAGCCTTTAAATCATTCAGTTTCTCTTCAGTGGTCGCCTCCAGGTTGTTCTTGCTTGGGGCTTCAGTGATGGTAATGCTATTAAATGCCATTGGTGATGGTTAGATTCTGTCATTGGTGATGGTCATTTTCTGGCACTCCTGTATCATGTATACTGCTTTGCCACATGTCAGCCCAAGCCTGAGTTTGTCCAGGTGTTCCTGTATTTGGGTATGAACTGCTTCAGTGTCAGTCATGAATGGTGGTTAACCTTGTGCAATCATCAGCGAACATCCCCACTTCTGACCTCACAACAGAGAAAAGATCATTGATAAGGTAGCGAAAAGCTTAGAACATTATCCTGAGGAACTTCTCCAGTGATGTCATGAAGCTGAGATGATTGATTTTCAAAAACCGTAACCATGTTTATTTTGTGCCAAGTATGACTCCAACTAATGGATAGTTTTTCCTTTGATTTCCATTGACTCCAGTTTTGCTAAGGCTCTTTGATATCATCCTTGGTCAAATGTGGTCTTGATGCCAAGGGTAGTCAATCTCACCTCACCTCTTGAGCTAAACACATTTGTTCATGTTGAACCAAGACTAGCAGCACATTCTGTACTATTACTGCAATATTGTCACAGGTCCATTGTACTTGCACTGACCAGTGCCTTTGCTCATTTCTTAATATCATGTGAAGTTTATCAGATTGGCTGAAGACTAACATTTGTGATGCTGGGCACTTCTGGAGAAGGTCAAGATGAGTCAACCACTTGGACTTCTGGCTGAAAATTGTTTTAAATGCTTCAGCCTTTTGCACTGATATGCTGGGCTTCCCTATCATCGAGGATGGGGATACTTGTGGAGCCTTCTTCTCTTGTGAGTTTAATTATCCAACACCACTCGTGACTGTATCTAGCAGGGCTGCAGAGCTTAGGTCTTATCTGTTGATTGCAAAATTTCTTAGCTACATCTTTAAAATTGCTGCTTATGCTGTTTGGCATGCAAGTAGTTCTAGCTTCACCTCATTTTTAGATATGACTGGTTCTGTTCCTGACCCCCCCACCTGCTCTCTCCATTGAACCAGGGTTGATTCCCTGGCTTGATGATAGTGGTAGAGTGGGGGGATAGGCTAGGTCATGAGGCTGCAGATTGTGTTGGAGTATGATTCAACTGCTACTGATGGCCACAAGTGTCTCATGGATGTCCAGTCTTGAGTTGCCAGATCAGGTTGAAATCTACACATTTAGCATTGTTTTAGTGCCACACAACATGTTAGAGGATATCCTCAGTGTGAAGGCAGGACTTAATCTCCAATTGGAGTGTTTGGTGGTTTTCAATTTCCTTCATTACTCCACATTTGTCTTAGCGACTCTTAATTTTGGCCCAAATGATCATTTACAGTACCTTTCTGATTAGAGATTAAGTCATTTGGCTTGTTGTTGCTGGACTTATCATTGCACCTTTTTGAGCAAGGGTCTAATGTTTATATTTTTCTAATCAACCTGTTCAGCGATATTATGAAGCGTCTCTGGAGCAGGTGGGTCTTGAAGCTGGGCCTCCTGGCTCAGAGGTAGGGACACTATCATTGTACCACAAGAGCCCTTCAGGTCTAGCATAATGTATTTATTTATTTGTTTTATATCCAAAAGTGCTCTTATACACAACAGAATATTTCTTTATCCATCACCAAATCAACTGTGGTATTTTTTCACCCATTAACCCCCATTAGAAAATTACCTGTGTTTTCAACTGAATAATTTATGTGAAGAACTTAAGGGCGGTGCGAATCATCAAACATTCAGAAGAGGAGGAGGAGACTAAATCACATTCAAGTTGGAAGGGGAGATAAAGCATTGTATCTCCCGCCATGCCCACCTCTGTTGAGGCTTCATGAATGTTGGTGGGCACCACATGCTCCACCTCCAAGAACACCTAAACACGAGTCTAATATTTATAATTTAAGTCCATTTGGCACCACAAGTGATTCTAAAGATTAAAAAAATGGAAGATTCAGGCCAACATCTCTGCAGTTTGAACTTTTATTTCGATAAACTCAATTCCAAATCACTTGGTTAACAAATTATTTGTGCCCTTGCTATTTTTTAATTCCTCTTCAGAGATGCTATTACATTACTCTGGATTTTTTTTAACACCGCCAAATTACCCGTTACAAATTAAAAGAGCAATGAACAAACACTACGCACCACCAGCAATGCTATAGTCACAAATATCAGGGAAAGAAAAGAAATTAAAATAGAATTGAAGGGAGTTGCACCCTTTCTTAAATATTTTTAATCAACCAGACATGTAATGCTACATCTATTGGAATGATGGGTTTTGAATCCAGACCTTCTGACTTGACTGTAGGGATAATAACACTGTGCCATAAGAGGCCTTTGCATTTTTTCATCTTGTTCAACAAAATCCAGAAGACTTTTCCACCCTTTCCTAGATAGTTTTAATCAACCTGTTCAGTGATGTTATATCACAGTAAGAATATAATCCTCTTGCTCCCAACACCATTACGTTACAATAGTCCAACACCAGGGAGCATTCATTTCTCTGTTATGTCAATAGTTTTAAAACTGTTTCTTTCCATTCCCTGTCTTGGGATTTTGATAGTCTCTTACATGATTAGTCACACAACTGAACTCAGGCTTTCTCAGCTACAAGTAATGCCCTCACAGTTGTAACTAAACACTTCTAGTCTGGAACTTTCAGCTAAAATTCTCACACTAAGGTAACCTATTTTCTAACTTTTCTAAACTAATTCCTTTCTTTAGAAGAACCTGTTTCACACATCTAAGTTCAGCCATAGCTTCTAAGAACTGAAAAAATTAAAAGCTTTTCAAGCTATGGATTTTTCCCTTAAGAATGAAAATGATTGACCCTTCTTTCTGAACACAAACTAATACTCATCAATGTTTATTCTATCTGCTTGAAAAATGCAAACCCAATACAAATAAATTCCCATTATCACCTTAAAGTCTCCCTTTCTCATACTGTTTAAAAAAAAAATCATGCCTCCAATAATACTGACAGGTTAATCATTAAACCTTCTCATTAATACAGACCAAAACACATATGCTACTAGCTCAAAATCCAAACTGCAACATAAATGATTTTTAAATATATATAAATCACACAGCTTACATCACAGTGCCTATCTAGATATTTCTGGATGTAAGATGTTCAGGAAAGAGAGAAAGCATGGTGGCAGTATTGATTAAGGATAATATTATAGCGCTGGAGACAAAGAATGTCATAATAGGGTCACGTTAGAAGATATTGTTTGAAGAAAAAACAACAGAATTTTTATCACATTTTTCAGTTTAAACAATACATCACCAACTAGTTCAAAAGATGTAGAGGAACAAACTTACAAAACAGACACCAAGAGGTACAAGAACAAAAGGATACTTATAAAGGAAGAGTTCAATTATCTGAATACAGAACAGGATAGTCATAGTGTACAAAACAAATAACTTTCTACATCAGTATGTTTCTAGTCTAACAAGAGGGAGAAATGCTGGATCTGCTTCTGGTGAATAAAATGAGACAGATGGATCATTACCAGCTGGAGAACACTTAAGGAACATTGAGCATCATAAAATTTAGGTTAGTTAGCAAGAGGACAAAGACTAATCCACAGTTAAATTTTTAATTAGGGGAAGATAAATTTTAATGAATTACTATGGCCCAGGTAAATTAAGATTAAAGATTGTCAGGCAAAATGAAAATAGAATATTGCTCAGTCTTGAAAGGGGAAATGGTTCATGTATAGAGGAGAAAGATAAAAAATTTGAAGTCAGAGCTCCCTGAAAGAATGGACCAGGGTGTCACTGAGAATGGCCCCTGCGGATTGCTGACGCTAGAGGGGAGGAGAAGATATATTTGATGGTGCCATCCTGTTGGGGGTGGTAGGAATGGTGGACAATGATCCTTTGAATGCGGAGACGAGTCAGGTGGAAAGTAAGGGCAAAGGGAACCTTATTGTTTGTCTAGGAAAGAGGGGAAAGGGTGAAGACTGAAGTGCTCGAGATGGTTTGGACGTAGTTGAAGACCCTGTCCATAATAATAGAGGGGGAATCATTGGCAGAGGAAAAAGGAAGTCATGTCAGAGTTCTAGTAAATGGTAGCTGACAGTGATCACTCATTGACCATAAATTTATTATTGGTCAAAACATCTGATTGCAGGTGCAAATGCAGCTTCTGTTTGTTTGTTTATTTTTTGCGTTGCCTGTTGCTGAATGAAAGTGAATGTTATCAACTATGTGAAAGCTTCCCAATACATGATGGTCCTGCATTAGACAATGAGAAGGCGGCACTCTGCTTTGGGGAAAGAGAATGGCTCTAAAATGGGAAGGGTAAGCTGTATATCTTATTTCTTAACTAACAGTAGATTTATGAATGTGCGCTTGTAATTGTAATGAGGTGTCAGCTGTGCTACCAATGTGCCCTGAGAAATGTTTGTTTTTGGTTCCCCTCCCACCACATACACAGTGAAGGACAGTCCCTGACTCACAGGGCTTGACTGGTGCAAGGCTGGGCTTTAAAACAGCTGCTGGTGCCAGCAATCCTGGGAGGTTCCAGCAATGGCGAAAGGGAAGGTTGGATGATCCAATCACTTATAGAGGTGTCGTGCAAAGTGATGAGATGAGTTTTGGAAAGTAGCATGAGAAATCACACTAGACCTGATGGAGAGAAATTGTCCGTGAAACTTACTAAAATTGATATTTAGCCAAGTTCTGGTGAAATTCAGCACATTGGTTTATATGCACAAGTTAGCTTCACTTGTTTTTCCAAGCAAACATCCCTTTGTACCCCAATTTTAAAGCACTGCCATAGTCTGAAGTACATAGTCTAATAAAGAAGATATGGTCTCTTACAAAATCTCCATAGTTGTATCAGCTTGCTATTATCACCATTATTTTTCAGTGAAATGAGCATTTTGTAGGAGCATCCCAATTTAATCCGTCTTCTCTCCCACCTATCCGCTCCTCCCACCTCACTGACCAACCCTCACCATTGCCTACCTGCACTCACCTATCACCACCCAACCTACCTTCCCCAGCCCACCCCTCCTCTCTATTTATTTCAGAGCCCCTACCCCTCCCCCATTTCTGAAGAAGGGTCCCAACCCGAAACGTCAGCTTTCCTGTTCCTCTGATGCTGCCTGGCCTGCTGTGTTCCTCCAGCTCCACACTGTTATCTCAGACTCCAGCATTGGCAGTTCTTACTATCCCAATTTAATCCATTTTTTTAGTGTTTTTGCTTTTAGAACTGAGTTAACTTTAAGAACTGGATATACTAATAAACCAAGGACCAGGTTGAAACCACATGACCCACTATCATATGCACTCCAGCAGAAGCATGCTGAAGAAGAATGTTTACACATTATCTGTAACTTCATGTTGTAGTCCGATCTGTTAAATACCCCATATGACATTTTCAACTGTATTGAATCCTTACTACATGTTACTAACCAAAAACATGAGAAATATACCACTCATTTGAATGTAAAATCTCTCAGTTTCAGCATGTTAACCATGTGAGCAATCACAAGGTGATATATTGTGATTCCGAACTTGCTCACTGATATTACTGCCCCAGGTTGCAAAGATCTTAGCACATATAATTCAAATTAACCACTGGTAATTAGTATCAACAGTAAGTATTTTCTTGCAAAGCTCACAGCAATTTGCCTGTTTTCATTTGTTGCTCTGTAAAATTAAGAACATGGTATTATGAATCAATGAGCAAGAAAATATGAACTTTACATATTAAATGAAAAATTCCTATATAAATGCAACACATGGATGAATCATAAGATTTAAAGAATATTGATTCCACTAGAAATATTATTGATAACTCTCATTTAGATACAACCACAGTTCTTTTGTGATCTTTCCCTTAGTCTGTAATATCGGCTAGTGGTGCTGTGATTGCAGGCCTTTTCAGCAGCTTGTACTCAGCTGTGATTGATTCTAAGGTCATCCAATACTTAGTACCATGCTGTGATCATACTGTGTTCAGTTTCTGAAGCACCAGAAATGCACTGCATTTGCCATTGTAACTATAATGTAGACATTTTATTAATTGATGATAAACTGGGACTTAATTAACTTCTAGAGTTCACATGAATCCCGGTAAGCCCATGTATCTGAATAGTTCAATGTTATAATGTTATATCCTACAAAGAAAATTAATGTTAAAAATGTTGATTTTTCTCTGGACACATGCAAAATTCATCTCAAGTATCGAAGATCTCAAAAATGTACATTCCTAATATCATGAGAAATATTGACTGAGCAGAATACCTGATCCAGCTTCACTTCAATGTATTAAATTAACACTATTTCCTATGAGAAAACCAATGACAACTCAGTTTCTTGCTAAATTACTCATAGTGCCCAGGGATGTACAGGCTAGGTGGAATTAGCCATGGGAAATGCAGGGTTACAGAGATAGGGTAGTGGGAGTGGGTCTGGGTGGGATGCTTTTAGAATGGTCAGTGTGGAATCAATGGGCCAAATGGCCTGCTTCTACAGTGTGGGGATTCTATGATCTTTATTAAATAAGTATTTTTTTATAATAAACCCATAGTTGTGTTGTTAAGAAATCTAGTTTTTTTTTTGCTTAAAACCTGATATAGATAAGGTATTTATTTGGCCAACTTGGTAACTGGATAAAATATTTTTATTTATTTATTATGTTGTAGCCTGTGGAGTAATTGACCAAGACCAACAGAGCAGTTCTCCGGCCTGAAACCCAACAAGGGCCTAGTTTAATTGCAAATGGGGTGCTAATAATTGGAAAATGATGAATTTTATTGTGCATATTTGTGCATATTGTGCATTATTATATCAAAATGGCTTTTTCAGCTGCTAAGACTTCTGTGGGTGTGAAAGTTTTATCCTTAAATGATTTACAAAGATAGTCAAGGTTAGGTTAATTGAATTCACTGGGAAGTTAGGGATAGAGTTGAAAGTAAGGGGCTGGGAAAATTGGCATAATTGAGGTAATGGCACATTTGAAATTTACAGAACAGCAACGCAAACCAGATGGTCAGTCAACTGAGTTAGTGAGAATTCAACTGCAGTTGTAAAAGTTTCACATAGAAAAGGAAATGGAAATAAATACTTGAACTGAAAGAGAAAGCAATAGAAATAGCTTGTCAGAGGGAGAAAAAAGAAAGCGAGAGCATTTTGAACAAAAGCATAGGAAAGAGAAAGACAATATCAGCTTAAAAGGCTGGAATTATAAAAAAGACCTCTGACTCTGGCAAACATTCTGTCGAGGAAAGACCTTAGTCTAATATAAGACTCAGAGGGGAGCCATTTACACTTGCACAAACCCTTCCAAAATCTGATGAAAGTGGCATTTTTCATTTCTTTTGAAAAATAATGAAGCAAGCGAGGAGGTCAAAAGAAAACTGAACATTGCTATTGCAAAGCAGGCTGATGGGCAGAACACATGAAGTTTATGACTTGCTTTCTGAGGAGGCATTTATAGATTATGAGATGGCAAGAAAAGGCTATTCCTGGTGAGTATGCATTGGTCCATGAGGCCTAGTGTGCAGAAATTTCAGAAACAGCCTGGGAAGACTGAAATAGAATTTGAGAGGGTCCAGTGAAATAACTTTGACCATTGAATATAGGTAGTAAAGGTACAGACTGGGTATGAAATTTTTAGGGAAATAATTCTTCTAGAAGAATTTGAAAAAAGTCATTCCTCCCATTATTAAGAAGTCACATAGAAAACAGAAGGTTACAAACTTGGTCATGGAAATGACTGATGATTATGAACTGGTCATTGAAACTCGTTACCCTCTCCCCTATATACATACCAGAGAAAGATAAAAGGTGGGACGATGAGAAGATGAAACAAAGACAAATGGCCAGATATGAAAAGGGACCCCTGGAAGGGTCCTGGGATGTCCTCTTCAGGCCAGAAAGAAGTTTACGAGGGTAGAACTGATGGCCAAAGGCCAAAGTCTTTCCAATTTCACAAGGTGGGACACATTGCTGAAATCCATGGGATTTATCAGGGTACATGGATCTGTTCAGAGAAAGGAGCCATGACTGAGAGTACAACAGATCAAGTTATAACTCTGATTACAGCTGGAAGACCAAGTAAGAACATTGCTTTGAGTGCAGGGAAAGTAAACAAAGTTTACCAAATTTCTGTACAGTTCCAATATAACCTGCCTGCTCTTATAACCTATGCCACAGCTGTTAAAGCCAGGTGTCCTATATACCTTCTTAACAACCCTATTAACCTGTCCAGCCACCTTCAGGGATCTATGGACAAGTATTCCAAGATCTCTCTGTTCCTCTGAGCTTCCTAATTTCTTGCTTTTCATTGAGTACTCCCTTCTCTTTTTACTTCTTCCAAAGTGCATCGCCTCACACAGATAAGAGTTAAATTCCATCTTATTTTCATCTGTTACTGCTCACTGATCCATTGTCAGAGATCGACCGGCAGCCCAGATGTTTGATTATCTGAAACTTTCTTTGAAGGTTTGCATAATCCAATGGAAGTGTTCAATAACCTTCTGTGATTGAGACTCAGCAAGCCAATGAGGGTTATAAAGCATAGTTGGGTCAATCTAAAGTTGAAGCTGAGGAGGTTTGGAATGCTACTACGTGACAAGTGGGATTCTGATGAGGAAGTGGAGACCTGCTCACTGACTAGTGGATGAAAAGTAAGTGGTGGTTCACCAGACTGTGGTACGACTCATCAAGAAATATTAAAGATTACCTGTGAAATTCCTGTGGCAGGACATGTTGGAATCCAAAAGACCGAGCACATATAAGATGACATTTTTACTGGTCAAGTTTTCACAAGGATGTAGTACAGTTTTGTAAAACATGTCATACATGCCAGGTTGTGGGAAAGTCATGACATGTAGTCAGATTGGCACCTTTAATTCCCATACTGGTTTTTGAGGAACCATTTAGCACACTGGTGGAACGTGTGGGACCTTTACTGAAAACAAAAGCATGACACCAATATCTCCTCACTGTCATGGATCTAGCTACTTGATTCCCATTGTGAAGAATCATTGCTGAAGTAATAGAAGGGAAATTAACCCAATTCTTCACTCGACTTGGATTACTGAGATCAACTGGGATCGAGGTTCCAATTTCATATGTAAAACGTTTCAGGAGATTAGAAGTGGCCTGGCTATAACAAAGTTAAAGTCTTCAGCAAACTATTTGCAGACACAAGGAACTTTAGAAAAATACCATTAAACTTTCAACATGAGGATTAGGGTCAGAAATATCCACATGACTGGGACAAAGAACTTGAATTTCTTCTGTTTGACACACGGGATTCAGCATTGAGTCAACTGATTTTACTCATTTTGAATGAGGTAAGGGGACTTATGAAACTAATCAAAGAAAAAATATTAGGACTGAAGGATGTGTCACTCATTTTAGATTATGTATCAGCACTCAGTTCATGGGAACTTGCAAAGTAGCTCAAGAACACTGTACTTAGAGCATCACAAACATCTATGAGACAATAGGCTGACAAGTATACCATATCATCTGCATTTCACCAAAGAGATGAGATGTTAGTATGACTGTCTTTACAAAATGAGCCATTGAAAGCATTGTTTATTAGCCCATACTGGGCGGTAAAGAGGATCGGTAAAGTAAGTTTTCTGACATCACAGATTGCTGGAAAAAGAATAACCAACTATCCAATTAACTAACTCTGAACTGTTAGGGAGGTCAAACAGTACGCTTTCATGTTTAGAGGCAGCAGAATGAAAGTGTTACTCACAAAATTTAGTGGAATCTGTAGGGAGAAGCCCAGGTGTAGAACTTCAGCTATGCATGATGTAAGTAAATCTTCAATAAAACAGCATCCTTATTGTTCAGGTACACTGAAACAGCACAGGTCAAAGCAGAAATCCAATGCCTGTTGGAAAACACCTAACTGAACCCAGTCAAAGCAATTGGAACTAAAGCTAGATGTTGGAAATCTGAAACTAAAAAATACGAAGTGGTGGAGAAACTTAGCAGGTCTAGCAGTGTAGACAGAGACAGAGTTAATATTTCTCTGTCTGACATGACTGCTTTAGTTCCAAAGAAGAGTCATATTGGATTTGAATTGCTAACTCTATTTCTCTCACCATACATGCACTCTATTTTAAAGCAGCTGGAGCTCCCTACTAGTGTTAGTACCCAAGGCTGATGGTTCAACCAGATTCAGCAGCAAATGCAGAAAGGTCACACATATGAACATACAAATAAGGAACAAGAGTAAGTCAGTTGACCTTTCCAGCCTGTTCCGCTATTCAATAAGATCATAGCTGATTTTAACCATAACTCTAAATTCCTGACTACCCTCACTGCCTTGGTAATTAAGAATCTATCTGCCTCTGCCTTCAAAATATTTAAAGATTCTGTATCCACTACCTTTTGAGGAAAGCAATTCCCAAGATTGCACAAAACTTTGGTTAGGCCACAGCTTGAGTACTGGGTGCAGTTCTGGTCACCACACTATAGACAAGATACAATTGTACTGGTGTGGGAGCAGAGGAGATTTACCAGGATGTTGCCTTGGATGAAACATTTCAGCTGTAAAGGGAGGCTGAATAAGCTTAGGTTGTTTTCTTTAGAGCAGGGAAAGTTGAGGGGGATCCTAATAGAGGTGCTTCAGAATGAGGAATATGGACAGGATAGATAGGAAGCAGATTAAGCCCCTTAGTTGAAGGATCAATGTCAAGGGGACATAATTTTAAGGTCAAAGGCAGGAGGTTTAGAGGGGATTTAAGAAAAAGTTTTTTTCACCCAGAGGGTGGTGGGTACCCAGAATGCACTGCCTGGGAGGCAGTAGATGTGGATAACCTCTCAATCTTCAAAAAGTACGTGGCCGAGCACTTGAAATGTCATTATATTCAAGACTGTGGGATAAATGTGGAAAGCAGGATTAACGCAGATATATTGGCTCAGATTCTGTATTGTATGACACTATGACTGTATGACTCACCCTCTGAGGGAAAAAAATTATGTTTCTTCATCTCTGTTTTAAATGTGCTCTCCCTTATTTTTAGTCTGTGACCTCTAGTTCTAGATTTTCCCACAAGAAGAGACGTCTTTTCACTATCCACCCAGTCACACCCTCTCAGCATCTTGTATGTTTCAATTAAATCATCTCTGATTGGTCTAAACTCCCGAGGATATAGGCCTAGCCTGTCTAGCCTGTCTAGCCTTTCCTTATACGATGACCCTCTCATTCCAGGTATTAGCCTAGTAAATTTTCTTTGAACTGCTTCCAATGCATTACCATCCTTCCAAGAGTATGGTGATCACTACTGTACACAGTACTGCAGGTGCAGTCTTACCAATACCCTATATAACTACTGCATAACTCTTGCATTTAATTTCCCTAACAATAACCATTAAATTCCATTAGTTTTCCTGATTACTTACCATACCTCCATACTAACCTCCTGTGATTCCTGCAGTAGAACAGCTAAACATCTCTGCACCTCAGAGCTCTAACACCTCTCACCATTTACATTTGTTCTTTTTAACCTTTTCGGCCAAAGTGGACAATTTCTCCAGTGTATTCCATTTGCCAGATCTTTATCCACTCACTTAATATCTTACATCCCTTTGTACGCTCCTTACAATCTCTTCACAATTCACCTTCCTACCAACTTTGCATCATTGGAAAATTCAGCTACCCCCATACCTTTGATTCCTTTATCTAAGTCAGTTATATAAATCGTAAAGGTTTGAAGCTCCAAGACAAATCTCTGTGGTACACTGCTCATTAAACTGCCAGCAGAAAAGACACATTTATTCCTACTGTCTGCTTCCTGTTAGCCAGTCAATCTTCTATTCATGCCAATGTTATCACCTATACCACGAGCTTTTATTTTTCACAATGACCTTTGATGTGGCCCTCATCAAATACCTTCTGGAGATCTAAATACAATACATTCACAGGTTCCCTTTTATCTACAGAACAAGCCACTTCTTCAAAGAATTCCAATAAATTAATTAAACATAATTCCCCTTTGACACAACCATGTTGGCTCTGCCTAATTACCTTGAACGTATCCAAGTGCTCTGTTATCATGTCCTTAGTAATTGCCTCTAACATTTTCTGTATGACAGATGTTAAGCTAATTGGCCTGTAGTTTCTTGCTTTCTGCCTCCTTCCCTTTTTAATAAAGAAATTACATTAGTTATTTACTCAAGGAAGTTTTCCCAAATCTGATGAGTTTTAAAAAAATTAAAACCAAGAAAAATACATCAATTATCTCACTAGCTACTTGTTTAAGACCTTAGGATGAAAGCCACGAAACCTGATGACGTTTCTGAAGTAACTTCTCCTATCTGTTTTTATATTTTTGGCTTTCTCTTGTGCTCTCATTTTCTCCATCCTTATTAATCTTTCAGTATTTCTTTGCTTTTTTTAATATTATTTGGAATTATATAAAATATCATTTTATAATTATATATAGAGAGATCAGATCAGTTAGCACTACATTCAACAAAGTTAAGAAGGATGAGAGAAATCTCATAGAAACCTATAAAATTCTAACAGGACGACACAGGTTAAATGCAGGAAGGATGCTCTCGATGACTGAGGAGTCTAGAACCAGGAGTCACAGTCTAAGGAAAATAGGGTTAGCCATTTAGGAATGAGAAGAAATTTCCTCACTCAGTGAGCCTATGGAATTTTCTACCATCGAAAACAGTTGAGGCCAAACAGTAATGAATGATATCAAGAAGGCACTGGATATAATTCTTAGGGCTAAAAGGTATTGAAGGATATGGAGCAAAAGTGGGAACAGAGTACTGAGTAGGATGATCAGCCATGATGGTGTTGATTAGTGGCACAGACTTGATGGGCTGAATGGCCTAATCCTGTTCCTACTTTTTACGTTTCTTTGTTAATAAAGTAGGATTCCATGAGTAGACTTTGAGTAGGCTTGATTAGTCTGGGGGACAGTCCTCCCAATTTTGGCACGAGCCCCCAGATGTTAGTAAGTTTGGACTTGCCAGAATCAGCAAGACTGAGTTTGCTGTTGTCATTTCTGGTGCCTAGGTTGATGCTGTGTAGTCTGACTGGTTTTATATCTTTGAGATCTTTTAGGCCATTTCAGAGGGCACTTAAGAGTCAACCACGTTACTGTGAGTCGCATTTGGCCAGACCAGGTAAGGATGTCGGATTTCCTTTCCTACAAGATATTACCAAAATCATTGATCTCAGCAGGTTTGCTTATCTGTAGATATTGTGTAAGTACATGTTTGGATTTGGTTATTATGCATTTATAGTCAAATTCCTCAGTGACACTCACTGTCAAGGATTGTACATACATAATACTCATTCAAATGCATTACCAGAGGCCAGAAATAATCATTTTTTATCAGAAACAGGAAAATTTAGCAGAATAGTGACAATTCAATTAGTTTTTTTATTATAGTTGTTAAATGATGAATAATCCTTAAATACATCATGTGTTTCTCTTATATTTACATGGTTAACTGATGACAAAAGCACAAAAATCATGGTCAGTGTAGTAATAAAGAATATAAAATCTATCATCAGATAACAACAGCATATGTAATTAGTCCAGTCAAAAATCCTAATTGAGAGATAATACATTTGATTTCTATCACAGATGCTAAATAGAATTGAGCACAACAATCTGAATGTAATCTATCTGCAAATGATCGATTAGAGAAATACAAACAGAAATAGTTGCATATAAGGAGAGCTACCTTTTCATGAGATGGATAGAGGTGAAACAGGTTGTTCAAACTCTGGTGTTATGTTCCTGTTGGTTTCTGCAAAAATTGAAGTTTTCATGCTGTGAATATTGCTGCAATGATTGAACAATAATTTTCTAGCCCAGTGAATTGACCTCCTGCTGAGATCAGGAATTTTCATTCCGAAGCTGTCTAGAGTAATATGAGAGTGATTACAATTGAGTCATGGAGGACATTTTCAAGACCAGTAAATGCAGGCTGTATTCTTGTTTTGTATGGCACCTCTTTTTTAAGTGGTTAAAATTAGACTTTGAGGCTCCTGTCTGCAGAGATTGTATGTCTCCATCTGTTAGTTACAGTTTAGAAATAAACTGACAAAATAACCCTGCAGGAGAAAGAAGTTTGAGTAAATGTGACCTTCATTGTTGTTTTTCCTTTTTCATAGAGCAATATGCCAAGTTGTGGGCAGTTATATTGCTTATGTTATAGTTATATGTTATAGTAAAATAATTGTACAGGTACCTTAATGTAAATGTGACAATATAACTCAAGAAGTTATCGATTCTACTAAGATTGTGAAGTGTGATATCTCTCCAAACCACATAGTAATTTTCTTGCATATGACTGCAGACACTTATGTGAACATATGAACACGTGGATTTGGAGCAGGATAAGGCCACTTGGCCCCTCAAGCCTGTTCCATCATTTGATAAGATCATAGTATCCCCTCACTGGAAGGAAAGTCTGCTGGAAGCTGATTTGCTCCTTCCAATCTCACCCTGCAGCTATAATGCAAACAGGCAACATGGCATTGTGGTGAGACTTCTGCCTCTACTTTGTAGGACGTTCAGCCCTCAGGAATGTTCTATAGGCAGTTAATGCCTGAAAGGGTTAACTGACATCATGAGATAACCTGCACCCATGAGAATATAAAAGACTATTCCTGGGAGGAGTTAACCTGTTATTGCATGTTCATACAATCCAAACGTATTGTGAACAGTTATATATTACTTTGTAAAAAACCTATTCTCTTTATAAAAACTGGGTTTCAGTTCTGCTGAAGACTTTGTGGGGCAATCCTTTGCCATGTGGTCTCAGTAACTTAGACTGATGCCAATCAGAAAGATTGGTAGCGGTGAATCTACCCAAGGGTTTTCAGATGATTCAGCTGGACATGACCACAGCAGATAGCTTGCTGGCAGACCTGGTATTCCAAAATATACCATGCCATTAGCATGCAAGAGCCAGATGCCTCTGGTTGAGCACCAACTTGCTCTGTAAGAAAGAGGACTGTGTCAACGAATGATAAGCAATCTAATTGAGTCATGTGTTGTTCATAGTTGCAAAACTATATACGGAAGCTGTCAGGTGAGGGATGAGGCTTACAGCGGTGTTAAGAGTGTGAGGGTGAGTTGAGACTATAAACTTGAAGTTTGGGCTATGGTTTACAGAGATTGTTGGTAGGTGAGTAAAAACAGTTGGTAAATTGAGCAGTCTGAGAGTCTAGAAAATTGGTTGTATGGATATGGCACTTGAAGATGCACTCATTGACCTTGACCACTTATTTGAAGTCATTGAACTTCTCACAGCTCTGAATACAGGTCCTCAGGACTACATGGTGATGGCTGCCTAATCCCACTACCTTATCTGGTTGGTCTCCCGGTCCTTTGATAGATTCACCTCCTGCACCACGGCCATCAATGTTGTATCTTGAACTTATAGCACACTCTCTGTCCTGATGTGCAACTTGTTCATGTTCTCTCTTCTCAGAATATCTTCTCCTGATGCTTCCAACAGTTGCTGCAACCAGAATATACCCCTGCCATAATAGATGCAGACTAACTTTAGGTTGTACTAGTATTGCACATTTTTGGGCCTTCTGATGAAGTGTATAGTCCTGCAACAATATGTTTAACACTGTACTGCATTCTGTGATTTTTTAAACTGGAAGGCAGTACAGAGCTTGGTTAGTGTCCAGGTTCAAAGAAGTGGGCCTGGGCTAATCATCATCATGATCCTAAGGCCTTTTGGTCTTATCCAATATCCCTTGTCCTATTTTTGTACAGTTTAACAATTTTGATTCAGTGATTTATTTCTCTGTATAAAATTTTATTTCTGGAAAATTATTCTGAATGAATGAAACACTTTGTGCATTCCCAATATTTATTTGGATGTTGGGATACTCTTAACTATACTTGTATGGAGTGAATTTCCTTGCGGTTTTCAGCACACCTACAATGTTGGAATAGTTTAGGAAACTTCTTCCGTGAAGGATGTCTGTTTTTGGTCGATGTCTGCATTTTAGAGGATTCGCTTGAGTTTCCTCAGACTTTTGCAGCTCACCCACAATTCACTGATCAGCTGAATTGCCAGCTGATTGTTTCAAAGTGTTGCAAAGAGTGATCAGAGTATTGTAGGCTCTCTGAGCTTTCTGCAGCTGGCCTGCTGTGTCTCACCAGGAGTACATCAGATCTAGATCAGTGCAGTGTTCTTGCCACGAGGGTCAATTGTTCAAAGTAGTGAGATGTTTCTTTCAATAATATTGAATTTGACTGACCTCTGCTTAATTCTTCTTTTGGACAGCTGCACTTTCTTTCCAACTGCTTCTCTTTGAGTTGGGTCACCACAAATGTTCAAAGCCGCAGCACTGCTACCATCTGGACTTCCTGTGGTTCTTTCAGAGCAAGGGTTTCAGGAGGTGGTTACATGTTCTTGTTATTGAGAAGGGTCATTGATTAAGGAAGCCCTTCTCTCATGTCTGTTAGCTTCTTGTCTGTCGAGTGTTTTGCTGGTGCAATGCCTCGAGGGGGACAGCTGGAGGCTTGGCATATACTGGCCTCTTGATAGACAGTATCTTGGGGCTTGTAACAGTTGGACTCCCTGATAACAGTCATCCACTTCACCACCATCATCTTGCTCCTCCTATATGTGTCTTGCAGTTGTGGATCAGGAGGAAATCAGGATAGAAGCTCAAAACAAGGAAACATTGCCCTTTGGGTTTAGAATTAGATTTTACTGTCACATGTCAAGTATAGGAATACAGGGATACAGTGAAAAGTGTACAATGTCGCCATTCACGCTGGCATCCTAGGTACAAGATACCTCACAACAAAATCTTAGGTAAAATGTAGAAAATTAAAGAAATCAGTTAAAAGTTCAACATTACAGGTCTTCTTCTTATAAAGTAGCAAATAAGAAATAAAGTTAAAAGCTCTAAATTACAGTCCTTCTTTAGCCATGGGCCTGCAGTCACTCCACAGTGGGCTTTCCAGACAAGGGCTCGATCTGTCTCCTGCGCCAGGCTCGATCTCTCCATCATGCTGGCCTTGTTGTGCTTGTTTGGTGCTGCACAGAGATTTCAACAAGCAAATGGAGGTTCTTAGTCAATACCTGTATTGAGGCTTGGGCTTTGTGGCAGGGCTCCCCCTGGTCAACAAGAGGCGAGGCCACATTGGATTTGGTACTGGGTAATGAACCAGGCCAGGTGTTAGATTTGGAGGTAGGTGAGCACGTTGGTGATAGTGACCACAATTCGGTTACGTTTACTTTAGCGATGGAAAGGGATAGGTATATACCGCAGGGCAAGAGTTATAGCTGGGGGAAAGGCAATTATGAGGCGATTAGGCAAGATTTAGGATGCATAGGATGGAGAAGGAAACTGCAGGGGCTGGGCACAATTGAAATGTGGAGCTTGTTCAAGGAACAGCTACTGCGTGTCCTTGATAAGTAGGTACCTGTCAGGCAGGGAGGAAGTGGTCGAGCGAGGGAACGATGGTTTACTAAAGAAGTTGAATCTCTTGTCAAGAGGAAGAAGGAGGCTTATGTGAAGATGAGGCGTGAAGGCTCAGTTAGGGTGCTTGAGAGTTACAAGTTAGCCAGGAAGGACCTAAAGAGAGAGCTAAGAAGAGCCAGGAGGGGACATGAGAAGTCTTTAGCAGATAGGATCAAGGAAAACCCTAAAGCTTTCTACAGGTATGTCAGGAATAAAAGAATGACTAGAGTAAGATTAGGGCCGGTCAAGGACAGTAGTGAGAAGTTGTGCGTGGAGTCCGAAGAGATAGGAGAGGTGCAAAATGAATATTTTTCATCAGTATTCACACAGGAAAAAGACAATGTAGTCGAGGAGAATACTGAGATACAGTCTATTAGACTAGACGGGATTGAGGTTCATAAGGAGGAGGTGTTAGCAATTCTGGAAAGTGTGAAAATAGATAAGTCCCCTGGGCCGGATGGGATTTATCCTAGGATTCTCTGGGAAGCTAGGGAGGAGATTGCAGAGCCTTTGGCTTTGATCTTTATGTCGTCATTGTCTTCAGGAATAGTGCCAGAAGACTGGAGACTAGCAAATGTTGTCCCCTTGTTCAAGAAGGGGAGTAGAGACAACCCTGGTAATTATAGACCAGTGAGCCTTACTTCGGTTGTGGGTAAAGTGTTGGAAAGGATTATAAGAGATAGGATTTATAATCATCTAGAAAGGAATAATTTGATTAGGGATAGTCAACACGGTTTTGTGAAGGGTAGGTCGTGCCTCACAAACCTTTTAGAGTTCTTTGAGAAGGTGACCAAACAGGTGGATGAGGGTAAAGCGGTTGATGTGGTGTATATGGATTTCAGTAAAGCGTTTGATAAAGTTCCCCATGGTAGGCTATTGCAGAAAATACAGAGGCATGGGATTGAGGGTGATTTAGCGGTTTGGATCAGAAATTGGCTAGCTGTAAGAAGACAGAGGGTGGTGGTTGATGGGAAATGTTATTCCTGGAGTTCAGTTACTCGTGGTGTACCGCAAGGATCTGTTTTGGGGCCACTGCTGTTTGCCATTTTTATAAATGACCTGGATGAGGGCGTAGAAGGATGGGTTAGTAAATTTGCGGATGACACTAAAGTCGGTGGAGTTATGGATAGTGAGAAGGATGTTGCAGGTTACAGAGGGACATAGATAAGCTGCGGAGATGGGCTGAGAGGTGGCAAATGGAGTTTAATACGGAAAAGTGTGAAGTGATTCACTTTGGAAGGAGTAACATGAAGACAGAGTACTGGGCTAATGGTAAGATTCTTGGTAGTGCTGATGAGCAGAGAGATCTCAGTGTCCATGTGCATTGATCCCTGAAAGTTGCCACCCAGGTTGATAGGGTTGTTAAGAAGGCGTACGGTGTGTTAGGTTTTATTGGTAGAGGGATTGAGTTTCGGAGCCATGAGGTCATTTTGCAGCTGTACAAAACTCTGGTGCGGCCGCACTTGGAGTATTGCGTACAGTTCTGGTCGCCACATTATAGGAAGGATGTAGAAGCATTGGAAAGGGTGCAGAGGAGATTTACCAGGATGTTGCCTGGTATGGAGGGAAGGTCTTATGAGGAAAGGCTGAGGGTCTTGAGGCTGTTTTCGTTAGAGAGAAGAAGGATAAGAGGTGACTTAATAGAGACATACAGGATGATCAGAGCATTAGATAGGGTGGACAGCGAGAGCCTTTTTCCTCGGATGGTGATGGCTAGCACAAGGGGACATAGCTTTAAATTGAGGGGTGATAGATATAGGACAGATGTCGGAGGTAGGTTCTTTACACAGTGAGTAGTTAGGGCGTGGAATGCCCTGCCTGCAAAAGTAGTAGACTTGCCAACTTTAAGGGCATTTAAATGGTCATTGGATAAACATATGGATGATAATGGAATAGTGTAGGTTAGATGGGCTTCAGATTGGTTTCACAGGTCGGCGCAACATCGAGGGCCGAAGGGCCTGTACTGCGCTGTAATGTTCTATGTTCTATGGTGCCTGTATTGTGGCAGGCACCATGTGCCACTTTGTGCCATAAGCTAATATTTAAGGGGTGTTAATCAAGTGGAACAAGAGAGTCAAAAAGTAGATGTTAGAGTGAGCAAAGGGGTTTTAAGGTTATTCTAAATAATTGTGGTGAGGGGAATGGGGTAACTGTAGTGCAACCTGGTAAGTTGCAGCTTTGTTTCAGCAGAGAGCACTGTGAATAGACAAAATAATGTATTCCAAGAGAATGGAGAGTGATCTTCTGACAGGCTGGACAAGGACGTAAAAGGTTAAGTGTGTAACATGTTCCTGTCTATCCTATGAGGAGGTGGTGTCTTTGAAAACAATATTCTGTAGTCCTAGACGGTGAAGGATGTGGCAGTCAGTGCCAGTGGCATCTCCATCCAGAGACCATTGTGATAAAATGGGTGTATTTGAATTGATCAATGTCCAAGTGTCTGTTCATTCTGCCTTCAATACTTTCCAGAGTCAATGCTTTTTAGGTTGGTGGGATATAATTATTGGGTTACAAAGATAGGTCTGTCTCTGTCTCCATTCATCCATATGGCTACATTTCCTTTAATATTGTGTGTCTCAATTTAACAGAGCAATTCTTCTGTGGCACCTTATGAACAGCTTCAGAAAATCTAGATATATGACAATTCTGACAGTTAGTATTTACATGCATTTGGAGAGGCAAGGACTAATTAGGAATAGTCAGCATGGCTTTGTGTGTGGGAAATCTTGTGTCACAAACTTGACTGATTTTTTTGAGGATGTGACCAAAAAAGCTAGATGAGGGCAGAGTGGTAGACGTTGTCTACATGAACTTCAGTAAAGCCTTTGACAAGTTTCCACATGGTAGGCTGGTTAGTAAAGTAAGATCACATGGGATTCAGGGAGAGCTTGCCAATGGATACAAAATTAGTTTGGTAGCAGCACATGGTGGCTCAGTGATTAGCACTGTTGCCTCACAGTGCCAGGGACCTGGGTTCAATTCCACCCTTGGGTGACTGTCTGTGTGGGTTTCCTCCGAGTGCTCCGGTTTCCTCTCACAGTCCAAAGATGTGCAGGTTAGGTGAATTGGCCATGCTAAATTGCCCTTAGTATCCAGGGATGTGCAGATTACGTAGATTAGCCATAGGAAATGTAGGGTTAAGGCTATAGGGTAGGGGAGTGTGATGCTCACTGGTATGTTGGTGTGGACTTGCTAAGGCTGAAATGGCCTATTTCCACACTGTCGGGATTCTATGGAGACAGAGGTTGGTGGTGGAGAGTTGATTTTTTTCAGACTAGAGACCTGCAGTGATCAGTGCTGGGCCCACTGTTTTGTGATTTACATAAACAATTTGGATGAGAATTTATGAGATATAGTTAGTAAGTTTGTAGATGACACCAAAATTGGTGCTATACTGGATGGTGAATAATACTATCTAAGATTACAAAGGGATCTTGATCAGTTGAGCTGAGGAGTGGTAGATGGAGTTTAATTTGGATAAATACAAGGTATTGCATTTCGGTAAGATGAACAAGGGCAGGACCCCATGAAGTCTCATGGCTTCAGGTTATACTTGGGCAAGAAACCTCCTGTGATTACCACATACTGTCCTCTCTCAGCTGATGAATCAGTACTCCTCCATGTTTAACAACACTTGGAGGAAGCACGGAGGATGTAAAGGGTGCAAAATGTACTCTGGGTAAGGGGTTTCAATGTCCACAACCAAGAGGGGCTCAGCAACAGTAGTACTGATTGAGCTGGTCGGGTCCTAAAGGACATAGCTGCAAGACTGGGTCTGCAGCAGGCGGTGAGGGAACCAACAAGAGGGAAAAACATACCTGACCTCATCGTTAGCAACCTGCCATTTGCTGATGCATCTGTCCATGACAGTGCCAGTAAGAGACACCACTACACAGTCCTTGTGGAGATGAAGTCCTGCCTTCACATTGAGAATAACCTCCACCATGTTGGGTGGGCACTATCACTGTGCTAACTGGAACAGACTTCACACAAATCTAGTAACTCAAGACTGGGCATTGATGTGATGCTGTGGGCCATCAACAGCAGGAGAATTGTACTCCAGCACAATCTGTAACCTCATGGCCAGGTACATCCCCCACTCAACCATTACCATCAAGCCAAGGGATTGAAGGAGGGTCTGCCAGGAGCAGCACCAAGCATATCTGAAGACGAGGTGTCAACCTGGTGGAGCCACCAAACAGGACTACTTACACGCAAAACAGCAAAAGCAGCAAGTGATAGACAGAGCGAAACGATCCCACAACCAACGGATCAGATCTAAGCTCTGTAGTCCTGCCACATCCAGTCGTGAATGGTGGTGGACAATTAAACAACTCACTGGAGGAGGAGGCTCCACAAGTATCCCCATCCTCAATGATGGAAGAGCCCAGCACATCAGTGCAAAAGATAAGGCTGAAGTTTTTGCAGCAATCTTCAGCCAGAAGTGCCGAGTGGATGATCCATCTTGGCCTTTTCCAGTGGCCCCCAGCATTACAGATACCAGTATTCAGCCAATTCAATTCACTCCATGTGATATCGTGAAACTGTTGGAGACACTGGATACTGCAAAGGCTATGGGCCCTGACAACATTCCGGCAATAGTACTGAAGACTTGTGCTCCAGAACTTGCCACTCCCCTAGCCAAGCTCTTCCAGCACAGTTACAATACAGGCATCTACCTGACAATGTGGAAAATTGCCCAAGTATGTCCTGTACATAAAAAGCAGGATAAATTCGACCTACCCAATTACCACTCCATCAGTCTACTCTCGATCATCAGTAAAGTGATGGAAGGTGTCATCAACTGTGCTATCAAGCAGGACTTGCTCAGCAATAACCTGCTCAGTAGTATCCAACTTGGGTTCTGCTAGGACCACTCAGCTCCTAAACTCATTACGGATTTGGTTCAAACATGGACGGAAGAGCTGTATTCCAGAGGTGAGGTGAGGATGATAGCCCTTGATATCAAGGCTGCATTCAACCGAGTGTGGTATCAAGGAACCCTAGCAAAACTAGAATCAATTGGTACCAGGGGGCAAATTCTCTGGTAGTTAGTGTCATACCTGACACATAGGAAGATAGTTGTGGTTGTTGAAGCTCAATCATCTCAGCTCCAGGACATCTCCACAGGGATTCCTCAGGATAGTGTTCTAAGCCCAACCATCTTCAGCTGCTTCATCAATGACCTTACCTCCATAAGGGCAGAAGTGGGGATATTCGCCGATGATTGCACAATGTTCAGCACCATTCGCGACTCCTCAGATACTGAAGCAGTCCCATGTTCAAATGCAACAAGATCCGGACAATATCCAGGCTTAGGCTGACAAGTGGCAATTAATATTCATGCCACACAAATGCCAGGCTATGACCATCACCAATAACTGCTGGCCCTTGACATTCAATGGTGTTACCATCAGCGAATCCCACACTATCAACATCCTGGGGGTTATCATTGACCAGAAACTCAACTGGACTCACCACATAAACATAATGTCTACACAAGCATGTCAGAGGCTGGGAATACTGCAGCGAGTAACTCACCTCCCGACTCCCCAAAAGCCTGTTCACTATCTACAAGGCACAAGTCAGGAGTGTGATGGAATACCCTCCACTTGCCTGGATGAGTGCAGCCCCAACAACACTCAAGAAGCTTGACATCATCCAGGACAAAGCAGCTCACTTGATTGGCACTACATCTACAAGCATCCACTCCCTCCACCACCAACACTCAGTAGCAGCAGTGTGTACTATCTACAAGGTGCACTGCAGAAACTCACCAAAGATCCTCAGACAGTACCTTCAAAGCCCACAACCACTTGCATCTAAAAGGACAAGGAGAGCAGGGATATGGGACACCACTATCTTCAAGTTCCCCTCTAAGCCACTCACCATCCTGACTTGGAAATATATTGCCGATTCTTCCCTGTCGCTGTGTTAAAATCTTAAAATTGTCTCCCTAATGGCATTGTGGGTCAACTCACAGCAGGTGGACTGCAGCAGTTCAAGGAGGCAGCCAACCATCACTTTCTCAAGGGCAACTAGGGATGGGCAAGAAATGCTGGCCAGCCAGCGACGCCCACATTCCATAAATGAATTTTTAAAAAAAGGACTTGTAATGTTAGGGCCCTTGGTAGTGTTGTTGAACAGAGAGACCTAGGGGTTCAGGCACTTCTTTGAAATTTACATCACAGGTAGACAGGGTAGAAGGCATTTAGCATGCGTGCCTTCATTGCTCAGACTATTGAGTATAGGAGTTGGGACGCCATGTTGATGTTGTACCAGAGGTTGGTGAGGCCACTTTTGGAGTAGTGTGTACAGTTCTGGTCATCCTGCTTCAGGAAGGATATTATTAAATTGGAGAGGTTTCAGAAAAGATTTACCAGGATGTTACTGGGACTGGAGAGTTCAGTTATAAAGAGAGGCTGGAAAGCCTGGAACATTTTTTCAATGGAGCATAAGATGTTGAGGGTGACCTTATAGAGGCTTATAAAATCATGAGGGGCATAGACAAGATGAATAACAAAGGTCTTTTCCTCAGGGTAAGGGACTTCAAAACTGGAGGACATATTGTTAAGGTGAGAGGAGAAATATCTAAAAGTGACCTGAGGGGCAGCTTTTACACACTGTGTGGTTCGTATGTGAAATATACTGCCAGAGGAAGTGGTAGATGCAGGTATAGTTACAACATTGCAAAGACATTTGGACAGGTACATGCATAGGAAAAGTTTAGAGGGATATGGGCCAAATGCAGGCAAGTGGGGCTGCAGTTTCGGAAATCTGGTGAGCATGGACGAGTTGGACTACAGAGTCTGTTTCCATGCTGTGTGACTCTAAGACTCTATAATGCATTCCATATATCTGTAGACAACAAGGTGCAGAGCTGGATGAACACAGCAGGCTAAGCAGCATCATAGGAGCAGAGAGGCTGACGTTTCGGGCCTAGACCCTTCATCAGAAATGGGGGAGGGGAAGGGGGTTCTGAAATAAATAGGGAGAGAGGGGGAGGCGGATAGAAGATGGATAGAGGAGAAGATAGGTGGAGAGGAAACAGACAGGTCGAAGAGGCGGGGATGGAGCCAGTAAAGGTGAGTGTAGGTGGGGAGTTAGGGAGGGGATAGGTCAGTCCAGGGAGGACGGACAAGTCAAGGGGACGGGATGAGGTTAGTAGGTAGGAGATGGGAGTGCGGCTTGGGGTGGGAGGAGGGGATAGGTGGGAGGAAGAACAGGTTAGGGAGGCAGGGACGAGCTTGGCTGGTTTTGGGATGTGGTAGGGGGAGGGGAGATTTTGAAGCTTGTGAAATCCACATTGATACAATTGGGCTGCAGGGTTCCCAAGCGGAATATGAGTTGCTGTTCCTGCAACCTTCGGGTGGCATCGTTGTGGCACTGCAGGAGGCCCAGGATGGACATGTCATCTGAGGAATGGGAGGGGGAGTTGAAATGGTTCGCGACTGGGAGGTGCAGTTGTTTATTGCATATATCTGTAGGTTGTGATTTCCTTAGGAACAGCCAATTAAGTAAGGTAAACATGAAATACACTTTACAAATCCACTCCAGCTCTCACTAATAAGCCCGCATCCTTCTGAGAATTCTTTACTTTCCATGCCATTTTAATGCTCTTAAAGCTTCCTATTCCTAGCTGCTGAAATCACCAAAAGCAACATTCACTGCCCCACTTAGACTGTGGAAGAATTATGACAAAGAACATCATTGGGCATATTCAAATCAATTGGTTTGGGTTCAATGTCCTGTAGCCCTTATTCAACAAATAAGTTGAATGATATTTTTAATACTAAAATATGAGATTTTCCATGAGTCATTTTAGCTTGTTTTTAGTGAGCACTTTTGTGTAACCCTGAAGAGTGGGAAATAACACAGAAATTTAGAGTAAATTAAAACTTTGCATTATGAAACAGTAGTCATTGTTTATTGCATACATGAGAGGCAGTATTCCGCACAGACTGCTTGAGAACTATTTTTGTAATCTCTTTGGGTTTGTGGTACTTCTGTGTGATCAGCCTGTTGAAATTTTAGTAAGGCAATAACCTTGGGCTGCTTGCCCAATGTTACCAGAGAACTGCTAATGGAATTCAGCTCCAGTGTTTTTCAGGAGTTTTGAAAACTGAAGCAAGGTGACAGTCGTTGTTCTGCATGACTATGGCAGCAGGATGTAATTTTATCAATGTGGTAGTGAAGGGCATTCTGCTGGATTTGTTATTCATGCACTTGAAATTTCTATTAGATTTAAATTTACATTTCAAGCGTTTTCTGTTTTTGTTTCAGCTTTCCAGCATTTATTTTATCCCTAAGTCTAATAGTTCCTTTGATTGCCAACAAAATTTCCAATTTTCCATCACTGTTCTTTATTAGGTGTGAATAATCTCTTGACAATTGCAATCTGGGTTTTTGTGAATAGTTTTAACATTTCTCTTTGTCTACTGTGACAAAGCATCAATTATTTTTTAAGTACTGACAAAATCGAACATCAACTATCAGGTGATAGTTTAAAGTAGATTTTCCCAAAATGTTATTGTCCCGAAATAGTTGTAACAGTTTATTTGCTGAAACCATTCTATTGCCGGTAAATTCCTCATCAGAACTTTTGGGTTCATTATAGATTAATTTCTTTCAAGTGTGCTAGCTTACTATTTAGTTATGATAGACATATATTTCTTTGTTTCACCTGATAAGTAATTAATTTTGCTTTATTTTGCAGTAGATGGTTTTGTGATTCCAGTACATTGTCCTATCTCCAGCACAAAGTCATTTGGGTCAAGATTTGGTCAAAAGGAGGGTTGATGCACAGCAGGGTGGAGAGGTTAGAATTAGAATTAGGTTTATTGTCACATGTGTACTCGAGTACAAAGTACAGGAGTAGAGTGAAATGTATACAATGTCCCCACACAAGGCGCCATCTTACATACAAAGTACCTAGGTACAAATCCTAGTTACTAAACCAGAGAAATGAAGAGAAAATCTAAAAGTTCTACGTTAAAGTACTTCATAGTAAAATTAGGAAGATAAAAAAAAAAGTTGAAAGATAAACATTACAGTCTTTCTATAGCCCGCAGTCTTTCCACGCTGTGGACTTTCCATACCTTGTCTTGCTCGCCCCTACTGCCAGGCTTGAGATCAGTGACAGGCTGACCACAGTCCATTGGCCAATCCCTCCAGGTCCCCAGCTTGCTGGGCATTCTGGCCCTGTGACCTCTAGCCACCCACTCAACCCTGTCCTGATCTGCACCGGTTGTACAGTTTGGATAGGTAGTGGTGGAGGAGGTTACAGAGATAAGAATGAAATCTTGGAGACTTTTAAATGTGAGACTGAAATCTTTAAGTCTGAGGTGCTGGGGAAATGAAAAGTAATGTAGGTCATTGGGGATGGGGCAGTGGCTGAACCTTAGAGGAAATAAACTTTGGATGAGGTGAAAGAATGGAGCAGGGAAAATGGGAGACTCTCTGAGGGAGTATTGAATTAATGGAGATGATGGAGATGACAAAGGCATATATGAGGATGTAAACAGTAGCTGAGGTGAGGTGAGGGGAGATGGGGAATTCTACATGGCATTAGAAATAAGCTGTAATTTTACCAGTGTAATAGCAGAATATATTTCTGCATGAAATATAGAAAATAAAACCCTGGGCTAAAATTCAATATAAAACCAGACCATTACCTGTTATAATGGCCAAGTTCAAACAAACTGCTTAATAGCTGTTACTTCTCTACTGCTCACATCACATCCATCTCCCCCAATTATGTCACTATGGGGACAGGATTGATAATTTTCTCAGATGCCTTTGATGTTCTGTTAATCTATGTAGTCTACGGTAACAGCGCAGGAGACAGGCAGGTTTGACATCTGGTATCTTAGAAGCTTTGACTATTTCCTCAATACAGCGCAAAGAGAAAACTCATGCTCAGTCTCAGTGAATGTAAACAGGGATGTGGTGGGGTAGGGAGATTGCAGATTGGTCTTGAAGACAAAATGCTGTAAATTCTGGGGTGGAGGCAATGGAGTAAATAGGGGAAGTTAAGATCCAAGCGCTTCCCCAAACTTAGGTCTGCTTTTCATTTGTATTTTCCATTCAATTGTGTATTTAGTTTTCTTCTTTCAGTCCGTACTTAATCATTCACTTTATCACACATAGCTATAGACTGCAAGTATTATGTATTCCATTGCCCTGAAACTCAGCTCCAAGGGATTTAAAATATATTCTTCTGACTCCTCAAGGTGGTGATGAGGAGACAGTGTCAAAGTGCAGTAACCTGTTTCGACCAAAGATCTCAGATTGTTCCATGACCTTTGTCACTGCAGGAGTAAACACCAGCACAGATACATGAATCTCAGCATGCTGGGTGGATGAGGGTGTGGTGGGAAGGGGTGTCATATGTGCAAGAGGTGTAGTTTGTTGCAGCAGGGAGCAAATAAAACAAAGTTACTTGAAGCAGCCAGGAGGCTGTACTCCAGCAAAACTGCCCATGCCAGGTGGAGAAATTCAAATTCAAAATAAAATGTGCATTAAAAAGTTTAATGTTGACCATGTAATCATTGTCGATTGTCTCTAAATACCATCCTCGTTCGCTATTGTCTTTTACGGAAGAGAAATCTACCATCCTTGTCTGGTCTGGCCTACACCTGTCTCCAGACTCACAGCAATGTGGCTGACACTTAATTTCCCTTTGAAATGGCCGATCAAGTCCCTCCTTTTTATCAAAACGATAAAAAGTCTCAAGACAAATCTGAAACCAGACAGACACTAACTAGTGAGGGCACTAACAAGAGGGAGGCTCTGCACAACCACCATAAGAGGAGGTTCCACAATTCCTCAATGATGGGAGAGACCACCAGATCAGTGCAAAAGATAAAGTGGAAGCATTTGAAACAACCTTCAGCCAGGAGTGCTGAGTGGATGATCAATCTTGGCGTCTGCCAGAGATAACCATGATCACATGTTCCAACTTGATTCACTCCACATGATATCAATAAATGGTGAAGCATGGGTAGCGTGGCCGAGCGGTCTAAGGGTCTGGATTAAGGCTGCAGTCTCTACGGAGGCATGGGTTCAAATCCCACTGCTGCCATTTGTGTCGGTGTTTAGGGCGGCACAGTGGCTCAGTGGTTAGCACTGCTGCCTCACAGCGCCAGGGACCCGGGTTTGATTCCACCCTCGGGCAACTGTCTGTGTGGAGTTTGCACATTTCTCCCTGTGTCTGCGTGGGTTTCCTCCGGGTGCTCCGGTTTCCTCCCACAGTCCAAAGATGTGCAGGCTAGGTGGATTGGCCATGCTAAATTGACCCAAGTGTTCAGGGATTTATAGATTAGGTGGGTTATAGAGGGATGGTTCTGGGTGGGATGTCTGAGGGTCGGTGTGGACTTGTTGGGCCAAAGGACCTGTTTCCACACTGTAGGGATTTTATGATTCTATGTTTGATACGCAAAGGCTGCAGTCTCTGACAATATCCTGGCAATTGAAGACATGTGCTCCAGAACCTGCCTATTAGTACTAGTGAAATTTACAGAACTAGCTGTTCCAGTACAATTACAACTCTGGCATCTACCCAGCAATGTGGAAAATTGCCTAGAAATATCCTGTACACAAAAGGCTGGACCAAATTAACTTGGCCAATTACAATCAGTCTACTCTCAATCATCAGTAAAGTGATGGAAGGTGCCATCATCAGTGCTATCAAGCAGCACCAGCTCAGTGATGCCCAGTTTGGTTTCTGCCAGGACCACTCAGCTCCTGACCTTACTACAGTCTTGGTTCAAACATGAACAAAAGAGCTGAATTCCAGAGGTGAGTTGAGAGTGACAGCCCTTGACATCAAGGCTGCTTTTGACTGACTGAACTATCAAGGAGCCCGAGCAAAACTGGAGTCAATGGGAATCGGTGTAGTCGCAACTGGCACATAGGAAAATAGTTGTACTTGTTAGAGGTCAGTCATTTCAGCTCCAGGACATCTCTGGAGGAATTCCTCAGGGTAGGGTCTTCAAAGGGTCACTGGACTTGAAACATTAACTCTGCTTTCTTCCCACAGATGCTGCCAGACCTGCTGGGTTTCTGCAGTGATTTCTGTTTTCTCTTTCAGATTTCTAGCATCCTCAGTGGGCAAACTTTTGTCATCCTATCATTCAAACATTTTGCATAATCCACGGTTGTCCTTGGAGCTTAATTTAATCAATTAATTGATCATTTTGAAGGAAAACGGGTTTTGTACTTGTACACTCGAAGCAGACGTGGGAATGGCTCCAATTACTCTGACAGATCTCAAAAAAGGCAAGCACAAATATAGGCTCACGACCCTAACCTTTCTGATATGGCCCAAGTCAAACCAGAAAGTGACAGAACATTACTGCTTGTAAGGCTCTGTTCTTAAAAGAAACAGTAAAAGATATTCTTGACAACAGCTCTAAGGTACGAGACCACTCAGAATGTTGTGAGCAGGGATTTCCATGAAAGCTGATTTTCATAAGCATGAAAGACTGGATTCCAGAATGAACAAGAGTGAGCCTTGTCCAAATGATTGAACCTGCCAGGATGTCACCAATCATTTCTGCATGCCACATTATATTTGGATTTCCTTCCCTTTCATTATTACTGGTTTCTAAGTCCCCTGCCCCTAAAGCCTATAAAAAAATTTCTATTGTGTTCAGATGCTTTTTGCGACTTTCCAAAACCTTTGCCTACCTTCCTTAAACACCCCTTTTTAAATTTTATTTTGCTGCCTTTTCCCCTTCCCATCATTCTTTTGAATATTTCTATGTACACCTGAAGTTTAATCAACTGACCTGGGAAAATTGTGCAGAAGTAGTTAGTATCATTTTGCAACTTGCAGCAGTTATTCTGATGATCATCAAGAGATGAAAATCTGGACTCAGATAACAAGGTGTAGAGCTGGATGAAC
>NC_063337.1:34064569-34092689 GCF_021869965.1 Rhincodon typus | reverse complement strand
ACACCTTTTTACAAGATATGTTCACACTGAACTCTGCTGGAATTCAGGTTTCAGTTTTGCCTTGAAATTCTTAGGATCACTATCCTGAAAGAAAAAGACCATCAATGATTGAAATATGGACATGGGATGCTCTTCATCATGTTTTTCTCTTTAAACCTAATTACTTTTTTTCTTCTAATGAAGTTTAACAATTCTGTTGTACTTCTCCCAAATGATTGTTCTACATAAGAAGAAAAAAAAACCTGCTATTTCTGGAAATCAGAAATGCAAACAGAATGGCTTGAAATAGTCGCCAGTTTGGGCAGTATCTGCAAAGAGAGAGAAACTGAGGTAACATTTCACCACCGTTCCCCGCCCTCCAGACTGAGATCGCCACAGACTTTGGATCAATTTGACCTTTTCCTTATGCCTTTATATAACTCTGCACCATGTTAGCGGGTGCATGTACACTGAGTCTGGAGGCAGATCTTTAAGACCATCATCATTGCCTGGGGTAGTGTGCAAGAAAACAATTCCCGCTATTCCTGGAATCGTCACAAAAGTTAAAGTGATTTTAAAAAAGATATGCAAAATTCCCAAACTACCTCATTTCCAGACTCAGATTAATAGAAGACATGGACCAGATTTCTGTACTTAACAAGAATAACTATTTGTTACAGGTCATTAGATTCAAGCTACCAGTGAACATTAAATTAAGTAAAACTCTAAACCTCTTATAAACGTTCCCTCACACACAACGACAGGCAAATATAAACATTACAAAAAAAAACCGCCTGGTAAGAGGGAAAACTGGAGAACAGTTCCTGGTCTTTGTTCATAAGATCATTTGGGTTAGTTCTTGCTGATCCAAAGGCTTCCCCTCAACTTTCTTTTTCTCTGAATGCTTCGATTGCAATAGGCGGAGGGTGACTGATTCACTTATGAAAGATTTCTGACTTATCTAATTCAAAATCACAACTTGCAGCATCATCTGAAGAAATGATACGTTGGCTTCCCTTCATGTTTAAAGTGGCTTACTGCAAAGAACTGAGTGAGTTTCTGAATGCTGCAGATCTGCTGGTTTCTCTTCTGGTCTGACACATCTTCTCTCTGTCCTGTTCACTGCCAAGCTGTTCAGCTGCCTGACAACCAATCACATAGCCGTTGGCAGGCAGAGGACATTGGTCAGTGATAATAGGCCCCTAGTCCACAAACAAATCTACTTCATTTGTCAACAGGTCTTTGGCTCCAGTTTGTTTGCACATTGTTGGAATCCACAGCTACACAGAGTTCACAAAAGGTATCAACTTTCTTGCTTTCAAAACATGTATTCATCTTTGTAAATCCTTGGTTTACGAAACAGTTTTTCCTGATTTTAGTCTACAGTTTTAAAAAAGCACAAAAGTAAGAATAGAAGGTCTTTATATGAGTTTATGGGAAGGCAGTGGTGTAGTGGTAATGTCACTGGACTAGTAATCCAGAACCCTAGTTATGGGGTCACAAGTTCAAATATTACCATGGCAGATGGTGAAATTTGAATTCAATAAAAAAAACGTGGACTTAGAGGCTAAACTAATGATGACTGTGTAATCACTGTTGATTGTTGTAAAAACACATCTGGTTCACTAATATCCTTTAGGGAAGGAAGTAATCATCCTTACCTTGTATCCATGTGACTCCAGCGCCACAATAATGTACCTGAATCTCAGCTGGCCTCTGGACAATAAATATTGGCCCAGCCAGCAACACCCACATCCATATTCCATGAATGAATAGAAAAAAACAGTTGAAGTCAAGATAACGGAAAAATAGGCAAGATTTATTTTAGTTATATTAGTGATAATGAAAAATTTTAAAAGTAAAAGTGTTCTGAATTTTAACAAATGGATAAATGGAATTTTGGGAGTTACAAAACAGGCAAAGATTGTGTTAGTACACAAAGTGAGTTACAAAGGTACAGTATTAGACCTTGTGGAAGGCAGTTCAGGGCTGGTTTACTGAGTGATGTCAGAAGGGAACCTTATTCTAAAATGTTTATAGAACTAAAGAGACTTTTATATCATAGAGTAACATAAGACAGAAAGCAACAGAAGCACTTGATGGCTATTAAGCATTACACTCTGATTTTTAAGCAAGAGGATTATGTAAAGTGTATTTTTATAAACTGTAAAAGCTATATAATTTACCAATGTAATGAATATTCAGTAAAATCATTGATGTGGGACAAAAGGACTAGTTGTCAAAGGATTTGCCAAAATTTTGAATCTTTGCTTCTCAATTACAAATTGTGCCTCCCTGAAGGATAAGCAGGAAAGACAACATGTCCTTATATCCTAGGTCTCAATTACAAAGAGCTGACACCAATTGAAATCAGAAGAAGAATGATAGTAATGTGATATTAATGGTAACCTAGTGACTTGAAAGAATTGGTTACTGCATAAAATCTTGGATGAAAAACCTTAGATGATAAAATCTGGCATGAGTTCTAAATATGACATATTTTGTTATGATAGTGGTGAAACATGGATTATCAATTTTCAACTTTCAACTTTTTAATGGACTAAAGCTGTTTTTAAAACAAACATGAACCAATTTGAAGTAATCACCTGGAATGAGTCAGGGAATTAATGTACAATAAGTAATATCATCTGAACTGAAATTAGCATGTTATCTAAAACCTTTGATTGAATCTTCCCAGTCCCTGAATGACATGGGCCATGATGAGAAAGTTGGGAAAATCATGTAAGATGTCCAGTGAGAAGCTTTTCAACTGCAAGAGAAAATAGTCTCATTTTCCAACCAGTTGTTGAATGGTAGACAAGATTCTTGCTATTGAGCAGTAAGAGGCTGATTTTCACGTATTAACAGCTCATTATTATGTCACTAATATTCAATTTCCCATTCTCCCAACCATTAGATAAAAGCTAGGTGGTGAAAATTCCTGAAATCAAGAGTGGTTATTTGGTGAATCCAACTTACCACTTGGATCAGTCTGGTCCTCACATGAACATGTAATTTTACATGCTGTGCTTTGCACACCTGGTGTAGCCAAAGAGGGGATGAGATGGAAACTAATGAGCTGGAACAGTGGACGATGTCTTCCTAGGTGAAAGATGAGGGGGTTGAACAGGAAGAATCTCACCCTCTGCATGGTAGACCCCTGCAGACTTGGACTGCACTATAAACCAGACAGGAGTTCATTGACACCTGGTACCAGTAGATGAGAGCTATTGACTGTAAAACTGTTTGTGCTCGAAGGCAAGTGGTCCATTTCAGTTCTGAGTAAATTGCAGCTTTTGTTTGCTTTCTGGTGGCTTTTGCTGTTGCTGACTTAAAATGACTAGTTTGAACCATTTGAAGGCTTTCCAGTATGTGATAGTTGCACAGTAAATAATGAGAAGTTGCTGGGTTAGACTGGGCACTGTGGAGAGCTAGCACTGACTCAGACAGGGTTGTAAAATGGTGTGTGGGTAAGGACAGGAAAAGCTGTGTAGTTTGGTGCCAAAACAGCAATAGATGTGGGAATATACAATTGCATGTGCGATGGAGTGTCAACTATGTGTCTTGAAAAACATTGGTTTGCAGTTTCTGTCCCACTACACAAATGGTGAAGGGTGACCCCAGACAGCCAACACTTCACTGGGTGTCCAAAGATGACTGCTGCTGATGCTGGGATGTCCTGGAAGTAGCTAGAACCCCTGCCTACAGTGAATGGGAGAATGTGAGAAGCAGGGCAGCCTAGGGATGTGGTACAGGGTTAATGAGATGAGTTTGGGATGATAACATGAGAATTCCTGCTAATTGTCTGGAAGAGGAACCCTCCATGAAAGTTTCTTAAAATGGCACTTAGCTGATATCTGCTAAGATTCAGCAATTGAAATCAGTTGACTGAGTTGGGTGTCAAGAAATTCCCATCTCCTGTTTCAATTTACACCTGTTTGATATGTTATGCATTTGGAAATGAAAGGTTACCTACAACTAGCCAGCTTTGTTGCAATTAATTGCAAGGGGTTAACAGGAGGGAAGCCAATTCAAACCCTCTTTATCTTGTTGTAACAAATTGTAAATAAAGTTGGAATTATTTCTAATTAGTGCACTTCGAGTTCAATAAGTCATTTTCATGTGGGCATTTACCTGTCAAGACATGCAGTGCACAAACTACAAGCTGGCTGTTCATCAAAACAATATGACTTACTGATTGGTTGCAAGGCCAGCAGGGATCCTGCAGAAACACAGCCATGTGGACCTGTTAAAGGCTAGCTGTGCTCAAACTATAGAACTACTGCAGCTATTCCTAAAAGCCTGGCAAGAAGGAAAAACAGAGCAAATGGAACCACAGGCAGAGATAGATGGATCCTAAACTTTCTGGTATGATATAAGAGGCATTAATGATGTTTGCATAAAGGAGAAGGGTGTCAATGCTGACGTGTAATGTAAAGTTGGTGTAGAAGCTTTATTCTTGATGGTTTTTATTTCAGGATTTTGGCTGAGAAAGATGGAAAGAAAGTTTTGGGGATTGTGGAGGAGGGGCAATATAAGGTTGGCATATCTGGGAAATAGATTCAGAGTATCTGTTCTCTGACAGCCCATCCGGAATGAAGGGGTCCTGGCTGTCTCCTCCTCTACCCCTTCTCCTTCTCTTCTTGAACTGACCTCTGAAGGCCTAGTGGCAAGATTATGGAGGACGGATCTATCATCGACAGATTGGTGATTTTTTTTTGTGGTGGATAGAGAAAGACTTCTTAAAGCTCAGGCAATTGAGCCATTGCTTCAAAACACTGATCAATGTTGTATGACATCTCTGATTACTCTTTGACATGTTATCTCCACAAGGCTGGGAGGCAGAGTGGACTCATTAACCAAGTGTGTATGGGTTACCCTTAACAGTTAGCAGCCAGTCTCTTGTCCTTGCAAACCTGGCAGGTAAGGCTGCCTGGTGTAGAATGAATGCAAGTACTCATGGAGAGGATTTTCTGGGCATGGTTGACAATATCAACACAATGATTAACCTTGTGGTTATGGAATATGTGGGGCCCTCAGAGTCACTTGCATGCTGTAGATAGCACCCTGAGTCAACTGGATATTCCACCAACTTGGCAAATCCATGTGCTGTTTCCTCCCAATTTTCCTTAATACTTGAGAAGATGATGGTATCCCCTCTTTTGTTGTACAGGGCCTCTATCACCACCATATACTCCTCCCACTCCTGATTCATGGATGTATGGGTTCTATGAAATGTTGCTAATATCACTTTTTCCCACCTGGAAGGATGTGGAAGCAGACATATTGGCGGCAGTATTAGTGTTATCCTCACCCTGTTGTGAATGAGGTTTTAGGATGTAGTCTTTGGATGATGTGAGCATGGCAAGGCTTTCTATTTGAGTTGCAATTTGAAAGTGTTCACTGCAGAAAAATGGGCAAACTGCAGATACAACAGAAGGAGCTGTAATGTGGAGTGGTTTGGCATAGGCAGACAGTGAATATTGAAAACATCAAGAGGCAACACTTTATTCTGCCTGCTCTTGGGCTATTTAGCTAGTACCTAGTATTTTAAGTATTCAACTCCCATCTGCTTAGGAACGATTTATATCTCATTGCCCAATGAGAGGGTTGCTCAAAAAATTTAAAAGATGTGGCCTTTCAAGATAAGTAATTGAATCATGTAGCAGAATACTAGGAAGAAGGAAGACAGTTTGCTAATATTTGTTACCGTTTCCTTCCACTAGGCATAGACATGGCAGCTTTCCACTCTCAGTTTCCTCAGAGCAGCTTCCTTGCCTTCTTTCACCTCTGCTGTCTGGATTAGTAAGGTACGCTACCTATGTGTGAACCTGCCTGGTACCTCCTGTTATACATGCTGTTCTGCTGTTTCATTGACAACATGCCCTGCAGTACCAACTACCTAAGCAGAATTTCAACTTGCACAGCCCCAGTAAAGGGTCAGGTAGTCTGATTATTGCCATTCACACTCAGTCAGTAATTTACCTTCTCTTGTTTTTTGAGTTAAGTAACCCCCTCATTGGTCAATGGGCTGTAAATTGTTCCTAGCTGGATGATGGAAAGTGGATTTTGAGCTGGAAGATAAGTCACAATGATATTGAAGAGCAGACGGTCGTCTCTTGCTAGTATTCTTTACGTTCTTATCTTTATAAATAAAATCATTCACGGGATGAGGACATCGCTGGCTAGGCCAGCACTTATTGCTCATCCCTAATTACCCAAAGGGCAGTTAAGAATCAACCACATTGCTGTGGGTCTGGAGTCACATGTAGGCCAGACCAGGTAAGGATAGTAGTTTCCTTCTCTAAAAGACAAGAGGGCTTTTCTGACAATTCGCAATGGTTTCATTAGACTCTTAATTCCAGATTCTTTGAAAATTAAATTTGAATTCAAATTCCATTATCTGCCTTGGTGGGATTTCAACCCAGGTCTCCAGAACATTACCTGGGTATCTGGATTAACAGTCCAGCCATAATACCATGAGACCATTGCCTCAAATTCTGATCTTCTTACATGTTCTTATGAGAATGCCTTTAGAACATGTCATGATATTGTGTAACTGTCTTAAAGGTATACTCCTGTGTGGTGTGGAAGCCGTGCCATAATACAACATCCCATCTTTTCCATTCTTGTTTCGTAAGGGGAGAGAAGGGAGGAGAATGGGGTTGAGAAACATAACAGCCATGATCAAATCGTGGAGCAGACTCAATGTGCCTAATTATGCCCCTATATCTTATGGTCTTATGGTTTTTAAAGAGTGGGAACCCTTTTCCTGATATTGTGTATGAGGATGTTTATACATAATTGTCTCTATATATTCAGATAATGCTTTGGTAGATGTAAGACATGATTAGATCTGGTCCTTACACAATTATCACAAGTTGACAACATAGCTTCACTCTGCGGTGTATTATCTAGCGTCACTGGAACTCTTTCAGTTAAGTTAGCTTCAGTAAAACAACATTCCCTACCTATGTGTCAACATCTGCCTACCAATGGGTCGATTGTTTCACCTGTCTGTTGGTAGTGTGACAAAACTCAAGCGTGAGAATCCTTAAACTGAGTTGAACTTTAGGTTGATCCTCCAAAATCAAATGAATTTTGCCAGGTTCTTTGTGGTCACTATCAGGAACACCTAGATGACTTTAATCTTCCTAACTGCCCAGTGCCCAAAGCAAGAAGAAAGTTAAATACAGAGATAACACAGTGTGGAGCTGGAGGAACACAGCAGCCCAGGCAGCATCAGGAGCAGAAAAGTTGATGTTTCAGGTCCATACTGTATTGTCTCTGACTCTAGCACCTGCAGTTCTTGCTACCTCCAAGAAAGTTGAATGTTGTCTTTTGTCAGTTGTCTGTGGATCTGTTTTTTCCCCTTTGAATGACTGACTGACAGAATATAAGCAGTTTGCCAATCCATTATGAATTTGCTTTTCATTTATATTGTGTTCTTTAGACACTTTAAATGCCAGTATAAGAATCAGTATGATGATGTCGTACTTCTTTACATTCTTGTTGACTTCTTTGCTCTTATGAATTGTATGTTTCTTCCCCTTTAATAATTGTAGGCTTGTAGTTTCAGGACTTTGCCAGTGGTTCAAGAAGGCAGCTCACCACCACCTTCCTAAGGGCAATAAATGTTGGCCAGCCAGCGATGCCCAGGTCCCATGAGAGAATAACAAAAAAGATGGTATTCATGCTGAAAAAGGCAATGATATCACATGGGCTTTCTAAAAACAAAACTATCCTAATTTGGAAAAAGAAATTGACTGACTGGTAGGCCTTTTTAATGCAGAGAAATTTTCTTACTGTTTTTATGTTGTATCTTTTTCAAGAATCGCTTTGGAGTATTCATTTCAAAAACATTTTAAAATTACCTTTTATTAAAATGAAATCACCAACTTCTTATGTTTTCTCTTTAAAGAGGAAAAGAGACAGGTAGAGTACTCACTCTGCTTTAGTACAGGTTTATATACTTTTACATTTTATCGTAGCACTTTAGGTTGTACTTGCAACTTCAACTTTGAACTCATTTAGTTTGATGGACAGTTAGGGAAAAAAGACTTCTGTCCACTGTCATGGTGTTGTCACCTTTTTACAATTTTTCTCTGTCACTGTCTTCCTTGTACTCACATGCTGCCACCATAATGCCTTTTGTGGTTTACTATATGCTAGCTCATGTATAACATCTTCTACAAATAGGTGAGTTCTTCTTGAGTAAGATATTCAAAGCTTATTTATAAACCAACTATTCACATGGCTGCAATATCACATGTTCCATGCTTACTATCCATTATACACATTACTTTACACACAACTAACTGGTACACCAACTCCATTATGTAGAGGGCATGACTGAAGGCAGGATGTCACTTGTTGTGGAATATGTGTCAGTAAAGTTTCAGCGCTTGTTTGGTCTGACATCTATGCCACAATACAACACTGTCCACTGTATACCAAAGTTAAAATGGCTCTCTAGGATCTACTCTGCTGATATATGGCGTACAATGTGGCAAAATAAACTTAAGAACTAAATTTTAAAAATTTGATTGAAGTCCAGGTCAGTAACATTCTTTCAAAAAGGTGCTTTGAGACACCTGAGGTTTTAATGCTGAAGTAAACGGATAAAATTTACAAATGCTGTTGTTGTGATTATGTTGTAACCGCCAGTGTATTAAGCAGCCTGTGAGAAAGTAAAATATGTGGCAAATGCTCACCCTCTGATGCTGTTGTGCATCTAATTAAACAATCTGCAGCTGGGCTGATGGTGCTAAAAATTGTGCAGTGTCTGAGCACAGTCTTCCTCCTGGATGCAAAATGCTTTTTTAAGGATGGGACTTCATTGATGAATAGAGTACAGATATTGCTGGTTCGCTGGGCATGATACTTACACAATAAACAGATTTGATTAATTGAATGATCGAATTAGATCAAGTGACGCTCTGTTGCCTTTTGTTTCCACAGCAATTCTCTGCAGCTATTTAATTACCAATATGGTTAAAGCAAACAAAATTAATAAAAGCCAGATACTGTAGATGCTAGAAATCTGAAATAAAAGCAGAAAGTAATGGAGAAGCTCCGCTGGTCTGTATGAAGGCAGCATCTGTGGAGAGAGAAACAAAGTTCATATTAAATAATCAAGTATTTTGAGGAACGTTAACTTTCTCTACATAGATGTTGCCAGATGCACTGAGATTCGCCAGCACTTTCTTTTTTATTGCAAAATGGTTCAATATTTTTGTCTTAACGTTGAGTCCTGTAATGCATAGCTATTTAATTAAACTGGTCAGACATTTTATGACACATACCAGGGCAGATGGGACTTGAACCCAGAGATAGGGACACTCCCATTATGCAACAAGAGCCCTCTGAAGTATGTACTGACTGGATTTGAGCACAGTGAAAATGAAGGGATAAACACCACTGAGAATGTTAATACATTTATTTACAATAATTTAATTTAAAGCAACAAACTACAAAGTTAAATATTAGTTTTTTCAACAACCGTTATTTTTGTCATTAAATAGTCAAATCATTGACTATCCATATGTTATTCCTTTTTATTTTAGAAATTTAAGTACCACGTAATATTTATTTTCCTTTGTTCAATCTAACTCATTACGACTTTGAACATTTTCTGAAATATCATCCTGTTTGAAGGTAGCAGATTTTGAGGATTCAGCAAGGAGATCAGTACACACAGAACAATCTTATGGCTATCGAACAGAACATTGTACAGGTTGCTCTGATGTTTATGTTTCCAGGCTAAGTTCTAGGTGCTTGATTTTCTAAATAAAAAGTGCTGATTTGTAAAACCTCTATCAATTACTTGCAAAGAGTACAAAAAGTATCAGTTGAATTATTGGTGGAGATACATGTCTGATTGGCTACACAATGTTATATAATCTAAAACTCTTACACTTTGTAGCCTATTGGAGAAAGATATTTTGGTCAAACAGAACATGCAACATAGATTCATCAAGTTGATGCAAGGTTCACAGAACTACGATGACCGGTTATTGGCTTGGCAAAATAAAGCTATTTCTCTCTCCACAGGCTGGAATTTCCAACATTTTCCATTTTCTGTCAAAGCTAAAACTTTTCAGTGAGACACTGGTACTTCTTGCACAGTTAGAATGGATAGGGAAGGATGACTGGGGATTCAGTGAGGACTAGACCTCAATTAAACATTCTCTCTAAGAGAGGGAGAAAAGAGGTTAGAATAAAATCCTTTCAGTAGAGAGATGATACAGCATGTAATATTTTACGATAAAGACTTGTTGAGGAGGAGATCATTGCACCATTTCAGGGAAAGTTAGACAAATGTTTCACTCAGAGGAATTATGGGCAGAGAGCAGACAAATTAGATTGGATTTAGATTGATCTGGCAAAAAGCCAGCCCCAACTTACTAGACAATGTTATTAGCAGTTGTGACATGTACTTGCTAATTTACATCTTTAAGGCCTATGCTCTGGTTCTTCCCATAGCAATTGAAGAATTGTTGCTGCTTGTAATCTACTGGAGTAAATTTAGACATGAACAGCAGCTTTGGTGGATTGGCCATGCTAAATTGCTCATAGTGTCCAGGGATGTGCAGGCTACATGGGTTAGCCATGGGGAATGCAGGGTTACAGGGATAGGGTAGGAGGGAGACGGGTCTAAGTAGGATGCTCTTCAGACGGTCAGTGTGGACTTGCTGGGCTGAATGGACTGTTTCCACACTGTAGAGATTCTATGATTCTATGAAAATATTCTTTGTAAGTGTTGGTTTCTAGATCAGAAGACAGAATGAACTATCTGATTTCTTTTTTAAAGATTGTTTTCAGGACAGGGTAGATGCGGGGTGGGTGTGTCCAGAACCAGGGGTCACAGTATGAGGATTCGGGGTAAACGATTTAGGATGGAGATGAGGAGACATTTCTTCACCGAAAGAGTAGTGAACCTGTGGAATTCCTTACCACAGGAAGTAGTTGATGCCAATAAATTGAATGTATTAAAGAGGCGACTAGATATAGCACTTGGGGCGAATGGGATCAAAGGTTATGGGGAGTAAGCAGGATTAGACTATTGAGTTGGACGATTAGCCACGATCGTGAAGATTGGCGGAGCAGGCTCAAAGGGCTGAATGGCCTCCTCCTGCTCCTATCTTCTTTGTTTCTGTGTTAAAGTGAGAGGTTTGGTATCTAACATCCAGTGTGTGATATCTACAATATGCTGATGGATTTAAAGGAAGAATGGGAAGATTGGGCACTCCTAACAGTGAATGCAAAATGTTTGCAATTCAAACTTCTTCGAAACTAATCGTGGTTTTGCTTGTATAGGCTATAACACTCTAGTATGGCATTCTGCACAGAATGGTTCCAGGTCTGGTTCTGGCCCATGTAAAGCCATTGCTCAGGTCATGAAGTCTTGCTGTGTACATGCCCAGTCTGCACTCACACTTATTTTCGTAAATTGCAATCTGCATTAACTATCTGCAATTATTCAGGTTATACTTGTTGGATTCCTTGGGAGAAAGATTTACTTCGATGCTCACAGCTGGATGTAGGTGGCAGATAAAATAAAATGCTTCACCTTCACACAGGAAGAAATGCCCTGGTGGTATTTATAAACTTCCCATGCCAAGCCTGACATGTGACCTCCTATGGTCTGAAGAAAGGCCCAGTCCTGAGGCTGGCTTATCTCTCAGGTACATTCATTTAAAATGCACATTGGTTATTAAAGTAACATATTTATACAGTACATGTCATATATAGAGATAGATAAATCTCACATAACATTATTCAGATTAAAAAAATTAATTGTATACTTGAATAAATTCTTAAACAAATAGGATTTTGCACACTCACTATGGGTACTAAAATTTACTTATTTTGTTCATATGCCACAGTTCTAAAAGCAAGCATTTCAGGTAATAATTCTTTCAATATAATTAGTCTATTCCAGTATTTGGTACAGTGGGTGAATTTCTCTGTTTGCTGTTAAAGTAAGGAGATGCGTGAGTTTCATGGTATTGATTTCCTGCCATTGCATGTGGCAATGTTTCTCTGAGGATCAAGATGAAAGGACTTGCCACGAGCGGGGCCTTCCAGCCTATATATCTCCAATGCCATATTTAAAGTGTGGCTGCACATCACTTCAGAACCTGCTAGCCTGTAATTACTATTGAGTCCTCACACTATGGTGGTTCAGCCTAATCACTGAGACATCCCAGTGAAAAGTGAAGCTCACTTCTCACTTATAGGCCAATGATCTGTAGGTACCGATGGACTGGGTGGTGGAGAGGATTCTCCATTGACTGCTGGCCAACTAATTCGGAGGATGAGTTAAAGTAATTGCAAAGGAGATATGATCCTTGATAGACGTTTATAAAATTATGAGAGACATGGATGGGGTGAATAGCCAAGGTCTTTTCCCAAGGGCAGGGGAATCCAAAACTAGAGGTCATAGATTTAAGGTGAGAGGGGAAAGATTTAAAAAGGACCTGAGGGGTAACTTTTTCATGCAGGGAGTGGTACATGTATGGAATGAGCTGCCAGAGGAAGTAATGGAGGCTGATACAATTACAACATTTTAAAAGGCATCTGGATGGGTATATGAATAGGAAAGGTTTAGAGGGGTACAGGGCCAAATTCTGGCAAATGGGACTCAATCAAGTTTAGGTCAGCATGGATGAGTTGAATTGGAGGGTTTGTTTCCGTACTGTACAGCTCTGTGAGTCTGTGGTGGACGTACCACCAGACCTAGCCAGTATGGACTGAAATTCCAGCATGGGTCAGTACAGTGTACTCCATGAAGTGCAACACTCCACAGTGTTGCAAGAAGGTCAATGTTCTCTTACACACTGCTTAGTGCTACCATCTTCTCTCTGCTACCTCACGCTCAAAGAGCCAGAACTAACTCTGACTCTGCAAATGCAACTCAGCAAAGCTAATGGATTACAACCCTCTGTCCTGCATGCAGCACATCCACTCAAGGGCTTTCATTACTTCATCCTCCCAAAGTACTAACCCTTCCTGCCCTCTGCATTTACTGTTCACTCACTAAAGACACTTTGCCATCTCTCACGCATGACCACTAACTGCTCTTACATCCACTTCCATCATACTCAATCTCTCCCTTAGTGTCATTGTAGGGAAGACTTGCTCATAACCAGACCAAGAAGTCCACACCTGTGGTGGGTGGAGGTGGGGATGGACATTAGACTCCTCAGTCCCTATGAGGAAAAAATAGTCTATTTAGCTGGACCAAATAGGGACTGTGACACGCCAATCGACGACAAACACAGATAGCCTTATTGTGCTGTGCTGCACCCCTATAATCACCAGCATCAACATATTCTTAACCTGCACAAGCTTTTCTCCAGCGTTTACAGCTAATTCCCTTTCTTCTCTTATACAAACATCACTAGCATCCAGTGAATCTCCACTAAGAAAGAGTGCAAGAGACCATCAGCTCAGTGGCTTCACTTTTGAGGAAGAAGCCACTGAGCCCCCAGATGTCTAATACAGAAATTTGGCATTAACGCCACGTATAATTCGATCATATAATGGAGTGGGAGACTTTTCTCGTTCATAAATGATGCAGTTTGGTGATAGGGTGCTCTGAAAGTAATGTGAGAGTTGTGATAGCAACCTGCAGCTGGAGACAGCTGGTGATGGTGGAGAATCCCAATTTCTGGGCTGCTTGACTGTCTCTTATCTCAGGGTTGAGGATGGATGAGCTTCAAAAGTCTTGTGTAAAAGGGAATTGTAGTACACCCACATTGTGTCACACCTTGCTGGGTAGTTTGCTGGAAATCAAATCTGCTGTTTCTGGAGCCATCACAAAAGTTGGAGAATTTATCAAAGTATGCAAAGATCACATGTTGACCAAAAGCATGGACCAGGTTTTTGTACTCAATAAGAGAAATTATTTATTACAAATAAAAAGGTTCTAACCACAGGTAAACAAATAGGAACTGTCAACATATAACACTATTGGTTACAATTCTAACCCCTTATAAAATGCGCAAAGCATTGGTGTTATGGGTAGTGGGAAAGGCTGGGAAGGCAGTTCAATGGTTCTGGTCCATAGTGTTCACTGAAGTGATGCTTTTGGCTTATCAGGATTTGCTACTCATTAATCTCTCTTTTCCAGGTACTTTCACTTGCTTTCAGCAAGCACGGAGTGACTGTTTCACAACTGATAAACTCTCTGCCTTATTGGTTGAAATCGACAGCTTACCGTAACTGGTCAGGAAAAATAGATTGGCTCTCACCTGGCTTAGGTATTTTATACCATAGAGAAAAAGACACTACCACCCCTTTCAGAGGCCTGAAGACTTCTGGCTATATTATTCACCCCTACAAGCTGTTCAGCTACCTAAAAGCCAATCATATAGTTACAACTTCACAGACCAATTAGCTTGTTGCGGTCTGAATCTCACTTTGTACACAATCCCTGATACCAGTTGATTTTGCAACTAAACATCCCCTGGTTAAACAAACAACACTGTTAACAGCACTTACATTTAGTTGGTAGATTGCTTTTCAAAAGTGCAGCAATTCTTTCCATAGTTTTTAAAATAGTCTCTTTTTTTCCATTTTAGTTCACAGTCAAAAATGTAGGAAAACAAAAATATATGGTCCTTAAAATAGGTATTTAATGGGGGTGACAGTTGGCCCACCCACCAGCTGCAAAGCCCATAATGGCCCAGCTTTGTCTTTTTTTAGGGATGGCCCATTGAATTAACAGCCTCTCAGCCTCCTTCTTAGACAGTGGTGGACAGTGGTGGATCTTTTCCATGATCAAAGACCCCAGTAGCAGAGGTCTGAGAGCTGAACAATCCAGAAAGAAAAGCCAGTAAAACGTGGAAATGAAGGAACTGTTCTGAACTAGTCTGAGCTCAACTTGCATACCTTAATATGGATTCTAGTTCCATCATTTCTGAGTTTGACTGTGTTTTTATTTGCTTCCCATATGCTTTCCGTATACTATGCAGCACTGCCACTGGGCAAGCTGACGCTGCTGTTGGTATGACACAAACCCAAGGTCAAGTATCATTGCTGGATCCCAGGACAGGAGGTCTCTGTGGAGCATTTGGTGCTTGGGTACTTAATCAGGTGAGTGGTGGTAGGCTACCTTCTCAGCACCAAGCTGATTAATGGGTCAGTAAGTGCCCACTTAAGTGCTCATCCCTCAGACATTGTGTGGCCTGAGGTCTTAAGGGAATCTCACCATGTGGGGAACATAACAAGAAAGCAAATCATTTTGATATTGCTTGCGTGCTCCTGGTTGTAGGAAGTTGTTTGGAGATGATGTTGATCAGGAGACCCACCACTGTTAATGGAGGGGCACAAACTGGATGCAATCTCTCTGCCAAAGCTGCAAAGCCCCCCATCTCCATTAAAATAACCCCAAAGAGCATAAAGGTAGGTCTGTAGAATAAATCATGGAGTAATTTTACCAGGAATGTGGCCAACATAAATGGGTCCGAAGGCAATTAAATACATTTCTGAAGATAGAGGGCAGTTGAGAAATAAAGTAAGTGGAGAGGTTGACATATTCTGAAATGAATGGTTTTGAGGTGCCTTTTCTCAAAAAGTATATTTTTTTGATTTTTTTTTAAGAAAGAACGGGCTAAACAAAACTCAACTGGTCCACTGAATCTGATCCTTGCATAGACTTCGTGCATCTATTTAAGGTATCAATTATAGATATATGTCGGAACTCTCTTCTACAAACGACAGTTGATGCTAGATCAGTTAATTTTAAATCTGAGATAAATTTTTGTTTAAGAGAAGATATTACGAGATTTGTCCAAGGGCAGGTACATAGTGTTAGGCCACAAATCAGAGCCATGATCTGGTTGAATGGCAAAACAGGCTCAAGAGGCTGAATAGCCTACTCCTGTTCCTATGTTGCTAAATACATTTCTCAATTAGATTGTAATCCATGGGGAATCCTATGCATACAGTCCAGAGATAAACACTCTCCAATTCAATAAACTAAAACTCAAGAATATTTATCCATCCTTGCATCAACTCTATTTGACATCTTCTGCCCTGCTGCTTTCAGCAGGTAGCCAAACTTCCTGCCCCATGTCCAAAACCAGATACCCTGTGGTTTCATTGATTCTCTAATTTTATACCTCTCCTGATGGATTCTAGTTCTATATCATCCTTTTTCATTTCAAAGGTCAATTTCAATTGATCCAAAAGTATGCGTCTGCTACACATATTCAATGCTTTGTGGAAAAACACTTCTCTTAGCCTGCTAGACCATCCTTTCTTAAATTTGAACCCAAGTACTTTAGTTTTGAGGTCAAAGGACCTAGTTACATTTGTTACTTGTTATGAGGTAAGTTGACTCCACTTGATCGGTGCAAGCCTTTTATTCTGACTCTCAGCAACATTTCAGTGCTCCACTACAACAGCTTCTCTCCTTCCTCTAGCTTGCAAGCCAAAGATGCCAGCCATGCCTTCCAAGGAAGTCTGAGAGGATACATCGTCATGATTAAGATTTAATAATGTGGATGGCGGATAATAACCTGATGAACATTGATATACATGAAGGAAGGATTGAAAAATAATGGCCCAGGTATTCTGATGTCCAGAGAGTCATTTGGAACAGCCCAGGATGGTGTAACATGTTGGGACCACATGGAATTGTGGCTCTGTTGACCCCATGGAATTGCCTGGGAAATTAAATTTCCCAATGGGTAATCTCCCTACATCTGGAACCCTTGAACCACCTGAAAGAGACCTTTAAAGTTGGTTAATTCAAAAGATTTTGTCAAGAAATGTATAGAGTTAGAAACCGACTCTAACTCCTGGTTAACTAGTGTATGAATCCCCTTCACCCGAACTCACCAATGACACCTTCACAACTGTACATTCCGTGATTTCTGACATTCCCTGATGTGACATCCTGATACTTCTGACCCAACAGCCCCACCCTGGGCCTGCTAGAGCTGGCACTCCTCTACCCATACCCTACTGGAGCCAACACCCCTACAAACCCCACCACCCTCACCCCCTCATTCCCCACTGTCCAGTCCAGTCCTGCTGGATCTGACACCTCACCACTGCAACCTGACTCCCCAATCTACTCTAATCACCTAGCTGCCAACCTATCCTTACCTCCCCACTGGCACCCTGCCCAGCTGGTGCAATACTCCCTTGCGTACCTCACTCACTCATCTTTCTTCAGTGCTGTTAAAGTGCCTATGGGATCTTTAACTTGTGAAATACGGCAGCAAATGTCATGAACAGGGGCAAGTCTTGGCCTGTAATATTACTCCTGGATTTCTCCCTGGTGTCGTCCGATGGATGTATCCATGACAGGCCAGACCAGAACTTTAGTCAGAAATATCTGCAGGAGGTCAAAGTGTACTTTTTTTAAAGCTATCCTTGCTGTCTATGGCAATTCCGATTGTCATTGCAATATCTAGGCCGGATTTTTTTTAATTCGCCGGGCACAATATGAATTTGGAAAGCATATATAATCAGCCTTCTGCACAAAAAAAAAACAATTCATGTTTCAGGACAGAGAACAAAAGTGTACATCAGTGTGTAAAATATGACATACCTCAGAGGCATGTTGTCGAAATAAAAGGGAAAGAATATTTTAACATAAATATGTTTAAGAATACTCTAATGGTTAGCAGCATGAAACATGGTTCAAAAGCTGCCAACGAATGTGAAAGAACATAAAAAGATAATGGAACTGCATGTATCCCCCCCAGAGGTTCGTGACTAACTAATATTAGATACACTTATTGTCGTGCTTAATTAAACAGATTCTGAGTGCCAGAAAATTCACTTGCAGCTTTTACTGAATGTACACTGATGATAAACCATAGGGTTAGCATATGGTTGCACAATTGCTCATGTAATTAATGTTGAATCCATTAACCATAAATCAAATTCAAATACTGCAGGCTGAATCTTATGTCTGTCAATGCTTATCTGAATGTTAGATTTCCAAATCATTTAATTGTATAATGCTCTCTATTCTTAGATAAAACAGAAAGAACTGTGGATGCTGGAAATCAGAAACTAAAACAGAAATTGCTGGAAAAGCTCAGCTGGCAAAGGTCTGGTAGCATCTGTGGAGAGAAATTAAGAGTTAACATTTGGGTCCAATGACCACTCCTCAGAAGCCAAGTGACTGCTTTGTCCTAGTTGGTGCCAAACTTCCTGAGTGTCATTGGAGATGCACTCATCCAGGTAAGTGGGGAATATTCCATCACATTTGTGACTTGTAACTTGTGCTTTGTAGATGGTGGACAGGCTTTGGGGAGTCAGAGGTTAGTAACTCACTGCAGTGTTCCTAGCCTCTAACCTGCTCTTGTAGCCACCATGTTTATGTGGCTTGTCCAGTTCAGTTTCTGGTCAATGGTAACCCCAGGATGATGATAGTGGGGGATTCAGCAATGACAATGCCATTGAATGTCAAAGAGAGATGGTTAGATTTTCTTTTGATGGAGATGGACAATGTTTGGCAGTATTACTGAATAGGACATACCTGGGCAATTTTCCACATTGTTGGGTGGATGCCAGTGTTATAGCTGTACTGGAATGGCTTGGTTATCACTTCTGCTTATGCAGTTTGGTAGGTAAGTAGTCCTGTTTTGTACCTTCACTGCGTTGACACCTCACTTTTAGGTATGCCTGGTGCTGCTCTTGGAAGATATGCTGGACCATGAGATAGCAAATTGTGCCTTTGCAGGCATGGTCTTGGAGGTCCTGCTGGAAGGAGTGGTGTAGAGGCAGGGCATCCACTTCCTGCATGCCCAGCAGACCATGCCAACTGGGTCAAAGTTTGCCATCTGGGGTCAATACAGTGTCAGCCATCTGGAGGAATGCATAGCACTGTAGGAAGAAAATCAGTGACCACCACTACAAGTGCTACCGTCTTCTCTCTGATATCTCATACTCACTCTATCTGTGCTACTGTACCCATCTCCCACAAAAGAGCATGCTCTACATTCTCACCATTGCTCTTTCCTCACATCCTCCTATCTACCACAATCCTCATCATCACTAACCCTGCATAGCCTCAATGCTGCCTCCTTACTCGTTTGTTATAACTCCTCACTTTATTAACAGTAACAGCAGTGCCATCCAATTTCATCTTCCATATCAGCTGCATCTCTTTCATTTCCAGGAGGGATACAGCCCCCAGTAAGGCAGAAAGCGTCATGGCACACATTCAGCTCCTCACCCCTTATGTAGAGGGCACACTGACTCTGACGTCCCATGCAGGCCCTCAACATACAGCACATTCAGAGAAAGCTATCCGCTCCTGTTTCCATGTTAAGTTTCCTCAGTGTCTAACTTACTTGGTGTGTTTGGTAAGATATGAGGCATATGGGGACATCAAAGAGACTTTTGAAGACTGCAATAAGAGAGAGAGTTGGAAGAAAGAAAGTGACATTAAGACAAATAAAAAGATAAATTGCACATTTTTAAAATGTTCCTTACAAATGTAAAACCTGAAGAATGAGACTTTTTGCCATTTGACTCCTTGGCCATTCTGCCCAATATATCTGTGCTGACTGAAAAGAATAGCAGTCCATTTTAATTCCAGCTTCCAGTATCTCTTCTGTAGCCTTGCAAGTTCCAGCATTTTGGGTGCAGACCCATGTTCCTTTTAAATGATTTGAGGTTTACTGTCTCCACCACCAAGCTGGCAATAAATTGCAGACACCTGCCACCATCTGGGTGAAAGTGCTTTCCCCCTTGTCGCCTCTAATCCTTCTACCAATTACTTTACATCTGTGTCCCCTAGTAATTGACCTCTGTGCTGTAGGAACAGTTCTTTCTTGTCTACTGTATTCATTTGTATTCTATTCCAAATGCTTTCTTTACTTCCTTATTTGCCTGACCTGCCACTTTCAGGACCTGTGGGCATTCACTTCAAGGTCTATACTTCCTCTTATCCTTTAATATCTTCCCATTTCAGATTCCCTGGTTTTGTTTGCCAAATACATTACTTCACATTTCTCTAAACTGAATTCCATTTCCCACTTTCTGCCCATTCAACCAAACCATTGATATCATTCTGGAGTAGGCAGCTATCCTCTTCATGAACAATTACAGTATCCTTTGTTTTCTGACACTGAGCTGAGTTTTGACCCAACTCACCACATTCTCTGGTCTTCCATTGGCTTTTATTTTTCTGGCCAGTCTGTCATGTGGGACTTTGTCACCTGCCTCATTTAAATCCAGGTAACTAACATCCACTGTGCTACCTTCATAAATACTTTGTGTTTCTTCCTCAAAAATTCAATTCAGTTAGAAAATCATTACTCCCTTAACAAAATCATGTTGATTATTCCTGGTTAATCTGTGTTTTTCTAAGTAACAGGTTATCCAATCTTTCAGAATTGAATATAATAAATTGCTCTCCACCAAAGTCAGACAGGTTGGCATGTAATTGCCTATCCCTTGCGCTCTGTATTTAGTAACAATTGGAAAGTAGTCCTCAATGCATCCATTATTTCATCCCTGATTTTCTTTAACAAGCTGGAATATAATTCATCAAGCTCTGGTGATTTATCCACCTTCCTGAATGTCAGTTCTTCCATCACTTTCTCTCACATCATACTTACTGCATCTAATATTCCACACCAATCTTTTTGCTTAGAATGACTGCATTGTAAAGATGGAGACAAAGTAATTATAAAGAACCTTGCCACATCTTATACTTCTTGAATACTTGATTTAGTCATCTCAAATCCAAAAAGGAATGAATTGTACCCTATTTCTTGATCACAGTATTTATAAGCTGCAACAATGTGTTTTATTTTGTTGAACACGACGAATAATGTCAAGCCTTTCCATTGCATCCAGTTTGGTTTTCAGTTTGTCTTGAATGAGTACACATACATCGATCGGTTGAAGTAACTGCATCATCTTTCTAATCTGGTGTAATGTTCCCCAACACTATTTCTGGTACTTTGATGATTACATCAATGCCATTTCTGCTGTAGTCTGTATCTGGAAACCTTCAACTTTTGCCTTTACATGATCCAACTGCCACACATCCCTTCTCTTCCTCAGTTTCTTTATCTCTATTTCTTAAAATAGGCAGTCTATCAATAAACCCACTGACTCCCACAGCTAGCTTGAGTACACTTCCTCACACCTTGCTTCCTTTAAGGACTCAACTCCATCTTCCCAGTTTCTCAATTTCTGTTACATCTCTTCTGATGGTGTAACCTCCCACATCAGCACTTCTGATGTGTCTTGCTTTCTCCAGTCACATTCTATCATTCTTCAGTTCTGAAGAAAAAATGTATTGGACTTCAAACATTTACTATTTTTCTCTCTTCACAGATTGCCATATAAGTACTGTGGCTACAAGAGGAGATCAGCAGCTAGGAGTCCTCACCCCCTGACTTCCCAAAGCCTCTCCACCATCACAAGGCACAAGCTAGGAGTGTGGGGAATACTCTCACTTGTCTGGACGAATGCAGCTCCCACAACACTCAAGAAGCTTGACCATTCAGGTGAAAGCAGCCTGTTTGATTGGCACTACATCGCTCCCTCCACCAATGATGCTCAGTAGCAGCAGTGTGTACCTTTTTAGAAAGTAACAATATCAACTCCAAGCCACTCACCATGCTGAGAGCGAATATATTCACTGTTCCTTCAGTGTTACTAGATCAAAATCTTGGAACTCGCTCCCTAACAGCATCGAGGGTCTACCTACACCAAATGGACTGCAGTGATTCAAGAGGGCAGCTCACCATCACCTTTTCAAAGGCACGTAGGGATGGGTAATAGATACTGACTCAGTCAGCATTGCCCATGTCCAATGAAAGAATAAACAAAGGAGATGCAGCTAGACTGCCGCTGTATATTTCCAACAATTTCTGTTTTTGTTGTTGAAAGTGCAAACTGATAAAAGGGCAGCAAGAGAAACTGGGTACATGGGACTTGATAAGCAATGGGTTGAATCTTACATTTTGGCCAATCTGAGTTGCGACAAGTTTATTAGCATGCTTTTGCTTTGAGGTCTAACAGGTTCCCTCGCTGTATTTTACAAAACATGCCTTATTGATTACTTACCCTGCCTCTATGGCATCACTCACATCTTGTTCTGGCCCCATGAAACCATGTGCCATTCCCAGTACAGCTCGCCACTCCCTGGATATCCTGAATTCACTGGCATCCCTTAAGCCTAAGCCATCTTTAAAAACCTGTTGTGCACTCAGACAAGCCATTGCTGGCCTGCATGGCTATTCATATTTTCCTGGGCATGGTAGACAGGGATACTTAGCACCTGACTATGCAGGCAGGGATCCAGAGGTCCTGCTGGATGGGGAGATGCAGAGGTGGCACTTCCTCCTCACCAGGACCAACAAAGGAAACCATGGCACAGGACACTGCCAGCCTGACCCGATGTTGCCAACCAGCTCAGTGCAGTCTAATCTATCTGGGGAAATGCTCATTGACTTTCTTCACTCGGCATGTGTAAGTGCCGCCATCTTCTCTACAATAATTCACAGTTACTCTATCTCTGCCACTGTACCAAGGCTGACATTCCACCACTCTCACTACTGCCTGCAACATCTTCCAATATTCACTTTCAACAAACGAATCTCTGACATCACTAACCTGCACTAACCACTAACCCTGCACTAACCACTAACCTGGCATTAAACACTAATCCTGCAATAACTGCTAACCCTGCACTGACCACTAACCCTGCACTAACCACCAACCTGGCATTAAACACTAATCCTGCACTAACTGCTAACCTCGTACTAACCACTAACCCTGCACTAACCACTAATCTAGTATTAAACACTAATCCTGCACTAACTGCTAACCTCGTACTAACCACTAACCCTGCACTAACCACTAATCTAGTATTAAACACTAATCCTGCACTAACTGCTAACCTCGTACTAACCACTAACCCTGCACTGACCACCCACTCACTCAGAACACCTCCCCACCTGCACAAGAAAATAACAACTGTACCTCCAATTATCCTTAATATCTGCCTCTCACTCATTCAAGGAGAAATACAGCCCCCATTTGTGCAAAAAGGCTCAAGATGGGTGGTCAGCTGCCTGACATTCAGCTCCTCACCACTTCTTTGGAGAGCTCCCTTACTTTGACACCCTGAGCAGGTCCTGGGCTGGAATCAGAGGCTGCCCAACATAGAGCTCATTCAGATCAAACCATAAGCTGAACTCGCCAGGTGTCTGCTCTGATTTCCATGTCAAGTTGAGACGAGTTGTGCTGTCAAGAAGGCATTTAAAAAGCAATAATTCCCCTTAACTGGCAACTCCCTGATGCCCTATCATAATCTTACTTTACTTCTTGTAAAAAGCATCAAAGTTGGCTCAATGTGTTCACTCGGTCACAATGGGCCCTGTCGGACATCTTGTCTTCCAAATTTCTTGTCACAGCCCACGTTGCTCAGATCCCTTTGAGACTCCACCCAGTGCAACCAACCGGGTATCTTTTTAGTTAATAAGATTGAACAAAGTAAACAGCAAAAGGGCTGAGAAGGAATGTGATTTCAAGTGGATGAACTTAATGTCAAATCAGACACAGAAAGAGAAGTAGAGAGTGAAAGGAAGATTGCATCAGGAGAGAAAAGGTTGGAAAAGAGAGGCAAAGTGACAGTAAAGAAAAGTAAAAACTAAATTGCTCATATTTAAAATATTCCTGAAAAATAAAAACCTCAGAATGAGACTTCACCTTTACAATACCTAAATTATGGTGCCAGAAAAGTTGATTAACAGTCATTAACATTTATCACTTTGCTAAAGGCTGTGTTGGATTCTAATTTTTAGTGGTAAATATTTGCAACAATTTTAATTTGCAACTGCAGCAACTTCATAACTTTCAACATCATACTGAAGCAGACAGCCAAGTCTATTTATTGATAACCTAATGGTGGCAAGGTACAGTCACTTTTGGAGATTTGAAATTAATTATGCATTATTTACTACACTGAAGCTGATGCACCATTTAAAAAAAAATCAGTCATCACTATTAGTTCAGAGATAGTAGGAACTGCAGATGCTGGAGAATCTGGATAGAAGATAGAATAGAATATAGACATAGGGAGTTGCCAGTTAAGGGAAACTATTGCTTTTTAAATGCCTTCTTGACAGCACAACTCGTCTCAATTTTATATGGAAATCAGAGCAGACACCTGGCGAGTTCAGCTCATGGTTTGATCTGAATGAGCTCCATGTTGGAGGGGAGATTTTGAAGCTTGTGAAGTCCACATTGATACCAAAGTATCAATGTGGACTTCACAAGCTTCAAAATCTCCCCTCCCCCTACCACATCCTAAAACCAGCCCAGTTTGTCCCCGCCTCCCTAACCTGTCCTTCCTCCCACCTATCCCCTCCTCCCACCTCAAGCCCCATCCCCATTTCCTACCTACTAATCTTGAGAGAAGGGTCTAGGCCTGAAACGTCAGCCTTCCTGCTCCTCTGATGCTGCTTGGCCTGCTGTGTTCATCCAGCTCTACACCTTGTTATCTCAGTCATCACTATTAGCCTCACTTTTAACAGCAAAGTCTGGCCCATTATGCTTGAAGGTGAGTTAAGGCTGCCAATTTAAATGTATGTCCCACAGTCCAAAGATGTGAAGGTTAAGTGGATTGGCTATGCTAAATTGCCAATAGTGTCGGGGGCATGCATGGGAAATGTAGGGTTACAGAGATAGGACAGGGGGTGTGTGTCAGTGTGGACTCAATGGGCTGAATGGCCTGCTTCCACACTGTAGAGATTCTACAATTCTACGAATGCTGACAACCTTGACAAGTTTTCTTACTTTGCGTCTGCACTAAACGGAATGGTATTACTGCAGTACTGTGAGCGTAGTATGAGCAAAGCACAATAAAAAGCCAGGGAAGGTACAGTATGCAGAGGTGCTGTGAGCATCCAGATAGGGTCAAAGTGAGTGAGCACTAAGAGAGTAACTAAACAAGACAGAGATCCAGCCTGGTGCGGTCCAGGATCTGGATGGGTGTCCCTGAGTGGGAGAATTAACAATGAAAATAAAAAAAAATACTACAGATGCTGGAAATCTGAAACAAACATAGAGAATTTTGGAGAAACTCAGCAGGCCTGGCAGCATCTATGGCGCAAGAAATAGTTAATGTTTTGAGTCTGAAATGACTCTTCTTCACAATGTTCATTTCAGAATGTACAGTGCTTGTACTGACTTCAGAAATCAAAGAGAAAGTGTTGGAGAAACTCAGCTTTTGCTTTTACTTTTATTGACCTTGATCTCATTCAAAAGGTGAATGGGGTTAAACAACAAAGGGTCAAGGAAAAGCGGATAGAAAATATTGCTGGGTGCCATAAGATCAGGGTGGAACCTAAACAAAAAGCAGAATCCCCTAGGTGAGTTATGTTGGAATTAAAAAGCTGGGCCGAGTCTTATAGTGGCCTGAATGCCGTAGGCTATGGCAAGAAATTTGGCACAATCATGTCAGGGGGCCAACGTTGCCGTGAGGTTTTAATGAAATTCTGGTCATTGAAGTGAGATTCTCGCTCAGCAGCAATGGATTGTCTATTTGGGAGGATTTTACTTGTTAATGAGCTCATTACCTGCACATCTCACTTCATTAATGTGCAGCTTCCTTTCCTACCACCTGCCATAAGCTACCAGACACTGAGAATTCATGACGTGGAATCATTGCAGCTAGCTGGTAACTTCATCTCGCCACTTGCTCCAAAGGATGTTCACGTTGGTCACAAGGCACCAACATCTTGGCATGTTCCATAGGCAACACACACTCCACATCCATGGACATTGGCATCTGACATAGAATCCATCATGGTACATCTCTGATCTACTTACTATACACTTCTGCACCTCAGTGCTCGGGCTGCAGTGGCTATTAGCAGTGTAACAGTGCAGCGAGGACACTGTCCACTCAGCGACACCCATCCAGATCCTGGACCGCACCAGGCTGGATCTCTGTCTTGTTTAGTTACTCTCTTAGTGCTCACTCACTTTGACCCTATCTGGATGCTCACGGCACCTCTGCATACTGTACCTTCCCTGGCTTTTTATTGTGCTTTGCTCATACTACGCTCACAGTACTGTAGTAATACCATTCCGTTTAGTGCAGACCCACCACCTCATCAACAATGTATTCATGGGGATTAAATTCATGAGAGAAGAAGAAAACAACATCAGCTTCTGTTTCTGGATGTCAGAGTTGAACATTTGACCAACAGGGAGTTCCAAACCTCGGTATACAGAAAAGTAACCCACATTAACCAAATCCTCAACTTCCACAGTAATCACCCCAATGTCCACAAACAAAGCTGTGTCAGGACACGACTTAGATGGGCAACCACTCACTGCAACTAGCCAGAACTACACAGGAAAGAGGAAGAGCACTTATACAAAATCTTTGCTATGAACAGATATTCCCGTAGCTTCATCCTCAGGTGCCTACTAAATAGACAACAACAAGAGGACACAGTACGTCCTAACCCACTGGCTACACTGCCCTACATCAAGATCATATCAGAACTGACAACGAGACTCCTATGGCCGCTAGTAATCATGGTGGCACACAAGCCCACAGCCACTCTACGACAAACACTCATAAGGTTTAAAGACTCCATTCCCACAACTTGCAGAACCAACGTAGTCTACAAAATACCATGCAATGACTTCTACGATCATTACTTCGGACAGACAGGAAGGAAACTAGCCATCAGAATATATGAATATCAGCTAGCAGCAAAACGACACGACAATAAAGGCCATCAGTTTAACTGGGACAACATAACCATAGTAGCCCAAGCCAAACATAGACACGCACAGGAATTCCTAGAGGCATGGCTCTCAACCCATAATGCAATCAACAGACATATGGAATTGGACCCCATATACAAACTCATACAGAATAAAACTGGAAATGACACAACTCACCATTAGAGACCAGATAGTACAATTCCAAGTGGAGTAGAATTGCATCACTTCATTGGAGGCCTCAATGATGATATTATCTGGCATGGTGATGAAACGTCTGAATGAAAACAAGCCAGCTTGGCGAGCATGTCAACAACCTCAGAGTTAATACTTCATTGAGTACAATAAGCACCATTCACTGTGATGACTTTGTAGGAGATAGACCTGAGCTACTGTGTTCCTAACAGTCTCTGAGGTAATGTAGGTCATATTCATGTAACCTGTGCATTGTTGAAGTAATGTATTAAATTTCATATTGTTTACTCACCAAGACTCTTCTAGGTGGACCAGAAAGTGGATATCCTAATCCATATCAACCCAATTCAGGCTTGAAGAAACCCACAGACAACATCCTTTTTGGTTCATATCTGAGATTGCTTGATACCTTTTTCATCCAGCAGGGGGATAAACTATTGTGTAAGTGCTTTCAGCCAGAAACACATGAAATACACAGTATAACACCAAAATCTTACAATCATGAAAAATCTTCCTGCATTATGTACTGCGCGTTGTTGATCTTCCCTGTGTCAATACTTCTATCAGAAAAATACAATGCACTTAATTTTCCTGTTAATTCACTCAATTTCACCAGTCTAACTTTGTGCCATATTGTTGTAACAACTTAATTTTACCAACGAATCAATGTTCCAATGCTAAGACTTTTGTAACTTCCATAAATAACTTGTCAAAATGTATTTTGTTGATATTGGAAACAATCTTTGGTTACAAAATGTGGTTTTGCATTTATACATTGTCCTGACTGTGTACAGGATATGTGATTCAGTGAATTGAAACCAGGTGCAGAGCTATGTTCTCTGGCAATAGCTTTTAATGTTGGGAGAAGCCAGTGGGAGTTTCCACTTTCTTATAACATTAAAACAATTCAAAATTAATTTTAGAGTGTATACAGGAGATTCAGTAGGTTTCCTGAGCTCTTTATAACCAAGCTTCTTTGCAGAATAAAGCTATATTTTAATTCATGCCAAGCTCCTGTTGATTAATGCCATGGAACCACCACAGAATTCTTGGGCCATTTCTTCTGCGATTCACGTCATTAGTTTTATTATGATTGTATTTGATATAAATCAGACAGTTAAATCAGAGATAGTAGGAACTGCAGGTGCTGGAGAATCTGAGATAACAAGGTGTAGAGCTGGATGAGCACAGCAGGCCAAGCAGCATC
>NC_063337.1:33993818-34059569 GCF_021869965.1 Rhincodon typus | reverse complement strand
TAGGGAGGAGATAGGTCAGTCCAGGGAGGACGGACAGGTCAAGGGGGCGGGATGAGGTTAGTAGGTAGGAGATGGGGGTGGGGCTTGAGGTGGGAGGAGGGGATAGGTGGGAGGAAGGACAGGTTAGGGAGGCGGGGACGAGCTGGGCTGGTTTTGGGATGCGGTAGGGGGAGGGGAGATTTTGAAACTTGTGAAGTCCACATTGATACCATTGGGCTGCAGGGTTCCCAAGCGGAATATGAGTTATTCTGATGTTGAGATGATACTTCTTCGGCTAGCCAGGTCTTTGGTGCATAGTTCTCTATCTCTGGAGGCTTTCACTGATTCATAAGATGTACAGAATAATTGATTCACTTGGAAAATGTATCTGATTTATCCATTCAAAAGTCACAGCTTACAGCAGCTGCTGTGGGAAAGATTAACTGCTGAGAACTGGCATCTTCTGGGATAGGAGAAGATTGGCACACTTCTTTTCCTCTCTATCACTCTGTGTCTTTGTAACTTGTTTCCAGCTCCAAGCTGCTTAGCCACCTGAGAACCAATCACACAGTTGTTGGCAAGCAAAACGTTGATGACATTGATAATTGTTACTATTTCACGGACGAATCAACTTCTTGTTACCAACAAGAGCTACATCAGTACACTCCCTTGGCTCCAGATTATCTAGAATCTGAATTTCAATTACTGTTTGTTCAAACAGTTGTTTAAAATGCCTGTCATGGGCATCAGGTTATTTTATTTCAAAACTGCAGCCACTCATTCACACACTGGTTTTTAAAACAGCTCTGTCTCATTTCAGTCACCAGTTTTTAAAAATGCAAAAATAAAAAGACACAGTTCTTACATGAAGGATAATGTTTCTAATATGCTGTGTCATTTTCCAGATATAATAGATTTCCTGTAGAATCATTATGGAGCCCTAACTAAGTTAAAGTCAATTAAAATAAGGGAAGAAAATTCTACTCACTGAATCATATCTGACATAAAGGAAGACGATTGTAGATGTTGGCAGCAACGTTTCTTCTAAATTACATGGCTGTGCGCACAGCCACTCTGATGTTGGAATGCCAGTTACAGCAAAAGTCACTACTGTGCATGGGCCTCACAGACCAACATTAAGAAAATTATAGGAAATGCTGGTTGGAGGCCAAATATCACAGCTCCAGGCAGGAGTTCCTCAGGGTATTGTCCTCGGCTCTACCATCTTGAGCTGTTTCATCAACAATCTTCCGTCTATCACAAGGTCAGAAGTGGGGGTGTTGGCCGATGACTGTACAATGTTCAGCACAGTTTGCAACTCCTCAGACACCGAATCAATCAGTGACCACAGTAAGACCTAGACAATATTCAGCATCTAGCTGAAAAATGTCAACTAACATTCATGTCACACAAGTGTCAGGCAGTGACCGTCTCCCCTTGATGTTCAAAGCATTACCATCACTGACGTTCCTGTCATCAACATCCTGGGATTACCATGAATCAGAAACAGAACTGGTCTAGCCATATGGCTACAGAGGCTAGAATTCTGCAGCAAGGAACTCACCTTTGGACTCCTCAAAGCTAGAAAACCATCTACAATGAAGAGTCAGGAGTAAGTTAGAAAATGCGCCCATTTGCCTGGATGAGTTCAGCTTCAACAACACTCAAGAAACTTGACACCATCTTTGACAAAGCAACTTACCACCCATCCACCACCAGTGACATTTGCTCCTGTATCACTAACACAAAGTGGCAGCAGTGTACCATCTACAAGATGCACTGCACCAAATTGCTGATCTCATTTCACAGCACCTTCCCAAACTGCCATCTGTACCAAGTGGAAGGCCAAGGGTAGCAGATACATAGAGACACCACCACCTGCAAGTTCCCCTCTACATATCATCCCGACTTGGAAATATATTGCCATTTCATTTTTTGCCAGTGGATCAAAATTCTAGAACGTCCTTTTCAACAGTACTGTTGGTATATAACACTTTTATTCAAGAAGGGAAGGAAGGCAGAAAATGGGAGACAATAGGCCAGCTATCTTGACATCTACTGGGGGAAGGTGATTGTATTGATCTTTAAAGAGATTGAAACTGTGCACTTTGAAAAACCGAAGGTAACCCAACCCAACACCTTTGACCACAAGTCCATTAGGAGGTAATCAGCATGTAGCGACCTTGAGACTCTGGGAAAAAGAGAGGGTGGAGCCTGTCAGGTTGTTCCCTGAGCAGATTGTCAAAGTTATTTGGCAGAAAGAGACATCACCAGAACTTTCCAACATGCACTAAGACATCGTTTGGCTGGTGTTGAGAAGGGCACTATCTGTGAGATCTGTCATGTACGCCCGGATACTCTGCACCACCATACACTACCCTTGAAGCATCTGTGGGGTGTGGTAGAGACTGTCGCACATCTCCTTCTGGAATGTGCCTTTGCAAAGGAAGTCTGGAGAGAGATGCAGTGGTTTTTGTTGAGGCTTGCTCCAGGCAACTCCATGAAGCAGGACTCTGTGCTCTTTGGTCTGTTCCCCAGTATGCACACCAAGACAAACATTGACTGATGGACGACCATCAACTTGGTGAAAGATGCTCTTTGGCCTGCCCGAAATTTGTTGGTCTTCCAGAGCAAGGAGTTGACCCCAACGGAGTGCTGCAGACTGGCACATGCCAAGATCCAGGACTACGTGCTGAGGAACACACTAAAGCTTGGGGCAGCTACTGCTAAGGCACAGTGGGGAAAGACCACTGCTTAAGGTCTTTTTGCCAAAGTTAAATGAGGATCTGCATATGTATTTTGCATGATTATTATCCTCTAGCAGAGAACAAATATTGTTTTCTAAAAAGTGAATTAAAATATTAAGTATTTAGGGAATCACTTTGTCAAACTTTAAAGTTTTGCTTGGAAGCAGGAAGGAAATAACTAATTAAAACTGCCCAGATCCAGATTAATTGGTAAGGATTAAGGTGCTGACTACAGAACGTAGCCAGTGTTTGAAATCTCTTGTGACACCTGGCATTGGTGAACCTACTGATTCATTTGTTTCTTTTTAACAATTGATCTATCTTTTCAAAACGTTGCCAAAATTTAAAGCCACATGAGCAGATTTTGAAACATATTGGAATATGCACCAGTGCTCAACCTAAAAGAGAATGACCAGCCTGTACTTCACCATAAAATAAATCCAAACAATTACCATCTTCATCAATCATTCTAAGCTTTCCCTTGCTGCCAGCCAGACAGCAAATATCACTTGCTAACTGCATTAATTGTTTTTGGTTTCACGTAACTGTCCCTCTAACTAAATATAATAATCCATGGATCAATCTGCTGTTTAATTATCAGATTTCACTGGCTAATGTTTTTTAATGAACAGTAACTAATCGACACTAGCAGGGATCTGTGTTCTTAAATTGACAGACTTCCTACTGATTGGTGAATTTAATTATCATTATATTATGGTTAGGTTTTGGCACGTGAGCAGGAGATTAAACATGCAGGCTATAGCATATTTAGAAGTTTTATAATTTAAAGATAGAGAGGGCAAACAGGGAGGTGGAGAATTTGTACTTTTTCAGGATAGTGCCAAGACAGTTGTAAAAATGGCATAGCTAACAGATAGATTCCCTATGGATGGAGATAAGAGATAATAAAATATCCATCACATTAATAGACGTAATCTACAGATCACCTAATAATGAAGGAGGTGAAAGGAGAAATATGCAGACAAATCCAGGAAACTGAGTAAAAAAATCAGCATAATAACCATGGTGGATTCCTACCTGATAAACAGACCCCTTAATGGTAACCACAATGTACAACAAAGTACACAAGGAGAAGTAGTGGGTACTGGGTGATAAACAGATGCCAATAGTCATAGACGAGTTAAATGTACATATAAACAGAAAAAAATCAGATTGGCAATAGTAGGATGAGGGGTTCATAGGTCTTGGAACAGCACATTCTGGAACTAACCAGAGAGTAAGTTTTATTAAACTTGGTATTGTGTAATGTGATAGGATTAATTCAAGAGGTCAGAGTAAAGTCACAACTAGGTAACAGTGACCACAATAGGATTGAATTTGGAGAGTGTATGGTCTCAGACTAGTATTTTATACCTAATAATAGCAACCTTTGGGCATGAAAGCTGAGTTGGATGCAAATGTCTGCTGTTGTGTCTCTATTGATTTATCCCCTAGCCAGATAGGCATCTAACTCAGAAGTCACATGACACCAAGCTATAGTCCAATAAGTTTATTTAAGATCACAAGCTTTCATAGAGCTGCCCCTTTGTCAGGTGAAGTGACTTCATCTGACGAAGGAGCAGAACTCCAAAAGCTTGTGATTTTAAATAAACCTGTTGGACTATAACTTGGTATCATGTGACTTCTGAGTTAGATGCATATTAGGATAGGACATAAATCAACAGAGACACAGTAGGCAGCCATTTAAGGAGATATTTCTGAATAGTCAGAATAAGTATATTCAAACTATCAAGAAAAAGTCTAAGGAGAGGACAACCATCCATGGTCACTAAAGAGGTTACAGAAAACATCAAACTTAAGGAAAAAGCATAAAGCTGCACAAAGCTGCGTGACAGGTCAGATGACTGATCAGAAAATAAAGAGAATGATCAATAGTAGTTATTTGGTAGTGCAAAATTTGAGTCTTGCTGATAAAAAGATACAAACTTAATGAAGATTTTGTCTTGCACTCATCAGGATAATTCATAAGAATATCAATTCAAAGGGAAAACCAATATTAGAGAGTGCTGAATTTTTGGCAAGTGGACTCTGAACAGTAAAGTTGTTGTCATTGACAATGCACCCATTAATGATGATTGAAAATTAATGAGATATCATCTCAATATAATTTATCTGACTTTTCAAATGAAGTTTGTGAGGTGCCCCATAATAGAGTCATGAATAAGATCAGAGAATGTAGAGTCAGAAGACAACAAGAATGGATTAGTAGCTGGTTTCAAGACTGAAATAGAGAGTGGGAGTATAGGGTAATGTTTCAGAGTGGCAGAAGGTGGGAGGTGGAGTTCACAAGGTACAGTGCTTGGATCAGTGCAGAAACAAATATATAATTTCTAAATTTATGGAATAAATTGGGGATGGGTGGGTGCAGGTGAATAAGGAGTGCTGCTGAGGACAGCAACAAATTACAGGAGGGTAATAATAACCTTGAAGAATGATCAAATGAAATTCAACACAAATAAATTTAGAGAATACATTTTGGTAGGAAAAATGGTATTATCTGGAAGGTGCAAGTTCATATAGGGTAGAGAAGCAAAGGGATCTTAGTGTAAAGACACCAGTCATTAAATGTTGCACCACAGGCTAACAGAACAATACAAGAAGCCTCCAAGACTCCCAAAACGTTTCCTGAGTCCTAAATTCAAGACTTAACTGCACCTTTGGAAGAAGACTCATGTTGGCCTTGAAGCATTAACCTTAACAGATACTGCCAGACCTGCTGACTTTCTCCAGCATATTCTGTTTTTGTTTTGGATCTCCAGCATTTGGATCTCCATCCTTTAAATGGTTAAAATGGCATACAGCATGCTCACCTATCAGATGTCACTATGCTGAGCTGGTGCTGGGATGTGCAGGGCCTATGGGGAAATGGGGTCCTTGCTAGAAACCAACAAGATAATTGAATTCAAAGGAAAGAGTGAATGAAGGTGGATGTGAAAGCTGTCAACAGACCAATTGATAATATGGGTTTTATGGAAGATGTTGATGTAGTAATGTACAGATTTCCCTTCAGATTGATTAATTGATAGATATTTCTGGGATGAAAGCCAGTTAACTCCCACTAGAAGAATCTCTATGGGCAATAATGATGCAGAATTTCTCTTTGATACAGATTTAACATTTATGCACATCTGGAGCAGCAAAATGCAAATGCCACCTGTCTATTTGTATTCATATTGCGAACAAGGAGTAGTATTACCTATTCAACTATAATTTTAGTATGGATGTAATTTAAAAAATGATAGCTGTAAAGTCTGACACAATCTGCAACCTTTTGTTTATCTGTGGTCAAACATACAGCTCTGAGAAACTATAACAAAAAAGAAAATAGAACAACTGTCAACAAATCTGCTGCAAAGAAATAGTTGCACTGTGTTTGGGGAAATGCAGTTGTGCAAATCTCAGTGACTGGCTTGCCTTAGTCATGTGACCTCTACCTCTACTGTAACTTCTTTCACTTTAGTTTGTGGCAATATCAGAAGCATAGAACTGTGATTGAGTGAATTTTCAGAGCAATGGCTAACTAATAAAAGGAAGATTTAAAACCACATTCTGTAACTTTGAACTGCTGGCTGAGTAAGAATGGCTGTGAATTTCCACTCCCCGCTGCAGTGGAAATTAAAAGAGGCTTGAGACAGAATTAGAAATTGTTCTGGTCACAGTGCAAATACTTTGAGGTAGTAGAACTGAATTAAGACTGAGAAAATTAGAAAAGAAACCCTGTTAGTGCTGAAGAAAGAGGAGCAATGATTCCAGACTGCAGAAATTTTGAAGGCCTTGAGGACTCACTTTGAACCTTTGATTAATATTATGTTTGATTGCTGTGTGTTCGACATCAGAGCATGGGAGTCAGCAAGACTATTGATCAGCATGTGATAGCTTGAACAAACCTTGCCGAATTTTTTGAATTTGATAAACTGTTAGATGATTTCCACAGAGTTAGGATTGTCTTTGGTGTAAGAAATCTTGTTGTGAAAACATATCTCCTGAGAGAGGAGAAACTTATTTTCAAGAAAGCAATTGACATATGTTGGAGCTCTGAGGTTGTCAATCATCAGCTAGAGAGTATTAAGGCGAGAACAGACATGGGAGATATTCCAGGCTGAACAAGAGCAACAGATTGGAGAAAAGGAATAAATGTTTGCAAAAATGCCAGCAGAAAGATCCAGGGCAGATAGCAGGATGTAAATATTGCAGAGGATATCTCACCAAAGAAAAGAAAATATTTCACAATAGGAAAAGCAGTGCTCTAACTGCAAGAAGTTGCATCATTTCACACAAATATTTAGCTAGAAAGAGGAAACGCAAGCCTATAAAGGTGGTTGCTGCAGAGATGATGCTGACAAATCATTCTATACCATACAAGAGGTCATCAGGTCTAAAGATAATAAATGGTCTGTAATAGGTAGAATGGTGACTGCAGAAGGAGAGCACCAAGTGAATGAAATGTGTTGAATGGATACTTGTGCTTTGTGCAATCTCACGAGCTTCACTGGCCTATGTGAAATGATTGGAGATAGACACTCAGGAATAAAGCCCCTGAAGATAATGTTGAAGCCATATGATATAATGATACTCATCCCAAGAGGACAAAGTTGAGAGACTGGTGCAAATGGAAAATGAAGTTATGTGGTTTCAGATAGTAGACGTTAATGGAAATCCACTTATCGCAGCTAAAGCAACTCTGAAGCTTAGACTGGTAACTGTACATGTGCCAGAAATGATTTAGAGCATTTCACAGGTCACTAAGCCACTTACTGCTGAAACAGTCCCAGAAGATTACAAAGATGTTTTACAGATCTTGGATGTCTTCCTGGTGACTATCATTTTGAAGTAGATGAGAGTGTGAGACCAACTTAGTATCTGCCAAGCTGAGTCTTCACTGTGAGTCCACCCTGAAAGATAAGGTAGAAGATCTGGGAAAATATAATGTAATCACGAAAGTGACAACTCCCACAGATCTTGACAAGTTGAGAGATGCAGCAGAGATGCAACAATCAGCAAATGTGAATGCAGTGCAGTGATTTGTTAGATTCTTGAACTATTTGTCATTTGGCTATGAACATTCACACAAACTCACTGCTCAGGATGTGCAGCAGTGCTGGGGCACAGAACAAGAAGCAGACTTCACTTGATCAAAACAACTAGCAACAGCTTGACATGTTCTGGAAATCAGCAACCCAACAGAGACATTGAATCTGAAAGACAAGCATCTTACTCTGGTCTATCACTTACCATGGGAATGACACTCCCCAGTGAAAAAAAAATCAGTCTAAGAATGAACAGATATCAAAAAAAGTTGACAACAACTCACGTGCATGTCATTAAAATACCTGAATGCTTTAAGCATAATGAATGAAATACAGATGTAGAAATGGATACAAGTGAAATAGACTAGAAATAATACAATATTGTTAAAGAAAAATAATTTTCTTTGTTGACCATGGATGTTGAATGATTTAGGTAACTTTTAAATGCAAATGATATTGCATGCAGCTTATTTTGTTTTTTTATGATAAAGGGGAAGTTTGGCTAAATGCATTTGTATAGCATAGTTTAGCATACTAGCTGGTTTTTTGTAAGTGCTTTCATTTTAGTTTATGGCAGCCATTATTCATATGACATGAAACACATTGTAACACGCCATAACCTTCAGTAACTATTTGAACAGTGCTAATAAGCTTTTTAAAAATCTACATACAATGACTTATCACCCAGAAATTGAAATACGGAAAGGTAGTGGCATTTATCACTTCATATCACTTAGGCTTAAAAATGTTATGAGGAATTACACCAGTGGGTACTGGCGAGGGTGTACAGCTAAGGGCAAGAAAACTTGAATTTGATTGATTGGCCACAGAAAGGATACTGTAAGCATAATCAGAAGTTCCTTGAAGTAGAGCTTACTACAAAGGTACTATACAGTTTGCTACTATGACCAGTGTCTGAATTCTTAGACATACTAGCAAATATGACTAGTGTCTGAATTCTTAGTCATACCAGCAAACTGTACAGTATCTTTGTAGCAAGCCCCACTTTAAGAAGCTTCTGATTGGCCACAGAAAGGATACCGTAAGCACAATCAATCAAATTGCCAACTGTTTAAAATCGTATTGATCTTTCTGATCCTATTAACTTGAAAATTATCTGTTCTCTTAAGGGCCCATATAAAGTGCAGATAACCTCAAATCGTTTCATTTAATTGAAAATGACTTCGCTTTCATAAACCAAAGACTCAGTAAATTGATGTAGAAAGAATATAACTGTGTTGCCATTTCTGTTGACCACAACTGGACTGGACCATTTCCAACGGTTCTCTCTTGGATGCTGTGTGGGTCAACCCTTTCCTAGCTAGATACACTTTCAACTTGTCACTCAGACATAGAGTTGGTGATGTGTGTTGACAAATAAAAGTCCGTAACTTTCATAACATCCAGCCAACCTGATGGTAGTCATACATCAGACAGAAAGTTGAAAATCTAAAATTCCATACATAAGAACTAGAAGCAGGATTAGACGAATCAATCCTTCTGCCATTCAATATGATCATGGCTGATCTTTTCTCAACCTCAACTCTACTTTCCTGTCAACTCCCCATAACCCTTCAATCCATTACTTACTGAAAATTTGCCTATCTCCTCTTAAAATTTAAGCAATGTCTTGGCACCCACCACACTTTGGGGTGGCGAATTCCACAGACTCATGAGGCTTTGAGAGAAGTAATTCCTCCTCATCTCTGTTTTAAATCTGCTACCCCTCATCCTAAAACTATGACTTCTCATTCTAGGTTTCCCCACAAAAGGACACCTCCTTTCTGTATCTACTATGTCAATCCCCTTTAGCATCTTATATACCTCAATTAAATCTTCTATCATTCTTCTAAACCTTAGACAGTATAGGCCTAACATGCTCAATCTCTCTTCATAGACAAACCCTCATCTCTGGAATTAATCTAGTGAACCTTCTCTGAACTACCTCTAAAATAAGACCAAAAAAAGACCTATTTATCCCAACTCTCTGCTTTCTGTTGGTTAGCCAATTCTCTATCCAAGCTAATAAATTACCCCTGACTTCATGTGATCTTACCTTGTGTACTAACCTTTTGTGCAGTACCTTGTCAAATGCCTTCTGGAAGTCCAGATATACAATCAATAGGATCCTATTTTCCACATTGCTTGTTACATTTTCAAAGGATGCTAGCAAATTAGTCAAATATGATTTATGCTTCATAAAACCATGTTGACTCTGATGGAATGTAATTTGACTTTCTAAATGTCCTATTGCTACTTCTTTACTCATGGATTCTAACAATTCCTCAATGATACATGTTAATCTAACGCGTTTCCTACTTTCTGCCTTTTTGAATAAGGATGTTGTATTAGCATTTTTCTAATCCAATGAAACCATTCCAGCCTCCAGAGAAATTTGGAATATTATAACCAATGGATTCATTATCACTGTTGCCACTTAAGAGTTGTAGAGTCATAGAGTTTACAGCAAGGAAACAGATCATTCAGTCCAACTCATCCATGCTGATCAGCTATTCTGAGTTAATCTCGTCCCATTTGGCCCATATCCCTCCAAATACTTCCTATTCATATACCCTACCAGATGCTTTTTAAATGTTGTAATTGTGCCAGCTTCCACCACTTTCTCTGGCAGCTCATTCCATACACGCACCACCCTCTGCGTGAAAATATTGCCCCTTAGCTTGTGGCTATATTAGCCTCAGGTTAAGATGGCAAACATAAATTGAAAACAATAATGTGCACGATGAATGGTTGGGAAGGGTAGGAGGCTGGTTGAAATAATGGGCCCAGAAACAGGAGAAGCCCATGATTGTGTCTTGCGTCCTGCTGTTGGATATGAAGGACTGTTGCGTGCTCCTCACATCAAAGATTGTTATGGCAAGGTAGGTACATAAAATTTAACTGACAGGATGTTTGAGAAATGCATGTTCCTCTCACAATCCATGGGTCATACGGTGAAAGGGCCAGCCTTCAAACTAGACCAAGCCTCCTGTTGAACAATGGCCCTAACTCCACATGGTAAATCCTCCACTAGATGCCAAGCAGCAGGAGATTTTGGGTCAGGGACCAAATGCACTGTTTAAAAAGTAAGTTTTGAAGAAGATTATGAAGGTGAAGAGAGTATGAATAATTGGAGACAAGTTGAAATGGGGGTGTAGCAGAGGTGGTTGTGGGGAATGGGGGAAGGTTAACAAAGCTGATAAGGTAGTAATAACTTAGAGTTTTCAATCAGTTTTCAAAATCTAAATGTATCTTAAGCAAGTCAGCACTGGGCGGAAATCAACATTCATATGATATGGATCACATTTTAATTGATCAAATTTTTAAACTGTCTGTAAGGAATGAAAACGCTCCATGTATTTAAAAATAAGATGCAAACAGATATCAAAAGGTAAGGGCAACACAATCTGATTTATTTGCTTATTCATGTTGCTGAGTAAATGAAAATATCAATGCAAAGGGGACCTGACAGTTATTTAATTATTACTTCTACATTTGGTTATAGATATGATATAAAACCCCTTACTGACCACAGCATGCAACCCAATTTAAATGACAGTTGACAAAACCAAGATCATAAATAAGCAGACATGGGCTTATTCAAGCACATCCTGCAGTGATTTCCAAGCATTAAATCACAGCAATCCAGGTAGCAATAATTGAGTATGGTTTCATGTTTTTCTTTCTATTAACTATCCAATAAACACAATTTTCTTTTCTGGTCATTAATGTGATTTTCTCATTTTATCATTTCCTGTGACACTAATCTTTCCTGGCAAAGAAGGGAGATTAAATATCATTTCTTTTTGTCTACTAATGCTGCATTGCAAACTATTTAGACAATACAAAACTTAGAAGCATTGGGAACTGTGAGGACAATAGCATAGAATTACTTAGGAAGCAATTTCAGTTGGGTTGGAAGAACATGGACAACAATTTAAAATAAAGAGAACATCTCAAAAAGGTGTGCAGAAGCAGAGACAGCTGAGTATTTATCTGCATAAGTCATTGAAGGTGTCAAGATAGGTTGAGAGAGTGATTAACAAAGCATATAGAATCCTAGACTTTATTAATAATACAAAAACAAGGAAGGTATGTTGAACTTGTGCAAGACACTAATTTGGCCTCAACTGGAGTATTACATACAGTTCTGGGTGCTGTGCTTTGGAAAGATGCGAAGGCACTGAAGAGAATACAGCAGGGGTATACAAGAATGGTTCCAGGGATGAGAGATTTCAATTATGAGGATAGATTGGTGAAGTTAGTTTTCCTTGGAGAAAAGAAGGCTGAGAGGAGAAGCAGTATGCAAAATCATGAGGTGTCTGCACTTCTTAGACAGGGAGAAGCTGTTCCTACTCCAAAACAGATTGAAAACAAGAGGACACCAGTTTAAGATATTGGTAAGGAAGCAAAAGTGACATGAAGAAATATTTTTTCACACAACCAGTGGATAAGGTCTGAAACGCACTGCCTGAGAGTATGGTGCAGTCAGATTCAATGGAAGGATTACATTTTTAAGAAACCATCTGCTTCTAAAGATCTCCTGGAGAGATGAAGTTTGAGGAATTAAGCTGTTATCTGAAAAGGAACAATTAGCATTGGTTATGGGGAGAAAACTGGAAAATGGCATTGTGAATTGCTGGGCACGAGGTGCAAAATGTACTGCTTTGGCAATGATTCTGTAACAATTCTTTGATGCTGGTGAGTGACTAGAAGAATCCCTACAGAGTGGAAACAGGCCGTTTGGCCCAACAAGTCCACACCGACCCTCAGAGCATTCCACCTAGACCCATCCCCCTATAGCCCACCTAATCTTCACATGCCTGAATACTATGGGCACTTTAGCATAGTCAATTCACCTAACCTGGACAGTGGGAGGAAACTGAAGCACCCAGAGGAAACCCACGCAGACACGGGGAGAATGTACAAACTCCACACAGACAGTCACCCAAGGCTGGAATTGAACCCGGCTCCCTGGTGCTGTGAGGCAGCAGTGCTAACCACTGAACCACCATGCCGCCCTAACAATCAACAATGGATTCATGGTCATCATTAGACTCTTAATTCCAGATATTTATTGAATTCACATTCCATCTTCTGCTGTGCCAGGATTCAAACCCAGGTTCCCAGAATGTTATCTGGGTCTCTGGATTAACAGTCCAGTGATAATACCGCTAGGCCATTGCTGCCCCACTACGCGCCTCCTTTTTAAAATTCTTTATCCTCAAACCCACTGTTATTTCTTCTAATCGAGGATTTTCAAAACCCCACCTATGGGAGTCAAGGCAAGTGGAAAGGGCCTGAAAATAACAGTTCCTGCTCATGTGCCTGACCCTGTCCTCAGTGCTGGTCATTTTGATGGATGCAGGTTAGGTGCCCGGGGTAAACTATGACTTCAGTGTACCACTCCCACAAACCTCACCTTACCAACCCCACATTCAATATAGAGAAAAATGAGAAATCTAGAATTAAATTTTACCTTCACTTATTAGGCATTCACAATGGGGAATTTGGCATTTCTTAAAATCTGACACCCTAGGTGACCACCTAGTTCACCTACATGGTCAGGCTAGCCAGGGTGCCTACGCAGCCAATTAGGATCATTTTGAGCCTTGTTCACAATATTCAGAAGATGCTGACTTGGATTTTCAAAATGGCCTCTAGTCTTCTGATATAATGGGGTGGGCAGTTCAACTACCTGATGGCAGATAGCAAACACCAGGCCAGGATGTAAATACATCAGCACTCTAGGCAGACCTGGAGCCCCTCCTTGCCTGGCTGAAGGAGGGTTCAGCCAATGATTGCCCTATAGAGGGTTCCCTCCCAAGCCACCCTCAGAATGGTGAGCTGGCTGTGATGAGGGGGTACTTTCATGTTAAAATGCTGTCACCTATCCACTACTGTACCCTATTGACCCTTTGACATGGAAAGGTTCCGATTGTCCTCCAATTTCAATAGCCTGTTTGTGGCTCTCAATTGGGTAGAGAATCTGTCTCCATGCAAATTACAGGGACACACTCTCAGCAATTACTACCTGCACCATTGTCAAACTGGCATTGAGTAAATACAGTCAAGAAGTTAAATGCACAGCTCAAACATTGCTGTGATAGGAATGGGTTTCAGTCCTAGGTGATGGTAGTTATATTAACACAGAGGTATTATCGCTGGACTGTTTATCCAGGTAATGTTCTGGGGACCATGGTTCAAATCCCACCACGGCAGATGGTGGAATTTGAATTTGATAAAAATCTGAAATTAGAAGTCTAATGATGATCACAAAACCATTGTCAATTGTCAGAAAAATGCACCTAGTTCACTAATGTCCTTTAGGGAAAGAAATTGACATCCTTAATTGGCCTGGCCTACATGTGACTCCAGACCCAGACCCTCAGGGCAATTAGGGATGGGCAATAAATGCTGGCCTAATCAGTGATGCTGTCATCCTGTGAATCAATTTTAAAAAATGAAGCTGTCAGTCCTGTACATCCCTCAAACATGTCTCTATGATAGCAGTGATATCATATTCCCTTGAGTTAATCAACACCCTCAACTTATCTGCCTTACTCCCAAGACTTCTTGCATTAAAATAAACACCATCCAACCATGCCACGGTCCCTTGTCAACTTGACTACTTGCACTGCCTTCTAGATTTACTTGGTTCTTCTTTACTTATCTATGCATCATCCCTTACTCTACCTCCACTTCATGTCTCATCTACCTGCCATATTAGTTCAAAATGTTAGACTCCATTCTAAAGGGTGCAATTGCAGACCATTTAAAAATACATATTACCTTTAAGCAGAGTCAGCATGGTTTCATGAAGGGAAATCAAGCTTGAAAGATTTAGCAAAATTTTTTGATGATGTCATAAGCAGGATAGATAAAGGGGAAGCTGTGAATGTAATTTTATCTGAATATCCAAAAGGCATTCAATAAGGTACTGTATGCTTGGCTATGTATTAAGATAAGCAGCCTTGGTCTTTTAGCACAGACAGGGAATGCAAGTAGTGAGGATGACACAAAGAGTCAACAGGGAACATAGACAGGTTAAGTGAGTGGCAAAGCTTAGTAGATGGAAGGTAATGTGGGAAGATTATGCAATTTGGCAGGACGAATAGAAGAGCTGAAGTTTATTTAAATGGGGAAAGATTGCAGAAAACAGCAGCATAGAAGGATTTGGGGATTCCTTGAGAATGAATCAAAAGAAGTTAGCATCCAAGTCCAGCAAGTTATAGGGAAGACGATTAAATATTGGCCTTTATTTTAAAGGGAATGGAGTATAAAAATAGAAATGTCTTGCTAAAGCTATACAAAACACTAGGCACACTACAGCTGACCATAGGAGCATAAGAAATTGGAACAGGGATAGGCCTCATGGCTCCTTGGGCCTGCTCTACGTTCAATAAAATCAAGGGTGATCCACTTTCCTGCCCTTTCTCCGTAACCCTTGATTCCTCTACTGATAAGAATCTATCTATCTCAGCCTTAAACATACACAAGGATACTGCTCCCACTGACCTATCTCTGTGGCAACGAGTTCCAAAGACTCACAATCATCTGACAGAATAAATTCCTCCTCATCTCAATCTTAAATTGGTGCTCCTTAATTCAGAGACTACTCTGGTCATAGGCACTCCCCTGAGAGGAAACATCCTCTCAGCATTTACCCTGTCAGGCCCTTTAGAATCCAACATGTTTCAATTAAATGACCTCTTATTCTTCTAAAATCCAATGAATAGAGTCCTAACCTATTTAATCTTTGCTTATAAAACAATCCCTCCATATTGGGATTATCCAAGTGAGCCTTCTGTGAGCTGCCTCCAAATGACATAATATCTTTCCTTTGAGAAGGAGACCAAAACTAGAATTCTATGAATGGTTTTGGTCCAATTATATGTTGAAAGACATACAAGCGTTGGAGGGCAGCCCATTGAATGTTCACTAGTTATGGAGAGATTTTCTTATAGGAGAAGTTGAGTAGATTGGCCTTTTAATCTTTGGAGTTTAAAAGAATGAGAAGTGACATTATTGATACATACTTAGGGGGTTGGCAGGTAGATGTAGAAAGATTGTTTCCTTTTGTGCATGAGTTTAGGATCAGAGGGAATAAGTAAGGTGTTGCCCATTAAAGACAGAGATAAGGGTAGGGAATCCATGGAATTCTTTACTGCGGAGGGCTGTAGAGGCTGGGTCTTTAGGTACATTAAATGTGGACAGACTTTTAATCAAAAAGAGTACCAAGGATTATGGGGAAAAGGCAGTGCAGTGGAATAAGGCAATTATCTGATGAACCATGATCTCACTGAATGGCGGAGCAGAATTGATGGGCTGAATGGTCTATTTCTCCTGTTACGTCCTGTGGTCTTATGGAACTGAGTGCATGCAGATACAAAGGTTGCATACACAGGCAAGGTTAGGCCATTGTCGTGTGCAGTCGAATTATTATAGGCCACCAACATTAAGTCGAGGTTATTTTACCTCCACAGGCTTCATTTTAATATACCATATGTAACTCATATCCAAAATGGCAATATATTTAGAAAGTGAGAAGTGCAATGAGACCTGGGTATCTTTGTTCACCAGTCAATGAAGTAAGCATGCAGATGCAACAGGCAGTGACAGAGTCAAGTAATATGTTGGCTTTCATAGTGAGAGAATTCGAGTACAGGAAAAGGGATTTCTTGCTGCAATTGTACAGAGCCTTGGCAACACCACACCTGGAGTATTATGTGCAGCTTTGGTCTCCTTATAGAGCCATAGACTCATACAGCTCGCAAATAGACCTTTCGGTCCAACTCATCCATGCCAATCAAATTTCCCAAACTAAACTAGTCCCACTTGCCTGTGTTTGGCCCTTATCCCTCTGAACTGTTCCTATTCATGTACCTGCCCAAATCTCTTTTAAATGTTGTAACTGTACCTGCATCCACCACTTCCGTCGACAGCTCATTCCACATATGAACTACCCTCTGTGTGAAAAGGTTGCCGCTCAGATCCCTTTTAAAATTTTCTCCTCTCACCTTAAAAATGCCTTTACTTTTCACCTTATCTATGCCCCTCATGATTTTATAAGCCTCTATAAGGCCACACACCCAATCTCCTACGCTCCAGTGAAAAAAGAAGAAGGATCTTCTGGCTATGGAGGAAGTGCGACAAACATTGTCCAGACCATTTCCTGGGATGACAGGACTGATACATGAAAAGAGACTGGATTAGTTAGGACTATATTTTGGAAGAATGAATGGATTTCATAGAAGCCAATAAAATTCTAACAAAACTACTCAGGGTGAAGTCAAAAAGGATGTTCCACAATGACCAGGGAGTCCAAAACCAGGGACTGCAGTCTAAGGAAACAGGATAGGCCATTTAGGACTGAGATGAGGAGAAGTTTTTCACCCAGACAGTGGTGAACCTATGGAATTGTCTGCCACAGAAAGTGGTTGAGGACAAAGCATTAAATGTTTTCAAGAAAGGGTTAGATTTAAGGCTGAATAATAGATGCAGAGGTCAAACATAACAATGTAAAAAAAGATATTTTTTGGTACACAGTTGAACAGATGAATACAAGAGGTGAATAAGAGGTTAATATACACAAAATAATGTTTAGGATTTTTGCTGGAGAATTTGATGTTACGATATTGAAGTGAAAGATATACGTTGGAAAATGGTCTCCTGACAATTGTAGTTAAACTGCATCCACCTGCTGCCTTGACCTTGAGATGAGAAACACAAGGAATCTCTACCTATGATGATGCCGACTGAAAATGCATCAATTTGTTTAACTTCATTTCTCTTGGTTCCTGTCAGCACCAGAAATCAATGGATGAGAGCATCACAGGACTGTGATTCATGCCCTGATACAGCTGCTTACCATTTTGAGGGAAATAGTTTATGTATGCACACAGAATGAAGATTAAACAAGTGGCATTTCCTGTGTTTCTAGCCAATGATTGGATTAAAGCGATACTATTCACAAAAAAATCTCCACTTTTAAAGTGTCTCACCTACGTGCAAAAGTGTTTGGAAAATTTTTTGTTATTTGGACATGATAAAATTTGACACAATAAAAACCAATGCATGCATTTATATATGTCTCTCACCTATTAGACCTGGTCTACTTGTTGCTGATGCATCTTTGTACATAACTATTGGAGTGTCACAATGATCAGTCCTAGGGCCTCAATGATTTAATGTCCATATTAAATAGCAGTTTACAAAATTATGAGATGCAAAGATAGAATGAATAGTGAGAATCTTTTTCCCAAGGTAGAAATGTCAATTACTAAGGGACATTGGTTTAAGATAAAAGGAGGTAATTTTAAAGGAGATATGAGAAGCAAATTTTTTACACAGAGGGTGGTAAGTGCCTGGAATATGCTACCAAGAGGAGGTGGTGGAAACATTTAACAGGCATCTTGACACATAAATGAATAGGTAGGGAATAGAGGGATACGGACCGTGTGGTGTCAAAAGGTTTTTAGTTTAGAAAGGCAACGTATGTCGGCACAGTCTTGGTGGGCCGAAGTGCCTGTTCCTGTGCTCTACTGTTTTTTGTTCTATGTGTATTTATGTCTTGGAAATGCGTGCAGAGTGTAATGTATTCAAATTTGTTGATAATGCAATAAAAGGTGGTAGGTCATGTTCTGATAAGAACATAAAGAATGTTCAAGGGGATAATAGATACATTAAGTGAGTGGCCAAAAACTTGGCAGATGGAGTTTTAATATTGGAAAAAGCAAGTGCTACACTTTGATAGGAAAAATCAAATGGCAACTCCAAAAAGTCACAGAGGAAGACTGCCATATTATCTACAGAGGATTTTGTGATCTTAGGACATCAGAAAACAGTTTACAGTCAATGGTGTACTTTCAAACTGTAATCACTGTAGTACAATAAGTAATAAGAAAAAACTACTAGTTACATTGTTAGGAGTCCAGGACTTCAACCATAATCATTAGACTGTGTTAAGTATCAAAAAATTATTTCAAACATAATTTTTAGAGTCATGGCATTCCATAAGTGAAGATGAGATTTGTTTGTACTATATGGTCAAGAGAATGTTCATTAGGTTGATCCAGGTATGGAAGGATTGTTTTATGAAGAGAGGTTGAGTAGGTTAAGCCTGTACTCATTGGAGTTTAGAAGAATGAGAGGTGACCATATTGAAATATGCAAGATGCTCAGTTAACTTGAGCAGGTAGATGCAGAGTGGTTATTTCCCTGTGTCAGAGAGACTAACACCAGAGGGTACATTCGGGGAGCAAGGGGTTGCTCAAGTAAAACCAAGACGAGGGGTATTTCTTCTTGCAGTGGGTTGTGAATCTGTGGAATTCTGGGTCATTAGGTATATTCAAGGCTGAGATAGACAAACTTTTAATCAGGAGGAGAATCAAAGGTTATGGAGAAAGGGAGAAAAGTGGAGTTGAAGATTATCAGATCAACCATGACTTTAGTGATTGTTGAAACAGACATGATGGGTTTGAATTGCCTACTTCTGCTCCTAGGTCTTATTATCTTATGATTGTGAATGACACCATGCAGTTTTTGGTCATGTAAAACATTTTTCATGACATAGTAATGTGAAATAAAGTGTATAATTGCAAGAGAATTGGCGTTAGTTTTGCATTTTGTATTTTACATTGAGACCAACTGGAGATGATCATCTGATATTGTCATATCAGTATAATAACTGAAAAGTCAACTTTTTAAACTTCAAAATTAAAGTTTAAAAACAAAGAGCTGAATGTTGAGTGGTCCGTAAATTCCTATTGTTAGAAAAATGCAGAAAGGCTGTTTTAGATGCTTTGGGAGGCTTTACTTAAGAGGATGGCAGGTTCAGTAATAACTTACAAAATGAAATTGGATATATTGAAGGGTCAAACTTTAGAAGTAGGATCATTAGCAAGGACATCAATGTTTCATTATTATGTGCTGCTCCTGGCATATTGTCCTGTACTCTTCACTGAACTGGGGTTGATCCCCTTGTAATGGTAGAGTGGGGGATATGCCGGACCATGAGTTTGTGAATTGTGTTTGAATATAATTCTGCAGCTGCTAATGGCCCACAGAACCTTACTGATGCCCAGTTTGAGTTGATAGATGTGTTCAAAATCTATCCCAGTTGCATGATATAGTGCCACATGACCAGATGGTGTGGTGAAATATTCACAGGGCCCCACCGTGTGGTGGTCACTCTTCCTGATGTTGACATGGACAGATGCATCTGCAGCAGGCAGATTGGTGGGGCTGAGGTAAAGTATATTTTTCCTTCAGGCTGGTTCTCTCACCATCTGCCACCACACACTCTAGTTGTTATGTCCTTTAGAATTTGTCGGTTTGGTGACTAGTGTTGCTGCCAAGTCAGCACTGGTAGTGGACATTGAGGCCCCCCACCATTCTGCACTCTTGCCACCCTCAGAGTTTCTTCCAAGTGATTTAACACGGTTCATCAGCTGAGGTTGGGGGAGTGGTGGCCAATGTTTTAGCGATGCATGATCTTCAGTAAAATGTTTCCTTGCCCACGGTTGACCTGATGCCATTGGGTCCTGAATAAATGTTGAGGACTCCCAGGGGAACTCCATCCCGACTGTGCCACCACTTTAGTGGGATCAGCCTTGTCAGTGAAACAGGATGTATGCAGGGAAGTGACAGTGAGACTGGGACACTGTCTGTCAAATATGAATCTGTGATTATAACTATGTCAAGCTGTTGCTTGACTCATCTGTAAGACAGCTCTCTCAATTTTGCTGTAGCCCCCAGATGGAGATAAGGAGGACAATGCAGAATCAAAAAGGCTACGTTTGCCACTGTCACTTCCAGGTTGATGCTTGATTGTCAGTCCATGGTTTGGAAGAACTGAATGGTTTGCAAAGCCATTAAAGAATAGCAGATTTCTTTCCTTAAGTGGTTTAGAGAAGCAGAGGGCTTTTTACAACAATGGCTTCATGATCATGATTAGACCTCTAATTTCAAATTTGTTGAATTCAAATTCCACCATCTGCCATAGCTACATGCAAGCTGTGTCCGCAGAACATCAACTGGGCCTCTGTGTCACTATTCCACTGTCAACAGCAGCACACCACAAACTTTGTACTTCTAACTTTTCAATTCGAGGGTTCTAAGTGTCCTGAGCAGCCACACCCTATAATAACTTGTAAAAATATTGTCTTTCGGATACTTGTTGGTGCTCCCTAACTAATATCACTGTCTGTTTACCTACACCATGGACCACAACGATTCAAGACAGAAGCTCAACATTATTATTTTAAAAAGCAAGTAGTGATGTGAAGACCAGCATTTATTGCCCAACAATACTTACATCCTACAAATGAATAAAAAGAGGGATCTAATGTGGGGTTTTTCTTAATAGTTCTCGATTACAGATAGTTTTACATTGATTTGGTAAGAACAGAGAATGGTGTTCTGAAGTTACAATTCTTCAGTTGGCAGGGTCTACAATTCAGGATAGAGAATAGGACCAATGTTGAAACGAGTAAAAATTACAAAGCTGATTCATGATTAGATGATTGTCCTTAACTCAATATATTCCACATTTTGTTTAGGATGTCATTCTACAATGTATTAATTTTCTTCACTTTTACAGTCAATTTTGATTGCAATGTAGTAATAAACCATTCATTTCATTAATGTTTCATTGAAGTTATGAATTGTTCCATTACGACAAACAATAGCTCAGTTTTATGTTATTATTTGTCTTTATTGTCAGGAGCTGCACCCTGTTGCTATGCCACTAGTATATAATATTGCATATTTTTTGCATGATTTCCCCCACCTGAAATGTTATAAGGGCTATTTTTATATTTGAAGTGTCATCTGATTGATGTACAAGAGTTGCAACTGATTGCCCTCTGGACCTAGAAAAATAATTACTGCCCAATTTCCCTTTGTTCAGAACAGAATTTGTTGTTAAAAAGGGAAAATAATACCAATCTTATGTGTAATTAATGGAAAGAATACTTTGTGTGTTCTGCATTGTTATTTTCTGATAGCTTATCTAATTTTGCAAAGAAAGTCCAAGCACAGGTTTTGTTCTGCGAAATGCTGAACAGCAACAAAATAAATGTGTTGTTTGTTGTCAAAAATTAGATCTGGTATTCTGCACTGAATTTTGCCATATGCTTTTTCTTTTTCAACAGAAGGATTATTTTTCATTTTCTTTTCAAAATATGTTGAATTCTTCTGCTTTCTGTTGATTTAATTTGATTATATCTATGTAGAATTTGTAGAGAATCCCTTTTGTTTAGAATTTCCCTGCAAAGGAAGAAGGTTATAAAAGTATTGCGGAACTTTTAAGTCAAGCACATTTTATAGTGAAATAATTTAACCTTGTGCCTTCATAATCTGTAAATGATAAAGAGGAAATAACTACATATCTGTAAAAGGGAGCTATTGTGTTGTCTAATGTACACAGAATTGTCCAAAGTTGTTTCAATTTTTAGATATTGGCATTGAAAAGAATTATAGGTCTTAAAAAATAATAATTTATTACCTTTGAGTAGCAAACAAATGGTAAGCATATTCAGTTATTGTGAAACCAGCATTCAATATATGAGTTCCTCCTGGTAAATGCAAACTCTCTCACCCATTTCTCCAACCTTGTGTTTATTTCCATGTTCATGTGGACAGAATGGGAATCAATAAGTTATAGAACCAGACGGACGATAGTATTCTTATAATCACAAAATTCAGTTCAAGAAAACAAGTCAGCTTTTTATAAGCGTTCCAAGAAAAATCTCAGTTGTATGTTTGGAATTATACTTCCCAAACTTACGTTATACTTAGAGATAGTAGGAACTGCAGATGCTGGAGAATCCGAGACAACAAGGTGCAAGGCTGGATGAACACAGCAGGCCAAGCAGCATCATAGGAGCAGAGAGGCTGACGTTTCGGGCCTAGACCCTTCATCAGAAAACGTTATACTTACACTGGCATATGAACCAAAACTCATTGGAGAAAGATATCTTGCTGGTGTTTTAGATTAATCATTTACCCATTTAATTTAAAAGATTAACACATCCATTCAAATAGGCACTGATGAAATTATTCTCCACAAGTTTGTTAGCTCTAGGTTTGACTATTTCAACACATTTTTGGCCTGCATTCCTTCTTCCACCCTCCTTAATCTTGAGCTGATCCAATACTGTTCTGCCCACGTCTTAACCCACATTACGTTCCACTCAACTGTCACAGTTTAAAAATCCCTTGATCTGTAAGTTTGACATAATCATGTTATAGGAATCTTGTTGACATAGAAAGGAATTCCTTGCATGAAAAAGAGCAACATACAATGGTTAAAAGAAATGTCACAGGTTCAGTTTCAACATTTGAAAAGCTTATGTTCAATGGGAAAGTCGAGTAAGAAAAATTAACACTGGCCAATTTTATTTAATCTGTTGTCAAAATAAAATACTACAGCAAAACATTAAGCACCATTAGAGGAAAATAATCACTTGGTTAGGAGAAATTAGAAACATCTAAGTAGAAGATGAGGGTGCATTAAATTAAAGCAAAGCAACAGGAGATGTGGGATGTCTTCAAATCACCTGACAATGTTAAGATTTTATATTTTTTATGAGTATTTGTTAAATTTGGAAAATGTAGTTGAAGACCCTATGATGTAAGGTACCGCAACATTCCTGAAGACTTGGGTTTTAAAGACACTACATTGTATGTAAAATATAGGCTGAATCTTACTTTTTTTTGGCTAACTGCAAGTTGCATTGAGTTTCTTGGAGTGATTTTCAAAGTAAAGCCTAGCAAGGTTTCTCGCTGCATCTTACCAAATGTGCCTCAGTAATTACCAGCCCCACCCTTTTGCTGATCCTCACATCCAATTCCAGACTCTTCCAACCATGCGCCCTTCCCAGAACAACTCACCACTCACTTAGTATCTGCTGAAAGACTGGAATCCCTTTAATCTGCACCATCTTTGGAAGGCCACTGTGCACCGGGACAAAGCACTGGCAATCCTCATTGGCAATGTTTTGAATAAATGTACAAGGTTTATCGCATAGTCAGCAGCACATACTGTAGGTGTTAGATTGATGTCTCAGTGTCTGTAGAGCAAGATGTCCCCCAGTCCCATACAGATCCTAATTGACAGGCAGCTTAACTGTATGTCTGTGCAAAAAGAACACACCAATACAATAGTACTGAGAGCCTTTAGCTCTGGCCGAAGAGCCAACGTGCTAGTTGACAAGATAAGGCTAGGCATGGATCCTATTAACATGGAAGCACTGAGTGAACAAATGCTAAGAAAGCCAATGCACAGCCCTGAGACACAGCCTGCTCTAAATAATGAGCTAGGTATTTGTCCCTGCACACAAAGTGTCCCTGCTGCAGCCTTTCAATGCACGTTGCTGGTTCGCGCTACAATGCGAATGTGTTCTTTCTAAATGTCCCGCCAATGAATCAGAAAGACACCATGATCATCGTGATGGGTTGGTAAATGCTGGATGCCAATACCAATGGAGATCAGGGGCAAATGTGGCTGGTGCCTATGGATCATGCCCTGTGATGCTGCTTGGCGTTGAAGAACGTGGAGGCTCCTCACAGCCAGTAGTAAGCTGAAATCACCAGGTATCTGCCTTGGTTTCCATGTCAAGATTTTTAACTATCGCAGTATTTATCAAAAGTATCAAAAATGGAGCAAGATGGTACCTGGACATCAAGATAGGCATCACCTGACTTCCTGTCTAATACTGCCACATATCTCACCATAGCCGATATTGCTCATAGCCTGTAAAGTTCTGCACGTCATCACGTTTTGTGGATAAATATGTTAGTTAAAAGAGAAAAGACCAGCTGTTGTAATGAATGCTGGCTAAGACATAAGAGAAAAACATAGTGGGATTATTTTGTACTCTTACTGGAGTCATCTTCAACATCGCATCAACAGACAGTGTCTTTAATGTGCAGCATTTCATCAATACTTCATTGAAACCTCAAACTTCATTGAATTCTTGCAACTGCGGTAGGTCAGGACTTTGCATCACACTCATTGACAAATAAAATTAATAAAATCTAAGCAGCAGTAGCAGTGGCAGTTAGCAGAGTTTGTACTTGATTAAGAAAATAAAAAGAGCAGCCAGCAGCATCCCATTCTTTTATATCCTGCTGCTTCTAGCTCTGAGGACATTTCTTAACAAAATAACATTTCTCATGATGGCCTGCTATGGTGCATTTAAGTATTGCTAGTCTATAGATCTGGTTTTCCTAAATGTGACCATTACTGTTGCTGTCTGCCTCAGGGCAAACCAATATTGCAGAGGGAGCATTCTACGTATATTATGCCTCTATTTTCACAAGCAAAGGGACTAATATCTGTTTCAATTGTAAGAATTTACAGGAGTTTTTTGTTGCCAATGCCAATAATGTAAGCCATGCATACGTAGCTTATGATTTTACTCTTCCTATACAACGTATTACAGTTTTACTTGTCTGAGATATGGGCATCAGTTTAGCTCATTTGGCTGGATGACTGGTTTGTGATGTGGAGTAATTCCAGTACTGGCTGAAGGATTCTCCGTCTCATCTCCTGCCTTTGCCTGAGGTATTGTGACCCTTACGTTAAACCACCACCACTCAGCTCTCTTGAATGAGCAAGCAGCGCAATGGCTTGATAATACAAACGCAACTGTACCATTACCTAAGATATAGCTGGAGCACCATTAAATCCCTTGATCATTACTTAAATGATTACAACGGAATGAGTCGTTTGGGACAATTTTTTTTATGACAAGGACATTATCATGTGGTGTGGCAATTGAGATTTACCTGATGCGAATTTTTATCTAGAGTCATTAGAAAGGTGTTTGTGTTAGGCATGATTTCATGAACTACAGGAAACACCAAATAAATATTTGAGTCTCTCAGTGAGTTAATCACTAACATTGGCTAGAATAAAGAATAACATATTATGGTGAAGTCTGTGGCATATTGTCAGTAAAATTTCATCAGAATGTTCCTTAGTTTCAATAATAACGACAAGGACCAGTCAGCCTATGGGGCACGCTAACATTTATATGCAGGTTAGGTGAAATGTGGATAGTGGCAGTCAGGGTAAGAAATAGAAGACTGAAGCCAATCAGAGACTTGAGGAGGTTTCATTTTTTAGCATCAAATGAAATGGAGCTCAATTGTACATTTTTAGAACTCAAGTTTGGAGAATGTCACAATTGGAAAGACAGCTCTTAGGTGACCACATTTAATGTAAAATAAATGGTGACTCAATCAATCTTTTCAAACCCCAATATTAATAGTATGCATTAAGTGAGACATTTGATGGAACTGAACCTAAGTGACCGTATCGGAATTGGTGTGTCCAAGCCATTGTCTACCATACTCTTGTCCATGACAGAATCAAACCATAGTTTGAGGTCAATTGTACTGTTATAGATGAGCAGCACAAGGGATACAGATGGTATCTTTGTGTGAACTCTATTGGAGAAGGTATCAACAGACACATCAGTGAATAAGAGGCCTGAGGTCAAATCAGCTTTAAAAGACTTTTGGATGAATTTAATGGACTTTCGTTTAGCTCCTACACTGTCAATAGCAGGAGCAAATTAGAAATTAATTGAACTCAATGGGATATAAGATTAGAAGCTTACTGCCTGATGTTTTAATCAAGTTAATTTACTTTGATGAAAACAGGCAGGTAGACCCATGGTGCACATCTGTCAACCACCAAGCACTTGGTATACATAGCACAATGGAAATTCATAAGTTGTTGCAGGATATAAATTATTTTCCAGGTACAATATTTTGTTTGTCCTTCTGTTAAATTGACACAGAGCTTGCTGCAGTTCTTTTCAGAAGAAGAAATAAAAGGCAGAGTAGAAAGCACAGATGATCAAACAAGAGTTTGTTAATAACTGTCTGCCACAAATCATGTGTTGCTTGATGGGTCCTCATGCCAAAGCTGGTTTGGTAATCATTTTTTGTGAAACAACTTAGCAACCTTCCCAACTGTCTGAACTTAAATTTATTTCAGAGATTAACTTTCCTAGCTTGTGTCAGACATGTTTTTCTTCAGTTGATTTTAAAACTAGAATTATGAAGTTACTACAGTTATTCCTAAATTAACATTTTGATTAAAAACAAATAATAAACAAGAATAAATGTAACCAGTTGCATGACTACTGGTAATAATACTACACATGTATCATTTAGGAGCTATCTTATTCATTTTGTTCATGTTGATAAAAATAAAAAAAGCCTGGAAAAAAAAATTCAGCTAGCTGAGTATCTTTGTATCTGAATAGCTTTTAATTGATTACAATATTCTTTAGACATTAACCATATCTACTGTTCTGTTTACTTTCTAAGTCGTCCAAAATTGCCAGACAGCACTCCCACCCAAAGCAGATGAATGGGTGTTTATGTAGAAATGGGAAGATCATACAAAATACATAGCCAGCCCACTTTCTTGAAGCATTGAGAAGCCAAACTGATGGTTAAAGATATTACTGGTGGTTTTTCCGAAAATGAGCAGTTTTTGTTCCAGAGCATCAGGCTTCCCTTCTGATCTGTTGTCCCCCTCCCCCCACTTTCCGTGTACAACATCCTACAGTTCAATGATTTTCCACTACATCAAATTGTTCAAGTGCAGATGAGCATCAATTTGGTACCTCGCCAAAAATATGCTGACAAGACACAGAGCTAAAAATGGATCTCTTTACTCTTTTACTGTAGAGCACACTTTTGGTTTAGTTTCATTTGTCACATATTTCTGATAGATGTCTTCTAGAAATGAAATATTTTGCATTTTCAAGTGTCTAATATAATTTGCTATTCATTTGCCCACTTGCACAACTAATATAAATCCTTCTGCCAATCTATTTCTCCTTTGATTACTTTAGTGTTGTAGACCATTTTGACATCTATGAAATGTTGTATCGTGCGCTGTAGAAGTTTTCACAGCGCCAATGTTAACATTCTGGCCTAGTTACAGATACTGCCTCCATGTGATATTCTAGTTTGGGTTATTAACTGCCACCAATCCTCCTTTCTCTAGGTTCAGTCTAGGGCCAGTCTAATTATCAACTAGAGAAGATAGTGACGAGTCTAAACAGAAGATGTACTTTTTTTGAATCACAATCTAATTTATTGCATGATAGCAGTGTATACAATTTACATTCACTTGTTAGGGATAATTATGAAGGAGCTGAACAAAATAGATCCACCCTCTTCAAGCACTTGTGTAGAAGTCAACTTGTGTAGACTGTGTGGTATCATCAATTGGGTGGAGGTCAATGTAACGTGATCATTAATTCCTTCAGAGCCATTACATTGTACAGGAGGAATTGATTTCAGTAGCGACACCACTTGCTTGGAATGGAATCAGTTGGCATTGCTTCTATCAGGCTTCACCTTTCATCTTTTCTCAATCTGGTTGTTGAGCACTTTTTTCTTGGCTCTTCCTCTTTGGGCACTGGACTGGATCAGAGTGCCCAAAGTATCCTGTCCCCATCCATGACAAACACTGCCCTGGATCTGAAATACAAACAGAAAGGGCTGAACAAACTCAGGAAGGTCCGGTAGCATCTGCGGAGAGAGAAACAGAGTTAATATTTCAAGTCCAATGTGACTCAGTTGACTTCACAACTGAGGTGAGGTAGAAATGTGATGGCTATTATGTTGTAGAAAAGTGGGGAGGGGAAAGGGGAATAAAAATGGAAGGTCAGGGAAAGTTAACAGGGTGAGAGACATTAGAGATAAAGGGTGTCATGGAATAAAGAACAACAGACACGATGATGGTTGTAGTGAAGAAATAAAGCATTGGTGCAGATTAGGTGTCAGTAGCAGAATAAAGATCAGAAAAACATGAAAACAAGATAATTACATACTAGAATGGAGGACAAAGTTCATGGTCTGAAGTAATTGAACTCACTTATGACTCCTGCAGGCTGTAAAATGCCTAAGCAGAAAGTGAGGTACAGTTTCTGCACCTTGCGTTGGGCTTTACTGGAATCTGCAGGTCAGAAACACATGCATCATAGCAAGTTGGGTATCACAATGTCAAGTGGCTGTAGGGTTGGCATATATCTGCAGACCGATCAGAGGTGTTGTACAAAGTGGTCTCCCAGCCTGCTTTTGGTTTCCCCAATACTGAAGAGACCATATTGTGAGTAGCAAGTATCAAATTGAGAGAGGTATGAGAAAATTGTTGCTTCACCTGGACAATATGCTTGGCACCTTGGAGAGTGAAGAGACAGGACATAACATGGAGAGTGTTTCATGATTGAATGGGAAGATGCCATGGGAGGGGAATGAGGTGTTGGGATGATAGAAGACTAGACCCGGTTGTTGTGGAGGCAATATTCCTTTCAGAATGCCAACAGAGGAGGATGTGTTTAATTGTGATCTCTATCTAAAATCTACATTTAGCTTTTCCTGCCTTTATCCACCTTGTTCCCAATTACCTTAAATAGCTGATTGTATGAAATCTTTTCTAAAGTACTTTAAATCCCTTCCATAGATGTGGTACGATCACCAACTTTTACTGTATGATATTAGCAAGTCCGAACATGCCCCTTTAAATCTGAGTGCTGCTACAATAAACGGTAAACCTACTGAAAAATGCACATGATCAAGGCTATTAGTTTGCACCACAAACTGTCCATTTGATAAAAAGACTGTGCACCAGTTTTGATGAAAACTCATTTAAAAAATCACATATTCAACAGCTTTTGGAATCTTTGTAAATATGAGAACATCTGGCTGTGTTTCATAGGGGCTAGCCATACAAAGAACAGTTAGGAGACAACCTGTGCTGCACTGGAAACCAGGCTTTATTTTTAGTGACATACTTTTGGCAGGACTTTGAATTTACACTTGAATAGGTAAGGCTTAATGCTCAGCAATTTGATACTAAACAGCTTTATTTGGCATTGTCTGAACTCTGCTGAAATCTATAGTCATGTATGAATGCATTTTGTATATATGTAAATAAGTCATACTGTGCCAAATTTATATATCCATCAACTAATTCAGGGATAATAACACCTAATGTATGCTCTCGTTATAGCATGAAGAAGCAATAGAAACAATAGCACTTCATATAAAGGTCTGTTACACAGCATGGAATGCAAGCTGCTACAAAATGTCGACAGCTGTTACAGTCAAGGCCTTTCATAATAATGCCTCTCGTAATTTACATACAGTGGATAAGTTTTATTGACTAGTTTGGCAAGCAGTCTTTAAAGATTTACGTTCACGAAACAAATGCTGTGATGTAATGTGTGAAACCACTATAAATTCTACTGATAATCTCAGTGAAGGTGCTTGCTACTCCTGTCATGCTGATTCATCAGTTCTATTCTAAATTCAGTGAGAGGAATTGCACAAAGCAGTAAGAGGATTATTAAGCTTGGATAAATCTGAGGTGTGAAATATATAATTGCAAGCTGCATACTTGAATCATTGGCTTGCATCAAAATATATATGCAAAAATTGAAACTGGCACCTGAGAATGTCACATGGACCTTTAGGGATTGCAATCTGTGTACCTGATTATGTGAATAATATTGTTGAAACAAAAATACAGGGCTATTCCAAATTTCAGGAGTAGGAAATCTGTAGGTCAAGTAGTTTAAGCAGAGGGTTTTCACTGCAGTCTTGAAGGATATATAACATAAATCGGTACGACACAGAAACAGGCCCTCCTATGCTGACTATGATGCCATTCTAAACAAATTCCTTCTGCCTGCACATGATTCCCCACCTGTTCATGTGTCTGTCTAAATGCCTGTTAAATGTTACTATTGTATCTGCTTCTACTATCTCCCCTGGCAGATGTCCCAACCACCTACCACCCTCTAAGTAAAAAACTTGCCTCGCACATCTCCTTCAAACTTTCCCCCCCTCACCTTAAACCTATGCCCCCTAGTATTTAATATTTCCACCCCAGGAAAAAAGATTTGATTATCTACTCTCTCATAATCCATGTCTCTCATGAATATCTACACTTTTATAAGGACACCCCTCAGCTTCCGAGACTCTCGTGAAAATAATCTAAGTTTGTCCAACCTTTCCTTATTGCTAATGCACTCCAATCCAGGCAATGTCTTGGTAAATCTCTTTTGCACCATCTTCAAAGCCTCCACGTCCTTCCTATAGTGTGGTGACCAAAGCTGCACATAATATTCCAAATGTGGCCAAACTAAAGTTTTATACAACTGCAACATGACTTGCCAACTTTTGTACTCAATGTCCCGACCAATGAAGGGAAGCATGTCACTTGCCTTCATCACCACCTTATCCACTTTGTGTTGCCTCTTTCAGGGAGCTGTGGACTTGAACCCCAGATCCTTCTGTATATCAATGCTCCCAAGGGTCCTGCCATTTACTATATACTGTCGTCTTGCATTTGACCTCTCAAAATGCATGACCTCACACTTGTCTAGATTAAAGTCCATCTGCTATTTCTCCACCCAACTTTCCATCTGATCTATATCCTGCTGTATCCTTCAGCAACCTTCCTCACTATCCATTGCTCCATCAATTTTTGTGTCATCTGCAAACTTACAAATCGGACCCCTTACATTCTCATCCGAATTATTTATATATATTTCAAACAACAGAGGTCCCAGCACTGATCCTTGTGAAACACTGCTGGTCACAATCAACCACTCAGAAAAACTTCCCTTCACAACTATCCTCTATCTTCTATGACCATGCCAATTTTGTATCCTACTTACCAACTCACCATGATTCACATTTGACTTAATCTTCTGGGTCAGCCTACCAACAGGAACCTTGCCAAATGCTTTAGTAAAGTTCATGTAGACAACATCCACTGCCCTATCCTCATCAATCATCTTTATTACTTCCTCAAAAAATTCAATCAGATTTGTGAGACCAGAACTCCCCTGCATAAAACCATGGTGACTATACTTAATAGGTCCATTCTTTTCCAAATGTGAGTAAATCCTGTCCCTAAGAATCTTCTCCAATAATTTCCCTACCACTGATGTAAGGCTACCAGCCTAGAATTTCCTTGACTATCCCTGTTGCCCTCCTTAAAAAATAGAACAAAATGGGCTACTCTTCATTTCCTGGGACCTCATCTGTGGCTAAAGAGGATACAAAGATGTCTGTCAAGGCCCCAGCAATGTCCTCCCTTGCCTTACTCAGTATCCTGGGATAGATCCTCAATGTTTATTATTTTAAAAATCAATTGTTTGGTTAAAATGTGAACTGCTGAAGTAGATAAAATATTTGGCTATCCTTTTTCCCTGAAACTGGGTCCTTGATATTTGTTGTCCAATGTTACACATTCCAAAATAGAATACTTTCAAAGGATTCCTCAAAGGACTTCCCCACCCTCAGGATATAAAGGCTGTTAAGTGATTGTTTGGGAGTTTGTAAGGAAATAGGCTACCATGTTAGCTTCATTTGTTTATCAAAACACCCAACAACTCCTCCTTCTTAATATCTATATGCACTGGAATATCAACATATCCCTCCCTAATTTTATCATCGTCCATGTCTTTCTCCTTGGTGAATACCGATGGGAAGGACATATTAAGGACAACACCCTCTTCCTCTGGTTCAATGCTTAAATTCCCATTTTGCCCTTAAGTGGACCTACCCTTTCACTAGTTACTCTCTTGCTCCTAATACATATATATATAAAGCCTTGGGATTCTCCATATGCCAACTTGCCAAGGACATTTCATGACCTCTTCTAACCCTCCTAATTTCTTGTTTAAGTTTTAAGGAAGAGAAAGGAAAAAGTGCAGGATCTTTTCAGAACACAATGGACAATAGCAAGATGTGTTGCAGAAGTAGACAGCAAGTGCACCAAGGCCCATGTCGCAATTGAGATCATCTAACTCCATTTTTTATGCTTTTCTCAAACAATGCGATGAGATTCTCATGAGGCAGTGGTCAGATGCTAATTCAAGGTTATTAATGGCTATTAAATGTCTTGCAACGCCACAACTCACTTCATTGTATTCACATTTCCGTCTTAGCACACTTGCCAATGTAAGCTCAACTTTGGAAAATCCAGAACTCATCACGTACATCAATCCACCTCCATCTTGGACGCTGAGCAGCAACTACTCTGAGCAAGATTCACAAGCATCAGTTACACCCACTGATTGCCCTCTGACAATGGCATTCAGCGTCTGTCCGTACATCACCACCACCATGTCATCTCTCCAACACACTGGCAGGCTGTTCACAAGGCACTGACGTGTATAGCAGTGTGCAGCAACAACCACTATTGTGAAGACTGCAGCAGGTACACTTTGTATGCATCTTTGCTTTTTTACTGCCTGCCCATTTTCTTCCTACTTGAAGGCTTTTATAAGCCATGCCATGCCTTGCCATGCATTGGCTTGCCTTGCCATGACATGCCTATTGTCATTTCACACCAGAGCCACTGGTGGTCTACAATGCCGTTCTATGGGACTGTTTAGCACTGATGGATAGAAAGGCTGCTTGTCATGCTTGTCACTCTTAGAATGTGGGAGGGGGCTTCTTTTGAAATACTTCCCAGCATCCTGGTCAACTTCCATCCCTGAACCAACATTACTTACAGATTATCTCGTCATTTTCACATTGCTGTTTGTTGGAGACTGCCTTGTGCAAATTGGCTATCACATTTCCTACGTTATAACTAAGTACATTTCCAAAAGTACTTCATTAGCTGTCAAATACTTAGACATCTGTTGGTAATGAAAGATGCTATAAAAATACAAAGTTTAGTTTCTTTAACTTTTTAAAGTCCAAATATCCTACCTTCACTGACTTCCTTTTACCTACCCTGCTAGTTACACTCACAAAAATGTTAAAAATTTTATCAAATATGATTTTCTTTTTATTAACCCATCTTGACTCAATCTAATCATATTATGATTAAGTGGATTGGTAAGATTTCCTTACTAGTGGACTCCAGCATTTTCCTAATTATTGATTCAGGTTAACTGGCTTGTAGTTCCTTAATTTCACTCTCCCTCCTTTTTTGAATGTGCTGGGACAGTTCTAGATTATAGGCCATGGAATTCAGCGATCTGTCAGATTTTAGTATGGTTAATCCCTTTAATACCTCTTCTGTGTTAGATCGACCACTTCATGTTCCTCAATTTTATTAGCTGCTTGATTCCCCACTATTTTTCAAATGAAGCTAACATGGTAGTCTATTTCCTTTCAAACTTCCAAACAATCATCTGACAGCCTTTATATCCTGAGGGTGAGGAAGTCCTTTGAGGAATCCTTCGAAAGCATTTTATTTCGGAATGTGTACTATTGGACAACAAATATCAAGGACCCAGTTTCAGGGAAAAAAGAATAGCCAGATATTTTATCTATTTCAGTAGATTTCACATTTTAACCAAACAACTTGCAATTAATATTTAAAATAATAACCTTAAATAGTTATTTCATTCAATTTTTGCAATTCTTGTATTGATATTATTGCCTTAGATAGAAGTAGCTATGGTTATGGAACGTTGTCTAATCTTTCATCTGTATTAAATCAAACGCTAGTTTTATAGGCTATTATTTCATTTACCACTTTATGGTCATATATTCAATAGACCATTTCCCTGTTATTGTCATGATGAGTTTTAATGATATAAGTATTAATAGCATTTAACTGATGGTTGGCAAACAATCTGAAGTGTCATCAGAATCTGGACTAGTCAGAACGGTTTGCCAGAAGCTAGATTTTGTGCTGATTTGATCTCAACTTGCCTGTGTAAATTGAGTTTCTGATATAGAGCCACTCTAGATTTTACCTTTCCTTTGCTCTTAAGTCTCAAATTATCTCATTGTTTATCATCCTGAATAAAATGATAAGCCTATTCAATTACCTGCTTTCTGGAGAATGTTTTCTAGTTTCTGTGATAATGAACTCATGTTGAGAGAAATGGCAAGGTGCCATTTGGTAATGCAAAAGATGTGCTCTTCACCATTTGTTCCTCTATGATTGCTGTGTTTGAGGGACAGGTCCTTGGCTCATTGCCTACTGAAGTTTCAGCATGAGCCACTTTCTTGGCTGTTTTTCATTTGCGGTGGTTTGCCATTGCCTATAATCTCAGAAGCAGGGAGAGGTGGGAGGTCCCATGTATACCTCAGTCAGAATTAGAATCAAAGCCGCATTGTTGGGGTTATCCTAAACCACATGATAGCCACCTACCCAACTGAGCTCAATGGCTGCTGGTGAAGAAGAGTCATACTAGGCTCAAAAATGTTAGCTCTGCTTCTCTCTTCACAGCTGCTGCCAAACTTGCTGAGTTTCTGCAGCATTTTTGTTTTTTTTTAATTTCAGAATTCCAGCATCTGCAATACTTTGCTTTTCTTTTTTGGGTTTATATTATTAGATGTGTTCATTCATTTTTATAGTCAAGTGAATTAAGTCATCACAGTAGTACTTACTATTGGTCATATTGCAATTGACACTTGCATTGTGCTTTTGTTCTATTGTGCAATTTTCTATTGATGTATGTGTCATACTCCCACACTTCAATATCCTTCCCATCTGCTAAATATTGCAAAGGAATAACAAAATTATGATGATTCATGGGCATTCTAAGTATAAATTACAGTATCAATTATAATTACCTGGGGCAGTTATTTGCAGCGAAAGAATGAATCATTAAACCCTGTGTCATTTGGCTAAGTGTACAAAAATTCAGTTGTCAACGCTTATTATTTTAAATCAACCAACTCTGAAAGATACAACCGAGAATAGTTTTTATTTAGGAAGTAGAAAGGCCAGTAGACTCAAACAAGTGCTTTCCCTTTACCATAGATTAATTTCAACTTTCTACTTTATCTTCAAACCCCATAACTTCTTTTTAATCTCCAGAAACATACTCGATTTGCATAAGCATATTTGTACTGTCTGTTTCAATCCTTTTTCCTGGTAACTTTTCCCAAGAGTCTATGGAGAAAATCTTGTATTCCGTACCCAGATACCAGCTTCCTCATGTTAACTTCTGCCCTTTGTTTACTGAAGGATTCAAGTTCCAATTTTCCTAAAACAATGATAACTCCATTTACACAATTCCATCCTGTTAATACGAAGTTTTTTTGTGAGAAAGAAAATAATTGTCCAATAAGAGGATAAAATAATGTAATAAGGACAAAAACAGAAGAGTTTTTCCTCAGATTATATCAAACTGAATTAATGGATAATTCAAATTAGGCAACTTCCAAGTTAAATCAGACTGCAATGTTGTAAATTTCGAGTTGATTATCATGACAAAGTCTCTGACTTGACTCCATTATCTGTCAGACTGAACAGAAATTCTTAGCATCTGAATTCATCCTTATCTCACTAATCTTGAAGTTAGTGCCTTGCTCCTGATGACCAGTTGACTAGAACTGCTTACAGGATTTCAGTTCAGGTCTAACCAATAGGATAGAAGGAAAATGCTAGTAATACTCAGCAGGTCAGATAGCATCCGTAGTGAAAGAAACGATTCATATTTTGAGTTGATGACCTTTGATTAGAACCAGAACAGGTTAGAGATGTAGCTGGTTTTAATTAAGTTGGGAGAGGAAGGAAAGAAAGAATATTCTGAGGTAGGATGGCATCAGAGAAATTAAGTAGCGAAAGGGATAATGGTGATTCATAAAAACGATAATAGTAATTGGACAAGTAAAGAAACAAATGATAAGTCTAGCAGAGAAGTAATTGAGGGTAAAAGAACATAGAACATAGAACTGTACAGCACAGTACAGGCCCTTCAGCCCACGACGTTGTGCCGAACTTGTACCCTAAACCTCAGGCCGAACTAACCTCCACCCTTACCTCATGCCATCATCCATATGCTGATCTAATAGCTGCTTAAATGCCCCTAATGAGGCCGGTTCCACTACCATCTCCGGCAATGCATTCCACGCCCCTACCACTCTCTGAGTAAAGAACCTACCTCTGACGTCTCCCCTATATCTACCTCCACTCACTTTAAAACTATGCCCCCTCATAATAGCTACCTCCACCCTAGGAAAAAGAATCAGTTATTGTCCAAAAATATACAAACAGTGGCTATGATCTGAAATTGTTGAGCTCGGTGGAGTCAAGAAGTTGTAAAATGAAGAATTTAAAAATAAAATGTTATTCCTTTTCATAATATTGAGCCTCATTGAAACAATGTAGAGGCTAAGAACAGAAAAGACAATGAGTGTGGCAGAGAATTAAAATGACAGAAAGCCAGAAGATGAGAACTATGTTTGCGGACTGAATGGAGGAGTTCCACAAAGTACTAAATTTGTCATTGCAGGGGAGATCGTAAAAGCACATCAGGTTACTACAATGAACAGGGTTATTGGTAAATTAATTTCCTTTGGGAAGTGTGCTTGGCATCCTGATCAGCCGGAAGGGAGGTGGTGAAAGGAAAGGTGTTGCCTCTCCTGAATGGAAGACCAAATTTAGACTGAGGGATCAATTTGCGAGAGAAATTCTTAGCTTCCAATGGCCTCTCATTGTTATTCCTTGCCACAAACACTCTCTGTCCTCAGCTCTTACTTTATTTCAATCAAATTTAATGTAAGTGTGAGGAATAGCACTTCATTACGATTAAGCATTTTTCAGCCTTCTGGCCTCAGGGTTGTGTTCAACAATATCTGCTTTTAATTTCTGCCCCATATTTTTCAGTCAGCAGCTGTTGATGATAATTTTGCTATCCCATTCACAGCTTTACTAGACTCATAGCTGATGTATTTAATCTTGTCCAACAAGCATTTCCTTTTGTCTTACAACATCTCTCTTGCCTTCCCTTTTTTCTCATTCTCCCATCCTTGCCTCGCTAGTTCCATAAATCTATCCCACCTCTAACTTTGTCCAGTTTTGACAAAAATTTTTGAAACAGCGGTCATAATTGTATAAATTTAATCCTTGCCTGAAAGGGTACCATTTTCAGGTTAAGAGCCCAATTAACTAATTGACAGGCTTTACGAGTCTCCCTCCTAAAGGAAGAGCATTAGCATCACATTTTGAGACGTGCTACCCAATTAAGAAGATAAGTTGGGATGATCTGTCCATTCAGTCAAAGGAAGGATATCTATTTTGAAGGGATCATGGCATGGATTACAATGGCTCTCCAATGCATTGGTTTTTGAGGCAGCAGCAATGACAGTAATATAAAGTAATCCTGGGAAGACTGCTTCAGAACCTATACATTGTTTGCCAAGAAGGAATATAGAGTTGAAAATGCTATTAACGGTTTTTTTTAAAAATTCACTTAGTTACGTCCTGCCAGGCCAAAGGACATTTTCTCATTGTACTTAAAAGCCACTTAGAAGGAGAGAAAGTTGGGAGAGATCATGATGATATAAGATTCCCAACGTAAAGTCAATTGCAGGTGATGTAACTCTCCACATTGAAAACTGTCTCCACGTAGTCAGAAAAGTTTTACGCCACAATTCTATTTCTTTTTTGTAATTCCTGTGCAGTTATGCTCATGGATTTATGGAAAATAGACACTTTACATTTAAAATAAGATGGAGAATGAGCAGTCTGCTTCAAAACAAATTAGAGTTGAGAGGACCTTTCTTTCATATCAATATACATGGAAATACATAAAGCTGCCTATTTCACTGGGCGGGACATTAAAATACAAATGACCTTTTGGGACATTTAGTCGACAAGACATTAAAGTGCAACAAGCCATTTCCTATGGCTCCTAGCCAAAACTCAGGTTTGCAACAGCACATTAAAGTTTGCATTATCTTTTGGAACTTTAAGGGCAGATTAGGTGCATGCAATTACATGGAATGCATACTCATTCAAAGGCTAACCCATCAGAATTAAATTCCCCTTCCAAAGACGTTCTCTGGGATGTGCAATAAGTGCTTTCAATTTCCAACTATAATGTAGTAGGCACAGGTCCTGAATGCTGGTCAAGGGAGGCAGGCTGGTGGGAGAAGGAAGGCATGCAGATAGTGTATAGGCAGAAGGGCCAGAATCTTTAGTTAGAAGCATCCACTCCGAGAATTAGAGTGATGCTTCTGGCGGGTAAGAACCAATGCCCATCTGGGTGTCCTCTAAACACGGTGCCAGGACCTAAAACCCCTTAAGGTAATGGGGGGGAGATCCTGCCCTCTCTAACACAAAATTCACTGTGTTCCCCTTGCAATGAGTTCAGAACCATGTCAGAAAAAACAAATCCCTCCAGAGCAGAACTGACATTCACTTCCATATCCACCATCAAATATAGATTGCAGAAGATTCTGACTCAGGGTTTGATAAGTAACATTTATTGAGACATAATTTGAGAATTGGCACAGAACAGACGGAGCCAAAATGAGCAGAGGAAAGAATCACCACTTTATTACTCCACAAGAGAATACAGTGAAACACTCTGGCACAGGAGCACAGCCACACCATCATCCTAGAAGAATGGAACTCTACCTTAAACAGACAATCATCTCAGGCAGAGAAAATAATAGCTTATTGGTTTCCCGTGCAAGATCACAGGCAGAGCCTTCCAGATCCCGAATGACGTGGCCATTGGTGAATCCATTGAAAGATAGGCTGACTTTGGAGGAAATGACATTCTCGATATTCAGAAACAAAAAGTCTGATTCTCCAACCAAGTTTTAAAAAGCAAGATGAGAATTTTGCGAGTGGCTGGCAAGAGGTCTATTTAAATCCATTAACATGCTTTGGCATACCATTATTAGCTAATCATATTTCATTGATATCAGCTTCCTATTCTTTCATTCACCAGATAGAAAATAGATGCCAGCAATTCTCGACATGAAAGTCTGATCAGGTACCTGGTGATCTCAATTCATCACCTCTTCCTCTGATCCTCCATCTTGGACAGCAATCTCTAACATCTCAGGGCATGTTCCACGGGCAGCGACTACCTGCACCATCTGCCCATGGAAGGTGGCATCAGATAATGTACCAGCCTCACCATACCCTAATGGCACATCTCTGGGCTTGACAGGGATCCCCGGAAGAAAGGAGGTGTGGGGGAGTCAGGATTACAAAACTGAACTTGCGACTCACTCTGCCAAGTGCAACCTCCATCCTTATGTGAATTGTAAATGCACACTGGAAATGGAAAATAGCTGCAACCATCCATCTTCCCACCAGACTCAGAGCGGGCAGAGTCGGTGTGCTTTTTCTTTCTGTTTATGCACTTGGGCTCTAATTGTGAATGAACGGAGGTCCTTCAAGGGATAATTGCATTTCATAGAATAGGTTGAAGTCATCTGTAATGGTAGCATGGTGCATGTGAAATGCATTCAGTGTCTACCTGTGTTGGATACAAATTCTGGTTACAAGCAATCTTGACCATGTCATTGGTCATTGCAGATGGAAGATTGTCATCCCTCTGAAGCTGAAGCAATCACAGGAAACATTAAACGTGGCATCTGCAAGCCACAAAAAGCAAAGATACCACAGCATCTCCTAGGGCGCACAATACCATTGAACTATGAAAAAAATTCAACATGGTCTTATGTGCAAGATGCTTTGGTTAGGTGTTGTGGGATTGGAAGGACAGCGTTCCCAGTTCTCCTACAACATTTACAATCTTACTGCCTTATTGTGACAATACTGGTGCTGCATTCATCGGTTCAAGGTCCATAAGTCAAAGGTCCATGTGGAGATGGATATTCCATGACCCTCCCTGTAGACTCCACCATGTCCCATCTATGTTAAACTGTCTTTTGTGTGTGATGAAAATGCTGACTACCTGAATTACTAATTACATGTTCTGTTTCTGACATTCTAGTGATAGTGTGACTCCAGTCACGGATGGGATTATTGTTGTTGTAGCTGTGATGCAATGAAAATGTAGAGAAATTGAGGAGAATCAGAAGTCCCAGCTAGCCAAGGACCAGCAGCAGCCTCCAGCAGCTGCTGAACTGCTTCAACATGAAGAGGTCACAGCTGGTCTAGGAGGTATAGGAGGCCCAGACTCCATTGTCCTCAATGTCCTTCCTTCAGATACGTAGGCGCAGTGTTGCCAGAGATTGAGGATTTCCTGGAACCTTCTCATAGAATTGTGTCATCTGCTTTCGTGGGACTTGTGACCTGAAAGAAGGGGTGACCATCCCATCCCAGTGGCCATCAAGGTGATGCTACATTGAACTTCTAAATAACTGGCTCCTTCCAAGAATCCACTGGGGACCTGTGTGGGATCGTTCAATCCTCAACCGTCAAGTGTTTCAAGGCTGTTACCAATGTCATTTTTACCAGATCCAATCATGTCATCAGTGATGAGGTCAGTGCAGTAGCTTGAACAGTAAGCTTTACCAACAAAGTTGGATACCCCCTGATGCAGGGTACAGTAGATTTTACACATGTCACATTGAGAGCATCATACTGTAATGGGACAGAACCTCTGCAACCATAGCTTCATTACACAACCCCTAACTGAAGCCGAGTGTAGCTATAAAGCAGCCCGTTCTTTGACCAGGCCATCATGGAGTAGATGACAGGCCCCCTGAAGATGAGGGTCCAATGCTTGGATTGGGTCAGAATGGCAGGACAATCTACAGTACAATCTGGACAGAATGTGCTGCATAATCCTAGCACACTGTACTGTGCACAACTGGAGCAGGCAAAGATGGGATATGATGGATGCTGAAGAGCTGGGAGAGAGGCAGCAGTCTTCCATGGATATTGAGCAGGAGAAACACTACCTTCTGCATGATAGAACATTGCAGTGTCAAGCATTAGAAGCCAGACAGGACTTATTTGACAAGGCAATGCAGACCTTGCCTGTTTCCAGAGGCAATGCAGTCCCTACCTCAATGGGCAGAATCTTACAGAGGCCTGAATGATGTGGGCTACAGCAACGAATCTGGGAGAATCATGTGAGAAATCCAGCAAGATGTTTCTTAGCCATGGGAGCATCTAGCAGCTTTTTCCAACAAAGTTCTGGGTATCGAGATGAAATCCTCACTAGGCAGTGATGCAATCCTTAATAAGTGCAATTGTTGCTTGTTAACCTCATGACTTGCACATCTTGCCTTATTAAAATGTAGTTTCCTATCCTACCGTGAGCTGCGATGGAACTCGATGTCAACAATTCCCGACATAAGAGTCAGAGCGGGTACCTGGTTACCTCAGCTCACTGCCAGCTCGTCCAGAAGCCAACCTTGTACAGCAGCACCAATCTGTCAAGGGACACTCCATGGGCAGTGCCCGTACACACCCCATGTCCACAGACATTGCCATTCAACATATGGCAGCCTCTCCGCATCATCATGACATATCTCTGATCCACTAGAGGATACTTCTGCACCATAATGCTGTAGTTCGGGGCTGCTCCAGCAACTATCAGTGGAATACTGCTGCAAAGACTCTTTACATGCAGGGGCAGGCATCCAGCTCACAGGTCGGACAAGGCTGTCTCTAAGGCTCCTCACTTGCTCTCTTAGCACCCACTCTGAGTCTACGAGATACACACAGCAACCTTGCCATGCCTTGCTTTTTGGTGGCCCTTCAGCCAGAGATATCAGGTTCATGTTACTACTGTCTTGCCATGCCATTTAGCGCAAACGCAAAGCCAGACACTTTGCCATCACTGTCAGCATACCTCACCAAGTCAAGGGAGACAGCATCAAGTTGGCAGGATGTGGGTGAGGGGGCTCAGTGGTGTCCTGGCACAGTAGGTCAGGGCAGCACCTAATACCAGTCTAGGGGCTTGAACACAGTCAAACAGCCCTTTGAGGTGGTCAGAGTCTGGATCCTCTCCACACAAGGGTGAGGAGCTGAAAGTTGGGCAACTGTCCACCCACCTCGACTCTTTCCGCCCTCTTGTAGGATGTTTTCTCCTGGAATGAGAGAAAGGGAGGGGTTGAGTGAGATGAAAGTGAGTGACAAAGATGTTAGTGCAAGTGCCAATGAGGGAAAACTGGCAAGTTGTACTGAGTGTGATGCCTACTCACTGAGAGGCTGTGCAGGGTTAGTTGTCTGGGCGATTTGGGATGGAGAACAGCAACTGAGGAAAGATATTGCAGGTAGTACTGAGAGAGGTAGAGCACGAGAGTTGGTGAGAGGTGGGTGCAGTAACAGAGTTAGAGTGAGTGCGAGTTAGCAGAAAGAAGATGGCGGTTCTTACCCTGCCTGAACAGAGAAGGTTATTGACTTCTTATTCTACACTGCTGGGCATTTGGCCAGATAGCTGAGAACACACCGACCCGGATGGCAACTCCAGACCAGGGTGGCAGGGTAGGGTGTCACGGTGAAATTCGCCAGTTCTAGAAGAAAAGGACATCCTTCCTCTGCATCAGCCTTTCACCAGGACCTCCACAAAGCAAGACTCCAATAGCCCCTCTCCGCCACGGCCAGGGCAAATGTCCAGGACAAATGGTGCCGGGTAGCTATGGACTGAAGGTACTAATCTCGGTGCACAATGACCTTTTAAAGATGGCGCCGGTGCTAGTGATGAGAGTCCATTCCAGGAAATCCTGGCAGTGACAAGTTCTTCCAAATATGAAAAGTGGTAGAATTGGGCTTGCATTGGACAATAGTGTTGCCATGGGGCAGGGCAGTAGTTAATGAAGCGAGGCTGGGATGATAGGGAGACAAAACCTGCTAGGCCTCACAGAGGGAAACACTATATAAAACTTGACAAGTGATACTCAGACAAAGAAACGTAAGATTCAGTGCTGAAAAAGGGTCACATAGGACTTGAAACATTAATTTGGCTTTCCTGTCCACAGATGCTGCCAGTCCTGCTGAGTTTCTCCAGTACTTTCTGTTTTTACTTTAAATTTCCAGCATCAGCAGCATTTTGCTTTATTTTGTAAGATTGGGCCTGTTTCTATTTGTTCACTTTTGCTGTTGCTGAATAAAAATAAATAGTTAGAAGCATTTGAAGGCTTTCCTATAAGTGATTATTCACTCACACTGAATAATGAGAAGATTGTGGCTTAGACTAGGCATTGAGAAAAAAGCAGTTCTCACTCAGACAGGGTTGTAAGTTGCGATGAGGCTGATGAGGGTTAAGCTGTGTGGCTTGGTTTTACAATAGCAATAGATGTAAGGATGTACACTTGAACGTGCAATGAATTGTCATCTGCACCATATATGTGCCCTGAGAAGTGTTGGTTTGTGTCTGCTCTTCCACCAGAGTTCACTATGACATGAAAGGCAACCCCAGGCTGGGCTCAGGTCTGGGCCTTATACATTGCACCAGTGCCAGGGATCCTGCGATACCCAGCAGAGGTGAGTACTTCTACCCGTGATGTGTTGGAGATAGCAATGATTGGTGCCCTGTACGGGCATGGTGAATTGGTAATAAAGCTGGCTGAGAAGACAGTGTGAGGAAACCCATTAGGACTCACAAAGAGAAACTCTCCATGAAACTCACCAAAACGGACATTTAGCTGTTTTGTGGTGAGCTTCAACCCTATAATTAGTCAAAAGTAAAAAAATTTCTGGTGGTGGGGCTAGAAATTGTGTACTTGTACTGTGGCTCTGTAAAATACATGTAAATAGCTCCAGTTACATTGGGCTTTCTGGATTAGAATGCATGCAACTCTTTTGACTGGAAGCAAATGCATCTTATTCTTATCTCTTCCTAGGGACTGACATAGTTAAGGTTATGAATTGCTGATTTTCTTGCTCATAAGAGGTGAATGACATATTGTGCAATACATGGCATAATGCTCCTATCCATATAAAATCTTCTCAGATAAAAACAGATAATGCAGTTTTATACACCAGGTTAATTATTATCTGTGAAAAGACATTTCTCATGTGTATCTGTCTTCACTAGTTGATACAGCTCCAAAATATCATCATGTCTTTTCTAATTACAAATGCTGGATAGCCTAATGTTTCCTATTTTTAATTCAGACTTACAGTGTTTGAAGTTTTTACTGATCTATTTTACTGCATCAGTTTAAGATCTTTGAATATTGTAAGGAGAATAAAAGCGTAACAATTAAGTTGATGACCACCTTAAATTATTCATCGACCTTCACTTTCGATTTGATTGGTGCTTTACTGCAAGCTCAAGGCTCATTTGGCTGGACATTGTCTATTTTGGTAAGATTTGCACGTGAGAAATTGATTCAGTGGTTTGAGACTAAGGTAGGAAAGTCTTTCTTCTGTAAGCTATTTGAAACAGGAGGCAAAAAACCAGCTGATTTAAAATATGAAAGGCACACTTATCTTTGTACAGCTTCAGGCTGTGTGAAACACTATGCAATCTAGTTAGGAATCACCATACATTGCCACTGTATGTTCCATTTCATCTCTACTGGTTGAGTATTTTTTTTAAATGGCTTATGTTTGATCTGATTTGTGGTTCAGTGATATGTTAGAGATCAGGGGATACTCAGGTTTGATTGCTTCTTATCTATCCTCAGCTGATCTCAGTGGATGCTGTGGGATGATATAATGAGCTTTTGTGTTCCAGGTCTTGCAATAGGCGCTGCAGGTAATAGATACAGATATGCAACTATCTTGATTTTACTGTAAGTCTTTTTGGATAAAACTGACCTGTCCAATTCCAATTGATATTCCTTAATTTAGCTGCATTTCCAATGAATGTTTGCAGTGGCAATCATTCTTGGCAACTCATTAAAAGGAGCTAATCTTTTAGTACCAAAAGAAAATAATAAGTTTTGATCTCAATTTTAAACAAATACTAACAGCAATAAAAAAATCTAAATGTAGTTTAGACCTGATATTGTTGTTTGTTTACTGTGCTACTGTTTGAATTGTAAAAATCAACCAATCTATTAAATATGATTTGATATTATGTGCAAGAATTTTAAATGTCTCCCCACCATGCATTTGCACAAACTGAAAATAAAATGCTGGAAACAATTTAAAAAACAAATGAAGGAAAATAAATCAGGCCAAACAGATGTGAGTAAATGTTTATCTTTAGCACTCTTACTGCACAATTTGTATCAAGCTGAACATTTATCACTCTGGCATCAGTCAGGTTAAAATGGCTGATGGTAAATGTTAAGAAGTAGCCATCCGACAAGAAGGATAATGAAAAGCAATTGGATTGAAACTGCAATTTGTGATATTAATGATGTGTCTACATGAAATTCATTAGTTAACGTGAGTTAACTCTTCAAATGAATGAACGCCTTAATTAAATAGCTGAAGAATGAATTTAATGAGATCTGTTTGTATTAACATCATACAACAGACTCAATTCCTTACCTTCAAAAGGCCATTTATCTTGGTCAAGCTGAAGAGTTCCCATGAGAACGGATAGAATCAGTTCAAATTCCAGCTTGAGAATGACAGCTGTTGATGCAGCACCATAAATCAGACAAATGTATCTCAAATACAAAGCACCTTGTGAAAAGCATCCTTGCTTGTCACCACTTGACACTGGCACTTTTGAAGGGCTTGTCAGTTCCTAAAAGCCTGCCTTCTTGGTTCCACATCATCTTATAATCCACATCTGTATCAGACCATGTCCCTGGCACAATGCTAAGAATAGGGCTTTGCGAGAACGAAACGATTTGCAGCATAGATCTACAGAATAGATTTAGGGAAGTCCTAATGCAGATGATATATGCTAGTGGACTTCAATAACCATTATGATGTGATCCTTGTTGTCTGTATGTGAAAACTCACCAGCAAAGCAGGGAATGCTGATTTAAAGTTAGCAGTACACAAATGTGACTGTGTAGCACTGAATGTTTGGGCCACTTAAGACCATACCACTTACAAACCCCAGTTGGACAGGCCACAAAATTGACCTGAAATGTTTGTTTCTCTCCACAGATGCCACCTAAGCTGATGACTTTCCCAGTAATTTTAGTTTTTCTTTCAAATTTCTAGCATCCACAGTTTCTTTTTCTTTTGTGTCAGTGACTTTCCAAGGGGCTTTTAACAGTGACATAGATTTGAGAACACTGCAATTTGCTTTGACTTTAGTGAATGTTGACTTGGGTGGAGCAGATGATGTAGGTATGATGTGGGTTTAATTACAGTGCAACTTATATTAGAGCCCTGAGTGACAGACCGAAATACAAGATATCTGTGATAATCATGTATGCTTGGCATTCTGTCATTGTAGTCAATAGGTATGATAGGAAATACTGAATGTTTGCCATTAAATCCCACCTCTGCCACTACAACATTGGCACATGGTGTATTAATGTTACAAATGCTGTGCTAATTGTATATGTAGCTGCTCCAGTTTGGATTAAAAGCAGTTGATACTAATTGAGGAAAGACTAGTAACATTAACACCACACAAATACCAGGTGATGACCACCTTCAATAAGAGACAAACCAACCACTGCCCCTTGATATTCAAAGGTGTTACCATCACTGAATCCCACACTATCAACATTGTAGAGATTACCATTGCCAGAACTGAACTCGCTATGTGAACATGTGGCTAAAAGTGCAGGTCAGAGACTAGGAATACTGTGGTGAGTAATTCGCTTTGTGACTCCCCGAAGCTGTCTGCTATTCACAAGGCACATGTCAGGAGTGTGATGGAATACTCTCCACTTGCCTTGATGGGTGCAACCCAACAACACTCAAGAAGCTTGACACCATCCAGCCCACATGACTGGTACTACATCCACAAGTATCCACTCCCTCCACCACTGATGCTTAGTAGCAGCAGTGTGTACTACCTACAAGGTGCACTGCAGAAATTCACCAAAGATCCTTAGACAGCACCTTCCAAACACATGACCCATTCCCATCTAGAAGGACAAGAGCAACAGATAACCTGGGAACATCACCACCTGCAAGTTCCCCTCCAAGCCACTCACCATCCTGACATGGAAATATATCGCCATTCCTTTACTGTCAGTGGGCCAAAATCCCAGAATTCCTTTCCCAATGGCATTGTGGGTCAACCTATGGCACTTGGACTGCAGTGGTTCAAGAAGACAGCTCACTACTACCTTCTCAAGGGCAACTAGGGCCAGGAAATAAATGCTGGCCAGTGACATCCATGTCCATGATTTTTAAAAAATGGTCACATAAACACACACGAAGAAAAGTTCAGTTGGGACAGCATCAGATTCTAGGGATCTTGTAGTGCAGTGGTAATGCTATCTCTGGCCTAGAAGATCTATGCTTCAAATTCCTACTGCCCTGGTGCTATGTCATAACAACATGTCTGGACAGGTTGATTTTAAAAGCATATTTATAAGAACCAATTCTATTCAGGTAGGGCTGGTCTGCAGGTGGGACATGTAGTCTCCATTTCTGCTTCTATGGAATATTATGAATAAACCTATCTCAAAGACAGACACGCTCCTGCTTCTCCTTTTGTCAGACTCTTTGATCATGCTCCCAAACAAATCCTGATGTTTGGTTTCTTAATATTTCTTATAAGAAAAGTGGGAAAGGTTACCCTTGGCTTGGGCTCATGATGTTTTTGCACTCATTGTAGCCCGTCATGTATCATTCATTTTATCAAAGTTATTAGAAGCAATTCTATGTCATTCAGAAGCAATATCCATTGAATGATACATAGACCATTATTCCCTTTAGAATAATGTGCATTTCACAAAGTGGGCAAATGAGATGAGGTTAAGGATTGGTGTTATGAGTTCGAAATGACAATTAGATAAAAAATCTCAATTTAACAGGGTAGCTACAAGTCATCACTGGTCTGATTGTTTTACTAAAGAGGAACACTTACTAGTCAGACCACAGTTAGAATACTGTGAACAGATTTGGGCCCCTTATATAAGGAAAGATATTCTGGCATTGGAAGAGTCCAGAGAAAGTTCACTAGTCTGATCCCGGCTAAAGAGGGACTGTCTCATGAGGAGAGGTTGAGTACGTTGAGCTTGTACTCATTGAAATATAGAAGAATGAGAGGTGACCTTATTGAAACATGCATGATTCTTAGCAGGCTTGACAGGGTAAATGAGGAAAGGTTGTTTCTCATTGTGGGAAAGTCCAGGACCAAGGGGCATAATCTCAGATTAAGGGGTCGCACATTTAAACCAGCAATGGAGAGTTAACAGGATATTTCTCCTCAGTGTTGACTGAAGAGAGAATCATAATTACTAAGGAAATAAGGGAAACAAGTGGGAATGATTTGGACTGCATACACATTACCAGGGAGGAGGTGTTTATAGCCTTAAAATGCATCAAGGTGGATAAATTCCCTGGGTCTGATCAAGTCCATCCTTGGATGTTATGGGAGGCTAGGGGAGAAATTGCAGAGGCCCTTGCTGAGACTTTTTCTTCATCTTTAGCCACTAGTGAAGTTCCAGAAGACTGGAGGGTGGCTAATGTTGTTCCATTGTTTAAGAAAGGTAGCAAAGACAAGCCACAGGACTACCGGCCAGTGAGCCTGACAACAGTGGCAAGCAAGTTACTGGAGAAGATATTGAGGGCCAGGATCAATCAACAATTGGATAGTCAAAGTCTGATTAGGGATAAGTCAGCATGAATCTGTGTGCGGGATGTCATGTGTGACAATTCTTTTAAAGTTTTTTGAAAAAGTAACCAAGAGGATGGATGAGGGTAGGGCAGTGGATGTTGTTTATATGGACTTCAGTCAGGCCTTTGATGAGGTCCTGCATGGCAGGCTAGTCATGAAGGTTAGGTCGCATGAGATCCAGGGAGATCTGGCTAATTGGATTCAAAATTGGCTCAATGGTAGGAATCAGAGGGTGATGGTTGAAGGTTGTTTCTTGGACTGGAGGCCTGTGGCTAGTGGCATGCCACAGGGGTCAGTGCTGGGACCTTTGTTATATGTTATTTAAGTAAATGATCTGGATGTGAATGTACAAGGCATGATTAGTAAGTTTGTGGATGATACAAAATTAGGAGGTATCATTGATAGCGAAGAAGGTTATCAAAAATTACAGAGGGATCTTCATCAGATGGGGAAGTGGGCTGAGGATTAGCAAATGCAATTCAGTACAGATAAGTGTGATGTGTTGCACTTTGGAAAGTCAAACCAAGGTAGGACTTATACAGTAAATGGTAAGGTCCTGAGGAGTGTTGTGGAACAGAGGGACCTAGGAGTACAAGTGCATAAATAGCAGGAACTGCAGATGCTGGAGAATCTGAGGTAGCAAGATGTAGAGCTGGATGAACACAGCAGGCCAAGCAGCATCAGAGGAGCGGGAAGGCTGACGTTTCGGGCCTAGACCCTTCTTCAGAAATAAATTCTTCAGAAAGAAATACAAGTTCATTGAAAGCAGCGTCACAGGTAGACAGGGTGGTGAAGAAGGCATTTAGCATGCTGGCCTTCATCAGTCAAGGGAGTGAGTATAGCAGGTGGGACATTATTTTATAGTTGTATAAGTTGTTGGTGAGGCCATACTTGGAGTATTGTGTACAGTTTGTGTCGCCCTGTTATAGGAAAGGCATAGTTAAACTGGAAAGTGTGCAAAGAAAATTTACAAGGATGTTGCCAGGACTAGTAGGCCTGAGTTACAGGGAAATGTTGGCCAGCATAGGACTTTTTTCCTTGAAGCATAGCAGAATGAGGGGTGACTTTATTGAGGTGTATAAAATGATGAGGTACATAGATAGGATGAATGCATACAGTCTTATTTCCCAGGGATGGGGAATTGAAAACTAGAGGACATAGGTTTAAGGTGAGAGGGGAGAGATTTAAGAAGGACCTGAAGGGCACTTCTTCATGCAGAGAGTGGTGTGTATTTGGAATGCACTTGCAGAGAAAGTGGTTGAGGCAGGTACAATAGCAACATTTAAAAAACATTTGGATAGGTACATGGATGGGAAAGGTTTAGAGGGATATGGACCAAATGCGGGCATCATGGTCAGCATGGACCAGTTTGGGCCAAAGGGGCCTGTTTCCATGCTGTATTACTCTATGACTCTATAACAGAGATTAGTGAGTTCTTTACCACAGCGGGCTGTCTTGGTTGGGTCATTAAGTATATTGAAGGCTGAGACAGACAGATTTTTAATCCGTAAGGGAATCAAGAGTCATGGGAAATTGGAGTTGAGAATTATCAGATAGTCATGATCTCATTGAAAAGGGGAGTAGACTCAATGGTTTGAATGGCCTACTCTGCTCCTACATTTATGGTCTTACAGTCTTACAGTGAGAAGCTATTGGATGAATGTCTTGTGAGAGAAGTCTTGGGCACATATAATGCATTTCTCCCTCTTCAGTATTTTCTTTTTACTTTGACTGTAAATATGTTTTTGTTTCTTTTAAGGAAGTTTTGTCAATTGTGCATGTATTTGTGCATGCTCCTGCAGATGTTTCCAGTGTCACAGATGGCAGTCTTTGGCCAATTTGATTCCTTAGACATGACATCTCTACAGTGTGGAAACAGGCCACTTGGCCAACAAGAAATGGCTGAATGCGTTGGATACTGCAAAGGCTGTAGTCCTGAGAAAATTCTGGTAATAGTCCTGAAGACACATCCCTTGGAACTTGTTGTGCCTCTAGTCAACTGTTCCAGTACAATACTGGCAGCTACCCTACAGTATGGAAAATTGCCCAGAAATGCACTGTACACAAACAGCAGAATAAATCCAACCCAGACAATTACAGCACCATCATATGAACCATATGAACAAAGGACAAGAGTAGGCCACTCAGCCCTTTCAACCTGTTCCACTATTCTATAAGATGATGGCTGATCTGATTTCAGCCTGATAATCTTTCATCCCATTGGTAATCAATAATCTATCCACTTCTGCCTTTAAAATATTTATCGATTCTTCATCCACTGCCTTTTGAGGAATACTCACAACCATCAGAGGAAAGATGTTTCCTTATCTCTGTTTTAAACGGGCAATACCTTATTTTAAACTATGATCCTAGTTCTAGATTCTCCAAGAGAAAAGACCCTTTCAACATCCACCCAGTCAAGTCCTTTCAGAATCTTGTATGTTTCAATTTAGATACGTCTGACTCTTCTAAACTCCAATGGACACAGGCCTAGTTTGTCTAGCCTTTTCTCATAAAGCAATCCGCTTATTCCAGATGTTACTGTAACAAACATCTCTGAACTACTTCCAATGCAAGTACAGTGACCAGTACTGTACACCAGATATAGTCTCACCAATGCCATGTGTAACTGAAGCATAACTCCTTAGCTTGCATTCAATTCCTCTTGCAATAAACCAAACCATTCTATTAGCATTCCTGATTTACTTGCTGTACCTGCATACTAACCTTTTGTGTTTCACGCACTGGGACACACAGATCTCTGCAACTCAGAACTCTGTAACTTTCTACCATTTAGATGATGTGATTTTTTTAATTTTTTTCTGCCAAAATGGACAATTTTACATTTTCCCTCATTTTTAAGCCCTCTTCACAACTCACTTTCCTACCTATCTTTGTGTCATTAACAAATTTAGCTACCATACCTTGGGTCCCTTCATCTAAATCATTTATATAAAATGTAAAGATTTAAGGCCCCAGCATGGACCAATGTGGCTCACCACTTGTGACATCCTGAAAAAGACCTATTTATTCCTACTCTCTGCTTCCTGTTCACAAGCCAACCATCTAACTATGCCAATGTCTTGCCCCTACATCAAGTGCTTTATTTTGATGAAGTACCTTATCAACCCACTTTTCTAATCAATCTTGATACTGCCTTCTGGAACTTCATTATAACAAAACCATGTTGGCTTTGCATAATCACCTTGAACTTATCCAAGTGCCCTGTTGTAATGTCTTTAATCATAGCTTCTAATCATAGCTATGTCAGATGTTAAGCCAATTGGCCTGTAGTTTCCTGCTTTCTGTTTCCCGCTGTTTTTGAATAAAATAGTTGCATTAGTTATTTTCCAATAAAGGAACCTTCCTCTAATCTGATAAGTTATAGAAAATTAAAACCAATGAAATTAAAACTAGCTATTTCTTTTAAGACCCAAGGATGAAATTTATCAGGACCTGGGGTCTTGTCAAATCACAGTTCCAATAATTTACTTAGTACTGCTTCCGAGGTAATTGTAATTTTCTTGAGTTCCTTCCTCCTTTTCAATTCCTGGTTTACAGTTATTTCTGGGTGCTACTTGTATCCTCTCTAGTGAAGACCAATACAAAATATCCGATCAATTCATCCCTCAGTGGTTAGCACTGCTGCCTCACAGCGCCAGGGACTCGGGTTCGATTCCACCCTCGGGCGACTGTCTGTGTGGAGTTTGCATATTCTCCCCGTGTCTGCGTGGGTTTCCTCCGGGTGCTCCGGTTTCCTCCCACAGTCCAAAGATGTGCAGGTTAGGTGGATTGGCCATGCTAAATTGCCCGTGGTGTTCAGGGATGTGTAGATTAGGTGGGTTAAAGGGGGACGGGTCTGGGTGGGATTCTCTGAGGGTCGGTGTGGGCTTGTTGGGCCGAAGGGCCTGTTCCCACACTGTAGGGATTCTGTGATCTTCTATGATCTATGATCTCCCATTGACTTATTCTCCATTACTAATTTCTATACAACGAACACTGACTTTGTTAACTTTTTTCTTATTTAAATAGCTCCTCTCAATCATCAGTAAAGTGATGTAAGTGATGAAAGGGGTCATCACTAGTACTAACAAGCAGCAACTGCTCAGCAATAACCTGCTCACTGATGCTTAGTTTGTTCTGCCAGGACCATTCAGCAGCTGATCTCATTCCAGCCTTGATTCCAATATGGAGAAAAGAGCTGAATTTCAGATGAGATGGGAGTGACTGCCCTTGACATCAAGGCCCCATTTGACTGAGGTTGTCATCAAAGAGACCTAGCAAAGCTGGAGTCAGTGGGAAAATTCTCCTTTGGTTGAAGTCATAAAGAAACTGGTTGTGGTTTTGGAAATGTGTCATCCCAGCTCCAGGACATCTCTGCAGGAGCTCTTCAGGGTAGATATAGCTAATCAGCCTGTTCAGTGAAGTTAGGATACACCACTGGGAAAGCTGGGACTTAAACCCAGGCCTTCTGCGTCAAAGATAGGGACACTACCACTCGGGCACAAGAGGCCTGATATTTCTCAGGGTAATGTCCTAGGCCCAATCATCTTTAGCTGCTTCATTAATAGCCATTCCTCCTTCATAAGTTCAGAAGTTTATTGATGACTGCACAATGTTCAGCACCAATTCGCAACTCCTCAGATATTGAAGTAGTCTATATCCAAATGCAATACAATATCCAGGTTTGGGCTGACAAGAGGCAAGAAACATTGATGACACACAAATGCCAGGCAATGACCATCTCCAACAAGCGTAAATCTAATTATCACTCCTTGACATTCAATACATTACCATCACTAAATTTCCCACTATTAACATCCTGGGGGCTAACATTGCCCTCCAGAATCTGAACTGGACCAGTCATATAAATACTGTGGCTACAAGAGCAGGTCAGAGTCTAAGAATCCTGCAGTTGGTGACTCACCTCCTGACTCCTGTCACAAATCAGGAATGTGATGGAGTTCTTCTAATTTGCCTGGATAGATGCAGCTCCAACAAAGCTCAAGAAGTTTGATACCATACCAGCTACAATATGCACTGTAGGAATTTACCTTAGCCTCCTTCGATAGCACCTTCTAAACCCTCTAGAGGGACAAGGGAAGCAGATTAATGAGAACCCTCCCACCTGCAAGTTGGCTTCCAAGCCACTCACCATCCTGACTGGAAATATATCAATGTCAATGGGTCAAAGTCCTGGAACTCCCTCCCTAAGGACATTGTGGGTCTATCTAAACCTAACTGACTGCAACGGTTCAAGAAGGCATTTCATCACCACCTTCTCCAGGCAACTACGGATGGGCAATAAATGCCAGTGACGTTCATATCCCACGAATGAATTTTTAAAAATGCTCTAATTATGATTAAGAGCAACTGATGCTAATAGGAAAAGATTAGTGCATATTACTATATATATATATATATTAAAAAAAATTCAGTTTCTGCCAAGGGTTCTAAAAAGAAAAGTAATCTGTATTTATGTTGAATGGAGTATTGTGAATACACCTAAGCTGAAGATAGACCAGCTCTTGCTTTTACTTTCACATGCTACATTTTTACCAGATTATCACAATGTCACTTGTACGTTGGTGAAAAAAGCAACATATTGGGAGTAGTGTGGAGACACGACTTCAAACTCAAAGTATGATTTGAGCGTGGAATGGTTTAAAAGCAAGCAATGCAGAGCTCCCCTATGGTAAGTTATCTTGCATCACCTGCAGAATTTCATTTTTCTTGTCCATTACCACATTTAAGTTGCATCTTTTTAAATTGGTGATTAGTTTATTAACCACAACTATATGAAAATTACTTGAGCGATTGATGCAGCAGGGCAGGGTGAAGATGGATTAAAAAAATATGATTCGGTATACTTCAACTCTGCTAAATTCCACAGCCTATCTATCAATCACTAGCTTCCTTTTTGTTCAAAGTGATTTAATCATCTGTCAATTGGGCAAAACAAATGTGGCAAAAGCATTCCTCGTAGCTTTGCAATAAGTACATTTATTCACTCATTCACTCAATGAAGCTGATAAGTGTGAATCATCAAGTTAATCATTGAGTAAAACATCTTCAGACTGGCAGATTCCGCTAAAATAGTATTGCCAGCATTTTCATTCAAATACAGCATCTTTATCTTTGCTTTTCAGTGCCAATAAACATTTTTGTAAATATAATCTATTATAAATATACTTTCAATTCTCACAGCCTGCTGCTTTGCATTATATGATAGATGTAAAACAAATGTAGGTTGCTGGAAAGTAGCTACAATTAACTTTGGGCACTGAAGCCAAGTAGTACATCCTGTGAATCATTTATTTGCCTAACATACAGTTTCTGTCTGGAAAATATAAAATGTAAAAGTCCACTAGGTGGCATGGTCTCAATTTATGGTGAAGGTAAAGGCCATTAGGATGAAATTTAATTTCTGTAGGGAGGAAAATGAGCTGGAGCTAATTGGTGCACATGGTGTACATCCATCAAAGGGTCAAGAAGTCAGCAGGAAGAATTTTAACAGCCAAGCGAAGGCAAGACTGGGTGCTTGTTAAGGTGCTACATACACTAAAAATGGCATTGGGTCAGCATCTCACTGTCATCCCACCCACTTCTGCGTTTTGTCTGGCTAGCTCACAGGCAAGTAAGCAGCAGAGACAGTAATGAGAGCAGTTCCAATGTAATTTGTCCTCAGGAGTGCTCTACATGAGAATGTTGGATAGATCAGATTGGGAGTCAATACAGTGTGGAGCTGGAGGAACAGCAGGTCAGGTAGCATCAGAGGAGCAGGAAAGTCTACATTTTGGGTCAGGACCCTTCATTAAAATTACAGAAGGGAAGTAAAGGCTAGTTAAGATAAAGGGCGTACTTGAATAGCAGATGAAGGGTCCTGACCTGAAACAGCGGCTTTCCTGCTCCTCTGATGCTGCCTGGCCTGCTGTGTTCCTCCAGCTCCACACTGTATTGACTCTGACTCCAGCATCTGCAGTTCTTACTATCTCTGAGATCAAATTGAGAATTGGAACCTGAAATTGGAATGCCAATCACCTTTCCTGCCCTCCTGAGAACCAGGATCCACTTGGAGGGCACAAACATCTCAATTTCTCGGTTTCTTTCATCCTAACCTATTTGGTTTGAGAGATTGGTCCCTTCCCCAGTGTTTGAGGAAGATATGTTGACTTATTCTGTCAGATCCCACAACAGAAAACAAAAGCATTTGAGAGTTAGGGACCCTGATTTGTTGCAGTAGGGTTGTGGACATTTGGTGTGTACAGCCTACACAAATCTCTTCTCCATTTTGTGGCTCCTGCAACCTCAAGAATCCATGTCTAGTTCAACATTCTGACCCTTTTGGGCTTCAGTTAGCTTGAAATCTTGCCTTTGACAGATTCAATCCATCATCTTGCCCAACTTGACTAGTTGGGAAATCTGAAATCAATTTAATATCAAGTCTCAATTTAAAGAGCCAGAGCAAAACCCACTTCTTGATAGGTGAGGTCCCAAACCACTATGAGCTTCTCTGGTGCTCACAGATCAATTGCAATAGAATGTTGCCCAATGGAATGAAAAATAAGTAGCGTGCACAAGAGTCTGCTGATTCACTGTTGCTCATTTTCTACCCAGGCTGCAGTTGAATTGTACATCTTACTGTGATATAGAAAAAGGAGCAGAACATTCAGCATCTCAGCTTTATTCTGCCATTCAAGTAGTGCCCTTTATCTTAACTGACCTTTATTTGCCTTGGTTCTGTAACTTTAATGGCATTACCCGACAAAACTCTCAATTTTGACTGTTTTGAATGTGCCTTAGCAGGTTTTGGTGGGTTGAGTTGCAGATTTCCTTTACCCATTTGTGTACGGAAGTGCTACATCACATCACTCCTGAACAGCTCAGCTAAAACTTTATGATTATGACCTTCTCCACAGGAAGTAGGAGAAATAGAGAGAAACTGTTAATTTTTTCAGTAATTTTAAACAATTCAATATATTTGTTACCATAGTATTTTATCCTCAAGGAGGTACAAGCTTATTCTATGCAACTTGTCTGAATAATTTAACTTTGTTAGCTCTAATATCAATGTAAGTCTGCATCCTCTCGAGGAAGTTGCTCAAGGGACTTAATGAACAACAGTTCAATATTACTGCTTTCTATACTTGATATTTTTTCCCACTTTATTATTCGGATCTTAACATTAAAATTAATGTTATTTTATAGTGACATTACACTTTCACCTTTTTTTCCCATTACAAGTGTAATCTGTAAAATGAAAACTTTATGATATTTAGCCAAGGAAATGATAAATAAGCCAGGATTTTCCATTTTGGAGCTACTGTATAGAGCTGGGCATCTTGGATCATCTGCCATTAGATGGAAGTGACAGCCCTTGACATCAAGGTTGTATTCAACTGAGTGTGGCACCAAGGAGCCCTAGCAAAACTGAAATCAGTGGGTATCGGGGGCAAACTCTCCGGTGATTGGAGTCATACCTGACAGATAGGAAAATGGTCATGGTTGTTGGAGGTCGGTCATCTCAGCTCCAGGGCATCTCTACAGAAGTTCCTCAGGGTAGTGTCCGAGACCCAACCATCTTCAGCTGCTTCATCAATGACCTTACCTCCATCATAAGATCAGAAGTGGGGATATTTGCCGATGATTGCACAATGTTCAGAACATTTGTGACTCCTCAGATTGTGAAGCAGTCCATGTTCAAATGCAACAAGACCTGGATGATATCCAGGCTTGGGCTGACAAGTGGCAAGTAACATTCGTGCCACACAAATGCCTGGCTATGACCATCACCAATAAGAGGCCATCTAACCACTGCCCCTTGATATTCAATGGCATTACCATCACTGAAGCCCCCATTATCAACATCCTGGGGGTTACTATTGACCAGAAACTCAACTGGACTCACTACATAAACACAGTGGCTAGAAGAGCATATCAGAAGCTAGGAGTACTGTGGCGAGGAGCTAACCTCCCGACTCCCCAAAGCCAGTCCACCATCTACAGGGCGCAAGTCAGGAGTGTGATGGAATACTCCCCACTTGCCTGGTTGAGTGCAGCCCCAATAACACTCAAGACACTTAACACATCCAGGACAAAGCAGCCCATTTGATTGACACTACATCCACAAGTATCCACCCCCTTCAACACTGATCCTCAGTAGCAGGACTGTGTACTATCTAGAAGATGCACTGTAGAAGTTCACCAAAGATCCTCAAATCCATGACCACTTTCATCTAGAAAGACAAGGGTAGCAGATATTTGGGAACATCACCACCTCCAAGTTCCCCTCCAAGCCTCTCACCATACCTTCACTGTTGCTGGGTCAAAATCCTGGAATTCCCTCCCTAATGGTATTGTTGGTCAACCCATAGCAGGTGGACAGCAGTGGTTCAAGAAAACAACTTACCACCACCTTCTCAAGGCAACTACAGAGGGGCAATAAATGCTGGCCAGCGATGGCCACATCCCACAGAAGAATAAATAAAAACCATTGCAGGTTTTCTGGACCAAACATTCACTTTCTAGCTCATTTCGTAAGCAAGTGACTTAAACTTGCTGCTGTTATTTTGAAAGTTCTCACTCCCGCCGCCAGCACCTTCTGGATTTGATGCTGTATTTAAAAGTCACCCAAGCATCTGTTCTCTTGCTGCAGACCAGGAGCTCCACAATAGGCAATCCAAGCCCATCCCTGCCTCAGGCAGAAATATTTTCAAAGTGCTAGAAGGAGGTTCCCTGCTTTTGAAATGCCTCACTAAGCGTTCTAATCTAGAAAAGGGGTCATATTCCCATTTAATCGGCAAAAATAAGCCCTCCCATCAGATTTGGGTGGCCTGGGCCCAGGTTGCACACATGGTCACTTTCTCAAGCAGGCATAAAAGAAGTGAGACCCAGTGCAGGAAGTGGATGAATGATCTGCAGGGTTCCACAGGGGTCACAGTCACCAGTTTCTCATGCAACCTCACACACATTGGACCATCACTCTGCCACTGTACACCCACATGAGCATGCTGACCTCTTCATCACATGCATGATGTACACTGAAGAGTTCACAGCTAACGTATGCTTACAATGTTCTAACAATTCCCGGCACTGTGCTTCCTACTCACTCGGGGAGGATGCATTACCTAGCAGTGGACCTGTGTCAGTGATGTGCTTCCCAGATTGTGTCCCTGAATCCAGTCTCACCAAAATACCCACTGAGGTGATTTTGTCTGTGTAGGTGGAGGGTGAATGTCTTACTGGTGCATCCAGGTCACAACTAAACTATGCTTGCTCAGGAAGAGCTGATGCATTCATTTCCATCACACTGAACCCTCCTCTTTCTCTCAGTGCAGGACAAGCTGGTGAATAACAGGATTGAAAGGGCTTAGGTTGGTAACTGTGTTCTAGGTCTCTCATTGAGGAAGATATGGTCCTTCTGGAGTATAGGATTAAGACCAGTCCCATGGTAACAGAGAGATTGACAGGGTTGAAGTTAATGAGGAACATTGTTTTTTGCTCTTCTCAGAAGTGCAGTCACTGTCACACTTTCATCTACATAAGGGGTTTGTATGTCTTCACAAACTAATTCTCTTCCTTCTCTTCCACACATACAAGCAGTAAACAGACAGGAAAATGGAAATGGCTGTCCAACACAGCAGCTCTGAGGATGAAGCCAGTGAGACCTCAAAGGATGTGTCTGCAAGACATTCACCAGCACCCCACCAACCCCTGCGACAATCATCTCAGTACATACCTTAGTTAGTGTAGACTCAGGGACAGAATCTGGCAAGCATATCACTGTCACATGTTCATAGCCCATGAAGGAAGAAACACCCAAATTCTCTGACGTGAGAGGACTACCAGAGACCAGGTAGCTGCTCAGTACCATGCAGGAGATGTGCCTCTGTATTTAACTATAAGTAACATGGTGACCTGCAGAGAAAGGCAGGACAACATCAGGCAAGTGTGCTGGAAAGCCTAATGAGACTGGAGTGAAAGATCAAGGAATCCTTCCATCTTCTGTCTACTGTGCTGGCTCCAGCATGTAAGTGCTTGGATGTTTTCATGGTGCAGTGAAGAACGTTATCTCAGAGTGACAATGTGACCTTGATCAGATGGGCTATGGGCTGAGGAGTGGCAGATGGAGTTTAATTTAGATAAATGTGAGGTGTTGCATTTTGGTAAGGCAAATCAGGATAGGACTTATACAGTCAATGGTAGAGTTCTGGGGAGTGTTGCCAAATAAAGATACTGTGGGGTGCAGGTTCATTGAAGTTGGATTCATGGGTAGACAGGGTAGTGAAGGTGGCATTTGGCACACTTGCCTTTATTGGTCAGTACATTGATGATAGGAGTTGGGATGTTATGTTGCGCCTGTACAGGATATTGCTTAGGCACTTTTAGAATACTATATTCAATTCTGATCTTCCTGCTATAGGAATGATGTTGTTAAACTTGAAAGGGTGCAGAAGAAAATTACAAGGATGCTGCCAGGGTTGGAAGGTTTGATCTATAAGGAGAGGCTGAACAGGCTGTCGCTATTTTCCCTGGAGTGTTGAGGCTGAGGGGTGACCTTATAGAAGTTTATAAAATCATGAGGGGCATAGATAAGGTGATAGCTAAGGTCTTTTTCCCGGGGTATGGGAGTCCAAAACTAGAGGGTATAGGTTTAAGGTGGGAGGGAAAAGATATAAAAGGGACCTGAGGTGTAACTTTTTCACAGAGAGCATGGTGCATGTTGTGAATGAGCTTCCAGAAGCAGTGGCAGAAGTTGGTACAATTACAACATTTAAAAAGCATTTGGATGGGTACATGAACAGGAAGGGTTTAGAAGGATATGGTCCAAATGCTGGCAAATGGGACTAGATTAACTTAGGATGTCTGGTTGGCATGGGTGGGTTGGACCAATGCTGTCCATGCTGTACGTCTCCATAACTCTATGGAAAAGGTAGCTCTCAGACACTCTGGTATAGCATAGTGCTGAGTGGCTACTGAATATGTGCATGGTCCTGCATCCATCACTTCTAGCCATGGGTGTTCAGTATCAAGCATGATGTGTCAACCCTGCCATCTACTGCAGTAGAAATTGACTTCACACAGTCACCATAAACCACCATAACAAACCAGGAGATTGTAAGAACTGCAGATGCTGGAGTCAGAGATAACACAGTGTAGAGCTGGAGGAACACAGCAGGCCAGGCAGCATCAGAGGAGCAGGAAAGTTGACATTTCAAGTCGGGACCCTTCTTCAACAAACCAGGAGATGGCTGCTGGATGTCCAAGGCTATCCTTCAATAGCATGAATTGGTGAATAATTATTGGACATGTGAGCAGCATACATATACCAACAGCCATGCTACCATGCCAGACTTGCCAGCTGAAACAATGAGCTGAATTTCATCCTGTCTCTAGGGGTCCCACTGATGGGCTTGAAATCGAGGAGCCTCTCAACTGCAGCTCCTATTTTTCAGTGCCAGCTAACCACACCATTGACTATCCCTATTTAAAACAGCTGTCCACTCCGGGTGTTGCTGGACAATTTTGTGAGTCATAAGCTCAGCAGACCTACTAGCACCACTAAGAGCAGTGGTTATTGTTGGAATTGTTCCTGGACACAATTGACCGAGTATTTAGCTGTCTGGGGACATTGAGGCTAGGCGGGCAAGTGCCAGAGAAGGGGAGATAATTTGGTGACAGTGGGTGGCACTGTTGCCTGTGGGATGACCATTGCTGCTGGGAGCTTCATCTGTGGGCCAATGAGTGCCCAAATAGGAGGGTTCCCACCCCTGGGCCAATTGGGTGCCCGGCAAGTTTTGTCTGGTAGTCTCCCTGACAATGAAGGCCTCCCCCTCTGCTGGTAAGATGGGGAAGAGCCCACCAACTGGCCTTTGAGCATAAGATTACCCATGACCAGCACCGTATCCCCTTGCTATTTTACACCCTCCATATCCTCGTCCATCCCCAGAGAGCTGGTAAAACTCAGCCCAGTGTTTCTACTGGTGGAACTGTGCTGTCTGAGGTCTACAATACTTAACAGAGCAGGTGTCCAGGTCTGCAGCGGTCTACTACATGCTGCAAAAGTATACCATCATGAGGACACAGTGTTAGCCATCAGTTTAACTGCAGTAAACTGAGAGAGGAGGATGAGGAAGAGGAATGGATCAGGAAATATAGGTCAAATCTTCCACGGAACTGGTGAGTCATTGGACTCAAAACATTAACTCTTGTTTCTCTTTGCACAAATGCTGCCATGTTTGCTGAGTTTCTCCTGCACTTTCTGTTTATTGTCAATGAATTATGCTTATGTGTTCCCTTAAGGCATGTGTTCAGGATGCTTTTTCCTGTCTTAGTGCTCCTACAAATGGAGATTGCAGGGTGCTTTAGAGGACAACCCTGAGCAGCTCAGGGAGTAGACAGCCTGTGTGAAGTTGGTGCTGGACTCCTTCACATTCCTGTTTTGGCCACAAACTTTCTGCCAGGCATTTCAATGCACCAATCATTTCAATGAGAGTACCACCATGTAGCCTCCTTTTCTAGGTTATGCCATAAAAATCCTCATCTGATTCCGCAACAGCAGAACCTGTGTGTGTGTGACCTTGCTCCCTAGCAAGTTGGCGCTAATAATATCCTGGCCCTCTGTACTGGCACAGGCCATTCATGCCCAATATCTCACCACATATATATCCCATCTCTAACATATCCTCTAAGATACATGCATTGTGAACCAATAGCTTTGGGTGTGAATTTAAGTGATGGGACTGTGCCTTTAGCATCATTCTCTTCTTTGTATTGCTGCACTGCTTGACCAGGTTAGGACCCCTGAGCATTTAATACAAAAAAGCACAAAATTAAGGTTGTGGAGAAAGTAAGAAGTTCATACTCATACTATATTGGTTTGTAAATCAGAAGAGAATGTGTGATTTGGATAAAATAGAATAAAAGAAACCAGACCAAGTATGAGGATAGGTTGAGCCCAGCTTTTGGCCATGGTATCAGCAATGGTAGCCAACACTGTCTCCTCCTGGGGCACCACCTTGTCTCTCAAGCAGTAATTGTAATAGTGACTGTCATACAATCTGTTTGGCCAATATGGCTGTTACCTTGGAATGCCATGCAGTACGTACAAGGTGTGAGATGTGGATGCTAAGCCAGGAGTAGTGCTTAGCGTGTGAGGGTATGGTGAAGCTTTGAATATTGGTTCTCAGTCATGATTGATAGAGACTGGTGGTAGATGAGTTTTAGGAATATGATTAATTAATGAGCAGTGTCTGAGGTTAGAGGTGCAGTTGTTATAATAGTGAATTTGTAGATGCATTCAATGACTTTGACCACTCATGTGAGGTCATTGAACCTCTTATGGCTCTGCATCCAGGTCATGACTCCTGACATCGATCACCATAGGTAGCTGATCCCACTGTATTATGGTTCTTTCAGGATGACGTTCTCTCCCAATCCTCCCCCAGCTCTCCACCATTCCATCTACCCTACTAAGTCAACTAAAGTCTGTAACAAAACCCTCTCTCTCCTCTGTTGTACCATTCTTCATACCTTCCCAGGTCAGATTCTTGTCAACTATGACTCCCAGTGATTGCTTCAGCCACAATGCACTCCCCTTTTAGGAGATTCTGGCTAGCTTTAAGTGGTGGTAACCATTCTTGATATTGTAACTCTCCACTGAGGTGCTGAGCCAATGAATGGTGCAGTTAGTGCTGACAGTATGTGGAAATAATTCAAATGATTGAACAGCACAAAGTTGGTATGTTGCCCACGTTGCAATCAATGATCATTCTTTAATCACACATCGTAATATCTGTCTGTTTTTAGGTTCTATCAAATTTAGCCCCTAAGTTCATCCTTTCCTTATCCTAAATTTCTTAGATCTTTTTATCATGAATTAAATTACATTTATTGTCACATTTACTCACATGAATACAGTGAAAATGTTTACAAGTTGCCACTTACGGCACCTTCGTAGGTACAAAGGAGCCGAGTTATACAATCTTAGGCACAAAGCAGAAAAATAAGGAAAACTGAAATAACTGCACAGAGGTTGGTTTCCTATCACCAAGTCACCTTTTATTTCCTTGTGCACAGTACACTGGCTGTAGCCAGCCAGCTCAGAGTCAGTCCCCTGAACTGAGGAGATTCTAAATCCCCTGCTTATATTAGTCAGCCAAGGCTTTCCTGATTCACCCACTTAAAAACCCCTATCAAGGATCTCACAGTCAATGGATCCACCTGGTTCCAATCACTACAAAAGCAAAGCTTAAAAGTTAAACATTCCAGTCCTTCTAAATAAAAAGTGAAAAAACAAAGAAAAACAGCTAACAGTTCAACACCACAGTCTATAACACCTGGCCATAGTGGGCCCACACTCCTCGACCTCCCCCACTCTGGGATTGACCTTGCCCCCACTGCTGCTCAAGGCTGACTGCTCTCGTCATCGAGCAGCCTATTCCTGCTACCGCTGCTGCCTCAGGCTGCCTACTCTCACTCTTGCCACTGGCCACATTGGGCTGCCTGCTCTTGCTGCCTTGCAGCTTGCTCCCATTCTTGCTGCCGGCCGCACTGGGCTGCCTGCTCCTGCACTTTCACTCGGGTCCCGCTCTGGTACCACTTCTGGACCCTGAGGAAGCCACCATGCTGCCGGCCACCAGAGTTCTGCTCAGGCCCGCCAGACGCCTTGGGGCCGACCGCCAAAGCCCCTAGCTGCTGCCATTGCTGCTACTGCCTCCATAACTGAGATCCCTTCAGAAGGTAAATAAAGAAAAGAAACACTAAACAACGATAAAAAAGAAAAAAATCCAATAAAAGAAGAAAGAAAATGATCAGAGTGGACGAGTTCTGGCTCAGGACCCCTCCTCAACCGTTATATTGGACCATCTCTCTTTAAAAAACAAGACATTTGAAACGATTGCGTTTACTTTTCAATCATTCTCACACTGCGTCAGACTTGTTCTGGTGCAGCTGGTTTTCCCAAGTTTGGATCTTGTAAAGCTGCCAGGACTCAACAAGACCACCCACCAGAAGAACCCATTGTGAACGTCTGTATAAGACATGCATTGAAGGCTCTCCACCAGCCCAGTATGAAAGCCTTCTTTTTCCTACACATATTAATCATTGATGAAGAACTTTCATGTGCACATACCTCTTCCGCACGTATCTATGGTCTCTTTCTCCACCTCCTCAAAAATTCACAACATGATTGCAGAATCAGAAGGTGGTTCCTAATCTGTTCATGAACAAGGCTCCTCTGAGGCCTAGTTATGCCAATCAAAAGGTTCTCTAGCTCCTTGTCCTGCAATATTTTGCGCTCAATCTTATATCTGCATCTCCTTGTTCGAGACATTTCATTCATCAGGATCGTTTCCTCATATTCTGTCCCATTCTTTCATAATATCTGAAGCAACAATAAAATCATCTCATAATTGCCTCCATTATAGAATAAACAACATCATTACTACTTCTACATACAACAAGATCTTTAACATGAGCAGGTTTTAACCTTTAATAAAGGGCTCTTAAATTATATAAGCAGAAAATGTTCCTACTTTAGTTACGCAATTTACTGTAACAATTGGAATTTACATTTTACATCTGATCCACTTATGGTGCAAGTGTTAATCTTACCCTGTCTACTAA
>NC_063337.1:33973922-33993418 GCF_021869965.1 Rhincodon typus | reverse complement strand
ATACCTGTCCCTTGGCACTCAGGCATAACATTCAAAAGTGCCTGAAGAGTATTCAAATGTATGGAACTTATGTTATTGGCACAATTCTATGTTTTTCTAAGCTATGTAAGGTTCAGAAGAAAGGTATGGGCTTCATCCAATATTCCATGACTGAATGGATAAAGGTATTGTAAAAATTAATTGTAGTAAATGGTGATTAAATCTGTCTCAGCTAAATATTTGTAACTGTGAAATTATTGCCCTGGCCTATTAATAAGACATAACCTTAAAAATGTTACCTCAACTAAAGACTCAACATTCAATCCATTTATTTTTCTCAATAAGCGTTAATTGGGAATAAAATGTTGGCGAAAGACTTGTAGCTTCCCTGTCTCAGAGCCAGAAGCTACAGGTTTGATATTTGAAAACCACAGAAGGTGGTTTAAAAAATGACTAAACAGAATGAGCAATTACCTGTAAATCTGTCCAATATGCCTATTGAAAGTTGTAAGAGCAGCAGAGATTCCTGGTCGACCAATCTTGATGCAGAATGGTGCCCCTCAAGCTATAGCCTGTGGAAAAAAAAACCATGGAAACAAATGTAATCACATGCTTTATCTGCCTTATGCACAACTAGTATAAGGCATTTTTTGGAATTTTGGGTGTGGTCGTCTGATAAATATTGTTCCCATTACTAAATATAAAAGCTGACAAGGAAGATGTGCAAAAGGTATGTGAGTTTATAAATCATTTACAACATTTCTTCACAATGCAAATTTAAATTTATGTAGCACTCAACACGTGCATAATGCTTCTAGTTTATTCTATTAGATTCCATCTCATACATACTTAAAGAAAATAGTTAAGAGATATGAATGAAGGCAGGAAATCAAAACTCATTCTTCTGTAAATTTGAAAGAATTGAATCTTTCCAGAAGTTGAATTTTTTCTGGAACAGAAATGTTCAAAACACTGTGACAATCGAGCAGCGGAACATTCAGCTATTGAAGCTATTGAAGATCCAAAATGTTTAACAACTTGAATCTGCAAAGCCTGGGCAATTTAGTTATACGGTACTCATGTATATTTGTGGGCTTGAAGTTTCACAAAGAGCTGTTCCTATTGCACTTGCCTCATCAGTGGATAAATCTTATGCAAAAATCCAAGATCTCTGGCTGTCAATAATTTAAAGTATTTGCAAATTAATTGGAGCAATCATTGGAATTTGTGGGGTAATTTTCCATTTTAACGGTGCCACAAAAAACTGGCAATAAGCCCTGCTGATTCAAGTTAACAAAAAGTCCGAAAAGCAGAAGTGGACCATTTGAATCATCAGGTCTGCTCCACCATTTAATGAGGTCATGGTTAATCTGATAATCCTCAGTTCCACTTTCCTGCTATTTTCCCATAACCCTGGTTCTCCCTTACTGATTAAAAATTTAACAATCTCAGCCTTGAATACACTTAATGAACCCAGCCTTGACAGCATTCTGCAGCAAAGAATTTCATAGATTCACAACCCTCTGAGAAAAGAAATTCTTCCTCATCTCTGTCTTAAATAGGAAATTTGAGATTAAACCCTCTGGGCTTAGACTCTCTCACAAGGGGAAACAACGTCTCCACATCTACCCTGTCAAGTCTCCCCAGAAACATATGTGTTTCAATCAGGTCTCCTCTGATTTTGGCTAAACCCCAATGGGTACAAATCCAACGTATTCAACCGTCACCATAGGAAAATCCCTTTGTATCTGGAATTGAACCTAATGAACCTTCTTTAGACTTCCTCCAATGATAGTGTATCTTTCATTGGAAAGGGGTCAAAAACTGTTCACAGTACGCTATTCTTTTCTGAAGAAGATTCATACCAGACTTGAAACATTAGCCTGTTTCTCTCTCCACAGGTGATGTCAGATCTGATGAGTTTCTCCAGCATTCTCTATATTTTTAAATTTATTCACAGGCTGTGGGCAACTCTGGCTAACATTTAGTGCCCATTGCTCAGAGGGCAGTTATGGGTCAACCACATTGCTGTGGGTCTGGAGTCACATGTAGGACTGACCAGATAAGGCTGGCAGTTTCCCTCCCTAAAGGATATTCGTGAATCAGATGGGTTTTTCCTGACAATTGACACCAGTTTCATGGCCCTTGTTAGACTCTTAGCTTCAAGTGTTTTTATTGAATTCAAATTCCACCACCTATCATGGCAGGACTTAAACCCAGGTCCCTAGAACATTATCTGGGTCTTTGGATTAATAGCCTAGCAATAATACTAGCCAGGCCATTGCCTCCCCTTGTCACATTATTCCAGGGTGGTCTGACTAGTGTCTTGTGTAGCTTTAGGAAGCTTTAGCTTTCCTTACTTTTATACTTCATTCCCTTTTAAACAATGAACCATTTTATTGTCTTCCTCCCTTTTGAATAAGGGTGTTAGATTGGCAATTTTCCAATCCTGTGTTACTTTTCTAGAATCTGAAGATTCTTGGAAGATTACTACCAGTGCTTCCACTCTCTCTGCAGTTTCTTCATTTAAAATTCTGGGATGCACCCCATCAGTTCCAAGGGACTTATCAGACTTTGCCCCATTTGATTCCCTAGTATTTTTGCTCTTTTCTACTGGAACAGCTTCCTTCTACCCCAGTAGGGGTAGCATGGTGGCTAAGTGGTTAGCACTGCTGCCTCACAGGGACCCAGGTTCAATTACACCTTCAGGTGGCTGTCTGTGTGGAGTTTGCACATTCTCCCTGTGTCCGTGTGGGTTTCCTCCTGGTGCTCCAGTTTCCTCCCACAGTCCAAAGATGTGCAGGTTAAGTGGATTGGCCATGCCAAATTGCCCATAGTGTCCAGGGACCTAAGCAGATGGACAGCCATAGAAGCAAATTATATCGGGTTCATAGATGAGCCCTGAATTAGAGACGTGCAGAGGTCTCAGAGGTTGTAGCACTGGAGCATACAAGATTTACATTTTTTTCAATCCCAGGTCAAATTGCCTTGCAATCAGTAGCAGTAGTCTGCTGATTTTGATTGTGCAATTAGAAGCAGACACTTACATACATAAGCTGTCTACAATTAACAATGAAAGCAATCAATGGACAAACAAGGACTCTTCTGGGGTGGTGGTAATATCCCTTTATCTAAGCCAGGAGGCCTGGGTTCAAGTCCCACATGCCCTTGATGTCTGTCATAACATGTTCAAACAGTTTGATTAAAATAACTGTCAGTGCTGGATGAGAATAAACATTGCAGGGAGTTGTGCAGTTGCCTGGATCAAACAATAGAAATAAAGGCAGCAACTAGATGTGGATATTGCCCTGGGCATAAATAAAGCATCCAAAAAATTCACTAATGGGATGTGGGTGTCGCTGACTGGCCAGCATTGATTGTCCGTCCCTAGTTGCCTTTGAGAAGGTGGTGGTGAGCTGCCTTCTTAAACCACTGCAATCCATGTGCAGTAGGTAGATGTGCAATGCCCCTAGGGAGGGAATTCCAGGATATTGACCCAGGGAGAGAGAAGGAATAGCGATATGCTCCAAGTCAGGCTGGTGAGTGGCTTGGAATGGAACTTGCAGGTGGTGGTATTCCCATTATCTGCTGCTCTTATCCTTCTAGCTGGAAGTGGTCATGAGTTTGGAAGGTGCTAAGGCTTTGGGGAGTCAGAAGGTAAGTTTCCCACCGCAGAATTCCTAACCCCTGACATGCTCTTGTAGCCGCTGTGTTTATCTGGCGAGTCCAGTTGATTTTCTGGTCAATGGTAATTCCCAGGAAGTTGATAGCGGGAGATTCAGTGATGGTAACACCATTAAATGTCAAGGAGCAGTGGTTAGTTTAAGCGGTGTCTCTGTGAATTTTCAGGTCCCTTTGTTTCTCATTTGCATAATGTTGTGCCGTTTAGTCCACATTGCTTCTCCTCATTCTTTGTCATTTCGCATTTTATACATTGAATTTCATTTGCAAGTTTTTGCTATTCATAAACCTGCCCAAAGTCAACTACAATATTCTTTACTATTTGCTATAATTTCAAAGGTGTGCCATCTGCAATCTTTAAAAGTAAGTCCACATTATTCAATTCTGAAGCAACAATATATAGCAACATGAGGAGGTGTTATCATAGCAAACCCTGTGGGAATGCCACTGTATAACTTTCTCGTGTCTAATTTCTGCTTTATATATTTTTGCCTAAGTCAATCAAAATTTGCTATTTTAGGAGAAATTTATTAAAATAAATGTACTGATATGACATAATGCTTCTTTGGTGTGGATGCAGCTTCTAATGAATTAATCTTTAATTTCATTCACCACAATTTTCTTTTATTATTGCATGTCTTACTAATTGGCAACGGGCACTAAGGTCTTAAAATCAAGCTTGACTTTGAAAATCATGTCAATATCTTTATATAGTCCCCCTAGTTTTAGCAATAACATATCACTCTTTATGATTTCTGGCTAGGTTAATGATTTTAATAGGTCAGTTACCATTTTACAAATGCTAATATTGAGCATAAAAAGTGTCTTTAAGATTCATTTCAGTGTTTTTACCACATATTGACTTAATAGCATAGAACCCAGGAGAAGAGGGAGATTGTTCATGTGCTCCTTTGATTATCTTTCAATTTATCTATTTTTATCACATCAACCTGCCAGGTTTTGTGAGTGCTCTTGTTCAACTCACCAATGCTCAAACTTTTGTTGGAAGGCTATAGGGTTGAGCTACAGGTGAGATGAAGAAAGCTGCTTATTTGTCATTTTATCAATGAAATTGAACATATCATAAAATTACAAAACTAAAAATTAATATAACTAATTAAGAAAAATAACATTCTGATCCCACCTATTTGTAAGGTGCTTTCCCAATTGCCATCTGTAGTTTTTATATCTTTTTTTCTAATGATAAATTAATTCTTCAGAAATTTTTGCAGCAGTTTTTTTTGACATTGTGTTGATGTCAATACCATACGTTCTGTATTTTGGATTCGTTTTTTTAAAAGTCTTTAGCATGTTGAATAAATTCTTCAGGGGTTCACTGTGGTATTATTAATATTTTTACTTCACTGTTCTCCAATTCTTCTTCCCAAAACTTGATTCAATGAAAAACTCAGTTTCAAATGTAACTAAATATGCGTTTTTATGCTACAGAGACGTGTGGAGTTTCAACCATCCATTGATTTTATAAGTTCAGAATTTCTTTTAGCAGCTTTACATATTCCTTTGTCTAGATCATTCTAATAAATAGAAGTTCCAATGCAAAAGCAGAATAAGAAGAGGACATTGATTCGAAGCATAGTCAGTAGAAGTGTTTTGTTACAGTTCACTCAGGGAATTGGAGTTGCTGAGGGAATGGGCACACAGTCGTCTGGAGCTATAAATAGCGATGGTAAAGGCTCTAAATTTTTTCCACCACATGGCTAACCAGAAATCTTTCCTGCTCATACCACCTGCCATGAACATGTGTTTAAGGCTTTTCTGGTTGTAGCTCAACCTATTTGACCACATTATGAACCCTTGGCCATCAAGGATGTGAATCAGAATTGGAACTGCTGACTCAAGGCCTCCATTACATTGAAAAAGTACACTCAGTGCAGGTTAGAAAAAAACTCCTGAATAAAGAATTGCAGTGACAGTTTTCACTTATCATGATTCTCCTTGTGGAAGTCAACTTCTTTGCTTTTGGCAACTTCAGGTTCAAATCAGCAGATTTCAGTTAGAAAATTATTAAGCATGTTCAACTACAGTTACCAATAAATCAATCTAGGTGATTCCCTTTTGTCATTTGGGTGGCTGCCACATTTAGAAATCCATCTATACGAGAGATACCGAAGGAAGTGATGGAAAAATTCCACGTAGTTAGAGATTATGTTTACTTGATATGGGTCATTCCCTGTAAGGGGACATTCAAATTCCTATGTCCACAAACTCACTTAATCTGTTTATGTCCTTTGCAATTTCCTGGTCCCTTTTGTACAACCTACATTCCCCTCTAAAAAAATTATGCATAACTCTCTTCCTTCTTCCAAATATTAACATACATGTTGGAAAGTGGAGGCATGAGTACAGGTCTCTGGAGAACACTATGTTACAGTCTGTGAAATGAGGTTCGGTTAATTTTTTTTGTATAATATTTGTTATTGCAAACATTTTTTATAGTCAACATTTTTCAGGAGCTACTCTTACTGATTTGCTACTAGAGATCATAAGGATAATCATCCTGTAGATGCTAAAATGTAATTGTTTCAGCCATCTAGAATGCCAGCGTGCTGCATCATTTGAGGTTATTGCTATGAATGTCCTTTAATAAAACAACTAACTTCATCACTATTTCATGATTTTCTGGCTTCAGCTCTGGAATGAGTGGATTTAGGAACATGGGAATAGGAATAGGCTATTCAGCCCATCAAGTCTGCCCCACCATGTAATATGATCTCGGCCAATCGAATCACAAAAGACGTAGAGCTGATGCAGGCCGCTCAGCCCATTGGGTCTGCTCAGTCTTTCAATGAGATCATCGTTGAACTGATCTCAATTCCACTTTCTTGCCTTTCACCCATAACCTTTGATTCCTTACTGATCTAAGTGTCTATCTCAGCCTTCAATATACACAATGACCCAACATCCACAGCCCTCTATGGTAAAGAATTTCAAAGATTCACTACCCTTTGTATCATCCCACTCATTTTTATGTCAACCGCAAACTTAACTGTAGTACAGTCACTTTCCTCATTCAACTCATTAATACATATTGTAAATAACTGTAGTTATTGCACTGATCCTTGTGGCACTCCACTACTTACAAGATGCCATCCTGGAAGTGCTACCCGTCATTGCAACTCTCTGACTCCAATTAGTTAGGAAATCATCTGTTCATGCCAATATACCATCTCAAAAACCATGGGCCCTTATCTTATTAAGCAGCCTAATGTGTTGTACCTTATCAAACACCTTCTGGAAATCCAAATATTTTACATCCACTGCTCCCCCTTTATTGATCCTTCTCGTTACATTCTCAAAGAAACGTAAAGAATTTGTCAGGCATGATTTCCCCTTCATGAAACCGTGCTGACTCTACTTGATTATATTATATATTTCTAAATGCTCTGTGGTTACATCCTTTATCATAGATTCTAACACTTTTCCAAATAACAGTCATTAAGCTAACTGGCCTATAGTTTCCTTCTTTTTGTCTCCTTTCCTTTTGACAAAGGATATCACAATGGCTGTTTTCCAATCATCTGGAACTTTTCCAGAATCTAAGGATTCTTAGAAGATTGCTACCAGTTTATCCACTCTCTCTGTAGCTACTTCTTTTAACTTCCTAGGAGGCATCCCATGGAGTCCAGGAGACTTAGTTGTCTTTAGCCCCATTATTTTCCCCAGCACTGTATTTTCTCTACTGATAGCTATTGCATTTATTCCTTCTCCCCTTTTTCCCTTTGATTCTTTTGTAATTTTTGATTGCTTTAAAAATATTCTACTGTGAAGACTGGTGCAAAGTATTTATTCAAACTCATTGCCTGGTTCTCTGCTATTTTTTCTGCACCCTCATTCTCTAAGGGGTCTATGATCACTTTGGCTTCTTGTTTTTGTGCGTGCGATGGGGTAATTTGGAAAGTGTTTTTGAGAAGTATTTTGTTTAGCTCTAACCACTGGCTGATGCTTGTGACAGACAAGAGATGCCTATTGATCTGTTCATTTGGTATAAACAATAAACTTTTCTCAACAGTACATTAATCAAATGCTAAGACTTATCCATCCACTCATGTGTCACTATTAATCATAAATTATGATATTTATGTGGTAAATGGGACGATGTTGGTTTAGGATATCTAGTCAGTGCAGACGAGTTGGACCGGAGGATCTCTTTCTGTGTTGTGTAACTCTATGTATTCACTTCTGATCCATCACCAACTGCTCTTGAGAAGGTGATGGTGAGCTATCTTCTAGAACCATGTGCTGTAGGTGCATCCACAGGGATGCTAGAGAATTGTAGGATTTTGATCCAGGAACAGCTGATGATCTTACAGTTTCAAGGAAGCATGGTGTGTGTGTGTGTGTGACCTGGAGGGTCACTTGTTCATCAGGGTAAGTTAATTTATATTCATCTGTTCCTGTAATAATGAGAAAGACCTGAGTGATTACTGCCTGCAATCTCATCATGGGTTTGAAACCGCTCGAGAAAGCCAGCGATGGATCAGGACACCAATAATATCACATGGAGTAAAATCCCGCTGCCAGTAATGAGACTCATGCAGATATGCTCCCGAGTGACTGTGCCTGCAACTTACTTCACGCTGCATGTTGTGATGATGGGGCGGGTCATTGCAAGAAGCACATGCTCTTGTGGTGAATTGTTGGGCGCACTGCTTAGCGGTGGAGATGCCTTTAATAACTGCACTGGCTGGTTCGCTCAATTTGCTTGACTCTTGTAGCTGGCAATGACGTTGGTGCAGTGATTGAGCCGCTGCCGTGGACACATGCAGCGGCAGGTTGAGCAGGCTGCTGGCTGATGGACCGCGCCAGGGCAATAGCAGCAACGTCTGGGCACGCACAAAGCCTTTGAGCCGTGATTTTTTAACAACAACCGGGGGCGTCCCTCTAGCCCTGCGTGCTGCAGCGGAGATTTTGAGGACAGGAGCGGAAAAAAAAAGCGCAGGGGGAAGATGGTGCAGTAATAAGGAACACATGGGGGCTGTGCATCAGACAGGCGAGGTAACCGAGAGTGTTTGTCATTTGTGCATTTTATTTGCAATTTTTATTTTTTTTCAATTTGCACAATGCATTAGCTCTTTTTTTCTTAAAATTTTGTGACAAGATTAAGGTGCATGTATTTGCAATCATAGGATGTTCCTTTTTCGCGTTCACACAACAAATGTGATTTGCATGGAGGTGGCGGGTATTTGCAGTAACCTGGAAATGTGTCCCTCTGTTTGCTAGCGTTAGGGCAACAAAAAAAAAGAGAGAAGATAATGAACGGAGATTTCCAAAATACATCCCGTGAGTCTGGTCGCTGGGTGGCCCAGACAGGCGAGAACACCTCGGCAGCGGTTGCCTCGGTGGTCCCGTTCTCGGAGAGCGTCAATCCTTGGGATGTGGTCCTGTGCACCTCGGGCACTGTCATCTCCTGCGAGAACGCCGTGGTGGTGGTGACCATCCTGCACAGCCCGAGCCTGCGTGCCCCAATGTTCGTGCTGATCGGTAGCCTGGCCGTGGCTGACCTGCTAGCGGGCGTCGGCCTCATCGCCAACTTCGCCTTCGCCTATCTGCTGCAGTCGGAAGCGGCCAAGCTGCTCACCGTGGGGCTGGTGGTCGCCTCGTTCTCCGCCTCCATCTGCAGCCTCATGGCCATCACCATCGACCGCTACCTCTCACTTTACTACGCCTTGACTTACAACTCGGAGCGCACGGTCACTTTCACCTACATCATGCTGGTCGTGCTCTGGGGGGTGTCCAGCTGCTTGGGATTTTTGCCCGTCCTGGGCTGGAACTGCCTGAAAGATGAGTCCACGTGTAGCGTCATCAAGCCCCTGACGAAAAACAACGTGGCCGTGCTCTCGGTCTCCTTCCTGCTCATGTTCGCAATGATGCTCCAGCTCTACATCCAGATCTGTAAGATTGTCATGAGACACGCCCATCAGATCGCCTTGCAGCACCATTTCCTGGCCACGTCCCACTATGTCACCACCAAGAAAGGGGTCTCCACCTTAGCCATCATACTGGGCACCTTTGCTGCCTGCTGGATGCCTTTCACTGTTTACTGCTTAATAGCGGACTACACCTACCCCTCTATCTACACCTATGCCACCCTCCTACCAGCCACTTACAACTCCATCATTAACCCTGTCATCTACGCCTTCCGAAACCAGGAGATCCAGAAGGCGCTCTGGCTTATCTGCTGTGGATGTATCCCTCCCAACATCTTACTGCGAGCACGGTCCCCTAGCGACGTATAATGAGTTGGTAAAGGGACCACTTTCAAGAGAGGGGAAAATCCAGTACGGTTTCTCAGGCAATTCCACTTAGCACCGTAATTTATGCCACTCCCATGCTTCTTATAACTTTGATCTTCAGGTAAATTCTCGGGGGCTGGGGAGCGTCCTCTCACTGGCGCTGGAACGAGATCCCCGAACTCGGGAGATGTTACAAAATGAATGTGCTGGCAGGGGTGTCCTCCTTGGTTTCTTTTTCGTTAAATGTCATTCACTAGCATTACCTAGCTTTAAAATACGAAGATTAACAGGTTACTGTGGTTAACGTTTCTGTATTGCTGATGTTTTATGTATCTTACGTTTTTATGGGGGAAGGTGTCATTAGTATTTTCAATTACTCGGAGACAGCTCACTCCATTCGTCATCAATACGAAACTTTTATTTATGACATTGTCCATATAGACAGCAATACTGTAAGAAATCACTACATATTCACCAGGACTTTCAACATCTTGATGTTTGACTGTGAAAGGTAGTGTTACTAAAATATAGTAGATTGCCAAGATGATGCATAATGCTTTCAATAAGTGGAGGTTTGAAAGACAAAATCACATTATCAATAAGCTTGAATATTTTAAGTATATCTTAGTCTCAGAATAGTTTCAGTAAGTGAGCATCATAACACTATACTTGAGATATGAAATGGGTTGAGTTTCACTTTGTTTTCCTGATCCTTTGACTATAGCTTTCGGCATCTAACCATTCAAAACAATAATTAAACTTTTGGAGGTCCATTTGTGGGAAGAGGAGCACTTCTTAAAAAACAAAGAATCCTGATTCGCCATCTTATAATTTCATTGTTATCAATATACAGTGTAGTTTGGTAGAGATCATATACCATCTCAATAAATAACTTACATGATAATTGATAAAACCCTGTGCACTAAGCCCTGTGGTTTGACGCCAATGAATAATTTGTATCCTAAACAGCCGTTGTGTAATGTTAATATATTTTAAATAACTTAAAGGCATTGAGTAAGTTACACTGTCATATTTGGATTTGAACATATATCTCAAGCTAAACTTGAATCCACAAAATTACATAGGAATTCTAATCCCCTGTAGATTGCATCAAGCTAATAATTTTCTAAACTAATCTAAATTCTGTAAAAGGAACCAGCATGTATCATACAACGTGGCAAAATGTATTTAAAAACCACAAAATATATTATTAAGTCACTTTACTGCACTTTATTTTATCTCACTGGTGATGATTTCATACATACAGATATTGGCTCCTTGGCACTTCACAATTCATGTCATTTACATTCCTAGAATAACTGTAGAATTTTCCATTTTTGAACAATTGAAAATTGGCATCAAAGTTACTTTTTAAAGTAGTGTAAGTGCGAGGTTGTAAATAGTGTTTGTGAGTACATGAAAGACTTAAATCTTGCCTGACATCTCATGTCAGGGTGAGAAGTTAGCCGTTGTCTATTTGTAGCTGTCAAAATGCAACTGAACAATAAATGTAAGAATATAGTGTTGTGTAGAAGTGTGTTTTTTATAATATAATAGTGAAATGCACTTTATTTTAGCAAAAATGGCACAATCATGTCATATAGAAAAAGAAACAGCACTGATACTCTTCATTTTCTTTTCTATCATTTGGATGAAAGTAACTTTCATTGTAAATTGTTATTAATTTTGTATACATAAAATGTGATAAAATAAAGTCATTTCTTAAAGAATTGTGTTGCATTAATTGTGTGGAGTACAGAGATTAAGATCCTTGCCTAAAGTTCCAATGTCTTTGCCTAGGAAGTGGGTTCCCCTTGGAAATTGTCCACATTGTGCACTCCTAATGCAAATATGTATCAAAAAGGTGTTGAAGGTCAGGTGTGATGCAGTAGGGTGAGAGTAAAAGCAGAGTTGCTTCAGTCTGATTGTACATGTCCTTGTAGCATTCCATGAAAAGTTCCAACACCACTTGAGGATTGAAGGCATGGGGAGTGGTGAAGTAACCATAGGCAGGCAAAAGTAAACAGCCAGACCAGTGTCAGCCTCACCTTGAGGAGAAAAAAATACATTTGCAGCAATAACCAAATTTTGCTTCTGCCAGAACTTTGAATTTTACTGAACACTGTTTTTGTATTATCTTTCACCAAATTATTTTCAATTGAACTCTCGTCAACATGGCTATCTTAATTTGTTTTGGTGATCTCTTGCATATAAGGACAAAGAATGTTAGTCCTGGGGTATGAAACATTGCCTGTCAACGCAGTCGATGTTGCCATCAGCACTTCCAGGCAGATAGAGCAGGAATAGATTCAGACAAAATGTTTTCCAACAACAAAGTATCTGAACCTCAAATGATGAACACTAATCTCTACTGCATCCGCATGTCAGTTTTTTTTTCATATGCTGTGCAGTCTGCATTAGGATAACAATTTGTTTTGGATTATTGCTAAATTGGTGACAGTTTTGTGCAGCGGAAGCCATGGTCAACAGGACATAGATCATGAATGTAATTTAGTCATTTCTTTTTAATCGACCGTCCCTTATTTGTTTATTGTCTATTTACTTTGTTGTGCAGAGTGTTCAAACATTATACAGTTTATTCTTCTTTTCATCCTATCACAAGTGAATGGTTGCTTCAGTGAACCACATCAAAATAACCGTAAAACAGCCATAGTAATCATTATACGAAAGTGACTAATGTACTGTACATTGGGTCACAGTACCATGCACAGTTTGCCAATCTGGCGCGCAGCCCTATTAATTGATAAGGGTAATTCTCTATCTAGTCCTATAGCAAACGGCTGGTAGTTTTATTTTAAGCCCTCATAATACTGAACATATTTCACAAAAAGGTTTCTGTTCAGTTTTTTATTAGTATTTTCACCACGTGGAATATTAACAATAAAACAATTTCCTTGACGATGAAAAGAGGTGATTGTCTTAAATTCGTCATCAGTTAAAAAATCTCTGACATTCAAAGAACTGGAAGCAACACCTTAGGCATGGATTTGTTTAGATAGCATTGGGAGATGTAAAACGGCTTCTGGTTCACTACCAACTACTTAAAACTGCTGCGCAAACTCCAGATCGCACCACAGAGTCGGTTTGGTATGGGCCGTCAGTCTCCAGCGACAAACATCTTTCACAGAATGTCCATTGGACGACGATAGCTGGTGCTCAGTAAAGACAGCGTTACAGCATGTGACCATTACGGATTGTATGACAAAAATAGTTTGCTTCCACTATCGATTGAAGGAAGCTGCACATCCTCGATCACAACCTGTAAGGGAGAATTTAAAACCATCGCACAACTCAGGAACCGGTAGATACTCCGTTTAAATGGCCCGGGTGTATTTACGGCCAGGGCCCACTCACATTTCTTGACATTGGACACATCCTCTTCCTTCACCTTGTGTGATAGCGCCAAGGCAGTATCTCAAAGGGATCAAGGGAGCAGCGTGCTCGGTACCTTTGAGATTGCTGAGCGCCCTCTTCTCGGGAACATACCCACTAGAGCTGCCTGCTACTATTTTAATTCGTTTTATGTTTGAAAAGGACTAAAACCCTCACCAAGAGCAGACAGGTGTCTCATATAAATAAAATCCGGCCAAGAAGCACATCAGTGTTCAGAAAAACATACAGGAAAGAAAAAAAATACGGTTGAATGTACAATGATTATAGCAGCGAAGGCGGCCAATCGGCCTGTCGTATCTGTGCTATCATTTGATCGGAGTAATTCAATGAGAAACACTCACTGCCTTCTCTCAGTAGCCCTGGATATTCTTTCTTTCCAGATCATAATCCAATCCCTTTCCAAATGTGTGCCTGAATCTGCTTCCACCTCACACTCAGGCAGTGCATATCCAAACCTCTGGCTGCGTGATGGAAGTTTTGTTTTCTTCCAGGGGTCATTGCTTGCTTCGATAAAGCTGTGCCCTTTGGTTGTTAATTCGTCCACCAGCAGAAACAGATTTTCCTTATCTGTTCTGTCTAAACGTGGTATGATTTTGAATATCTCTATAAAAGTTTAATTTCCCCTTTTATGCTTTTGTGCTCCATGCCACAGTTGATGAGCCTATAATGTCGTCTCCTTTAATCCTTCTCAACGTGTCCTGAAACGAATATCTATTGTAACCACCTATTCTTTAAAATAAATATAAGTTAAACATGAATTAACAAGCAAATTGTAGTGTATTATAAACTATAAATCAAGCATTAAATGACAGGTACAACTAAAGCAGTTCTTATGATTGCACTCCACTCAGTATTTATAATCAATCTCAGTCATGAAGCTCTTCACAAACCCTGTCTTCCTCAATAAGATATTTCCTGAAGACCATAAGACATAGGAGCAGAAATTTGGCCATTCAGCCCATCGAGTCTGCTCCACCATTCAATCATGGCTGATAATTTCCTCAATCCCATTCTCCCACTTTCTTCCCATAACCCTTGATCCCCTTGATAATCAAGAACGTATCTATCTCAGTCTTAAATGTACTCAATGACCTGGTCTCCACAGCCTTCTGTGGCAGTGTTCCTCTTCTAGCAGCTAGATTGATCCCAAGTCAAGTGCAGCACATAAACTGCCATGGGCATGATCTTACCAAAAATGGCAGATATTTGCAGAACGTCTTTAACACTGCTTACATTAGTTTTGGTGGTATAAGTGTACCAATGTTAATCTTCAAGTAACAGAAACAACTGAAAGCTTTTGGATCTAATCTCTGCATTGTTTAGCCTGTCTGTGTTGCCCCAGTAGGATCATAATCATCTGAACTCTGAAGATTTGTGTACTTTTTATATGGCTCCACCTAGTTTTAGTCTCCCCAGCAGTTTTGGATTCCAATCTTCGGTTCAGCTTTTGTTTCCTTAGAAACTGGAAATATCAGTTTACTTTCTCAGTTTTTAGTTTTTGTTTTCAGTCGGAGTCTGAAAACTATGGATTCAATCACACACACTCTTAGGGAAAATAAAATTTCATGATAGTTTCAAAATATAGCAAGTTCTTATCATCTTAATGTCTGAGAATATGAGAAATTATTTCACTCAGAGGACTGTGAACTTCTGGAATTCTCTACCCTAGAGGGATGTGGAAAATCAGTCTTGGAGAATGTTCAAGGTAGAGATTGATAGGTTTCTGTCAGTGGTGGGCAGAGTTACCAATGGCATACAGAGTTCTGGGGATGGGATAAGTAAAGAGCACTAAAGTGTTTGATTAGCCATAATCATATTGAGTGGTGGGGCAGGCTCAATGGCCCTCCTCCTCCTCCTATGTTCCTAAACATTTTAGCAAACAGGTTATAATACACTGTACAGGAATCTTTTAATATTACATAATTACAGATATATTTACAAAATTATACGAGCTTAACCAAAGCAAAAACCAGTAACTGTAACAATTATATTAGCAGAAATTAACATCATAGAATTGTCTCTCCTACACCCCTTTGTTTAAGCTCTGGACAGAACATCAGCAATTATATCATTTTCCCCACCAACATGCTCAACCTTTAGTTTGAAAGGCTGAAGGATCAGTCTCCAGTGAACAAAAGAAGATTCGCATTGTGGAACCTCTTCAAAAACATCAGTGGATTGTTTATAACCTACATAAACTAATACCTCTCCTTGACTATTTGAATTATATACACTTAAATTGCTGAAATGCCAAGACAAGACTTGATTGTTCCTTCTCAATTGTGGTATGTGTTTGTAGATATGTATTAAGTTTTCTTGAAAAATAGCTGACTGAACGCTCTGTGCCATTATAGTAATACCACCCACATCTACTTTAAAAGCCATTTTGAATAGTGTATTGAAATTAGGAGCAGCCAATACAAGGTCATTTATGAACATGAACCTTGAACTCTGAAAGGCAGTATGACAATAGTCTGTCCAGATTAATGTTCATATTTTTCTTTAACTAATTCATTAATGGAATATCTATCATGCTGAAATTTGGCACAAACCTCCTGTCAATCCCACATATTCTGAGAACCCATGGTATTTCCTGTTTTGAAAGTCCCTAATTATTTGAACTTTAGCTTCATGGGACAATAATCAAACTTGGCCCACAACACCTCCCACAGAGATGACTTCAATCATGGGAAACATTCAGGCTTTGTCAAATTTATCACCAAGTCCGCATTTTGCATTCTATCCAGTCTATCCATATTCTTTCCAATTGTTAGACTATCAATATACGTATTACAGTTAAATAATCTAGTAATTACTTAATTTGTGCATGTTTGAAAACTGCTCTCTTCATTCCGATTGGTATAACTTAGGTATCAAAGTATGAAATCTTGAAGCCTTTCTGATTGTTTTCTGCATCCTTTCATGACGTTTTAATAATCTATTTACCTGGATTCCAAGTCTCTCTGTGCCTCCACTATTTTCTAACTATTCGGAAGTGCCCTGTTCTATCCCTTCTTGGATGCAAAGTGCGTGGGCTCACATGTGCCAACATTAAAATTCATTTGCCAAAATTTTGGCTATTCACTTAATCTATAAATATCACTTTGTAATTTTATGCTTCTATCAGCACAGCTTACAATGTTGCCTTTGCTTCATTAGCAAACTTTGATCCAGGCCATTTAGGACTGACATGAGGAGAAATTTTCACACCCAGAGAGTGGTGAGTCTGTGGAATTCTGCCACAGAAAATGGTTGTGATCAAAAAATTGATTTTTTTCATGAAGGATTTAGATATAATTCTTGGGGCTAAAGGAATCAAATGGTATGGGAAGAAAAAGGGAGCAGGGTGATCAGCTGAATGATCAGGCATGATTACATTGAACAGCAGAGCAGACTTGAAGGTCTGAAAGGCCTACTTCTGCACCTATTTGCTATATTTCTAACAGTTTCTCAGGAGAAATTTTAAGGAATGTCTTCTTAAATTCCATATAAATAACATTCATTGACATTCCCTTATTCCCATTGCTCTTAGTCAACTCTTCAAAGAAAAATCAATCAAATTCATCAAGCATGACCTACATTTTAGCCAAGCTGGCTGTGTCTGGCTAGCTGAAAAAAATTCAACGTGTTTAAAATCATAAATCATCATTCACACAGAAACAACAATCATTCCTGCTGTTCCTTACTATACATTCCAAAATTTCGTTTAAAAATCTGTTAGTTTTACATAGAAGGTTGTGTGTTATCATTGCTAATGAATGGACAATGGAACTGTCAGAAGTATGGTGGCCCAGAATCTGCTGCCAAAGTGTATTTAATGGCATTTGGTGTGGTCAGTATGTAAATCAGTCAGCATCTCTTAGTGGAGAAGAAATGCACTGTAAATTCCGAAATACCACCATTAATATTACGAAAACAGCAGCTCACTCACATACACCCTGTTAGTTTCTCAAGATTGCTGCATTGCTTGTGGTGCAGTGGAAGTGTCCCTACTCTTGGGCCAGGAGGCCCAGGTTCAAGTCCACCAACAGAGACTGTAATTGCGTCTCTGAACAGGTTGATTAGAAAAGTAGAAAGTTGAAGTTGCCTGACTGTCTGCACCTCTTGTGTAGTTACATCTGCACTCAACTGTCCTTAGAGAGGGAGCATGCAGTGTTGCCTGACACAGTACAGGCCCTTAGTGATTGGTGGACCCCTATGGTAGGAGAATATCATCATTACTTGAAATAATATTTCAATTTAAGATTGATACGTTTCCACTAACCTTTTGATTTTTGTTATAGTATGCCACCAGATGCCTTCTAAATTGAAATTGGTTTATATTAAATGGGTATAAAGTTAAGGGTGCTCTTAACAGTGTAAGTACACTACAAGTTTTCCAGTCTGGAAATATGAAATCTGGAAACAGAGATTCTGTGGAAAACATTTGAATAGACCCACCAGTTCACCACATAACTGCTTGGGCTCCGTAGCCAAGTGTGAAGTCATCAGCTCACCTAACACTGTGACTGTGTAGCATGGGAAAACTCAGCACAACAGTACAAAGCTACTCAATTTCACTCTCTACACTACTTCTGTCTGTCTCAGGGTCTTTCTCTTTTTCTGTCAGTTTATTTCTCTGTAGCGCTTTCTCTTAATTTGTGTCTCTGGTTTTCTCTCACTCTCTCTTTCTCTCGCTCTTTCTTTCTATCTGTTTCTGTTGCTACACTTTTCTTTCTGTGTCTTGCTCTGCTGTCCTTTTGCAGCAGTGCTTTAGAGGAGCCACAAGATTCCCAGGTATGATTTGTTTTGTTTAAACCTACGCTATGGCATTTTTTTTTTAGATGAAGCAGAAGTTAAGCATTTATGTTTATAATTTCAAGAAAGGTAGAACTCATAAACTAGAAAAAGATGTTTCAGTGATTCAGTGACGCTTCCACTATCAACATCCTGGATGTTAGCATTGACCAGAAACTGAACTGTACTAGCCATATAAATACAGTGGCTATATGATCAAGTCAGAGGCTAGGAATCAGGTAATAACTCGTCTCCTGACTCCCCAAAGTGTGCCGACCATCTATAAAAGTAAGGAGTGGAATGGAATACTCCCCATTTGCCTGGATGAGTGCAGCTCCAAAAACACTCAAGAAGCTTGACACCATCCAGGACAAAACAGCCCACTATATTGGCACCATATCCACAAGCATCCATTCCCTCCATCACTGATGCTCAGGAGTAGCAGTATGTACCAACCAGAAGATACACTGCAGAAATTCACCAAGGTTCCTTAGCAAGCATCTTCCAAACCTTAGAAGACAACATCTTCCAGTCGTGAACCATTTAAACTCCCCCTCCCACGCCCTGGGGTGACAAGTCCATCGTGGGCCTCCTCCAGTGTCACAATGACACCACCTGGAAACTAGAGGAGTAGCACTTCATATTCAGCCTTGGGAGCCTAAAACCTAATGGTTTCAATGTGGACTTTACCAGTTTCAAAATCTTCCCAACCTTGGCCTCACCCCATGACCAACCCTCCCTCTCATCCCCACCACCTTGACCTGACACAACCTGTCCATCTTCTCTCCCACCTATCTGCTCCTCCCACCTCACTCACCAATCCCGACCACTCCCTACTTGTACTCACCTAGCACCATCCCACCCATTTTCCCCAGCCCCACCCCTCCTCTGTCTATTTATTTCTGAGTTCCCTTCCCACCCCAATTCCAAAGAAGGGTCCCGACCCAAAACATCAACTTTCCTACTCCTCTGATACTGCCTGACCTGCTGTGTTCCTCCAGCTCCACACTGTGTTGTCTCCATCTAGAAGTACATGGACAATAGATACATGGGAACACCACCCATGCAAATTCCCCTCAAAGCCATTCACCATCCTGACTTAGATATATATTGCCATTCCTTCAGTGTCACAGGTCAAAATCCTGGAACTCCGTCCTAAGTAGCATGTCACTGTAACTACACCAAAAGCATTGCAGTGGTTCAAGAAGGCAGCTCACCTCTATCTTCTCATGGGCAATGAACAAAGAGCAATAAATACTGACCCAGTCAGTGAAGCCAACATCCCATCAATGAATTAAAAAAAACAAAATGTTTGTGTGGGGCATTTGGTACGTGTGTGTGTGTTTGTGTGTGTCTGTGTGTGTGTGTGTGTGTGTGTGTGTGTGTGTGTGT
>NC_063337.1:33893872-33973822 GCF_021869965.1 Rhincodon typus | reverse complement strand
GTGTGTCTGTGTGCGTGTGTGTGTGCATGTGTGTGTGTCTGTGTGTGCGTGTGTGTGTGCGTGCGTGCATGTGTGTGTGTCTGTGTGTGTGTGCGCGTGTGTGTGTGTCCATGTGTGTGTGCATGCATGTGTGTGTGTGTGTGCGTGTGTGTCTGTGTGTGTGTGTACGTGTGTGCGTGCGTGCGTGCGTGTGTGTCTGTGTGTGTGTGCCTGTGTGTGCGTGCGTGTCTGTGTGTGTGTGTGTGCATGTGCATGTGTGCGTGTGTGTGTGTGTGCATGTGTGTGCGTGTTTGTGTGTGTGTGTTTTTGTGTGTGTGTGTGTGTGCGCGTGTACGTGTGTGTGTGTGTCTGTGTGTGTGTGTCTATGTGTGTGTGTGTGTGTGTGCACGTGTGTGTGTCTGTGTGTGTGTGCATGTGCGTTTGTGTGTGTGTGTGCGTGTGTGTGCGTGTGTATGTGTGCGTGTGTGTGCGCGCGTGTGTCTGTGTGTGCCTGCGTGTGCGTGTGTGTGTGTGTGTCTGTCAATAGTTCATGACATCAAGAAGCTGTGTGAAACATGTAAGATAAAATATGTGAATGACATAAAGCAATGCTTTAAAGCACGTAAGCAAAACAATTTTAAATTATAATCTTTTCTCGATATTTAATGTTTCAGTGAATTTTTTATACCAATAGCATTATTGTTCTATTCTGTAATCCAAAAAAAAATCCAAAATCAAGAAATGTTGGTCCTAAGTATTCTGGACTGGACAGGTTATCTTTTGGAAAGTGTATTGTTTCATAACCAGTCAATACCAGTCAACCTTTCTGGTGCAGAAAGAAAAGCCATGAAACCGTGGAATCAGATTCTTGCAATTATTGTCAGCTTTTTAGAACTGCAACCCTTATTTTTCTCTCTCCCTCAACCTAATTTCTTTTTTCTTCTATTTTTCTTTCTGTCTCCAACTCACCTTCCTTTGCCATCATTCATCAGTTTCTTTCCCAATTTGAGATCTGACTGTTTAAGGAGACAGACAATCAATCCCATTATTCAGCCAGGTCTGAGATGCCCAGTAAAAAGCTCACATTTGCAACAACATACTGGGCAAAACATTTTCGAGCTGAAGCATGAGAGACAAAGTCTATCAGATGTACCATTGGACGCCCTGCTCCAACAAGCTATGGTCAAGCTATGGTCTGTTACTTACCTCATGCAGGAAATTTAATTAAAATGAAAAACTGAGGTCATTAGCATTGGAATATTTCACTGTTATCATAAGTATGTTTTAGAAGTGGGTAGTAAAATCACTATGAAGAATGCTCATTAAATTTGTTAATAATCATAACTGAGATTTTTAGTGCAATTGCACTACAATGGTCAAGCGTTAGTGAAGCTTGCGCTATATTAAAGTGGCAGCATGTAAACCAGAGTCAGAACGTGACACAACTGTGGAATGAAATTTCCCAGTAGAACAGTCTCCTATCACCTCATTTTAGTACACCATTCCCTCTCCATTGCAGGTCAAAACCTGTTTATCAGGTGTGAGACACTCTCGCTGTTGTTGTACGTGACACAGGTTTGGCCCATTCTCTGAACCTGTATTGTTGCAGTCACATAAGCAATCTTCCACTTCATCTGGAGGTCTAAGATGGACACCATGTATGAAGCTCTGGATAAGGTGGGAAGAACATACACAATGCTGCCCTCATTCTCACGGCAACCTTTGTGTGTGACTGCATCAAGCAGTGTGTAGATCCTTGGTATGCAAACACCAAGTGTCACCATGTACTGAGGTTCTACCTGTCCTTGGTGTGGCGAAGGAAAGGACTGACCTCAATGCTGCAGAATGCTGCAAGTCGTTGCACCATTCTGTGTTACCAGTCCTTCATGGAGAAATTTGCAAAGAGAAATACCTTTGACCATAAGTCCATCAGGAAGTGGTCAGCACATAGCGTCTTTGAGACGCTGTGGGAAAAGGAGAGGGTGGATCCTGTCATGTGGTTGCCTGAGCCGACTGTCAAAGTCATTTGTCAGAATACTGCATTGCCAGAAAGTTCCAACAAATACCAAAACATCACTGGCTGGTGGTAAGAAGGGCACTACCTGTAATATCCTTAATGTACGCCCGGACCCACTTCACCACTGCACACTGCCCTCAAAGTGGCTGCGGGTGTTAGAGACTGTCCCACATCTCCTTTTGGAATGTGCCTTTGCAAGGAAAGTCTGGAGAAAGATGTAGTGGTTTTTGTGGAGATTCATCCTAAGTAGCTCCTTGATGCAGGACTCTGTGCTCTATGGTCTGTCCCCCAGGACGCACACTAAACACTAACATCGACTTCGCTTGGAGGTCCATCAACTTGGTGAATGACGCTCTTTGGTCTGCGCAGAACTTGTTGGTCTTCCAGAACAAGGAATTGACCCTGACCAAGTGTTGCAGACTGGCACAGTTCAAGGTTCAGGACAGTGTGCTGAGGGACACACTAAAGCTTGGGGCAGCTGCAGCCAAGGCACAGTGGGAAAGACCACTGTCTGAGATATTTCTGCCGAAGTTAGCTGGGGTTCCGTTCAGTTATCGGATGATTCTAGTGTCTCAAATATATGTAAATATAGTCTTGTACAAGTAAGAAATGCCTTTGGTTTGCTTTTTGGTAACTTCGGAGAGTGTCAGGGGTTGGGCGTGTAGTTTGGAGAGTGAGTGGTGAATCAGAAGCTCAGTTTAATAATTACCCAAGAGCGAGAGTACATTTTTAATTCTCTAACTTTTTGTGGGTAACTATTAAGCTTAAGGGAGTTGGAGCCTTGAATTGTCCAAGATTAATGGAGGCTTCCAGACTTAGGGGAATTGGCCATCGGAAAATTAAATTTCCCTGGGAAATTCTCATAAAGTCAGCTGCATCGGGAATTCTATGTGATCCCATCACGTAATTCCAGACTGCACTGCTGTAAAGATTCACGGGACATCAGAATAACTGGACCAAAGTGGGTGAAACCACTCTCAAGGAATTAAACCTTGTTCAGCTCCAGCCTTTTGTCGTGGTGTTAATTAAACACTTATTGCTTTCTGCTCACACATCAGGCGTGTGATGGATGTACCCTGCATTTTCGTTATATTCACATATCGCACTCCTTTACTTTCACACATTGTATGTCACAGTTGCAGCTGAGAAAATGAATTAAAACTGTGTTAAGAAAGAAAACTGCTCTCTCTGTTGAAGCAGATGGCATTGTGCTGACCATTACTTTTCATATAATATCCTTTGGCTGCATGAATTCACAGAAGCTCTTCATAGAATAACAGAGAAAAAGACTATTTTTCACTTACCAAGGGAGAAAGAAAAAAATACTTTGCCTAGCTGACTGCACCTGCACTGGATAACAGCCCAAATAAAAGTATTTGATTTTGTGTTCATAATATGAAATTTCAGCTTTGAATTATAGCAGTATGTCATCTTTTGGATCAAATTTTAAACAAGTGGTCCAGATGAGATTAAATTAATGAACTCAAATGCTAATGAAATACCGTAAACAGTGTTGAAATAAATAAGGTTTCCCTTCTTCAGATTAATACTGCACTTTCAAATTTTCCTCCAAAAATTAGTTATTGAGTAGACATAGGGACTCCGTTCACATTGCAACCATTGGTCAGTCATTACAATCCAGATGCCAAACAGCAAACATCGGCTTGTATTGAAAGTAAAGCAAAATTAAGCTGAAAATCTGAAACTAAACAGAAAATGGACAAGCTGAAACCTTAAATTCAGAATGCAGTAGCTGCCTGACCTTGAGTGCTCAAGTGTTTTATACCTTTAATCTTAAATTGCTTGTCTTCTAGTGGTTACAAACACAAACATAATAGATTGACAGGGGAAATTTGGTATTCTTTGAACATTTCAACCTCAATTACATTTCAATCTTACCAAAGAGGTAAAGAGTGGATCTTGTAAGCTCGATCTGACATTGCAGTTGATTTGCATTTGATACAGTATTAAAGTGAGGTGACTTATTTTAATTTTAAAAATATACTTTATTCATAAAAATATTTTTATATACATACATAATCACTTAAGCAGTTTGGTTCTGTACAGTAGCATATGAAGAAGCAAGCAAACATTGGAGTTTGACTCTATCCAACAAAAAATCCATAGTGTCAGATAACATTTCACTATATTGTTTGCATCCTTCGGCTGTTCAGCAAGCCAGGAACCAATCAGAGAGTTGTTGTCAGACTGATGACCTTTGACATTCATGACTTGTCATAATTACACAAATGAATCAGTTACTTGTTGCCAGCCAAACCTTGCTTTGTGCACACACCCATAAGAATCTTGCACCGTGAATCTATTCACACCAAACCCTCACTACTTGCAAAATGACAATGTAAACACAATTTACAATAATTTCAGTAACTTGCTTAAAAGTATAGCAATTCCCACCTCAGTCCTTTGTTGTAAAAGAGTCCTTTTCTAAAGTCAGGCTACAATCAAAAACAAAGTAACTCCTGAGATCCAAGAACAGTAACAATACTGCACTGAATGGATTTCTCTCTGGTTTCCTGCGATGCACATATCTGGCACAGGCCAGGCTTGAAATTCTGGCTGGAAACATTTACGAAAGGTAGGAGCATATTTTTCAAATTGTCAGGGGAATTCTGACTGTCTCTGGAACATCTGAGCCCTTGATTCGAAATGAACATGTTAATAACAGAGACAAAAAGAAACATTAAACAAACAAAACATATATACTAAAAAGAGACAGCGTTGGAAGTCATCAGAATTAAATGTTTACTGAATAATTAACATTAACTGTCATTGAAAGATTTTAGGCAGTTAATGAAAAATTAATTTCAATATAGTCCTAAACTTAACATAGATTTCCAAAATGAAGTGATATATTTAGAGATAGTAGGAACTGCAGATGCTGGAAAATCTGAGATAACAAGGTGTGGAGCTGGATGAACACAGCAGGCCAAGCAGCATCATAGGAGCAGGAAGGCTGACATTTCAGGCCTAGACCCTTCATCAGAAAAATATATTTATGTGATTTAACTGCACAACCTTTATTTCAACTGATAATTATCAATCATTGAGTTTATGTTATGCCATTTAATGTCAACTTTATTGCTGTTAAACGTTTTAAACACAGTTATTTTAACTTGATTAATATACCACAGCAATAAAATGACTAATCCACGAAGTACTGAAGCTTTTCTTTGAACAGCTTTCAAAATACACATTTTCTTTTAAATAACACATTTAACTTGAATTTTCAGAGAGGTTCTCAGTTTCCACATGCAGCTAAATGAAAATGAAGAAAGTAATAACACGTAAAAAGCTATCCAATGTGTAACAGTTGTGACTTTTTGCAGGTTGTATACTGTTTAAATGTAGGCTTGATGTGATTTCCCACAACAAAGGTGTTTTTCTTCAGATTTGCCATTGAAGAAGAATCTCTGTATCAAACAGTTTCGATTACATTAACAATTACTTATTACTTTTCTATCAGCATCTCTGCCTGGAAGCATCACACTGTGCTTTTGTTCAATCATGAACAATGTATTTTCTGACATTCAAGTGCACAACATTTTCAAACTGTAAAGTGCCCTAATCTGCATTCATTAACACTTAATTGTTACAGCTATGTTAGTCCCAAAGAAATGGAGCCAAAGAAGTCCTGGGGCTGAACCTTTAGCTGCTGCTGAATGGAGATTGGAAGCAAATGAAAATTAAAATTATGATACAGGATGCTATGCTGGCTTTCCGATGCTGTTCTTGGTACTTGCAGGGGGAAGCATAGTTTGAAAAGGTGCCCGGTGCATTCACCTCATTGAGAGCTTGTTGATGGCTATGTCTGGATTTGCTAGGGGCACATGGGCTGCATGCTGTGTCTGGGCAGACAATGTTCACGGAGGCAGACAAACAGCAGGAAGCCAGTCATGCCTGACCTTGGGCTTTAGGTGGTCTCCAGTGGAAGGGAGTATTTGCAGAGGGAGGGTCAGCCGATTGAGCTTAGGTGCAATTGGGTCAGCACAGGCTGTGTGGAGAGTGGCCAGGAAGTGCTTGGCCAGTGCTCCAGTTGGGACCTCAGAAGAGTGGGAGCAGTGTGTTTACTTATCTTCACCAATGGCTGAGGTCCATACCCATCAATGCAAGGGCAGCTTGTATCAGAGGGAACCAAGAAAACCAATGATAATGAAGATGGAACTTTGTCAGAGATGCCAGCCTTGCTCCCTTTCAGTGTCTCCCTTTGTCCTCAGCAACCATTCAGCTGGCTGGAGGAGAGCACCAGCTGGGGCTCAAATGGTATCCACTCTACTAACATCAGCACAACAAACTGGTCAAGGTTGCATAATGTGCCATGCATCCTGTGAATGTCAGTGTGCAGTCTCAGCATGTGTTCTGAGTGCTGCTGCATGAGATTGGCCACTCAGTTGACAGAGGAGCTCATGCTCTCAAAGCCCTGATTCGTTGGGTTGGATTCTCAGCCCTTGCTGTCACACTGTCATAGGGAGCGCCAAACTGTGGGAGCATATCTTCCTCTATTGGCCTAGGTCCAGCCTTCTTTCCTGTGACTGCTGAGAACTATGCCTTATATAACTGTATAAATGATTAGCACACTGAAATTTCTTTGTCTACCATTTTAATGGTGACATTAATCTTGAACAAGCTAAAACTTCACTAAATTGTGAGCAAATTAATTTAATCTGAGTGTATTAAGGGTTTGTTTGTTTGCAACCCAATTTAAAACCCAAATGTTGTTGATATAAACAATCCATTTATTTGAATTATCTATTTTACAATACATTCACCTATTTTGCGCATTTGTGCACGTGAATGTACAAGTCCATGAAAATAATCATCAATGCAAAATAAGTGGTTACTACTTCCAACTGTTACACCTGAATTGTGGTATATCTGCTAACCATGGCACAAAAGGTTTTTCTTTCCTCAGAGGCAAAACACCATTGATCCTTCTGTTAGATGTTGGATGTTTCAAAATTGCTCATTCTTTGTGGACTTCCTAGTTCAAAGCGCGATAAATAGTTTGCTCAAACTGAGCGCTATTTTGCCATACAATGTAGAGATGTGGTCATATTTTCCTCCTGAAACATGTGGGAGACTAGTTAAATTGCCACTAAATTCACAGCATGGAATGATTTTTACAAGCAGCTAATCAAACAGATAATGATCCCAGGGTAGTTATACTGTTGATTTCTAAATGCTTTACCCAAAAGTAACAGAAGGAAAATTGGTAAATTTTGACATATACTGCCATTTAACTGGCAGCTACTTTTATCAATATGGGAGTAGCAAATATTTATGATGTGCTGCACTGTAAATAATATTTCAGAGGAACAACATTTGAACCAGGACAAAACCAAAACTAAAATAGGAAACATCCTAACTGCACAGTAAGCGTTTGAAAGAGAAAGTGAGTTTAACAGTTCAACAGAGGAATTTCAACACTTCCCTTCAAGTGATTAAAAGGTGTGTTCCTCTTATAGTCACTCTCATCTCCAACATGTTTTAGAGTCCTGGCCAGCTCAAGCTAGGACCAAATCATGGGTGCATGTTGTGAATTATTCACAGTAATTGTCTTCACTGTATCAAAATGAACGAGTGGGTGCAGTTGAGATCAATTGTTTCACAAGGGATCGCATTTGTGAACGTGTGGCAGGATGCTAAACCATCTAAATAAGATACTTAACGGACTTTAAAAATATGGACAGCTACAAAATTTGTGGTAAAAGTTCAAGCCTATTTGCTGATGTTTGCAATACAAGGATGGTTCAATAACATACTGCTCAGACTTTGCCCTGGGTTAAACAGCACAGGATACAAATAGAAGCTAAAATTCATCACAGAAGTGGAAGATGTCCATGTGAATGGGATTAGTATGAGGCCAGAAGATGATAAAGTACATTTTATTTGGTAAGAATCTGCTAACAAGAAAGTCAGTAAGTATTGCAATGTTGATAATTTAAGGCTTGTTTGAGTGAGAATGAGAATTTTGTTAAAAAAGCATTGCGTGATAAAATATCAAATTTCTTTACAAGTTCATTAAGTGACATTGTCACATGTTAATGATATTGAGAATCATAGTATGTTAAAGAATATTTTCAATCAACCATATCAATTTGTTAAGAGGAAAGCCTTTCATTCCTCTCTGTCCCTCACCCTTTGACCTTGAACACCTTCTCCATCCACCCACACCCCATACAGAGCCTTACTGGATGGCAGATCCAGTTCAAATGATAAATTGTGAAATAACATATTTGAGTAAGATTAGGAGAAAATCTTCAGTCAGCATCTGTCTCATCAGTAAGAAAATAAAGAACCAATCAATCCTTGTGTACAGATATTTTTTCTCTTAAATGGCACCTATAAATTGACATTAATTTCTGAAAAATCATGTTCTGAGGGATCTGGAATCTTTTACCATTTCACTAATCAAGTCAAATAAAAGTTTTGGGTTCAGTGTTTCTTATGAACGTCATACTAATATAACACAACTCCATTTTACACGTCATCTCATTTTCATTTCAACTGAAGTGAATTGAAAAAAAAATAGTGAGTGCAGCAAAATGGACTGCAATTCACTGTCAGCTGTCTCACAATGATACCAAAGACTAATTCACCCTCTTTGGGGAAAATTAACATCATAAATTTCATAGTGGTGATAGTTTAACTGTATGGAGAATAACATCAGCAGAGTTTATTTGCTTAAGACCTTTACCTTATCTTGAGTTTCCTGGAGACAGCTCTCACTAAAAGCCTATTATACTCTACCTGATGAAGTTGGAAAGCAAAATTCGATATCTGATCAAAATATAGTAGTGATCTTGAGAAGGTATACCATTCCATATTTTCACCTCATGTCAATAATTCTTGTAAAGGGAGATTAGCCTCATTCTAGGCACGCTTTGCTGGCTGCATGCCAACACACTGCCAGTGATGAAACAATCTAGCAAACAAAACTATAATTTGTGAAACAAATGAAGTATACATTAGTTCCTAATACTTCCATTGAACATCAGAGATAAGGATAAACTGCAAGTGAAGTTAAGTCCTTTACGAAGCTACAGAAAGTGTCATTGCTAGCTGAAAATAGCTTTTAAGCTTTCACATCGATGGAATATTTGATATAGCATGGGGTATTAAAGACCAGGATGGGCCCAGGTTTAATTCCTGTATTCTAATCCATTTTTAGCTAACAGTTTTCAGCAAAAATGGTGCTAAGTGATACAATCAGACTTGGGAGTTGGAATTCTATAGAAGTTTGAAGGCTATGACATAATTTATGGCAAAATTGGATGAGAAGTCCAGCAGGGTCAATCTCAACATTGCGAGTATCTTAGTCCATCTTTTAGGTATTTGACAAGTGGTGGAGTGAGTTTCTTATAAAACAATGGCAATTCACTAATTAAAAGGAATTATTCTTGTTCAGCACCTAGCTGATAGTCCAACTCACCTCTTAAGTATTTAGCTTACTATTTAATCAAACTCACTGAACAAGTCTGATATCAGGAAAACCCAATATGGGAACCTGAGCAGGTACCTGGCACTTACTCTGAAGGACTTCATGTTGGATACTTGTCATCAATATCTCAGGACCTTCTCCATGGGCACCAGCCACATGCACTGAATACCCATGGACATTGGCATCAGATGTGTGTTAACCTCCAACAACTCTTTGGCACATCCACCTACAGTAATCTTCTGCACTTAAATGTGGCACCATCTATTAACATTGAAACGCTGCAGTAAGCACACTGTGCACTCAGTGATATACACTCAGTTCACGGACTGGACTAGGCTCTTCACTTGCTTTCACAGCACTCACTCTAAGCCTAACTGGATGCCTACTGCATCCCTGCCTTACACTTTTTGCATGTGAGCCCTCAGCCAGGATACCAAGCTCAAAGTACTTGGATGTTGCCATGTCTTTTAGCACAGGCTCAAAGCCCAGAAGCTTTTCGTGGTTAGCCATGATCAAGTCAAAGGGGTAAGCTTTTGGTTAGAGGGTCCAGCACAGTAAGTCAAGGCAGCCTCTGATACCAGTCCAGGGACTTGGATATCATCATTCATCAACTTGGAGCAGTCAGAGATAGGATATTACCCAGGTAATGGTTGAGGAGCCCCCAACACATCTTGACACTTTCTGCTCTCTTGGGGCAATATTCTTCCTAGAATGAGGGAGAAGCAGGTAAGAAGGGAGACAAAAGTGTTTGGCACGCCTGTTACAGTTGGGGCAGCTGGGGGGGATTTGTCCGAAGTGAATGAGTAGGCAGTGCAGAGGGCATGCATAGTTAACAATGTCAGTGGTTGGGGTAAGTTATAGCAACTGAGGCAGTAGTGATAGAGTATGAGCCCTGATGGGAGGTGGGTAGCACAAGACCAGAAGGTAAAGGAACAGAAGCCCATTGAGTCTGCTCCGCCATTAAATTAAATCATGGCTCATCTGATGTTTCTTAACTACAGTAGCAGAGATGTGTGAGGTATCAGAGAGAAAATGATGGCACTTTCAGTGGTGGATTGGAAAAGGTGATTGATCTTCTTCCTGCAGGGCTGGGCATTCCTCCAGATGGCTAAGACTGCTTTAATCCAGATGGAAACCTCGTATCTGTTTGGCAATGGTCTGGTGTTGGAGCCACCTCTGCAGGTCCTGATTGAAGAAGAAGTCCCACTTCTGCATCATCCTGTCAATCAGGACATTCAGATCCCTGCCTGTACAGTGGGGCACTCTTCTGCCCTGTCAGCAATGTCCAGGGTAAAAGTCAGGAACTGTGCCAGGCAGCCCTGGAGTGATAGAACTTTTCTGGGTGCAAGGCAAGCCTTCAAAAATGGCATGGCCAGAAGGGATGCCAGCGAATTCCAGGATATCCATTAAGTAGTGAGTTGTTATAGAGTCATACAGCATGGAAATAGACCCTTCGGTCTAACAAGTCCATGCCAAACATAATCCGCAACTAAGTTTCACCTGCCTGCTCCTGGCCATATCCCCCCAAACCTCTCCTATTCATGTATCTATCCAAATGTCTTTTAAGCATTGTAATTGTACCCACGTCCACCACTTCCTCAGGAAGTTCATTCCACAAACAAACCACGCTTTGTGTAAAAAATTTGCCCCTCGTGTCTTTTTTAAATCTCTCTCCTCTCATCTTAAAAATGTCCCCCCTTGTCTTGAAATCCCCCACCCCAGGGAAAAGACAACTACCATTAACTCTATCTATACCTCACATTATTTTATAAACTTCTATCAGGTAGCCTCTCAACCTCTTAAATTCCAGTGAAAAAAGCCCCAGCCTATCCTGCCTTTCTTTATAACTCAAACCTTACATACTCAACAAAATCCTGGTAAATCTCTTGTGAACCCTTTCCAGCTTGATAATATCCTTCCTGTAACTGGGCAACCAGAACTGGACACTATATTCCAGAAGAGGCCTCATCAATGTCCTCTACAACCTCAACGTTTCTTCCCAACTCCTATACTCAAAGGACTCGCAATGAAGGCAAGCGTGTCAAACACCTTTTTAACCATCCTGTCTACATGTGATGCAACCTTCAAAGAATTACATGCCTGACCCTCCTTAGATCCCTCTGTTCTACAACACTACCCAAGGCCCTACCATTAATTCTATAAGCCCTATACTTGTTTGTTGTACCAAAAGGCAATACCTCACATTCATCCAGATTGAACTCCATCTACCATTTTTCAGCCCATTGACCCATTTGACCAAGATTCCTCTGTAATCTTAGCAAACCTTCTTCATTGTCTACAATGCCACCAACTTTGGTGTCATCCGCAATCTTACTAACCATGCCTTCTATATCTCATCCAAATCATTTATACAAATGACAAACAAAATAGGACCCAGAACCAATCCCTGTGGAACACCGGTCGCAGGCCTCCAGTCCGAAAAGCAACTATCCATTATTACTCTCTGTCTCCTGACGTTAAGCCAATTATGTATCCAATTGACAAGCTCACCATGAATCCTATGTGACCTAACTTTACTAATTAGTCTACCATGCGGAACCTTGTCTAAGGCTTAACTAAAATCCAAGTAAACAATGTCCAATGCCCTGTCATCAAAAATCGTTTTGGTAACTTCCTCAAAAAATTCAATTAAGTTTGTGGAACACGATTTTCCTTGCACAAAACCATGTTGACTGTCCCTAATCAATTTTTGCCTCTTTAAATGTCCATAAATCCCATCTTTTATAATCACCTCCAATAATTTACCAACAACTGAAATCACACTCACGGTCTATAGTTCCCCAGTTTCTCCTTACAACCTTTCTTAAACAAAGGTACAACATTAGCCACTCTCCAGTCATCAGGCACCTCACCCATAGTTATGGATGATAAAAATATTTCCGCAAGGGGGTGTCACAATTTCCTCCCTGACTTCCCATAACATTCTGGGATAAATTATATCAGGTGCCAGAGATTTATCTACCTTCATATTCTTTAAGACCTCCCAAACTTCTTGTTCTTGCTGGTTCACCTGTGAGGAAGGAGGGAGTGAAAGGGCAATTTTCACACCTTCTGCGATTGTGTGGGAAGCTGCTTTTGGGGAGAGGTAATGAGGAAGTGTTGTGAGTTATGGAGGAATTGATTGCAGTCAGAGTGATTATTGCAGAATACTGACGGTGGCACCAGATCAGACTTGACAGACACAATAGGGATGGGGTAGATGGTTAGTGAGGCTTATTTGGCAAGATACAGAGAGAGAACTCACTAGCCCTCACAGTGCGAATCCCTCCAGAAGCTCAACTTAACTTGTGCTTAGTCAAAAAATGTAAGGTTCGGCCCAGAGTCTTAAGTAGTAGAAAAGCAAACTGAAAATAACTTTCATTTTGGATTTTTATTGAATGCTTGCCTATGGAAATTAACCCCCATGGATGTTGTTGAGGACATACCTGTGATGATCCTGATGGTTAAAGCAGTGTTTCTCACAACATAATACTGTACCCATTACAAATATTCCAGGTTCTATTCCATAATGAAAATTTACATAGAAGGTTCTGTAGGTTGTAAAATACCCCATTATATACAACCATATGTCATATTAGTATTTGATTTATTCAGATCTAATAAAGTTTTCTGTTTTTATTTCACTTGTGGGTTTATGCAGTATCTAGAAATAATGCATTGATTAAGCTGTTCATCTCTGTGATGCTTCAGGCTTGGAATCTTATTTGGAATGTAAAAGGATTGGGGAGGCAATGATCTAGTAGTTTTGATGCTGAACTGTTAATCCCAAGACTCTGATAGTGTCCTGGAGTCCTTGGTTTGAAGCCCATCAGGTTGTGGGCATTGAATGCAAAAATTTTGGAATTAAGATTCCAATGATTAGTTTGAAACGTTGTTCTAAAAGAAATCATGTTCACTAGTGTTGTTTAGAGAGGGCTACGTGCACTAATACTTGGGTCTCACTATTCCACAAATGTGTAAATACACAATTCAAGCATCAAGATGATCAATTTACCTGACTGATTGCTATTCAGGTCTTTAATATTCCACAGCAGGTTTCATCATTAACAGGAAAGTGAATCTGTTTCTTGTAAACAAAATTATGGACTTGAAATGTTAACTCTGTTATTCCCTCCACAGATGCTGCCAAACCTGCTGATTTTTTCTCCAGTATTCTCTGCATTTATAGAAGAAATCAGAGTGGTTGCAGTCTGCTGTACTTTGCTACAAAGAAACTTGTCCATGCTCCTCATTGGGAACCTGTGTAAAGTGAGGGAGAGAATGTCCAAGCTATTGGTCTGCACTCAAGGGTCTGCCACCCTGATTCTTTATATAGATAGAAACTCTTTCCATGGGGGTAGAGATCAGTTCCAATGCCTGAGATTTCATTACAAGCATAATAGAAATGCATCCCTCCAAACTCTGACCAGCTCTCTTAACATCTTGTCTTTGTGCAAATCTTCTGCCTTTCTGCCATAACTATGTACATTGTTTCTATTTAACTCATCTTCCAATGCCCTTTTGAATGCCTCTGTTGAAACTTCCTCCATCAAACTCCAGGCAATGCCTTCCATACCTTAATTACCTGCTGCGTGAACAGAACTTCTCTCACCTCACATTGGCTCCCTTTGCAAACACTTTAAAACCATGCTGTCTAGTCCTCGATTATTTTACAAGGGGAACAATTTTGTCCTGCCCAGCTCCTCATAATTTTGAACACATCCATCTGTCTCCTGTTAGCTTTCTTGTCTCCAAGGATAACAGTCCCACCTTCTCCAATCTTTCCTCATAACTGAGGATTCACATCCCCAGAACCATTGTCTCCGTAGTTGCATGCATTTTTTTTTTCATCCACTGGATGTGGGCATAACTGGCTGAGCCAGCATTTGTTGCCCATCTCTAATTGCCCAGTGGGCAGTTAAGAGTCAGCAGCACCTTATTTTCTACTTGGGGACCCTGCAGCCCTCCAGACTCAAAATCGAGTTCACCTTGTTATCTCAGATTCTCCAGCATCTGCAGTTCCTACTATCTCTCTCTCAATAACTTTAGGACTTGAGTTTTCCCATGTCCTTACCCCAACCCCCACAACTCAGGCCTTGTTATCACATAGTCTGCCATTACACACCACCCACTGTTAGCCACTAACAGTTCTCCATTATTCACGCTCCTGGCCAGATTGTTATTCACACCTTTGTTTATCCAATTGCCCTTCTCTATCTTTGGGCTCTATCCCCACCTATCATTGACTCCTTCTCCCCTCCCCCCACCCTATCTTCTCCAAATAAACCAACATTTTCCTAGCTACCATCAGTTCTGTGGAAGGGTCACTCGACCTGAAACGTTAACTTTGATTTCTCTCCACAGATGCTGCCAGACCTGCTGAGCTTTTCCAGCAATTTCTACTTTTGTCTTTGATTTACAGCATCCACAGTCTTTTTGGTTTTTATTTAGTATTTAAGTCACTGCCACATATCTTCTAGGCATGCTCCTCTCTCCGACAGGATTTCTATTCTGATCCTTTTCCTTGTCCACAGACATTAATTTCAGTGTGACTCCTGATTTTTGACCACGTATTTGCTAAAACTCTTTTCCACAGCCACATCACATTTCTCAGTGACTGCCTCTGGTTCAGACTCCCCCCATGTGGATTCCAACTCAAGTTTCATCCTTCGTGCTTTGAATTCACCAGGATCATAGATATTTCCATGATGTTCAATGTTCCACAGACAGCTGCTCTCGCCGTATCCTGAGATCCATACTCAGTGCCATGTGGAGTCAACATGCACGCTCCTGACAGCATTGCATCATGCTGGCTCAGGACTGCACCATTCCCCAGTTCCACTTTATCCTCCGGCTCATTTGATGTGCCAACAAGAAACTTCTTCTTCTCCATTCAGGCATCAAGGTACACAAGAGGCAACAACGTAGAGATACCTATGGCTCTCCCGAATCTTCCTCCCCTCCTCTTCCCTCTGACTCCATCCTCTCCCCCAACCCCACCTCCTGTCACATATTCACGATCCATCCTAACTTTCTGATCTCCGAAGCTGAACATTCTGTATTCAGCAAAGCTCCCAGTTTTATCCCTCTGTGTTCCCACCTTAATGAATTTCAGGCACAACACGACATTGAACTCTTCTTTGTCTCCGTGCCCATTTCTTTGGACAAGAGTCCTCTCCCCATCCAACAGACCCCTTTGCTCAGCTCCAACACTCTCCCTCCACTTGGACCCCTCCCTCTGGCCTTTTACCTGCATTCGATCTGCTCATTGAGAACTGTTGACATGACATTGGTTGCCTCAATTTCTCTGTGCCCCGCACTTACCCATTCCAACCTATCCCTCCCAGGAACTGACTGCACTCCATGCTCTCAGATCCAACACTGACACTGTAGTTAAGCCTGCTGATAAGGTTGGTGCTGTTGTACTCCAGCAGACCGATCTCTACATTGCAGAAGCTGTTTCTATGAAAAACAAGTGGAACTGGGTGCAAGGATGCCCAGAACAACATAGAATGGGAATGAAAATGGTGGTTATGAAGTGATTGAGACATAAAATAGGTGGAAATGATAAATGTGGAAAGGAGAAAATTGGTCTCTTCTGCTGAGAACAAAGCAAAAGACACACACAAATTCTGGGTTGTATTCATGATGAAGGACACAGGTCATGCTCTCATGGTCTGAAGCTGTTGAACTCTATATTGAGTTTTAGCATCATAGGATCCCAACAGTAAGAAAGCAGGCCATTCAGCCAATCGAATCCACACTGACCCTACGAATAGCATCTCACCCAGATCCACTTTTTGATCTTATCCCTGTAATCCCACATTTCCCTTGCCTAACCCACCAACCTACACATCCCTGAACACTATGGGAAATTTAGCATGGCCAGGGGACCAAACCTGCACATCTTTGTAGTGAAGGCTGTAAAAATGCCTAAGTGGAAAACAAGATGGTGTTCCTTGAGCTTCGTTGGAATACTGTAGGAGGCCCAGGACAGATCGAGGATCTGTCAAATCCTTTGGACAGATCAGAGGTATTCCACAAAACAGTCACCCAGTCTGCATTTGGTATCACCAATATTACAGAAACTGCATTGTGAGCAGCGAATGCAGTGGATTTTACTGAAATAAGTAAAGTGAAATGCTGCTTCATCTGGAAAAAGTGTTTGGGTGCTTTGGGCTGTGAGGAGGCTTCAAGTGAAGGGACAAGTTTCACACCTTCTGCGATTGTGTGCTGTAGGGAAGAGGGAGGGGTGGAAAGTTGTGAGTTATGGAGGAATTGATTGCAATGGGAGTGATCATTACAGAATACTGACAGTGGCACCAGATCAGACTTGACAGACTCAAGGGGAGAGGGAGTGAGTAAATGTTGGGAGTTATGGAGGAGTGAATTGCAGTGGCAGTGGTCATTGCCAAATGTTGACATTAGAAGGGCGGGAAAGATGTGTTTGGTGGTGGCATCCTGCTGGAGGTGGCAGAAATGGCAGACATTGATGCATTGAATGTAGAGACTGATGGGGAGGAAAATTAGGACCATGGAACTCAATCGTCATTCTTTGAGGGAGGGCAAGGAATGAGGGCAGAGGTACGGAAAATGGTTCAGACACAGCTGAGGACCCTGTCAACCATGGTGGAGAAGGGAGTATTTAGTTGAGGAAAAATGAGGATATATACATTTTTATTTTGGCTAGATAGATAATTTCTAAACTCAATTTATTCTAATTTTGACATTTTAACATTCAGACAGGATCAATACCTTCAAATATTGTGGCAGAAAGCTCCCTTTCCTTACAGTTGCACTAGAGATGATCAATCTGTAGCTGATATGTAGTTGATCAAGCTGCTACTTGTGGCTTCTCATTGACCTTGCTGTTGACTGTAGGGGTCAGCATCAATTGTTCCTGTACTCCAAATTCTACATCTTCAGCAGGAAATGCTGCAATATTCTTTCTGAGCAAGACACAACTTCATTCAAGAAATACACAATGTCCATCTGCTTTGAAAGATCGTTATTGGAATGGGTGCCTGCGTGTATTAACCATTGTTAGAAACCAGGCTGTTTCGTACTGTAGGCAAAGACATTGTGCTGATCATCAAGCTCATTGATGTTTTGTGTCCACAGAATGCACCTGGTGTTCATCATCGCAGAATATCTTCATGCATCTTTGCAAGGCCTGCTGGGTCTGGTTGATCAAATCATACATGATTTTGATTAGTCAGGCAATGCTGACACATCTTGGCTAATCAAATTTGATTGGGGCTGATTTGTATACTACCTGGGGGGTGCAGATGAACAACTGCTACTCGGATAAAGCTTTGGAAATCTGAAAGCAACTGTAAGTCTATATCCCTACTGCCAGCTGTTCAAAATGAGGAAATGACGAAAAGCTTCAAAAGGCACCTGTAGTGATTGTAATGAGGTCAGACAGGTGGACCTCATAGAATATGTGTTGCCTGATTGGGGCTGTTAATCTGATCCAATCAGGGAGCCCTAGCTGACAGATATAAACAGGAGTGTCAGGGGTTCTGTTAACTCTGAGAGCTGGCTCTGAGGAAGCTGGATTTTTCACATCTAAATAAAAGGTGACTTGTTGACGAGATACTGGCCTCTGTGGAGCTATTTCAGCACCATCTAAAAAGACCATTTTCTATTCAATCTAATGATACAATCTCTAACAGTCAAGCATGACATAACGTCACAATTTTGAGTAATGACTGAATTGTCAAAACTCGTAATAGAAGTAGGAACACTTTTCTAACATATTACTGAATATGATTTACACTTAAAATTTTCTGGTAGAATAATGACAGAAGGCTTTATTCTGCTTATACTAATTACTCAAATACTTTTGAAAAAGGCTCTTTAACTATTATTTGCTTTTTCATCACTAATTTTAGTGTCATTATTAAAGAATATTTTCTCTTTACTATGGAATGCCCAATCTATTGTCTTAAATCTGTGAGAAGCTGGGGACTTACAACTCTCGTTTTTTGGATTTAAAATAGATAACTGTGTAGCAGCTGCAACAGTGATGATCGAGGGATTTTGTTTCATAAACAATGACAGTCTGCTCCTGTTATATTCTTTCCTCTTCCAAATCGATGCTGTTTCGATGCATTGTGCTAATACTGTCATTCTATCAATAATGAATTAGCACTTTAAACCTATAAAGGGCCAAATTCTCTCAGCAGTTGTATCAGATTATAACCACTGGAGAAGTTCACCATAGTCCTACTGGACCATAGAGCTGCTCTGTCGTTCGAGACAGTCAAATGATAGTGGTTTAAACTAAGGTTTACCATGCCTCAGGAAAAGGGTGAGTTTGACAAGGTGGGACCTTCAAGGTAGGCTCAGACAGTATGGGAATTTAACCCACTGTTGGCATCATTCTGCATTACAAACCAGCCATCCAGCCAACTAAGCTAACCAACCCCTTTGACACTTCCAAATCCAGTGAAGTTTGGAAGAATGGTGTGGATATACTCCAATTTTGTTGGGAATTTTGTTTGGGAGGTTTGTAAAGTGTGAAGCCTCTGAGTGTCCTCCATAACTGTGAAATAACACTCAATGGGGAGCCCTCTGTTAGGGTTGGGGTCAGAGGAGGAAATTGCTAGGCTGGGAATGCTCACCTGCTTAGTCTATTAGGAAAACAATGCAACAAAGGAGTGTGGTGTCTTGGGACTACTTCTCTGAAAGGGCACTCATTCTTCAGATCTATGTTCCAACCCATTCCATTTTAGGAGCATTCTGATATTTAAATTCCTTTGGATGATAATGTTCTGGGATTCAGATGCTATAGGAAGGATAAAAAGGCAGGCAAGAGAAGAGGGGGAGTGGTGTTTTTGAATGAGGAAAGTATCATTGCTGTAATTAGAGAGGATTTTTCTGAGAGATTGTCCGGTGAAACTATGTGGGTAGAAATTATAAATAAGAAAGGGATGATCACTTTGATGGGATTGTACTATAGCTTCTCCCACCACCACCCCCCCCACCCCACCCAGTAGTCAGAAGGAAACCAAGGAGAAAATATGTAGGGAAATCTCAGATATATGCAAGAATAATAGGGCTGTAATAGTAGGGGATTTTAATTTTCCAAACATTGACTGGGACTGCCACTGTGTTAAGGACTTGGAAGGTGAGTAATTTGTTAAATGTAAATGTAGCCACTAGAGAAGGAGAAAAACCTGACCTTCTGTTGGGAAATAAGGCAGGGCAAGTGACTGATGTGTTGATAGGGGAACACTTTGGGATGAGTGATCATAATTCTATTAGCTTTAAAATAGTTATGGAAGAGGATAGGTATTCCATAAAAGTTAAAGTTCTCAATTAGTGTAATAATGACAGTTCAGGGGCATTATGTTGCTATTAAAATGAAGGGTAAGGCTGGTAAGAGTAGGAAACAATACAGGAATAAAGATGTCGAGGTTCTGGTCAAGAATAACAAAGAATCACACATTAGATGTAGACAACTGGGATGAAATGAATCTCTTGAAGAGTATAAAGGATATAAGGACATTCTTAAGAGGGAAGTCCAGAACAGGGAATATGAGATAGCCTTGGCAGATAGGGTTAAGGATAATTCAAAGAAACTCTACAAGTACATTAAGAGCAAAAGAGCAATGAGAGAGAGAATAAAGCCCCTTGAATATCAATGAGATGGTCTATGTGTTGAACTTCAGGAGATGGGAGAGAACTAAATGAATATTTTGCACCAGTTTTTACTGTGGGGAAAGAAATGGAGGCTAGAAAACTCAGAAAAATAAATATTGATGTTTTGAGAAAAGTTCACATTACAGAAGAGGAAGTGCTAGAGGTCATAGAAAACATAAAGGTTTGCTATAGTCGAGTCGCAGGCAAGTCGGACTAGTTAAGTTTTCCTAGTGTCTGTTTCCATGCTGTATGACCAGAAAAGTTCAAATTGCACCCGTCTCCTATTCATTGGTTAATGTAATTCACAGACTTACATTTGAAGGTTCAAACAGCCTTCTGACGGCAATGTAAATGTCAATCACATTTTAAAGGTAATGTCCCAGACACCACCGTTACCCCATGCTAGGCTCTGTTCTGTCCCTCTGTCAGAATGGACTCACCAGACAGGATGTTATAGTGGTACACAGTCAGGAGGGAGCTGCTCTCAGAATCCTGAACCTTGACTGTATCTTGTGAAATCTCATGCCCTCAGGTCAAACGTAAGCATTGAAGCCTCCTGCTGATTATAAACCCATAAGAAATTAGAGCAGGAGTAGGCCGTTTGGCCCCTCAAATCTGGTCTGCCCATTCAATAGGATCATGGCTGATCTGACAATCCTCATATGCACTTTCCTGACCTTTCCCCATAAACCTTGATTCCCCTACTGATCAAGACTCTATCTATTTCAGCATTAAGCATACACAAACCTTTTACCCCAACAGCTCCCTGTGACACGGTGTTCCAAAGACTCACAACCCTCTGAGAAAAGAAGTTCCTCCTCATCTTAAACTGGTGCCCCATTACTCTGAGACTATACCATCTGGTCCTAGACTCTTCCATGAGGGGAAACATGCTCTCAGCATTTACCCTGTCAAGCCCCTTAAGAATCCTGTATTTCTATGAGATCACCTCCCAATCTTCTAAAATCCAATGAGTCCCAACCTGTTTAAGCTTTGCTCATAAGACAATTCCTCCATCCCAGGGATCATCTGAGTGAACATTCTCTGAAGTGCCTCCAATGAAATAATATCTTTCCTTAAATAAGGGACCAAAACTGCTCACAGTTCTCCAGACGTGGTCTCACCAGCACCTTGTACAGTTGCAGTAAGACTTCCCTATTTTTATTCTGCAACCTCCTTGAAATAAGGGCCTTACCTTCTACAGCTTTTTGCTAGCTTTCTGTGTTTCATGCACAAGTCCCTTTGTGTTGCAGGTTTCTAGTTTTCCCCATCTAAATAATACTTCGTCCTTTTGTTCTCCTTCCAAAATAAGCAACCTCACACTTTCCTACATTATACTCCTTTTGCCTCTACCCTCTCAATATCTCTCTGTAACTCCACTCTCAACTCTACTTCCATGCCTTTTTCCCATAACCATTGATTCCCATACTGATTAAAAATCTATCTTAGCCTTGAATGTGCCTAATAATACAACATCAACAGCATAAAAAAAATTCCACAATTTTACAGCCCCCTGAGAGAAGTTCATCCTCATCTCTATCTTAAAAATGTAACCCCTTACTCCAAAATTATGACCGTTGGCCCTAGACTTTCCCACAAGGGGAGAAACCTTTCTGCATCTGTCCTGTTTGGTTCCCTAAGACTCTTGCCTTTTCAATAAGGTCACCTTTCATTCTTCTGAGTTCTAATGAGTGCATGCCCAATTGACTTAACTTTTCCTCATAAGACAGTGCCTCCATTCCTGGCATCAATTAAGTGAACCTTCTCTGGACTGTTTCCAATGCTAGTATATATTTCCTTAGATAAAAGGCTCAAACTTGTTTACAGTATTTCAGCTGTTGTCTGACTAGTGCCATGTACAGTTTGAAAAAAAAAAACACTAATCCATTCCTTTTGAAATAAAGGCCAACATTCCATTTGCCTTTCCTGGTATCCCCTGAATTTGGATACTAGCTCTTTGCTAAAATCCTTTCTTCTCCATGTTGAACACTGATTGGATGAATCAGTGAAGGTGGCAAGGGCAGAACATGTATAAAGGGTGAGATTTTTAATGTCCACCACCCAAGGATGGCTCAGTAGCACTACTACAGACCAACTGGTTGAGTGCAATGAGACTTACCTGCCAGACTGGGCCTGCTATATATGGTGAAGGAAGCATAAAGAGAGAAAACATATTATGCCTTGTCCTCACCAACCTGCCTGTTGCTGATGCATCTGTCTGTGATGTATTGGTAGGAGTGATCACTGCACAGTCCTTATACATCTTCATACTGATGGTACCCTCCACCATGTGTATGCTGAATGGGTTTGATACAGAAAAGATTGAGCAACTCAAGACTGTATCCATGAGATGCTGTCAGCCATTATCCATTTGTCTCTACTGGAGGACGCCTCTCCCAGACTGATCCAAGCAGCAAAAGCATACCCATCGCCTGCTCTACCACAGCCCTGGTCAGACCATGGGCACCAACCTGGTGAAGGGGCTGTCGTAGCTGCGGGAGCAACACTTCACATGACAAAAGCAAGGCCTGTTGTGCTCCTTACCACTTCCCATCGCAGGCCCACCTCAACCATGAAACCTATCATTATGTTCAGATGAGTCCATAGCCTTACTTACATGACACATGAGGAAGTGATGTTCCCCTCATCCCACAGCACCCTGGGAAGTTTCATAAGTGATGGGATGCTTTTGGCCAGCAATCAGCCCTTTTTATGTCACTGCTGCTAATTCCTGCATCACTGAGTTCAGAATGTTCAATTTTTGAGCACAAGTGGCATTGTGTAGTTTGCCTTTGACCTGCATTTGAAGGCTTGGCATGTTCACGCTGCACACATTGCAAATGTGCAGAGAAATGTTTGTAAATGAAATGTAACTGGTATGAGTAAATATGAACTTTATGTATCGTCCCTTCAGAGTCCTAATGCCTAGTAACTGGGGATACTATGCTTTCACCCATCAAAGTGATAATGACTCTACCCACCCTGGGTGTTGTCCCAACTATTTTCCAGTTGTATCTCACATCTAGATATTGGCAAGTGATGGCAGGAAAGGCAGCTCGTGGTGGACACTATTAGCTCTTCCTGGTCATCAGGCACCCTGATACAACACCCCCCACCCCACACCAGAGTCTCCATGTCCCCAATCATCTCACTCTATCCCGACAGCCCATTTCCATCCATCTCTCCCATATGTGAAGACCCACCATATTGAATTTCCCCTGGCCTTTCTGCCCCCCAAACCCTTACGTTACATGTTAATGGTGCCCATCCTACTCCTCTAAATTCCACTGTGGATCCCATAACAGTGGTCACTGCCGATAATAACCCTCTCTTACACTACCATGCCCTCTGATGCTGTTCTGCTTACTTCCCATATATCTGGAGATACCCCTGCCACTGTCCTTGTCTCCACCTCTACACTCGCCCCTGCTTTCCCTTTGTCCACCCCAGCCTTTGACATCCACAACCACTTTTGCAGAGATCTCCCCACTGCCCTTTACAGGCCCCCACTTTGGATGCTCTCAGTGATCAATGCAAGGAGCCCAAGGACTGTATTCTCCCCAGGCCTCTGACCAAATTTGATGAGCAGCCCCTGGACATGACTGACCACGCCACTGACTGCAGCTCCCTGACTGATACACGATTCCTTTGCCTGCTTGAGCAGCCCTACAGGACTGACCATAGATCACTGCCTGGGCTGTAGTTGGACAGTTCCCATGGCTGTGAATGGCCTAAGGTTACTGACTATGAATAAGCCTCTGGACTGTGTGTGGGCTGTACCCATGATTGACCAGAACCCCCCAACAGACAGTTACCCGCATATTGACTGGACTGCTGGGGTTTAGCCCCACCCAGATTTCGACATGAGTAATTGGTTGAAAAACACATGCAGTACATTTGAGTCTAGGCAGCTACACAAGCTGTAGGTGTTAGATTAATATGGCGGTGTGCCATACAGCAAGATGCCTTGTCAACCCGGGACAAATCCCTACAAGCAGCCAGTCTGTGCATCTGTGCTATGAGCGTACAGGTCGTCAATAAGCTAGCAAGCACCAGGAGAGTGAGCGATCAGACCTGAGTCACAGTTGAGTCTAATCAGTGAGTTGGAGCCTCTCCCTGGGTACCAACTGCAGCCTTTCAATACAGGCTGCCAGAGCAACCTGTAATGTAGGTCTGTTCTTCAATAAGGATCCTGTAAGTGGATTGGAGAGGTGCCACGAGGATCATGAGGGATGTTGGATGTCAATATCCCTGGATGAAGGGTGGGCGCAGCTGGTATCCATAGGGTTTACTCTGAGATACTGTTCGGTCCTTAGTAACATACAGGCTGTTCACAGCTGGTGGCGAGTTGAAGTCGCCAGGCATCTGCACTGACTACGAGGAATTCTCAATGTTTACTTTGTTCAGTGTTTGCTAACAGGAAGCTGAATATTAGTGAGGTGAATTGTGGTGTTTAATCACTCTTAATTGGCAACTTGCTGCTACTTTGCAAGAAACTTGCCTCACCGTTCAGCGAATGCATAAAAGATGCAGCAAATTGCTCCCTATGTCGAGATAGGCCTTGCTGGTCATTTCATGTGACTGTGCCACAAATCTCACCATAGCCGATGTCATTCAGGCCTCTGTATGATTCCACCCTACATGATTGTTTGTTCATTGTCTGTGGATCAAAATCCTGGAACATTCTATACCATACAGCCTGCAGTGTAACTCAACATCAGCTTCTCACATTCATTGAGGAATGGCAACAAACCCAAATTAACTAAAGTAATTAGATCTATTTTAGTAGCAAGTGTCAAAAATAATCGCAAAACCCTGTCCCAAATAAATTCCCTATTCTTCCCAACTGTAAAACAATGTTGAAATATCGACCAAGCGAGTTATCATCTATTGCCAGCTTGAAATCAATTACGCTGCCACATATGATCTACGAACAACAACTACACAAACTAAGTATCAGTTATTATTGTGGGGCAAGAACCCAGTAATCATTAAGGAAACATTCAAGGCTGTAATAAGAAACATTCAAATATATCAGGATAGATGAATTAATATGATGATGGCCTTCCTCATCTGTAACCTATATAATTATCATACATTTAGAAAACAAAGCTCTGCTCTCAAGTTGGCTGTAGAGTTTTCCATAATCAGTTGAGAGAATCTGCACAGAATTTAACCCCCAATTTCCTAAAGCTGTTGGGACTATAGCCAAAACAATAATGTGAGCAGCATTATCACACAAATGCTTAATGCACTTATTGCAAATTATTTTGTCTGCCAACTGGACTCAATTGAAAGGGCACGTTGGTAATGTAGCAGTTAAATGTAATCGGAGGGGAACTGAAAATAAACACTTCCCAGGGCCTATCGGAGGTGCAGCTGACACTGCAGTGCACAAACAAATGCACATTCATAAATATATTGCTCTTTAAGATCAGAGCTATACAGGTTACCTGTCCTTAGCCTCATTCCGTCTCAGAAACCTGTCTCACACAGTGCTACTCCTCCCCCAGTGCTCAGTGTAGCCTCCAGTTCAGTCACGCCAATCATCATGTTGCACTATCCCCCAGGACAAAGCCAGGATGATTGTGATTGTTGATAACACACCCTACCCTCCCTCCCTCCCTCAGTAACCCATGCCCTCCAGCGCACTGTCATCTCTCTCCATTCATATGTTGTGTTCTCCCCCAAACTCAATTATCATCCCCTCTGCCTCCAATCCCCAGCACAACTTCCCGAACTTTCCTTTTACAGCTGTGCCCTTTGATGAACCATCCCCTGCCGTCCAGCTGACTGGTGAATGACCAGACCTCTGACTGATCTTTGTGCAACTTCTCACAGACTGGGTTTACAGATCTGATCACTCTTTGAATTCTAAAGACTCCCTGACACTGACTGCCCCAACTGATCATGCTCAGGCCCTTGAACTGATATCATTGGCTGGCCCAAACTTACTATGCTCGGACCCCTTGTCTAAACGCGGTGTCCTGACTGAAGGCTATTCCTACAGTTTTTAAGATGTGGCTGTTTGCTTGAAGCACATGCAGTGTGTTTGCCATTTAAGCTCCTGCCATATGCTGCAAGTGTGAGATTGACACAGCACAGTGCCATACAGCATGTCTGCTGATTATTGCTGGCAACCATGACAATTAGCTTGGCTTGCGTGTGTGTTAAACAGCATGGCAAGTCATGCGTACAATGAGCGTTTAGCTCTGGCTGTGGGGGCAAAACATAAAAAGGCAAGGCAGGCATGCTGTGAGCATCCAGATAGGTACAAAGTGAATGAGAATGAAGAGAGCAAGCAAGCAGCCCAGAGACACCCCATGGTCCAATCTGAGAGGAAGGTGCCAATCCATGAGTGCAAAGTGTCCTACCAGTAGCAGCATTACAATGATAAGTGTAGCATTTGAAAGTGCAGCATTGAAGTGCAGGACTGTATTGTAAGTGGATCACAGGTGGTGTCATGAGGGAGTGAGGAGGCTGATACACGTCTGATGCCAATGCCTATGGATAGGGAGTGGGTTTGGCAGTCACTGCCCATGACGTGTGCCTTGAGATGTTGGTGACTGCTTTCCAAGATGCCGACCTGGAGAAGCCAGCAGCAAGCAGGAATTGGTAAGTACGCTCTCTGACTTTCACATTGAGAATTATCACCATTTAGTTTTTATCCAGCAACTTGGAGAACAGAAAATTGCACTTAATGAGGCAAGATCAGGTGACAATAGCATGCTAATACATATCAATGAATGCAAATCAGCCTCTTATCATTCACTGGCAACATTCTCTACTCTTCATTCAAAGCACAGCTGGAGAATTAGAGTTTCTCCTTTTCATGTCAAGAATGTCATTTCAACCAAATTCACCCTATTTTCCAAATTGATGCATCATTGCCCACAGCTTTCAAGAATTGGGTACTTTCTGTTCCTAATGTCTCCTCATGTTCCAATCTTGGAGCCCTGGTAACATCCTTATGAATCTGGGTGGCACAGTGGCTCTGTGGTTAGCACTGCTGCCTCACAGTGCCAGGGACCCAGGTTTGATTCAAGCCTTGGGTAACTGTCTGTGCGGAGCTTGCATGTTCTCCTCATGACTGCCTGGGTTTCCACTGGGTGCTCCGGTTTCTTCCCACAGTCCAAAGATATGCAGGTTAGGTGGATTGGCCATGCTAAGTTGCCCATAGTGTCCATGGATGTCTAAGCTAGATGGAGTAGTCAGGATAAATGCAGGATTAAGAGGAGAGGGTAGGGACCGGATATGGGTGGGATGCTCTTCCGAGGGCCAGTGCAGACTCGATGGGCTGAATGGTCTCTTTCCACACTGTTGGGATTCTATGAACTCTTTCCAAAATAATCTGCCTTTTCAGAGATGAGATATCCAGAATTAGACTTGTTTCTTCAGATGTGTTTGAAACAAGGTTGTGTATAGACAGAGCAAAACACCCTTCCCTTTATATTCTTGCCCTCTCAAAATCAAGATTAACATTCCATTAGTCTTTATGTTGTTCCTAACCACTACATTTTAGTCATCTACATACATGAATCCATAAATCTCTTTGGACTTCCTCTGTTTTTGCCTTTTCATAATAAAAATGGATTTATACATTTTTTGTACAGATTTGACAGGCTTACACTTAACTGTATTGAAATCCACCTGCCACAGCAGTCCCTCAGACTGAAACTTAGAAAAGCTCTGTTTTAGCTGCAATCATAGAGATTGTTTGTGGAAACAAAGGAATGCTCTATCTAGGTCAAAAGAGCAACAAGTCAGTCCATCCATTTTTGAGAAACTATCGTGTGGCAGGTGAGTTATCTCAACAGCGTGTTGTTGAAGTGATATCTTACCAAGGTTTAGTATTCTTTTTGTTACCAAAGAAAAATCTTTTACCAGGCACCATTATGTCCTAACTTATGGGAGAATGCAAAACATAGTTGGCATGAACATCTAAAATAAAACTGTCCACAGTTTAATCCTAAATTGGTAGTCCTACTCAGAGAGCTAACAGATGTTTGACTCTTACGGGATGTGCAAATGTCACTTTAGTCCTGTCATCTGAGTTTGGGGAAACAATCATATTGCATTGTTCGAAGAATAGAAGGACGTTCTGCCAGGCTTGTGTTATACCGGATCAAGACTATTTGGTGCTGACACAGAGTGTCCAAATTAAAGAATTGTTATATTTTCCAGAACCAACCTTTCTCCCCTTCAGCATTTTGCAAGAAATTCCTGCTAAATTAATCAGATGGCTGGGAGAGGTGTTATGTTGTAATATTTTAAATAGCAATGCATAACCAAGGTATTCTCAACTAAGCTTTAGAAGCTGCAAAGGGTCAGAACTTAGGCTTCTAACTTCACCACCAAGGCTCATAAACTTAAGAGCCTTCAAAACTTAACTTATATAAATAGTGCATTTACACTACAACAAGAATCTGGAGTTCAAGCTCACCTGATCCTCAGAGTCAGACAGAACACAAATTTCAGGCTAGCTGGTTCAGGGAGTCATAATCCACTTTGTTTTTTAATTCTTTTGTGTATAAGCAACTAACTTAGAATCACTATAGTGCAGAAACAGGCCCTTCAGCCCAACAAGTCCACACCAACCCTCAGAGCATCCCACCCAAACCCATCCCCCTATAACACACCTAATCTACACAATCCTGGACACTACGGGCAATTTAGCATGGCCAATCCACCTACCACCCACATTTTTGGGCTGTGGGAGGAAACCGGAGCACCCAGAGGAAACCCATGCAGACACGGGGAGAATGTGCAAACTCCACACAGACAGTCACCTGAAAGTGGAATTGAACCCAAGTCCCTGGCACTGTGAGGCAGCAGTGCTAACCACAGAGCCACCGTGCTGCCCTATACTTCATATGTTTGGAGTCTGTGGAATGCAAAAATCTTTTTGCACTGATGCAGAATGTGTGAAGCCCTATACTAAAACAGAAATTTATCTGAACACTTTTACCAGTGTACACCAACAATAGGCAAATAAAATGGCCAGACCCTTTAGCAGAACCCATATTCATATTAACAAAGTTCGGGTGAGGGGAGGGGCAAAAGTAAAAATTGGTCAGTTAGTGGGGCAAAGGTTTCTTTTGCAGCTTTCTGAACATACTTCTCTTTACACAGAGAGTGGTGGGTGTGTGGAAAGCGCTGCCGGTGGTGGTAGTGGAGTCAGATACATTAGGGACATTTAAGCAACTCTTGGATAAGCACATGGATGATAGTAAAATGTAGGGTAAGCAGGGTAGTTTGATCTTAGAGTGGGATAATAGGTTGGCACAACATCGTAGGCCGAAGGGCCTGTACTGTGCCATAATGTTCTATGTTCTATGCTACTGAGCCAGGTTAAATATTTGAAATGTCACATTCAAAATGTGACACTGGCTTTACATCTCCACATGATGGCACCAAAACTCCACTTTAGACTCTCAACAACCCAGTCTCTCTGGCTTTCAGCCTATAAATAATGTGCTGATGGGTATGGAGGTGGGGAACATCAGTGATAGTTGGAGGAAGGGCAAAAGGGACGATTGAAAATGTCAGTCATGGATTTTGAAGAAAACCTTATCAGATTTTATACAAACATAACTGTGAATGTGTGCCGATGTTTTGAATTCTTTCATACATCTCATTCTATGGGAACCATCAGTAAAGCCAAATCCAGGTGATAAACATATTAATTGTCAGGTTTAAATTTCTAGTCAAATTCAATTCACAGTGGATTGGAGTCATAACACAAATTTTATTTCAGAAAATATTGAAGTGGTCCAATTCTGAGGCACTTTGAATGAACATTTCTACTGTTAGCTATGTATAAGTGCCTCATAAAGCCTTTCTTTATTAACATTTTTACATTTTCACTTGAAACACCAAACAGCACAAATCTTTCCCCATTGCTGGAGCAGGGTAAAGAGGGCTTCATGTTTCATCAAACCTACGCTGTAGCCAACTTAGATATTGCAACTGCTGGTACTAAGCACCCAAAAAGTGAAAATGTTCAATTTCCCAGCTCTGACTCTCTTTTGTGTGACTGGACATTAAAATTATTAAAACTATGTATAAATTTAAGTATGTGCCTGAATGCAAAAAATCCATACAAGGCTGAGAGTTTCTCGGGAAACCTGATTCACAAGAGATTCTTTGAATATTTTTCAATAGTTTTGAGCTATTTGCTAACTTCCAGGCCATTATATTCTCTTAGATGATACACTCACAACCTTGATTGTACTTAGAATCTGATTCTTTCCTGTTCAGACTGGAGCTTCCTGCATCCAACAGAACGGCACTGAGTAACATGCTGTGTCAAAGGCTGGTTAATGAATTCTGCCCCATATGCACAAATGAGGAAGTTTGACCTGTTCAAATGCTGTGCAGACAAGAAACTTGACTTTGAATCACAAGTCCTGGCCTGCTCACACTGACTTCCGGCTGATGAATTGCAATTGAGATTCAGTTGTAAAGTAAATTGTATTATTAACTAACAAAGTGAAATAAAGTTCAGATAAGGACAAGTAAGGAGATAGTGCACAATGTATGATTGTTTAACAAGACCTCATGGGAGCAAATACAGATGCATTTTCTGATGTTCAGACACCTGGGTAGTACAGCAGCTAGCACTGCCGCCTCACAGTTTCAGGGATCTGGGTTCGATTCCACCCTTGAGCAATTGTCTGTGTGGAGTTTGCACATTCTCTCCATATCTGTTTGGGTTTCCTCTGGATGCACTAGTTTCCTCCCACTGTCCAAAGATGTGTAGGTTAGGTGGATTGGCCATGCTAAATTGGTCATAGTCTCTAGAGACATATTGGTTAAGTGGTTTAGATGGATTGGCCATGCTAAATTGCCCATAATCTCCAGGGACATACAGGCTAGGTAGGTTAGCCATGGGAAATGTAGAGTTATGGGGATAGGATGGGGGGTTAGGTCTGGGTGGAATGCTCTTTGGAGGATTGGTGTGGAGTCAATAGGCTAAATAGCCTCTTTCCATTCTGTAGGGATTCTATTGTATTCTATGTGGATAAATAGACAGATAGAAAGATTTGCAGTGCTGACAAACAGAAAAGCTTGGATATACACATGAAGTTTTTAAATATAGTTTTAAAAAGTTAACATTTCAGGCAAAACCTCAATGTTAGATAAATAGGTGGATAGATGGCCTAATTTTGCTGATTAAACAAATCGTTAAAATATATGAATGGTACGCTCATCCTCCAAAGAATTAGGCTTAGTGCCTGCTATTGGGTTCTGGTTTAAATTCAAGGCCAGTATACTTAAAACAGATAACATTTTTATATTGTATTTATATTGTAAATCCAATAAATTTAAGAACGAGGTTTACAATAGCAGTGTCTCAGAACCTTATTTCAATGGTCCCACTATTCACTGAGATAGACATGTTAGGAACAGTAGATAAAACATCTTTAGTAAGGTCCTCGAAGCGATATTATTTGGGTGCAAAGCTGTGTATGTAACATAGCTACAAGTGGGATGAGAGAATATCTTTCAAACCACTAAACCCACACCTTCAGTCAACGGTATCAAATCTAACCCTTCATAGACTCTAAGCCACCTAAGTGATTACCTAGCTTCTGAATAAATAATTTCTGATTCCAAGATAACCAAGCAAGAAAAATATAAACAGATGTTAATTAAAAAAGTGATTATATTGAAAAAGACATGAACTTACAGTCAGCAAACACAGGCAATCATTGCTTTTTGCGTTTGCTTTTAATTCAAATATACTTATGAGAATTTCAAAATGTATATGTGCAGAGTAAATTACACTTCGTGAAATATTTGATATTTCCAGTTTAATTGCCAACAACACAGTAGGTACAGAAGGTTGCCATGATGCCCAATGAACTGAAGCTTTGTAAATATGTATGTTTTACATTCACCAGTGATAAATACTTAGGTAATTTTTCCTTAAGCAATGCATAATTTAATTTCCAAGAGTCTTTCACCATCTCATTAAAGCTCTTTCTTCAAAATTTCAAGTGGGAGCAGATTAACCCACAAATATGCAATATCATCTGCTGCTACTTCTCTGATTATGATGTCTACTTGTTCCATTAGTATCCCTTCTCTGCAGGTGAGTTTTTGAAAGTTGATCATATAAATATGAGAATGCAACTTGCTTCAAGGCCATTCTAATCAGTCAAAATTAAACAAAGAGTCAATGAAGAACATATGGCCTCCAGATAGTCTGAATGATTGGACTTCTGATTTTCTTATGTATAGTTTGAGTACCATTGCTTACCTTTAAAGAACGTCCTCCCTGAGTAGGGACCAGACATAAACTTATGGGTGTTAAATTTGATGGCCCAAAATATGGGTGTGAGGATTGTGATCCATAATCAACCCTTACCTGTTGCTTTAGAAGCTAGCAGCTTGACAACTTGGTCCTGCTTGTTCATGTATGCCAATAACAAGGTCAAATCAATGATAACCACGGTGTTGATTGGTACATGATTCAGAATTGAACCTAGAATCATCAGAGGCTAGGACCTGTTACAGCAGACCTGTATTACTCAAAGCCAGCCAGCACCTCTTGAAGAGGAGATACATTGTGGATGGCACAGGAGCTGAAAATCTTTCTATAACTTATTCTGAGTTGGCAATGACAGAAGAATGACATGACATGGGAGAGATTGGTTGTCAAGATTTTTAGATGCTACACTGGAGGCCTGGGCAATAAAAGTGCAACAATAACAAAATGTATTCTTATAATGACTTTTATGTAACAAAATACCAATAGAGATTCCACAGGAGTATTATAATGAAAAAAAAATTGACTCAAAACCACACAGAAGACATTCAGGCAGATGACCAAAAACATATTCCAAGAGGTTGATTTAAGGAGCATCTTAAGGTCAAGAGGCAAAGGGTTCAGGGAGAAGATTCCAAAGCTTAGGGTTGGCAGCTAAAGACAATGTCACCAATGGTGGCGGAATTAAAATAAGGAATAAAATCACAGGTACTTAAAAGACCAGAAATAAATGAACCAGAAGCTGATAGAGGTACAGATCATTTTAAAGTTGGGATGTTACTTCCCAGAGCAGAAGAGATGTGTCCTATCGCAGGGGTAAGGCTGCCTTTTAGGAAAATACTCGAGAAGTAGTGGGGCCAGCCTGCTGGTGCCAAACCCCAACAACCTGGATTCAATGCCACAAAAAGGTCACTAACCTCACATGGGTCAGCCAGATCAGTCAATGCAATTTCAAATGCCAGATCACACCAACTGCATCAGTAATCTCAAACAATGTTCACTGCACTACAGCCCCATCACCCGCCTAGCAATAATGTCTATCAATCAGAACTCATCTCTAAAATTCATTGCTTCAATTCACTCTCATGCAGTTAGTATTGCTGCAAGCTTCACATTCATGTCTCACAGATTGCACGCACTACCAGCTACTAAAACATGATAGCCACATCATCCAAACATAGTGGGACACAATCACTGAAACACTTTCCTCTCCCTTACAAGACAAAGAAATACTTAACCAGAGTTAGCAGAGTGCTTGTTGCATAAGGTAATGGTTCTGAAGGAGTTAATATTCTTGTTACATTGAGCTCCACTCTTCTGATGGTATCACACAATGTCTGTGGGTGAAGACAGTAAGTTCTACACTAGCTTTCGTAGGGATCAGGTATAATCAGTACAGTTCCCAAAAGTTCAAGTAATTATACCTGACTGGGAATATAGCTGCACTTGTTGCGATTGGCAATAAACCATCTCGTTAATTAAGAACTATGCCTCTTTTGTAAAGACACTACAGTGAGATACCCTCTAATACTGATCAATAGATAGATCCTACACAAAGTAAAGATAAAGGAGGTCTGGTGACAGTGAATAACCTCAAACAACTTTTATCCTGAAATATATACTGGTGGAGGTGGCAAATACCATAAGGTGCACATAGTGACAATCAGGATAATATCAGATGTTAATTAGCAGTGACAATTCCAATTGCATGTAGAGACACCCCCACCCCACACGAGATGAAGAAGATTCAGAACAAAAGAAAAAGGTTCAAGATAAGTGAGTTTACTACTTTAAGAGTATTACTGCTTTAAGAATACACAGACAGGCAATCAGTAGCTGAAGGATGATTACAGACAGAGGAAGGCTGCAGCAGCTGGAAGCAGCAACAAAGCAAGCTCAACATGTCAAAGGCGAATCTTCATGCAGAAACTTGTAAAGAGAACAGGGAAAAAACGGCGTGGTCTAGGGAAGGAGGGAAAAAGTAGCCATGCTTAGAAAATTATGGAGAGCACAGCAAAGGAGACTCTGTCGGGAACATGTAAAGGACCTGGGAGTAAAGTTAGATGTCAATAAAGGGAAAGAATAAGAATAATACAAAAATGCTGCAAAGAGGAGCAGGGAGTCCAGGGAATGAAAAATATTCTCGCTTCTCACAATGAAAATTGCCACAATCAAAGCTTCAAAGGCACAGTTAAAGGGCCAGAAAAGAAACTTATATTAGGGCCACAGAATCGAGAAGGCCTCAGAATTTAATTAATATTCAGAAGATCAATTTTAGAGAAAGATAGGGAAAGAAGCTAGCAGAAGAAAAGTCAAGAAAAACAAAATATTGAAAAGAAACTTTGTAACTAAATTCTGATTTCAGCAGGAGGATTTATAAAGCGTGCAGCCATAAACCATTGTTTAAAAACTTGTGGAGAAGAAATTGCATTGTGTTTAGAAAGCAAAAGGTGGGAAATATCCATTTTGTTCCGAAGGAAGTGGGAAACTTCATCTTGGCTGCAGAAGGTGGGAAAACCCTAGAAAAGGTGAATAGCAACCATTTCAATCAATGGAAAAGATGGGAAACCCTGCGAAAGTTGTCAAAATCCTGTATGCAGTACAAGGGTACAGTATTCCAAAGAGACAAGGCAGTAAGTCACTACAGAACACCAGTTAGTTGAATTTAAAGCTTTATGAAGAACTTAGTATAGTATTACAACAATGCAGACTTTAACAAGACTGGCAAATTAAGAAAATACCGTGGAGATTTAGCAAACTCTGCAGTTTCTGTATTTAAAAAGCACATTTATGAATTTAACAATATCAGCCTAATGAACAATAGATTGCAAACAGTATTGAGATGACACATGTTTAAATAGCTTTACAGTAATAAGAATTAATCACATTGAGAAGAAATGGAAAGAAATATTGTACTTCCATAAAGATTGAAGGTCAAAGGATCAACAGAAAACAGGATTGGACATCTTGGAGGAAACAACTTTTCTAATGTACAAGTTTCAGATAATGTAATCCTGAACACATTGTTTTTCTTTCAAAATCATATTCTTACATTAAAATGGACTACATGTTTAATGATTATCCAATCAACTTAGGTTAGTATCCACCTTTACTCGTTTTAAATAAGAACCTATAGGAAGTATTACGATAGCTTCTAATTACAGCACTTTTAATTATAGCACTTGCAATAAATTTTCTGAAAGTAGTAAGTCAATGTTCAGTTGGGAATCTGACAACCTACCTGTAAAAATCTTATTGTATTTCCATATAGTTCTTTTAAATATAAATTGTTACCTAATCTTGCCGGTGCTTTCTGCATCATCATTAGTGATGACTTAATTATCTGCATAGAATTTTTCTAGAAATAAATGTAATTATGTTCTAATTTATTTAATGTTTGGAAGATGATCAAGAGAATCAAGTCAAGAGAAACTCCAGACATTTAGAAACACTAATGACATCAAGCAGTGTAAAACAGCCAATCACATTGGAACATTCCCATAGGCAGGAAACCACTGAATTTTTCATTTCCAAAGTTTTACAAGGAGCAAAACGAACAAATGATTGGGGCATACACATGGAATTAGGTTAAACTGTAAAATATGATAAATTTTAAAACATGTTGTTTAAGAAATCTTTTATCATAATGGAGCAAGTTGATGTTCCACAAATATAAAATTAGTTCTTTGGGGCTCATGAGGCAAAAAAGCATAATCATAAATTTATTACACTATTAAAAACCCAGTTATATTTCATTAAAAAAGTGTAACTTTTTCAAGATTTCTTGCAATGAAACTAATAGCATAAAAGTGGAAGGGCTAAATCTTCCTAGGGCCTGAACAATGCGGGCTATGATGAGAAATCTGGGAGAATTTTATGAGATGTTGGATGAGGCCTTTCTCGATGTCAGGAGCCACAAGTTACATTTTCTAACTGACTTCCAAATGTCATGGCAAGATTCTCACTAGTGAGCAGCAAGTGGTCTGTTAACGGGAATTACATTCTTTCTCACCATCATTACCACTAAACCTCATATCATTAATATGCAGGTTCCTACTTTATCACATACCAGATAGACACTGAGAACACCTGACATGAAAGTCTGAGCAGGCACCTGGCAATGCTAGCCCCTGTGAACCATTATCTTGAAAGCTGGCACCAAAGTCTCAGACAATGCTTGATGGGCAGCATCTGCATGAATCCATATCCACGGACTGTGGCATCTGACATGTACCAGCCTCTCTCACCTTCAAGAAACATTTCTGATCCATTTACAGTTGACTTCTACAATTTAATGCTACTGTCTGGGGTACACCAACACCTATCCTTGCAATGTTACTGCTGCAAGGACATTTTGTGCACAGGGTCATTTATCCAGTTCAAAGGACAATGAATTCTAACCCTTTCACCAACATGTGAACTCCAGGTCAATTTGTCTAATTTTATTTTTTTTTGTTTTCAAGTTTGAGCTGAATGTGATGTGGAGAATAGCCAAATGTTTAATTTTTTTTATTTCTGTATTTTTATTCTAATTACTTCAGGATGTTTTCGTCAGCATTTATAAGTCAGAAAATGGTAGAATTAATTCCATTCTTATATTAAAAATCATTTAATGTCTAAGCTTTAATTTTAGGCTCTATTTCAAATGTAACTTTTTTTATTTCGGCTTTGGGCTTCATAAACATTTAGTTCTGATCTTAATTGACAAAAGTATTTTAATTTCAGTCTAAAGTTGATTTTCTCCTAGTTTTAAGCTGCAATAAGTCACCACCATTTCCTCAAGGGTGGTTAGGGATAGGCAATAAAGTTAGATGTTGCCAGTAAGGGCTACATCCTATTGATAAATAAAATAGACAATATGTCTCAATGATGCTGTATTACAGGTAGTTCTGCTGTAAGACCTGTTTGTTAACCTGAATTGGCTGTAATGTGATTGATGAATAAGGAACGCTGTTTGGATAATGTGAACTTTCTGCTGTACAGATATAATGATTTTCTATAATGATTTTCCTATAACGTGATTTTCTATGGCAATTTTCTACAGCGCAATTTTCTATAGCACAAGGTCACATGAGAACGCAACTATTGCATTATAGGAGAACAACCTGTATTCAGTCCCTGTGTGCACAAGTTTTGCCTTGGCCTTGATTTACATAAATGTACCAGGACTTTGGTTCAGAGATAGTAGGAACTGCAGATGCTGGAGAATCCGAGACAACAAGGTGCAGAGCTGGATGAACACAGCAGGCCAAGCAGCATCATGAAGGGTCTAGGCCCGAAACGTCAGCCTTTCTGCTCCTATGATGCTGCTTGGCCTGCTGTGTTCATCCAGCTCTGCACCTTGTTGTCCAAGACTTTGGTTAGGCCACTTTTAGAATACTACATTCAATTCTGGTCTCCCTGCTACAGGAAAGATGTTGTTAAACTTGAAAGAGTTCAGAAAAGATTTACAATGATGTTGTTGGGCCTGGAGGGTTTGAGCTGTAGGAAGAGGCTGAATAGGCTGGGACTTTTCTCCCTGGAGTGTCAGAGGCTGAGAGGTGATCTTATAGAGGTTTATAAAATCAAGAGGGGCATGGATAGGGTGAATAGCCAAGGTCTTTAGGGGAGTCAAAAACTAGAGGGAATAGGTTTAAGGTGAGAGGGGAAAGATTTAAAAGGGACCTAGGGGGTGACTTTTTCATTCAGAGGGTGGTGCGTGTACAGAATGAGCTGCCAGAGGAAGTGATGGAAGCTGGTACAATTACAGCATTTAAAAGGCATCTGGATGGGTATATGAATAGGAAGGGTTTAGAAGGACATGGGCCAAATGCTGGCAAATGGGCCTAGATCAGTTCAGGATATCTGGTTGGCATGGACAAGTTGGACTGAAGGGTCTGTTTCTGTGCTGTATAACTCTATGACTATGACTTCTTCCGAATCATCAAAAAGAACTAAGTGCTTTTGTTTTTCTGCAAGATACTTCAATACTAAGAGCAAAGGGGAGACAAATATTGTTGCATCTTCAGCTTCTATCTCAATAGTGAGAGATACAGTTTTAATAAATTAATAATACCCTAAATGATGCTATAAATTCAATAGGCAAAGCTGTAGACAATACGATAAAATTAAAGACTTTACAGCCACATCAGTCAATCTAATTACCTTTTAGTGTAGATGTTGTGAGTTGTAACACTAATCTCCAATTTGCATATTCCTTGCAAACTATAGCAACTTTACAATTCTGTTTGCGCCTAAGTGTCAAATAATACCACAATGATAAAGGATAAGTGGAGTGAATAATGGCCAGAGCAATTCAGACCTTGTCAATATTTTTTACAACATTGTAAAAGCCAATTACTCTCAAATTAAGGAGTGAAATTTGTTGACAGCAATTTTGGATGATAATGTTTAGGAAACAATTATCTTGAGTGAATTATAGTGCTTGGAGTATTAAGTGATTTCTCAGTTCAGTCAAACTGCCACTAGGTTTCCTGTCTGTCTTCTCCTGCGCTACTTTAATATAGAGGTTGAGAATTAGCATTGTTTGAAAATGTATTATTGTAAACTATATACAGCTTTTGATGCAAAATGCCAGCAAATAGTTAAAAAGATCAACATCATTTAGTGTTATTTTCAGAAGAAAACACCAAAATTTTAATGTTTTTCTGTAACTGTTTTATGGAGATTTATTGTTGAGATATTTAGTAAGATGTAGATAATACTTCAAAATGTGTCCTGCCTAATTTTTGCAGCTACTGTTAGAACTTGCAGTGCTGTATTCCATCTCTTCATTATTGCCCTCTCCACCTCTTTCCTTAAAACATTCCTGTTCAAGCATGCTTTTAGCCACCTGACCTAATACCTCACGATGGAAACAAAACACAGCAGATGTTGGAAATTTGAAATAGGACTCAACTGTGATAGATTTGTCCTAAAATATTGACTTTGTTTCTCTCCATTAACCTTTTGACTATTTACAGCATTTTCTGTGTTTATTGCTAATATCTCCTTATAGGTGAGCCCCACATAAATGGGAAAGTTTAGCAGCAGGAAGGGAAGTTGTTTATAAATCAGCTGCCAAATCCAAAATACTAATCAACACCATGGTGATCAATCAGAGTCAAGGCTATCCCATGAAACATGGAAAAGTTGAAAGATAAAACAATTCAAACATCTTATATGGCTCAGTGTCAGTGACGATCTGATTACACCATCTATGAAAAGCTCTTTGAGGTATTTTGCTGTGTTAAAACACTATGGAACTGCAGGCTTTTGTTGTTGTATTTAAAGACAGAGAGTTCTGTCAGGGTCCAAGCTGACACCCTAATTACGATCAAACCAACAATTAAGTAACTTAATTGGTCACCATCCCATTACTATATGTGAAATATCATTGCTCAGAATATATACCTATGTAACAACCATCATTACATTTCAAATTTAGTGAATTTACAAATTGAGAAGTTTTGATGATATGACACTAAACACATTTTGCATTAATATATATTACTGTTGAGTTAAGCTGTCAAATGAGAAAATGATGTTACCGTTATGAAGTTTGCAACATTGTTATGTTTTGGAAATGTGCATTAAATTTAAATTAAAAAGACGGGGATAGTGTAACCTGTCCTGAAGCCTGCAAGACTGGAAGGTTTGTTTGTTCAATATTAAAGGATCCCAGATTCTTTTAATGATAAAAAGGTGAAATGTGCTTATTTCTGGACATAACACAGCAACCCGTGTGTTAGCAGTGGATTGACTATGAGGCTACAAAGTCTCACAACGGTAGTGAGAAGGCTGGGTTGCAAACAGTATGCATTAAACTGTCCATTCAGTTCCAAGATGAAAGAAAATTGGGCTGTCAAGGATAGCTTGTCAGCATTTCTGCCTGGATACAAAGCTCATGTGATTCATGTTGCCATAGATTTGTGACTTGAGAGTGGAAGGATCAAAGATATTCCTGAAAACTCACAAGCAAGGTTAACCTGCCAGGCTTTGAGAGGGAGAGAGAGAACTAGAGGTTTAGTGCTTTTGTGCTTCAACTTGGAGGAATGCAGTTAGGAGCATGCCCTCAGATTGGAAAGGCCAAATTCATGGAGAGTAAAAATGTGCCTGAAGAATTGCCTAGCTTTAGCTAGACAAGGAAGTCTCCAGGAAAACTCACACCTTGAAAGACAGCTCGAGTTTCCAGGCTAGGAAAGGAATACATCAAAAGTAAATCTTTCGGAACAACGGACTGTGTCTTACTAGATATCAGACAAGTGTCATTTTCTGTTGAGTTTCATGGTGGGTTTCTGTCTGTGAAACCTATCGGGTTTTCTCATGCTATCATCCCTAACCCACTTCATTAATAGGTACCCCTCTCTTATGGTGCCCCTCTCATCTAATGCTCACCCAATTCTCCCATACAATACAGGTGCAAGTACTTGCCACTGCCAGAACCTCCTAGGATTTCTGGTGCCAGGTCATGTCTGAAAGGCTGGTGTGCACTGGCCTGAAGCTGCACAGTTTATGCCTTTGCCCTGGACATGGCCAATAAGGGGAAATGTGTGCACTGCTTTACAGTCAGAGACTTGGAGGTCTTGGTGGTGCAGAGGAGGGCCATCTTCTTCCTCCAGAACCAGCAAAGGAGCTCGCAAGACCAGACCTTTCCAGCCTAGTCCAAGGTTGCCACCCATGATCGGTGCAGTCCCAAACACCTGGAGGAATGCATACAAAAGCTGCAGAAAGGTCAATGACCTCCCCCAGTCCAATAGGATAAGTGCCATATCTTCTCCCTGCTACCTCACTCCCTTTCTATCTCTGTTCACAGTGCCACAGTACACACCTTCCACCAAGGCTCAAGCCATACCACACTCACTATTGCCTGCAACATCTTTCCTAACTCACTTTCACCCATCCCAATCTCTGACAACACTAATCCTGCATGACCTCTGTGCATCCTTCTTACTCACTCGAGACATCTCACTACATTTCTGTCACCTGTGCCACTCACTTACATCTCACTCAAAGCCTCCCTTTGTCTCATTCTGGGAGGAAACTGCCCATGGTAGGGCTGAAAGAACCAAGACTGGTGCTGGTGGGCCTAACATTCAGCTTCTTAGCCTGTACAAGGAGAGGTTCCAGTCGATGACCATGCCAAGTAGCCAATTGATTATATCTACATCCAATTTAGGATGAAGCCGAGGAATGAATGTACTGGGAGTCCCTGACTGGCAGTCGCCTTGACAGAGGACTATTCTTCAACCTTGAGACATGGTCATTTACAGCCATAGAGGGATACAGCACAGAAAAAGGCACTTCAGCCCATTGTATCTGAGGCAGTCAAAAACAATTACCTAATTATTCTAATCCCATTTTCCAGCACTTGGCCCACAGGCCTCATATGCCTTGGCATTACAAATATACATCTAAATACTTCTTCAATGTTATGTTTGGTTGATACAGACGCAGTGTGTGTGCTATAGGTGTGACATTGAGATAAGATAGTGCCATACAACAAACTATCTACCCCTTTGAATGATGACCGCTGACAAGCTGCCTAGCTTTGTTTGTGCTTTGAACAGCAAGGCAAGACAGAAGTACTGGTCTAGTTAAACTCTGCTTGAGGAGGCCAATGCACAAAAAGGCAACTCAAGGCAGAGATGCTGTGGGCATCTAGATAGATGCAACGTGAGTGAGCACTAAGAGACTGAGCAGTTTTGAGATGCTCCATGATCCAGTCTGTGAGCTGGGTGTCTGCCTCTGTGTACAAAGTGTCCCGGCAGCAGCATTACAACGAAAGGTGCTGGTGCGATCCACATTGCGGTACTAAAGTGTGGAAGTATGCTGTAAGTTGATCAGAGATCAGTGCCATTATGAATTAGTAAGGCTGGCACATGGCAGATGTCAATATCCCTCAATGTGGGATACATGCTGGCTATGGAGCATGCCCTGATATGTTGGTGCTGGTTGTCCAATGTCGAGGTGTAGAGGAGCAAACAGCATGCTGGAGTTACTAGGGACCTGTTCTGACTTTCATAAGAGCAGGAGTAGGCCATTCAGCCCCTCGAGCCAGCTCTGCCATTCAACACAATCATAGACTTCAACCCATTATTAATTAAAAATCTGTCTATCTCCTCATTAAATTTATTTAATGTCTTGCTGTCCACTACACTCCTGTAGTACTGAATTTCACAGATTACAACCTTTTGAGAGAAGTAATTCCTCCTTATTTCTGTTTTAAATCTGCCACCCTTTAGCCTAAAATTACAACGTCTCATTCCAGATTGCTCCACAAGAGGAACATCTTCTGTACATCTACTTTGTCAATCCACTTTAGCATTCTATATATCAATTAAATCTCCTCTCATCCTTCTAAACTCTAGCAAGTATAGACCTAAACTGCTCAATCTCTCTTTATTAGATAAGCCTTTCTCCTTTGGAGCTAATCTAGTGAACCTGCTCTGAGCTGCCTCAATGCAATTACACCCCTTCACAAGTAAGGGAATCAAAATTATACTCAATACTCCAGATGCGGTCTCGCTAATGCATTGTATGGTTACAACTTCCTTACTTTTATACTCCATTCATTTAGCAATAAATGCTAAAATTCCATGTACCGTCCTTATTAACTGCTGTGGCAGCATTCTAACTTTTCTGTGTTTCATGCACAAGGATATCCAGGTATCTCTGTACCAAGGCATTTTGAAGTTTCTCCCGACTTTCATTTCTGGAATTCGTAATGTCCAGTTTCTATTCAGGAAAATGGAAACCTGCATTTTAATAATGTAAGGTCAGGTAGTAATGAGATTGTTCCATTCTGTGGATTAATGTATAAATTATCTATAAAAATAATCCTGAGGTCAATAGAACTTTAAATCTTTTGATGCAGTGGACATTCTAAAATGTGAAATCTTGTTGTGTCATTTTTTCAGCTCTTGACTGAAATTTCAAATTTCTTTTAAACAGTCTCCAAAGAGATCAGAACACTAACATAAAAGAATAATTGACAGTGACTGTGCTTAGTGATGTGTCGGATGCTCGTGTAGGTAGGTATCCAGAACAGAGTAAGTTATGCTAGGATTCATTGTTTTCCAGTCTGTGTTCCATATGTGGAGCACAAGCAGTTGAAATGCCGGTAAAGCTTTAAAATTAGCCTGGGCATTTTCTGGCCAGTCAGGTCCTCTCATGATGTTACCTACTGCCTATTTATTCTGCATCTTAGTCCTGTCTTCTATAAGCATTCATTACCCATAGGATTCTCACTTACTCTCTGAGCCATGAAATCTACACCATAGAGTCTGTTCATCCCAGTTTACCTAATACAAACATGGGAAAATATTTTCATTTAATACAACTTCAACAGTACATTGTCTTTCAATGCATTGCAGGCTCCCTTGAAGTATTGGCAGCCTCCTCAAATTTCTTACCCTCCTAATTATTGAGCCCTGTCTGGGGAGTGTGGCACTTCACCAGTTACATGGTAATGAGGCTTGACAACAGAGCTGGCACAGGCAATCCCACTGCCTGTTCTGGGTAGACAGATTGGGCAGAAGGACCATTATTAGTCTAACTGATGCTCCATTCAAAAATTAACTCCCAAACTTCCTGTGGTGCAATGTAGCCCAGTCAAGAGATCAACCAGGCCAGCTGCTCAATTTACAATTGTGAGATTTGAACGCAAATCTCTAGGTCAGGAACACAGATTCTGGATTAGTAGTCAGGCAACATAAATACCATGCTGCTGTACCCACAAGTTTATGGTGGATGTACCCAAACTTTAAATGGTTATGTCGAGTAAGTTTTTTTGTGTACAAATAAGTGGATTTTTCACATTTCGCTCTTTGAGAATATAAACAGGGAAATCATGATCAGTATATCACAATTTTCTGGTGGCACATACATCAATTCTACATTATAGCATCAGATACCTCAATGCATTGCTGACAAGACTTGTGCCTAAAGTGAAACTTTATTTAACTGCTAACCTCCCTTGTGTCTTCAGGTGTAATGTTCTAAATAGGTAAGCCCAAAGATGTGCAGGTTAGGTGGATTAGCCATGGGAAATGCAGGGTTACAGGGATAAGGTAAGGGATGAGTCTGGGTGGTGTGCTCTTCGGAGAGTTGGTGTGGACTTATTGGGCCGAATGACCTGTTTCCATGCTGTAGGGATTCTGTTCTGTTCTGTTCTGCAAGTTTGTTCACTATTGAGGTAAATTGGAGGGCAATGGGAAGTAATTGTACAAAATCAAGATCCAGGTAAGTGACTAGCTTTCTTTCCTTTTATTATAAGACTGTTTTTATCGATAATAAATATTTGATGTAAGACATCTGTTGTGTTTTGTACACTGAGAGATGTAAAACCTTTACATTGGCACAGATGGTAGTGCTTTTACAAATGTCTGGTTCTGTATTTTACAGCAGTAAATCAGTTGCCATGTTCTAAAAGTTTTCTGTACAAAGGTTTCATTTGGATGAAATCTAATTCGTAGGCTTGTACCTTACTCAGCTTTCTCAAATCGAGAGTAAATTACCTACTGGCAAGTGGCAAAAACCCACTCCAGGGCAACGAGAGAAAAAAACTTTGCTCGGTCGAATCTTATCAGTGAAACTTGTCCTTTGATCAACTGTCAACAGCAGAGCTAGATAATCACTGGCAGCTGCTATCCTATGATGGTGCAGACTCACCAGTAACTCATAAACATTTATGGTGTGCTTAACCATGCTGATAAGGGCAGGTTCTATATCTCACTGGAGTCAGCAGCTTCCAGGAAAAGCAGCTTTAAATATCTCCAAGGTTTTCTTATATAAACACACATACAACACAAAGACCTACTCTCCAGTGACATTTGGATCTCAGGCATTTCAATGGAATATTGACCTTTTCTGTGAAAATTTGCTTTTCCTTTTTTTAAAAGTTCATGGACAACACCTAAATAACCCTCATAGTCAATAAATGCCTAATACATTCCTATGACATGCGGATTTACAAAAGTATTAATCCACTTAAAAAGAACTGGTTAATGCTTCACTTAAAACAACAAAGGAATGGGCTATATGTTTGTTTGTTCAAATTAGGAGCAATTTCCAATTTTGTATGTTCTATTCTCCTACAGTAATGCTAAGTATTTATAGTCAAAGTTACAAAAACTTAGGGACTGATATAGTACTAAGAAGGCTGCTGGTTTAATCATTGGTTCATAGCTACTTATGTGTCCCAGAATGAGACACTGGTTAGCCTTAGAGGTATTGTGAGGGGATGAGCAAGCTATAACTTCTGCTTAAGATTGCTTGTTGGCAACATTAGCCCAGGTTCAGATTTGAGAGCATTGAATGACACTTAACTTGATGCCCTTTATAATAGAATAGCCTTTTGATGTGGCTCAAAATAACCTATGAAGAAGGTTTTTGCTGGTATTTGGAACTATATAGAGCAAATATTTGTCCCTTACCAGAACAGTATTGAGAGGAATAAAAACTTCTGAGAGTACTGAGCCTCAGACAAAAAAGTGAAAATGATATGGCTGTAAACAATAGCATAAAAGTGAAATAGATAAATCAATCCTTACCAAAAAAACTCCTATTTACATAGATACCAAACATAACAAAACCACTGTATAGAAACTGATCACACACCAACACTTGTGTGATATCAGAGGTACAAACACATGTCAGAAATGCCCCTAATACAGAAAACAAGGAGATTTTTTAAATATTCGATGTGGGTGTCACTGGCAAGGTTAACATTTGCTGAGTGTCCATCATTGTCCTTGAATTGATTAGCTTGCTAGACCATCTAGAGGCCAGTTAAAAGCCAACCACACTGCTGTGGGTCCAGAGTCACATTTTTGCCAGATCAGGTAAGGACAGCAGATTTTCTTCCCCAAAAGGCCACTGGTGAACCAAGTGTTTTAACAACAATCATGGTCACCACTAGACCTGCCTTTTGGTTTTTAATTCATGATTTTATTGAAATCAAATTTCACCATCTATCGTGGTGGGATTTGAGGCCAAATCATTGCAGCATTAGTCTGGGCTTTTGTATTACTATTTCAGTGACAAAACCACTATGCCTCTCACATGAAATACAATGTGTCAGGAAGGGCCCTGTTGTTTGCTCCAACTCATCAACTCATAGAATTATTGAGAAGTTTCAACACAGAAGGATGTCAGTTAGTCCATCTAGCCCATACAAGCTTTCTACCACAGTTTAGTTAGTACAGTTGCCTATCCCCCTAGTTTCATTTTTTCCTTCTCTCCTGCTCATTACAGTCACTTTGATACTGAGCCAACCCCTGCCCAACAACCACTCCTGCCATTTATCTGGGACTTACCTGAGGACAAGTGTTAATAAGGCACTCAGGATAAAATGGGTGATCTACCTGCAAGTACAAGCCTGGCATTGGCTTATTCAGAGAATGTAAATGAGGCCTTGAGGCCTAGTTTTTGGGCTATTGTCTGCAAATGTGAAATTCACTGGTTACCTGATCAAAAATGGGCCATGATAAATTTCTAGGCTAAAATGTTTAATTTGAAGCCTGATGTGGTACTGTATTTTTAATTTCAACTTCACAAACTGAAATTAAACAACTCTCATGGAAAAAAACAGTTATAGTAAAAGTATCAGTAAAATTTTATTTATGTAAAGCATTATTTTGTATAACAACAATAAAGTAACTTCACTTTACAATTCAGATCATGCAAAGCAATATTTAAGATAACCAGTGAACATAACGAAAAAGACAGAGAGTAAGATTGGAGGCTGAATGCCAGCTATTGGAAAAATGACAAGGTAGGACAATGGAATCCAGCACACCTGTTTGACCACCATTTTGTTCTTATAGTCAAAAAGCAATGTGAAATGAAGCTTCCTGCCCAAGGGTGAGGCCCCATGTTGTTTGTCCTAACATGGTGTTACATCTTCCTTTCCCAGCTAATGAACAATTATCCATCCTTGCTATTAGTCAAGATGGAGATGTTGATTTACAAGGTCCTGAGGCATGCATTTGAGTTACCCTGTGCTACTGATGTAACAGAGCAGATGTAGGAAAATACTCCAGGCAATGAAATCCTGCGGAAAGATAAATTATGGCTCTGTAATTATCTTAATATAAGTACATCAAAGGAAAGGTGAAAACCTTCATGTAAGATGTAGGAAAATAAATCACCCTGATGCGATTAAAGTATTTGGGTGGGATGCAGGAAATTGTTCCTTACAATCTGTATCTGGCACTTGTTTTCTCATTTCCCATTCTTCAGCAGGCTCATCTGTTTGATAAAATTATTACATTCTTCAATTTTTTTGTAATAGGTGAGGTCTTTACAAATGTATTAAAATCCTGATCCATTTTCAAAAAATACACCACCACTCCATAAATCTATAAAAAGCAATGCATGACAATAATTCATGCTTTTAATTCATACTCATACTTCTCATTAAAATTTCAATGAGAACATACTAACAGGGCTATATTTTTGTGGCCTCAATGCTCCAGGAGCTAGTGACTAAAGAACAGTCTCAAAGTAGCTAAAATCTTACCCTACTCTAAGGTTAGAGTAAACTCACTGATCCTATAATCTCAGCTAAGAGTCATGCGAAAAGGGAGCAAGGATTAGAGAGAAGGCTGCAATGCTGTTGCACTCAGCTGGTCAAGCAGAATCTGTGGAGAGAATTAATTTGCAATATTTAATGTGGCCTGTAAGATTGGGAACACGGTGGGCAGGGTATTAATTAGCAAGAGTCAAAATCCAGGTTTCCCAGCAGCAGGTTGAGATATGGCAATGATGCCAGTGGCATCACAGTGGGAAGTCATGCCTCATGCTCTCCAGTGGCAGATTCCTGCTTTCAGTACATTAACATTTCATGATTACTGATTATCTTCACACTTTTTCATACTAATTCCTGCCTTCCAGGTGAAGTCAGTGGTGCAGGAGAAATTCGTACCATCAGTTTCATGGATATTTCGAGTTGTTGAGTACCAGTCAATTTTGTCCATTCAGAGCTCTGAGTTGAGAGGTTAATTTTGTGGAAATCTGCAGCAGCTTCAGTAGAGAGCCAATTGGTCAATAGAGGCAAGAGCGAATCGGGAGTGGAAGCACAGCTGGGTCAGAGAATCTACCTGGGTTGGAGTCAGAGGTTTTGGAGGAAGGTCATTGGATGGGACTGGGGAGCAGAAATACTCAACAGAAGGCGTCTGGTCTCTTCAATGTCATTGGAGGCTGAGCTGTCAAGAAATGGAAAGTAGAAGGGCAATCTCTACAGTGATCAATGTTGGGTTCTGGATGTCAAAGCAAGGAATCTGTCTGTCAAGGAGAAGGTCCACAGTTACAGAGAAGATGAATGTACAATTCAAGGGCAAATTCATTCAGAGGTAAGGATAATGTAATGGCTCTGAGGACAAGTGAAAGGATTGTCAGGTCATGTCAAAGATGATGAGACAAGGGTCTAGGATCTGTGTAGGGATGTCTACAGTGAGGGGAAAGGAGAGTGATGGCATGTTCACTGTTACAGAGTCAAGGGTGATGGTGGGAAATTCGAGGATGATACACAGTAGGTCTATCGTCATACTTGGACAGTTAAGTGTGATGGGCTTAATTAAGAGAGGGTAAATGTTAAAGTGTGATTCCCTCTGGACCTGGTTGAAAACACCAGTAATGCATTCCCAAAGCACAAAGGAAGGGTGCAACAATGCAGCTCATGCCTTCCCCCAGAACTATCGCTGAACAAACCATTGGCTTATGAGAAAGCACTTCTACTGCCTTGACCAGTGTGGTGGAAGCTCTGTAGTACGCACCACTGTGGCTATCGTGAATACTCAGCTCTGCTGTGCACTGCACAATATCTCCATCTAATGCGAGGGGCCGTTGCAATAGGGTGAGAGGGAGGAACAGCACACCTCAGACATGGATGAATGGAATGAGCCTGAGGAGGAGGCCATGAATATGCCTGTGCCTTTGATGAATGCCAAGAGACAAGCTAATATACACCACGTTCACCCAAGGGTAAGGCACCTACCTGACTATAGTCTCATTACTGAAACTAAATTGTCTACACAGCTAACCGCCCTTTTTGAGCTACCTCTGAAGTTGCATCCACTGTCACCTAGAAGGGCAAGAGAAGCAGACCTTTGTTGAACACAGTCTCGAGTGAATACTGGTCCCAATGACATTAGCTACACACTTGAACATACGCCAATCAACCTGCCACGACTGAGAATACAAACACCATGGTGACAGATTTGAACAAGGTGACAGATTTGAATTTACATATAACAATCCAATTGTTCTTGTTGAAAATACTCTGAACAATATTCTACACAATATATATAAGGAGGATTTGCTGAGGCTACAAGTTCACAAACTGGCAAGTACAAAACTGAACGTTGACATGATCATTCACTGAAGACTGGAATGCAAACACACATTACTTCCTCCACAATAAAGGAAGGCCCAGATTTTTGGTAATGTCAGAGAGACGTTCTGTTGTGGTGAAACTGATGAGAGTGATTGGAAATCCCAAGTTCTGTCCAAAAAAATGGCATTTTCAATTTTTGCAGGCATGGGATTGGGGGTGGACCAAGTTTTCCAAATTTTCCAAGTTTTCATGATTTGCAGAATCAAATATCCATTAAACCATCAAATCTAATTGTGATATCCTTTTAGTAGAAAACTCAGAGAGTGCAGTTTACCTCCACGTAGAGTAAGTCTAAAACTTGTGGATGCATTGGATGGTCACTGTTTCTGGATAGATCAGGGACATCATTGGATTTGGTCCTGGAACACCTTGGTGGAGGTAAGGTGCCCTGTGGAGTTGTGAAAAGTAAGCATAAATGTGTAATAAAAAGTAAAAATCTCAATACTATCATGTAGAACTTCATCAGACCTATTAGAATCACCTATCAAAACCACATGTCAAAGGAAACTGTCAAGAGGACCTGTTAAAACTGTTCGAGGGACCCATGAAAAGGAACTGTCAGAAGTGACAAAGCATTTAAAAGTGCTGCCCTGAAAATCTTTGAAAAAATATCTGGAGTATTAAAGATTGTTTGCTCTCTCACTCTGTTGACATAAGCCTGAGGGCACAGGATTACTCTAGCACTCCATTAGTGGGTTGGGATGTGGTCCATTTTATAGTTTAATTGATAGGTACAGTGATTTTGATCTCTTTGCCATTGGACTTTGAATTATAGTGCTTGTTCCACTTAAATGAAATATTTGTTGTTATAAGGTTTCATTTAGTTGAAAGACTGTAAGTGAAGTAATTTTTCACAATTTTGCAATAGACATTTCAAACTTTATTTGATAGAACATTTTCTTATCTCTGCATGGTCTTTGCATGGTGGATATTAGGTCAATTGACAAGCTGGGATATAAGGGTAAAATGTAGTAGGTAGGAGAAATGGATTTCCATGAGTTGGCACTGTTAGCAAAGGAACTGCAGAGGTCCATGAGAGTAGGTAGAAGCCATAAGGTGACTTGGGGTGTGTGAGAGGCAAGAGGCTGGGGACAGGGCATGAGGTTACATGGGTTGAGGAGTGGGATATAAGGAGTGGATAGGAAGTCAGGATTTGAGAGGTGAGGGCTGGAGAGATCCTTCATGCTTTAATCCTCAGTTTTCAAATGTTAAACATTCATCCTGATTTGGAAACATTCTTTCAGTGTCACTGGGTCAAAACTCTGAAACTCCCTCACTAATAGTGTTATGAGGGTATCTAGACCAAATGGACAGCAGTGGTTCAAGAAGGCAGCTCACCACCACCTTCTCAAGGGCAATTAGGAATGGGCAATAAATGCTGACCCAGTAACGAAGGCCCTGAATAAATAAACCAAAAAGTTCTATGAGTAAACAAGAACCTATAGATGTACTATGCTTAGATTTTCAGAAGGCATTTAACAGGATGCCACATCAAAAGCTACTGTGAAAAATTAAAGTACATGGTGTAGGAGGTAACATATTAGCATCAACGTAAGATTGGCTAGCTAACAGAAAACAGAGAGGAGACATAACTGGATCACTTTCTGGTTGGCATGATGATACCTCGTGGTGTATCATAAGGATCAGTTCTGGGGACTGAACTTCTTACAATTTTATATCGCTGTCTTGGATGAGGGTACTTCTCACGTCCTCTTCATAAGTCACTTTCCAATCTTTGTGTCATCAGCAAATTTAGCTACCATACATTCAGTTCCTTATATGGTGCCAAATATAGTTTTAAAAGAATAATAATGAGGGAGAGAATGGTGGTAGGAGACTGTGTACTTTAATGGGTGAGGGCAGGGCGATCAGGAGTTGCAACAAGAAATGGAAGAAATGTACTGACTCATTGGAGATGGATAGGAAAGTTGTGGCAGTGACGCAGAATCTCCCTATATGAGCCCCCAGGAAGCCCTTATAGTCGGTCCGTTCCTGCGTTCTCACCTGAAGGCAGGATTGATAAACCAACCTGCCCCTACCATACTGCCTCCCTTTGCTGGCCCTTTAATTGTTAACTGTAATAGCCAGTGTGCCAACTCCCAACACATAGGTGGAAATGGTGCCTACTTCCATGACAATAATTACCTTACCTCCACTCTGATGTAGGATCCCATCAACTGGAAGTATTAGCCCTCAATCTCTCCACAGACGCTGCCTGACCTACTGAGTATTTCCAGCATTTTATGCCTTTTATATCACATTCCAAGCATCTGTGATTTTTGCTTACATTCATTCTCTGGCTGTGATTGACTGACCTGTACTCTACTCATGTGAGCCTCTGGTGGTGTGGACCGTGGCATTCTTGGAGGTACTTTAATGCCAATGATAGAAAGAAAGATCTGCATTTACTTAGGAACTGTTCATGCCAAAGAAAATGTCAACACAATTTACAGCTCACGAAACGCACGTTTTTTTGAAATGTAGTCGCAATTATAGAAAATTTAGAGCTGCTTTAACCTTAAAAAGCTCTACAAACAATCTGATGATGCTGAGGATTATTATTTTGTAAATTTAGGTGAGGGATAAATAGTGGCCAGAACATGAGATAGAGGATCTATGTCTTCCTCTGTGTAGTGCTGTAGAATCTTATAAATCAGACCATAAGACCATAAGACGCAAGAGTAGATGAGGGCATTCAGCTGATTGAATCAGCACTGCCACTCAATGAAAGATCATGGCTGATCTGATAATCCTCAATCCCACCTTCTTACCTTTTCACCAGAAGACTTGATTCATTACTGATTAAAAATATGTCAATCACATTTTTGAATATACTTTGCAAACCAGTCCCAACAATAATGAATTCCACAAATTCACTACTCTTTGAGAGGAGAATTCACCCTCATCTCTGCTGTAACTGTGCGATCCCTTATTCTGAGATTATGCCCTCTAGTCCGACACTGGGAAACAGCTTTTCTGCATCTACCCTGTCAAGTACCCCTAAGAATCTTGTGAGTTTCAATCAGGACATCTCTCATTCTTCTAAATTCTAATGAGTACAGGCTCAGTCCACACAACCTCTCCTCAAAACCAAGTCCCTCCTCTCCTGGTATCAGCCGACAGCACCTTATCTGGACCGCTTCCAATGCCAACACATCTTTCCTTACTTAAGGAGATCGAAACTACTCGAAGTATTCTAGTGGCAGTGTGACTAATGCCGTACATAGTTTCAGCAAGACCTCCCTACTTTTAGACTCCATTCCCTTTGAAATAAAGGCCAACATTCTGTTTGCATTCCCTACACCTGTGCCTCAGTTTAACATCTCATTTGAATGACAGCTCACACTCAGTACTGCACTAAAGTGGCAGCTTTGAGTTTTCATCTCAAATCTTGAAGTGGAAATTATGCCCATTCAGATGAAAGGATGCTACCAACTGAGACACATCTGGCACTATGGGCTGAATCTTGTGTCTTTTTTTGGCTAATTTTGAGTTGCATCAAAATTTGGCTAGCACGGTTTCTGAGATATGTCCCAGACATGACACAAAGGGGGAAATAGTCACTGGCTTTGCAGGCAGAGTCCTGGAGATCCTACTGGATGGAGAGGTGCTAATCTGGGACATCCACCTTCCCTAGGACCAGGAGTAGAGGCCAGGACCCCAGACCATGTCAGCTTGTCCAAGATTGCCACTTGGCATAAGGCAGTCTGTTTGGTGAGTTTGGTAAGGTGGCAGGCTGAATATTAATGAGGCAAGTTGGTCAAGAAAGTGTTTAACAAGCAATAATCACTGTCAATTGGCAACTGACCACTGTCTAGTGTAAAATTTGCCAAACTGCTAGTGAAAAGCATAAAAGATGGCATGAGTTGCTCTCAATGCTGAAAAGGGCTTCACTGCATTTTTTGACAACGTCTTGGTGAAGGCCATGTCACTCAAGCTCATATAAAATGTGAAACAATGTGTCTGTGTTTAATTTCTATGTCCAGAATTGTTTTCACACACAATTGAATGACTTTCCCGCCACCAAATCACCGTGACATTTTTTATGTTTTTAAACTATTAACCACTGTCTGTGCAGCCAATTAGAAGTTTACATGCAAAGCCCATTATGGCCAATGCAAACCATCAAAAGTGATGGGGAAGTAGGGAGAGAGGGGAGGGACTAAATTAAATTGGAGGAGGAAATGAAGGATTGCATCCCCAAAGGTGCCTACATCTCTCTTAAGGCAATTGTTTGCATTTATTCTTTTCCTAATGAACATGTTCAGAGATGCTATGATTAGACTCCTGAAGCAGGGGGACCTGGACCCAGGCCTCTGCACTCAGAGGTATGGACACTACCACCATACCAAAAGAGCCCCATTATTTGTATTTATAATTGCAGATTCAGTACCTTTCAGTCATGTTTGCTGTCAGCTCCACGATCCTTCACTTACCTGACCTCACTCCTGAATCATCCATCTGCTTTCCAGATAAATGTTTCCAACTCCAAATGTGCAAACCTAAAAGACTACATTTTCTGAAACTTTCTGAAACTGAAATAGGTCCTGATATTTTGGAAGGATTGGACATGAGGATATGGGGTTTGCATTTGTCAAGTGATTGTGCAATATGGGAGGCCTGTATGCTGAGTCCTGGGTCTAAGAACTTTGAGAAAAGGTTTCCCTTGATCTACTTGTTAGGAATCTGCTGCCAGGTGAAGGGGAAGTCCTATCTGTCCCACCCTGTCCAGCAGGACCTGCCTGCACAGTGAGGTGTTGATTTCCCCCGTATGCCATGTCTGGGGCAAACATCAGGAACCACATAGGGCAGCTCCCACCTGAAAGTGCCTGTCCGGGCCCACAGTGGACTTTTAAAGATGGTTGAGGTGCAAGGGATGACGGTGAATTCTGGGATATGCAGTGAATGGCGAGTTGTTGTGGGAATGGTATGTGGTAAGATGGGACCAAAATTGAATTGGAGAAATGCCATAGGGGTGTGGCAGATAATTAAAGGGGTGAGTTTGTAGAATACAGCGAGAGAACTTGCTAGGCCTCAAGGCAACAATGATTCAAAATATGCAACACCGTTAGGACTTAGCCAAAAAAAAGTGAATGAATCAACCCCCTATTACTGAAGGCCATAAACAATAATAGAAGAGTCAATCTGATTGCTTTTCTCTGCTTTTGTCTGATGCTAAACCCAGTAACAAAAACAACACCAACATATGTTTACCTAGCGCCTTTAACATGATAAAACGTCACATGGCACTTTACAGGACAATTGGTAATAGGTCAGATAACCAAATGTTTGGTCAACAAAACTGGGTTTTAAGCAGTATCTTAAAGAAAGAAAATCAGAGAGCTAGGTTGGGGGCACTGTGTACTCCAGAATGTGGGGTATAGGCAACTGAAGTCACAACTACCAAAGGTGGAGAATTCAAACTGAGATGGACAAGAGGCTGGAATTGGAGGAGCACAGATATCTCAGAAAGTTGTAAGGCTGGAGGAATTTTACAGAAATAGGGAGAGGTGGCACCACAAAGGGATTAATCAGCAGAATATTAAAGTCAAGAAGTTGTTAGCATACTCAAAACACTGGTATTGCAGCTGAATTCATTTAGAAAGAGGCACAGCACCTTCCAGGAAAAAGCTAAGTATGTTTTAATATGTAGTTGGTGTTCTATAACATAAATAATGCCATGTATACCATTTCAGATCTGAGCTTGTGGGAGCTTGTATGTGTTCACTCTGATGACAGATGAAGAAGGTGAGGAGACCATCCTAAAATTGTCCCTCTGGTGCCCACAAGAATAACTTGTATTGCTGCCACCTACCTCCATCACTGCCTTGGTCATTGATCATCTATCTCCATCATCATGACTTCCTGTAATTTAATTTGCTGGTGGCTGCCTAGCTCTGCTTTTATGCTTCAATCTGGTGAGTAGCAGCTTGCCGTCCCTTAGATCACTGCCAAATATAAATGAGACTGGGAGCCAAAATGGCAAAAGTTTGAAAGTCGATTTTGTCTCCATAATTACTTCGAATTTTATGAAATATTTGTAAAATCAGCCTTTGTTAGTACTGACTGCAGTAAAACATTGTTTAACAAACTATTAAATTTTGACTAAAAGGCAACCTACACTTAAAGAGGTAGGTCCTGGAGATTGAATGTTGAGCAGGCAAAGAGGAGCTGCTAATTTTTGGATGTTGAGTTAGAAATATTTTTATTTGAAAGGAACCAGGTCGTGGTTCCTTTTTTAGAAATTAGTGAAAATAGTCTACAAGACTACTGTACGATCAATTTGAAAGCGAGTAACACTGGTAATGAGTAAGGCACACTGCCATACTGGAATAAGTGCAATAATCTGACAAGGCGAACGGTAAGTGGCTATGTGCCAAATCTGATTAATTCCATTAAACTACAAAGAAGTCTCCCCTGCTTCTACTGAGTATTCTTGACAAGTCCATTGTGTATCAGTGAACTATATATTGCTGCATGGATCCACCACCTCAGATTGCCCTGCACTATAGTGACAGCTGAATTCCAACTCATCTTTCAGTAAACGTATTGAAATGAGGTTCTAACACTTTAGATAGTCTGAAGCTGTCAGTCACAGATGATAAACTGCTCTTTGCTGGTGCACCAATTTTAATTACATTTTCAAGATATTCAAAATCTGACATCCACATCCCAAGATTGAATTTTAAAATCAAATATATTGTATTACTGTACTATAAATGTCTACATTTCACTTCTGGAATAGCAATTAGAAATCAAATTTTAGATTGTATGTCATTGGGTTCATATTAGCTCCTAATACCCTGAATAGGAGACTTGAGATTCAGCAAACAATCACACAGTGGTATTCCCCAGGCTCACAGCCAGCAAAAAAAAAATCCCCATTACTCCATGTTGAGCTGTGCTCATATAATAACAATGTCGCTGAGCCTATGCAAAAACCCATATTCATATGTCTAAGCTTCCTATTCATTTCCATCATGGATGGCCAGAAAGAATGCTGGAGGAAGGAGGTGGAGGTGACTAAAGGAATCAGAGTACCACTTTACATTTAAAGTTCTCATTCTGAACGTTATTAATCTAGTATAAATATATTTATTTATATTTTTTCTTTTTTAATGATATTGAATTAGGTGTTTTGTTGGAGAATAAAGTAAAATGTGGCACCACTGAATGATTTCTTTGATGATACCTTCACATTACACATTTTGCTATGTTGATCTATAACCGTTCATAGAGGTGGCTCTGTTAACTGGAAGATGGGTTTGTAGCTTCTCTTCCTTCAGTCTCAGGTAAGCCCGAAAGTCAGTACACACCCACTGTCAATAGATACATTAGTTCATTTAGTTTCCCAACAGGTCAGAGAAGAACAAACAAGCAGCCTGCGACCTCTGCATCATGGTGCCCTTAATAACAGCCAATCAGCTTCATATCGTCACGCAATCCAAATAAAATTCAAGGCTGCACTTTTCTGCTCACAGCAATAAAAGAGGCCCAGGCCTGCTAAACTTGTTTGATAACGTGCAGAATATGGCAGCATGTAATTAATGATTAACGTGGTAGTGATGAAAGTCCCCATTTCAGAGTGATGAATGCAGAGATAAATGAAATGTTCCCTGCACTATCTGAGATACAGAGAGGCTTTGTGGGAGTTGTCAGTCTAACAAATTGCAGAACAGTTCACACACCCCGATTATGGGGTAAACCTTCGTGGAAACAGCTTTTAGTTGCAATTAAGTTTCTCTTTTTGTTTCTTCAGAGATGGCATTGCAGTGTATTGCAATCATTGTTGAAAGCACATCCTTACTAATCCAAAAAAAAGTTTTACATCATTTTTATGTAATTACAACTTCTCACTAATATCAAAATTTCCCAGCTCTTAATCAATGTATGGAACAGACGAGCAGTAAGTGAAGCGTGCAAGAAATTCCTCCATCAACAGAATGCCCCCTCTTCAGGCTGATTACACAATGACATGACATCGATAGCAGCTCTAGCACCAAAATATTCTGTCGCAGAGTCAGAGGAGGCAGCATCAATCTCCACTGCTGGGTGAGCTTTCTGTAAATGAAGGTGTCTAGAGGAGGCTAGTCATCTCCTGTTGAAAAGATTGGAAAACTAGAATAGCTCCTGACCATCATCCAAAAACAGCAGTACCACAAGTGGAATGAGGAAGTGCCTCACCTCTTCTTTACGATTGGCCCATCAAAGGTGCTATGGATCTATCACCCGAATGGTGTATAGAGAGCCTTAAAAATAAAAATAAACACATTCTGCTGCTGAGTTCTAGAAACAGAAGGTGAAACTTTGAAAGATGTTCTTGTTTCTTTACGTTTCACTTAGGAAGGCTCTTTGGGACATCACAACATCTATAAAAGTGTCTGAAGTTTCAAATTACATTCACAATAGACCTACCACACAAACTGCACACCTTATGAATTCCACCTCATTAAAATGCCTTCCCTGAAGTCCAAAAATTGTACCATGAGATAACTATAGTCACGAGACTTATTTTACAAGTGTCCTGATTATGTGTAAACAATTCAAAAATGATGGAGAAAGAAAGAAACTCAGAAGATGAAAAGAATCAGGGAAGTGGGATTTTTGAGGTTATCTGCAAATGAGAGTTCTTCAACTGTGTCTTCAACTGTTGTACAAGGATGTGAGAATCTGAAATAGTTATTGCTGAGTATTACATTAATTACACCCAATATGTTAATATCATATCCATGCGGTGGATTGGAGTGCGCAGGGATAAATAGCTTTGGACTGCAAAGGAGTAAGAATCTAATATCAAGGTCTCAATCATAGCTTTAGTTACAGTGTCTATCATATCAGTGTAACTTAATGTTATACAATAAACGACTCCTTATTTAAGACAACAACCTCTTCTCATTAGACTATCAAGTGGTTTTCCTGTTCAAAGCCCAAGCAGACCCTGCAGAGATATTTTCCAGGATGGTGACAGCAAACCCACCAGATGAATCTTACATTGCAATGAACAATGGTAATGACCCATCATGCAACATCTGCTTCTGCCTTTTCCTAGAAAATTCCTACAGCATTTAGCAGCATATTTGCCATCTTAACCTAAATATCCAACTATAGACTGGGATACTGGTACTGTAAGAGGCGCTGAGGGGTAAGTGATCCTAGATTTGTTCAGGAGACTTTCCTACATTCTTATGTGCCCAGTGCAAGAGGAAAGCATGCACTGTTGCTTCTGATCCTTGGAAATGAGGTGAGCCAAGTGAATCGAGAATCAGCGGGGGAAAATTTAGGAGCCAGTGGTCATTATATTGTAATGTTCAAGATGGTGGTTGAGGATGACATGTGTGTAGTTAGAGTATGGAATGCACTACCTGGACAGGTGATGGAGGACAGTTCAATTGAGGCATTCAAGAGGAGTAAGATGATGATTTATACAGAAATATTGTGCAAGGCTATGGGGAAAAAGCAGGATATTGACACTCAGTAACAATGCTTATTGGAAGAGCCAGTACTGTACAATGGGCTGAATGGCCTCTTTCAGCTCCTGAATAATTCAGGGATTCTGTGACATATGGACATTTAGTTTGATGTTTCATCTGCGAGACAACACCTGTGACAACGCAACTAAGCCTCAGTACCGCAAAAGTGTCTACTTACATATAAAGGTAAAGTTGCCATTGTCCCATTTGCTCATTAGAGCGAGATGACTGGTGGTAGGTTAACCTGAGGTTTACCATATCTCAGGCGAAAGATGAAATTGAACCCATGCTGCTGGTATCACTCTGCGTGGCAAACCAGCCATCCAAACAACTGAGATAAAAGACCCCCTACACAGATTAGATCTGCATCTTTAACGGTCAGAAGGGGGCACTGTTGCATCAAGATGTTTTGTTTGGCAGCCACTTGCTTCATCAGACGATTTTTACAGCTCGAGGTGCGGGCAATGGGACAAAGGTTGTTGGATAAGCACAGTTCCCAGAACAGTTACTCTATGAATCTGCCATGACTCATGGTTATGCAGGATCATGGTGAGATCACATTTAGTTTGCTTTGCTGTATTCTTTATTTCCATTGTGTTTTAATATCAAAAGATCCATTGCTAAATTTGTTTGAGAAATGGATCTGCTGATATAATCATGTAACGTCCAAACTGTGAAGTATTGTATATGACACCTTATAGAATGATCGGATTATGCAGCAAACAGAAGGAGCCAATTTCAAGGCTGTGCCTCATTCTTCTGTACTTTTCCACAAGAGGAAATGATTTATCTTCATCTACCTACTTATTATTTCATCATCAGACAAACTGCAATTAGATTACCCCTTAGATCATGTTACATTGCCCACCATGACCATTGGCTAGGTATTCCAACACCCAATCTCAGCACGGGGAGACATTCCAGAATCCCAAGGAAATCTAAAAGGGGGAAAAAACATGAATTCAATGGTCTCTGCTCCTTTTTCTTTTCATTGTGCCTTGGATTGAAGCAGATCTAGCCTAAAGACCTGAGAGAAGCAATCTTTGCAATCATCTTTAGATGTAAGTGTGATATTTAGATGTCAGATTAAACTGGTTATCAAGATGTTTAATTCACATTTGTGAGTTTAGAAATTCCTTCCATGACTAGAATGTTCATTTTCATTATGTGCATCACAGACATGACAAAGCTTGAAGAAAATATGAAGAAGAGGCACTCAGCAGAAGTGTGCCCTTACACTATGTCATAAAAATGCACTCATTGATGCTTGATTCATGGTTGGTAAACATTTATTCCTGATAGCATCAGCTCTATTAGCACAGCGAGACAGGATCCTGTCTAAACTGCCAATGAACAGAGTATATTGTTTTAAACAGGAGGAGAAAGATGAGTTATCTTTTTTGATTTAACCGCCCATATATTGGTCTGGATGAATAAAATAAATGCAATGGCAGGGCGGTCCCTATGACATCAATAACAATGAAAATCAGGAACGATGTAAAATGGACATTATTACATACCAACAACAACTTGTACTTCTGCAGCACCATTGACATGGTAAAATACCTGGAGGGAAAGATGGGTGTATAGTGGTGATATCACTGGGCTATTAATCCAGAGGCCTAAATTAATACAGTGGGTACATGTTATCGATTCCAACCATGGCAGCATGTAAAACTCCAATTTAATGGATAAATGAGGAATTGAAAGCTAGTTTCAGTAATGGAGACCATGGACAGCATTTTCCCAGCATCTAAATAATGAGGGCAATAGCAAGCAATTTGGGAGATGATGATAAGGAAAACAAAAAACAAAAATGGGATTCTTAATGAGAAGTGAAAATAATGGTCTGATTTTCTCAATAAGATTTCAATGGCTGGATGAGAATCTTGCTAGTGAGCACCAAGAACCCTGTTTGCATCTCATAAATAGATCGTCTCACCACATTTCCATGCAGGTTGCTATTCCCTCAGGCACTGGAGAGAAATTCTTGACTTGAAAGTCAGGGCAGTTACCTGGTGACTGCAACTGACCAGTGCCTTCTCCAGATCTCCATCATGGGTACATCCATGGGCAGTGACCACTTACACCCTCTTTTTGCAGAAGTTGGCATTGGCAAAACATACAGCTTTCCCATCGTCATGGCTAAGACATCTCAGACTAACATATAGCACAATTCACCACTTAACTATGCACTTTGGAGCTCACCATGCATTGTTACAGACACCCATCTTGTGCATTGGAAGAGGGGACATCCCAAAGCCATTTGCTTGCTCTCTTAGTGCACACTCACCTTACATCTACTTGCTCACAGCATCTCTGCTTTGCCTTGACTTTTAACAGATCTCTACTTCATTTCAAACTTACAGGCTCACAGTACTTCTGCCTTGCTTTGCCTTTTAGTGCAGACAGAAAAGCAGGCAGCTTGTCATCCTGCCAGCACTGACCAATGTTCCCAGTTCTGCTCATGCCAATTAGTGTGGTGACATATTGGTGATAACAAGGTGTAGAGCTGGATGAACACAGCAGGCCAAGCAGCATCAGAGGAGCAGCAAAGCTGACGTTTCGGGTCTAGACCCTTCTTTAGAAATGGGGGAGGGGAAGGGGATTCTGAAATAAATAGGGAGAGAGGGGGAGATGGATAAAGGAGAAGATAGGTGGAGAGGAGGTCAAGGAGGCAGGGTTGGAGCCAGTTAAGGTGAGTGTAGGCGGGGATAGGTCGGTCCATGGAGGACGGACAGGTCAAGGAGGCGGGATGAGGCTAGTAGGTAGGAGATGGGGGTGGGGCTTGAGGTGGGAGGAGTGGATAGGTGGGAGGAAGGACAGGTTAGGGAGGTGGGTATTAGGTGGGCTGGTTTTGGGATGCGGTCGGGGGAGGGGAGTTTTGAAGCTTGTGAAGTCCACATTGATACAATTGGGCTGCAGGGTTCCCAAGCGAAATATGAGATGTTGTTCCTGCAACCTTCGGGTGGCATCACTGTGGCACTGCAGGATGCCCAGGATGGACAAGTCGTCCAAGGAGTGGGAGGGGAAGTTGAAATGGTTCGCGACTGGGAGGTGCAGTTGTTTGTTGCGAACCGAGCGTAGGTTTTCCACAAAGCGGCCCCCAAGCCTCTGCTTGGTTTCCCCGATGTGAAGGAGGCCACAACAGGAACAGCAGATACAACATACCACATTAACGGATGTGCAGGTGAACATCTGTTTGAGGTAGAAGGTCTTCTTAGGGCCTGGGATTCCTGCTCCTCGGCCTGCTGTGTTCATCCAGCTCTACACCTTGATTCTCCAGCATCAGCAGTTCCTACTATCTTGGTGACATATTGGTGTCTGTTTTCGGAAGCCACTGTAACAGACAACATAGTCAGAGGAAACGTTGTTGAACAATCAAGGGCTGAATCCTTTACAGCACAGTGCTACATCAACTTCACAACTAGCATGTGTCAGCAGCTTCTGTGCCAAACATCCTTCATGTGCTTCAACCAAATGGCCATGTCTAAGGTTGTAGTACTTTGTCCAGTCAAAAGGCACTATAGAAATTCAGGGGCTGCTGACAAACTCAGTCAAGGACACAATCCGATCTCAGTGCAGGTGTTGGTTTGTCAGTCATGGTCAGCTGATTGCTTAATACAAACAGGGTCTGGGAACCCATCTTCTTACAGTCTGGAGGTTGAGCCATTGTCAATCCTGCAGGTCATGTCCAAAAGGCCCATGGATTTCTAAGAGGTAGGTAAGGGAGCTACACAGATATCAGTCAGGGGTCTGGTCAGTCGAGGCTGTCCTGCCTAATCATCAGAAGACTGGCTCATTGTCAATCCTGAGGTTTGGGTGCTAAATGTCAAGAGAGGCGTTATGTGGGAACCGTGCTACATTGGCGAAGTCAAGTGTGTGGATAGGAAGCAACATGCTGGGATGAAAAGGGAGCAATCACTGTGAAGAAGAACAACTCTAGACATAAGGGAGGGAGCCAATATAACATGGTGGGGTACGGAGTATTTCGGGATGCAGAGTCATCAACAGTCACCAGCACTCTGTCTTTGATGGAAAAGTGACAGTGCATCTACCAAATTTTATATACCTTGGTGAATGGCAAATATAATCTCAGTATTTACAAAGGGAAGTAAAGAACTAACAGAGTTATAGTCCAATTAGTCTAAAATCAACACAGGGAAATTGCTAGTCCATTGTAAAAGACGTGAGAACAGAATATTTGGAAAGATTATGGATTTGGAGAAAGCTAGCATAGGTCCATGAAAGACAAATCATGTTTAACAAATCTACTAGATTTTTTTTGAGGATGTGACTAGTAGAATAGATGAAGTAGAACCAGTGGATGTGGTGTATTTAGATTTTCAGAAGTTTTGATAAGGTCCCACAAAAGAGGTTAATGGACATAATTAAAGCACATGGGATAGAGGTAATATATTGGTATGGATTGAGAATTAGACAGGAAACAGAGAGTGGGAATAACTGGGTCTTTTTCCAGAAGCAGGCAATGACTAGTAGGGTAGCACAAGGATCAGTGTTTGGCCCTCAGTTATTCACATTATATATAAATGAGCTGGGTGAGGGAACCAAATGCAGCATTTTCATGTTTGCTGATGATATAAAAACCAGACAGGATTGAGTTGTAAGAAGGGTCCAAGGAAGCTTCAAGATGATTTAGTCTGGTTGAGTGAATGGGCAAATGTAGTACAATGCAGCTAAATGTGAAATTATACATTTCAATTTGAAAAACAGCAAGGCAGCTTATTATTTGACTGGTGATATCTTGAGAACTATGCTTGTACAAAGGGATCTGGGTGCCCTTGTACACCAGTCAATGAAAGTAGACAGGCAGATGCAGCAAGCAATTAAGAAGGCCAAGGGTATGTTGGCTTCGCTGGAAGAGGATTTGAGTTCAAGGATGTCTTCCTGCAGTTATACAGGGCCTTGGTGAGACCATACCCAGAATATTGCATTCAGTTTTGGTCTCCCTACCTGAGAAAGAATGGATTTGCCATAGAGCGAGTATGACAGGGGTTCACTAGGCTGAGACCAGGGATGGCAGGACTGTCCAATGAGTAGAGACTGGACCTGTACTCAAGTGTGTAGAAGGATGAGAGGGGTTTTGATTGAAATGTATGAAATTCTAACAAGGCCGGACAGACTACATGCAGGGGTGATATTTTCTTTGGTTGGAGAGTCTTCAATCAAGATCAGGAAGTGGGGTATACTGTTTAGGAATGAGATGAGGGAAGAAAAACTTCACTCAAAAGGTAGTGAACATGTGGACTTGTCTACCACAGAAGACTGTGAAGGCCAGTTTACTGAAGTTAAGAAGGAGACAGACAAATTGTTAAATATTAGTAGCACCAAGGTATAAGAGGAGAAAGTAGGAATAGAGCACTGAGATTGAGGATCAGCGATGATCATATTGAATGGCAGAGGGCTCAAGGGGCTGAATGGCCTACTCCTGTTCTTAGATTCAATGTTTCTATGATGCAGGGCATTGCTATGCAGTAGACATGAGACTTGGAGGGAAATTGGAGAGATGAATAGTTACATAGGCAGAATAGGAGTCAGCTCAAACCTGATAGGGGGCACCTAGAATAACAGTCAGAGCCTGCAACTCACTCTTCATCTGATTCTCAACTGCGTAAGCAACATGAAAAATGATTACTAGCACAGGGTGGGCAGAGTAAATTTGTTTTATTTCATGTGTAGGAGTGAGCTCCACATGTAGAGCATGTGAGGCCTTCAAGAGGTGATTGCCCTAATCACACACTGATAGATTCAAGATGAAAGACATCTACAATCACAAGATCCTGCAAGTTCACCTCACACATACACCAGCTATGAAGTTTACAAATCCTCAACACAAGTAATCGATGTACAATGAAGAGTTACTGTGTCACCTATGTGTTCTCAGAAAGTTTCTGTCTCCTTACCCTCCCAATACTTCTACATGCGACTAGAGGCAGTTCTTCCTCAGCTATCAGCAGAGACATGCCAAATGCGGTCCCAACTCAAATCCAGCTAAAGTAGCCACCGAGATAGGTGTCTGTACCTGAGCTGTGTAGGATGCAACATTGTCAGTGCATCCTCTGAATGACTTCTTCCTCTGATGTGGAGGAGGAGCAGGTGACCAGAGGAGCTGGCCGCTTGCAGATTCTAGTGGTTCCTTAGTCTAAGGATACAGGGTAGGCCATTTAAGACTGTGATGGGGAAAAATGTCTTCACTCTGAGAGTAGTGAAGATGTGGAATTCTTTGCCACAGAAAAGCATTCTGCACTCCTCTCCACCACCCTGTACATCAGGACACCCAACTCCCTATCTGTGAAGCAGAGTGCCAACTTGACTCTGTCAGCCATGTTCTTTCCGGTTCTAGAGCAACGCCCTAAAGGCAAGGCAATTCATGGAATCCCTACAGTGTGGAAGCAGGCCATTTGGCCCATCGAGTCCACACCAACCCTCCGAAGAGCATCCCACACTGCCTACCCAATTGTATCCCTGTAACACTGCATTTCCCATGGCTAATCCACCCAGCTTCACATCCGTGGACACTTTGGGCAATTTAGCATGGCCAATCCATCTAGCCTGCACATCTCTGGGCTGTGGGAGGAAACTGGAGCACCGGAGAAAATCCATGCAGACACAGGGAGAATGTGCAAACTCCACACAGTCGTTCGCCTGAGGCTGGAATCAAACCCAGGTCCCTTGTGCTGTGAGGCAGCAGTGCTAACCACCAAGCCACCATGCCAACCCCTGGTATCTAATGACATTTAGTGCTAAACAGGATACAGATACCTAGCATTAGCCCTACCTAAATACATAAAGGTGCATTTATCAACACTGAATGGCATATGATAAATGTGGGCTCACTTCTTCATTGCATCTAAGATTTTACCTATCTGGGGCCTAATATTCATAAACATCCTTACATTGTCCATTAGGTTACAGACAGTATACTTGATACTTTCACTAATTTAGATCCTGGAAAGCCTATCTTAGGGCAATCAGTAAATTTTTAAAACATAGCCATTGACCTTTCATCAAAGTAATTTTTACAATGTATTCAAATGACTTGCATGAAGAGGCCAAAGGTATATTTGCTCAATTTGCTGATATCACAAAGGAGGGAAGGAAAGCAAATTATGAAAAGCACATATGGAGGTTACACAGAGGATATAGATAGTTTAAAAGAGTGGCAAAATATCTGACAAATGTAGGAAAATGTGAACTTGTCCAATTTAGCAGCGTTGAATAAAAAAGAATCATATTATCAAAATTTGGAGTCATTTTAGGGCTCTGAGATGCAGGGGAATCCGAGTGTCTCAGTATATGAGTCACAAAGGTTAGTACCCAGGTACAGCAATTAGGAAAACTAATAGAATGCTACCTGTTTATTTTGAGGGGAATTGAATATAAAAATTGATATACAGGGCATTGATGAGATCACATCTGTATAGTATTGGTCTCCTTATTAAGGGAAGAATGTATATGTGTTGGAAGCAGTTGAGAGATTTACTAACCTACAACCAGGAATGAGGAGGTTGTCTTACGGAGAAAAGTTAGAAATGATAGGCTTGTATTCACTGTGGTTTAAAGAGTCAGAAACAACTTAATTGAAACATACAAAATTTTCAAGGGTCTTGACAATGTGGATGTGAAAAGGATGTTTCCTCTTGTTGGAGAATCTAGAATCACTGGTCACTGTTAAAAGATAGGGATCTCCCGTTTAATACAGAGAAGAGCAGAGTATGTTTTTCTTTATCTCAGGGTTGTGAGTCTCTCCCCCCAAAAGTAGGTAGAAGCTGAGTTTTTGAATATTTTTAAGACTGATATAGATATATTCTTGGAAGGCACAGCAGTGAGAGATAACCAGGAATAGGTGGGAATGTGGAACAATAAGAAAAGCCATGATTTTATTGAATAACAGAGCAAGCCGAGGGCTCAAGTGGCCTACTCCTGCTCCTAATTTATATATTTGCATATAAGCCATGGTACCAACATCACATTGACTGAGCCCAGGCAGTGACTGTAAAATTGAAATAGTAGAAGCAGACTCTTGTAAGCATTACTTATCTGTTGAGGACAATCCAGCGCTTTCTGTAATTTGCAATAAATGCTTCAACTGATCAGGTTTAATTTGGCTAGATAATGTATGTTAATACATAGGTCCCAACTTTTCGTTGACTTCAAAATGGAATTTAAAACAATACAAATGGGAGTGTGTTCAGAATCAATTACATGTTACTCCTTACAATTACCTTCAATGACTTGAAATTTCCTCCAGCGGCATGGATTATTATCCTAGAAGTGAATATCATGTCATTGATAAGTTACTTATTTCAAAGCCTACAATAATCACTACTGTCTTCATAAAAGTCAATATTTTACAACACTTATTTGAGGAAGTAAAAACAAAAATAAACATATCAGCCTTCGGTAAACACAGGAGGTTGCATTGCCATAACTTACATTAGCACACAGAAAAAAATATAAGATGCTGGAACTCTGAAATAATATCAGAAAATGTTGGGAAAACTCATCAGTTAAGGCACCATCCATGGAGAAAGATAGACTCGTTCTTTCAGGTCAATGAATTTTTCTGATGAATAGATGATAGATTAACTCTATACTGACCCCTTCACATATACTGCTGCTGAGCATTTCCAACAATTTTATTACTTATTATTGTTATGGACCAGGCCAAACTCTCTCAAAATTTATTAAGAAGATAGCCTAACCACAACTTCTTCTTATTTTTAAAGGCAAGTTGGAGTCATTCTGTTCTGGATGCAATTCGATTGGTCATATTACCAGGCTTGAAGCAAAAACACCCTTTATTCTTACCCTCTAGGTAAAATACAAACAAAAGAAAGAAGAATTGGAACAACTTAAATCTATTGGAAAACTTTAACAGAATAATAGATTATTTAACTACTAAACAACAACTGTTCCAATATAGTAACATCCTATGAACACACCTTGGCAAAAGCAAATTCAGTAAAATAGATTGTCTCTCATGCAATTCTCGCAGCAGGAAGAGAACCACAGCTTTTGGCTGGAACAGAGAGAGGAATAACAGCTTCCAACGTCAAGACCCCAGCAACATGTGAAAGTTAAACTAAAACCCTGGTTCTGTGGGAGCTTGGGCCCACCCTTAAAAAACTCGCAAAAAAGACCCTGAATTACCTGTTGCCTGCCACTTTAACGCACTACCCTGTTCCCTAGCCAACATCTCTGTCTCTCGCTTGCCGCAGTGTTGCAGCGAAGCTCAATGCAAGCTGGAAGAACTACATTTCATTTTCCGCTTGGGGAGCCTACAGCCCTCTGGACTCAATATCAGATTCAATAATTATAGGGCCTAAACTCTCCCATGTCCCAGCCTCGTACCCCACACATCAGGCCTTGTTACCACATAGCCTGCCATTACACACCCCCTGTTGTTAGTCACCAATAGACCCCATTAACAACTATTCACCCTCACAGCCTGATCATTATCAACTCTTTGTCTGTCCAACTGTCTTTCTTTCTCTTTAGGTTCTATCCTATTGTTTATTCCCTACCCTAACCCATCCCTTTTTTCTGCATATAAACTGACGTTTTCCCAGCCACCATCGGTTCTGAGGAAGGGTCACTGGGCCCGAAACATTAACTCTGTCTTTTCCTTCACAGATGCTGCCAGACCTGCTGAGCTTTTCCAGGAACTTTGTTTTTGATCATTGGGTATCATCTGGTTTTAGCACCATTACTATAGGTGAGGTCCATTTGCTGCAACTCACTTCGATTATGTTGTCTCTGAGCATGCTTTCAATCTTTTTTTGAACCCGCGCCAACTTTAGAGGGTTAAGTCTACAAGGATGTTGCTTAATTGGGAAAGCATTTCCTATATCTACATCATGCATAATTAGATTAGTACTTCCCAGCTTATTCCCACTCTTTCAGGTCATTTTGATTTTCCTCTGAAAGGTAACTCAATAATTTATCCCAATTTTTGAGAATGTCCTCATTGTCCAATTTTATTTGAGGAATGTCCAAGACTGAATCCTTTCAACTTGGTTCTTCACTCTGTGTTGTAACCAATAACACATTCTCCTTTTGCTTTCCTTCTCTATCAATAGCTTTTGAGCATATTCACTTGAAACACTGTGAGATTTCCCTCTTTCTGGCATTCTTATCAAATAGTTCACCTCGCTCATTTTCTTTCTAATTTGATAAGGCGCATTAAACTTTGCCTTTAAAGGGTCACTTATCACTGGGAGTAACACTAACACTTTAGCTCCACTAGCAAAATTACAAATTTTTGATATCTTATCTGCTTCCTGTTTCATCACATGCTGTGCTACTTTTAAATGCTGTCTAACCTACTCACCTGCTGTATTTAATCTTTCCCTAAAATGTGACACATATTTCAAATATGTGGTCTCTGAATTCTAACTTACCAATTTCTCCTGAAAAAATTTCAATGGTCCTCTCACCTCATGCCCAAAATTAATTCAAATGGACTGAATTTATTTGATTCATTAAGTGCATCTGTAGTTGCAAAAAATAGAAATGGAATTCCTTTATCCCAATCCTCTAGATAGTCTTGACTATAAGCCCTCAACGTGGTCTTTAAGATTTGATGCTACTGTTCTAATGCTTGCTGCAATTCTGGATGGTGGATAGTAGATTTGAATAGTTTGATTCCTAAGCTATCCATAACTTCCTTGAATAACTTTGATGTAAAATTTGACGCTCAATCTGATTGTATCACTTTAGGTAGTCTATATCCAGTAAAAAAAAATAAAGTAACACTTCTACAATCCTTTTAGCCATGATATATTGTGGTCAACAAATACTGATTCTCACTTTTTGTTTTATGTAGGGGTCCTATGCAATCAATTAAGACTGTTGTAAAAGAATCCTCAAAAACGGGAATGGGTAATAAGGATACTGGTTTTACTGCTGCCTCAGGTTTTCCAATTATCTGACTAGTATGACATGCCTGGCAAAATTCAATCACATCTCAGTGCAGTCCAGGTCAATAAAAATGTTTTTGCATTTTGGTTTGAGTTTTCCTTACTCTCAAATGATTTCCTACTGGTAATTTATGTGCTACCTGCAACACATCCTTTCTACAACCGTCTGGTAATATGACTTGATGAACTTCTGCCCATTTCTCATCTGTCTGAATATACAATGGTCTCCACTTCCTCATCAAGACTTCATTTTTAAGATAGTAACATTCTGGAATACATTCAGATTCTTCCGCTGTGTATGCTTTTTGATTCCACTGCTTTAGTTTTTCATCTTTCTGTTGTATTCAGCTAGCTTCTCTGAATTAATATACTAAACTTTGTCCTCCACCTCTACTTGTTTTTTTCTCAACCATTTGATCAAACATAGTCTCTGATAACTGGACTTCAACTTCCTTATTTGTACTCGTTGATTTCTCCTCCTTTTTCAACCTATGTCTTTGTGATCTTGTAACCACAGAGTCAGGAAAAATCCCAGGAAATACTTCCTGTAACACCTCAGTTGCCCGAGTTTCTACTGGCTTTTCAACCACAGTAGACATCACTCCCACCTGTGATCCAGCTATATCATTATCAAGGATAAACTGTATTTCTGGAACCAAGAATTTTTCTATTACTCGTACCACCATTTCACCACTTTTCACCAGGCTCTCCAACCTCACTTTATACAATGGAACACTGCTCTTCTCACCATGAATTCCAGATATCACCACCTTTTCTGGCAATATTCCTTCTGCATTACATATTTCCTCTTCTCTCACCAAAGACTGAATTACTCCCGTATCTCTTAAAATTGTCATTTCCTTACCTGCTTCTCCTGGCATACGTGAGTAACCTTACACACGAGAGTAAATTCTTTAAAAATTTCTGGCACTTTCTTCTCACCAACCCTTGATCAGGTTGTATATTCTTTTGCAACTTTTCAGCTTCCACTGTGCTTTCCTTTACCACTTCAACAAAACTCACTGGCTTAACCTGTTTTCTCACATCCACCTTCCCAGTGCTTCTTCTAAACCACCAACACTGCGACTTCATGTGGCCTACTTTGTGACAGTGAAAACACCTGAGTTTTTTTTTTACTGATAGTGGGAATTGCTGATGCTGGAGAATCTGAGTTAACAAGGTGTGTTCATCTAGCTCTACAACAGGCCAAGCAGCATCAGAGGAGCAGGAAAGCTGATGTTTCGGGTCTGGACCCTTCTTCAGAAAGAGGGCCCAGACACGAAACGTCATCTTTCCTGCTCCTCTGATGCTGCTTGGCCTGCTGTGTTCATCCAGCTCCACACCTTGTTATCTGAGTTATTTTACTTCTCTTTTGCCCAAATGCTATTCCTCATCATTTGAAATTGATGCCAGAAATCAAACTTTGATTTATGAATTAATTCATAATCATCTGCCATTTTTGCTGCCAATCTTGCATTTTTAACTCTTTCTTCCATGAGTCCTCACTACTTCAGGAAGTGAATTTTTGAATTCCTCCAAAATAATCATCTCTTTAAGAGCATCTATTGTTTGATCTATTTTCAATGCCTTTATCTGCCTTTCAAAATTACTTTGTTTGATCATTTCAAACTCAATGTATGTCTGACAATGTTCCCTCCTTAGATTACTAAAACGTTATAGGCTTCTGGCACTTAAAATGGCTTTTTCCACCTCCTCATACTCCCAAGATACCTCCTCTGACAGTGTTGCAAATACCTCAATAGCTCTACCTACCAACTTTATTTAGATCAACAATACACACATGGTCATCGGCCATTTCATTTGTTTACCAACTTTCTCAAATGAAATGAAAAAGACTTCTAGATCCTTCTCATCAAACCTTGGCAACACTTAGACACATTTAAACAGATCCCCAACAGATCTTTGACTATGTTGGGATTGCTCTCCATCACTGTCCCCATCATTACTGCTACTTTTCACCTCTACCTCTGCAATTTTAATTCAACTTTGAGTTTTCAGTTCCAACTTCTGAAGTTCAAAAGCTCTCCCTTTCTTCTGCTAGGACCTTCCTTTCCTTTCTTTTTCTTTTGGTAGAGCTATTCTCTCTTTTACTCTTTCCCTTGCCATTGCCTCTACTTCAAGCTGATTCATTTGCAGTTGAATTTTAGTGATTTCCAATGATTCTAATTGCATTTCTGGCAATCGTGAATGTTGAGCTTTTGCTACAACTATCTCCCATTTTCACACAGACAAAGGCAACCCCAACTCCAGTTTATCTCCCAATTCCAAAAGCTTTGCCTTGCTCCCTTTCTGTAAAATGCCCAGTGACTTCTTCCAACCCCAGGAAACTCTTAGTGACTGAAAGAGCCATTATTAGATAAGGCACACCTATATAAACCAACCAAATACAAGACCCAAAAAGAGAACACCAGCACTCACCACTCACTGTCTTTAAGCCCAATAACTCTACACCCAACCTGGATTTAGAGATTTTGATCCTGACAAGACCTCCCAATTTGTTATGGACCAGACCAAGCTCCCTCAAAATATATTAAGAAGATTGCCTTAAACTTGCCTTTAAAAATAAGAAGAAGTTGTGGTTAGGCTTTGTGTTCTGGATGCAATATGATTGGTCACACTACCAGGCTTGAAGCAAAAGTTTATTCTTACACTGTAGGTAAAATGCAAACAGAAGAAAGAAGAATTGGAACAACTTAACTCTATTGGAAAACTTAATATATTAACAGATTATTTAACTACTAAACAGCCACTGTTCCAATAGAGTAACACACCTATAAACGCACCCTTGGCAAAAGCAAATTCAGTAAAATAAATTGCCTCACATGCAATTCCAGCAGCAGGGAGAGAACCCCAGGTTTTAGCTGGAACATAGAGAGGAATAACAGCTTCCACATATAGTTTCAAAACCCCAGCAACTGCTGAAAGTTAAACTAACATCCTGGTCCTGTGGAAGCTTGAGCCCACCCCTTCACGCTGCTTCTATTGTTCCCACTTTTTAAAAAACCCAAGGCCTCGCAAGTTGTTTACTATATTGGCCTGGAACAGACTGCTTGGTGCCTCTGTCTCAACCTCTCTCCATAAAAAAAGCCAGGACAAAATACACCTCTTGAAGCCATAGTATCATCGCATGATGGAACAGTTCAGCACTGGCACACAAATGGCAGAATGTCAGTGACTCTTCCTTTTCCTTTAAGCCAAATCAACAGAGAGCTGCTTACTAGAAGAATGACAAAGGTTGATTCAGGGTCCATTTTCCAATCATGTGACAAATCCAGATACAATATTAAAACCTGTTTAAAAACCTGGGAAAAGAGGACATCCAATACTTTCATCAGTTTGTAGAAGTATTTTTGCCACTTATCTCCTAGCACTCTATTAAACATGAGCTTTATAGGTACTTGTATATGTTGCATTCCTAACGAAAGAGAAAGTGGTGAGCTGAAGGGTCTAGGCCCGAAACATCAGCTTTCCTGCTCCTCTGATGCTGCTTGGCCTGCTGTGTTCATCCAGCTCTACACCTTGTTATCTTACATTACTACTGTTAGGTTTAAATATTTATTTGTTGGCACAAAGCAATTGCGCCAACTTTTTATCAGAATATATTATAAAATAATTCCAGGTATAGTCTGTAAAACTTCTGAGACTTTACAATGCACAGTGTGTAACAAATATAAAATTTGTTTATATGTTTGGGACAGTTTTATGGAATTGCATCCCTAGCCCAGTGCCATATCAAACCATGCACATCATTTTTTCATCTGTCCATTTGTCAGCTCCGATCCCTGGTCCTTCTCTGTAGGATTATCCTGTTGCCTGTTGTTTCCAATCAATATTAGATTTGGAGCGTATTACTTTTGTCGGCACTAGCATATCATTTATGGGTATTACAAATAAAAGCTGCCTTGCAATGAACCCTGAGGAACCCCAAATGTACCTCTGTCAATCTGTTTCCTTTTGCTTCCACTGTTTCAGTCAATTTTCAATAACTTTTCAAAGCATTCTGTACAATGGCATGTCTTCCAGTCTTGTGAACTAATTGAACACATAACACTCACTATACAACAATTAGCAACACATGTGTAGTACATATCGTCCTTTGAGTGTTCTTGTGGTGCAGTGGTAGTGTCCCTCCCTTGGAGCCAGGAGAGCTGGAATCAAATCTCACCTGTTCTAGATGTGCATAATAATGTCTATGAACAGGTTAGTTAGAAAATATTTGTCTCTGTTTCTCTACATCTGTACTGATTGTAAATATGAGATGAAAATTTGAATCAGAAACTTGACAAAGGAGGACTTAGAAAGTCAACAGTGTGGGCTTTACTGGTTGGGGTAATACATCAAGTGAACAACAGTCTCACTTTACACTCAAACACAATATTTCAATTTGTTGTTCTTAGTTATTGGAATCAAGAGCAGGCTGCACACATTAGACTGACCTAATAATTATTCTATTGATTATTTCTTTAAATCCAGTTAGATCAGGAACTTTGCAAATCCAAGATAAATGTTTGCCCTTACTCTATATGTTTCTCCCATCAAATGGGTGCCCTGCCTGCTCAAGGAACTTTCTAAAAGGGATAAGTTTTTAATCTTTTTCTCTTAGTGCATTTGGTTTTTTTGGGCCAAAGAATGCAGGTGAAATAATGCATAAAGATTGTTGGCCACAGTTATGCACATTTCTATGTGTTGTGAAGACATCAAAGATTTATTTTTACTGCCTCATCCTTACAAGGGAGTCTGTCATAGAGATGTCCCATCTCCTGCACAGTACTGTCTGGACGGATCACATCTAGAACAGTGTGGACATTATGGGCCAAATAGCCTCTTTCTGCATCATAACGATTCTGAGAGTTTAGTGATTGTCTTAACCGCAGTCAGGACATGAAAATGTAAGCCAAAATCCTTCTTTCACACTCTTTTCCACATCTTCCCATTCATTGCAAAGATATTAATGGGAAAAGTATTGATTGAACAAAGAAAAGATGAAGGCATTTGGTGGAGTACAATCAAAACAGTTAAAATGTAGCATGGCGCCACAAAGTCTCAAACTAGATTAATTTATCACCCAGGTTGACCAATCTGTTCGTAAATACTACAGAAGTTTATCAAATCATTCTGCGATATAGGAGATATTACATCTGACACAGTGAATGATAATGCTTCAGATATTATTTTTAAAAAGCTGCTAATCCATCACAAAATAACTAAGATATTTAAGAAAGGCAGTTACTGATGAATTTGCCACAGACCTCAGGCCATCTTAAACCAATTTTTTTTCTGCAAATGCTTTAATAATTTCCAAATGTCTTTATTGCTCACCATTAAACTCAGAGTACAACAGTGAGATGGCGTGCTTTCGTAAAACAATTGGTTTCAAATCAAAGCATTGATTTTCGTTGTATGTTTTAGTCAGAAGTTATATCAAACAGTCAGTGATTATAGCACTTTCTTTTCTCCCCCCTAAGTGCTGTGAAAGTTGGATTATATTTGTTGCTAAAAACTCTAAGATGCTTCCATTGAATTTACAGAACTTTGAACCAATATTGGATTAAACCAGTTTGATCTGAAAGTTAGTGACAGGTACTGCTATGGTTACATTTTAACATTTTATTTAATGATACCATTTGACATTTAATGGGGGTTTGCTGATCCATAATTTTCTATTCAGTTTTGATAGGTGTTAAAGTTCAAGGAAATATAGCAGGATGAGAACACTAAAAGGGGAAACTGATCATATAGTGTCGGTGATTATTAAAATAGGCTATTGCTATCTGATCATTTAGAGCACTGTCTCCACAATGGATTACAGAACAGTCTTTTGCCTCTAAAATAAAAACAAAGAACTGCGGATGTTGGAAATCTGAAACAAAACCAAACATGCTGGGAGAAACTCAACAGATCTGGTAGTACCGTAGACATTCTGATGAAGGGTCATTGGGCTTGAAATGTTAATTCTGTTTTTCTCGCCACTGATGCCGACCTGCTGGGTTTCTCCGGCACCTTCTGTTTTTCATTTCAGTCTTTCCCTCTCGTGTGTACATTTAAATCCAACTCAGGTTAATCTCATAAAAGTTTCCTCATTTGTTCGCTGTGAGGATCCTAAATAAAATGGATGTGCACAACCAGGCACCAACTAGGCAGGAAATCACACCATATTAATTAATATTCATTGTTAGTCTTATATTAGAAAGTTACTAATCTATAATTGGTAAGGAACATGGAAATACCACACTCGCAAAATAATCAAAGCTCAGGATTTAAGAATCTTATTGGGATGAAGTGATGGAAGCCTTTCCTATAGTGAAGGCATGTGGTTCCCAAAATAAACATTTTATCACCTCTGTGTACTAATTATTTAATGAACATACAGCCACACGGTATGACATGAATTCTGTTACTTTCAACAAAACTTAACTTTCCAAGCACTGCTAACCAGCAATCTTGTTACCCTCTCTGCCAGCATCTCAGCAAATCACTGGAGCCTAATATTGTTGTGTACAACACATCTTAGTTTAAACCTGATGTTACTAGGTGAAATAATAGGAAATACTATGCTTGGTAAAGAATATCTTTAGAAGCCAGATATGGAATTTTGATAGTGTAGGTTGCTGATTTATAATGTGGAATATTAAACCTCAGTAGTTAGAATAATATTCAGAAAAGATGCATTAGTAATAATGAACTGAAACAGTAAAATGGAGATGAATAAAAACAAAACACAGCAGCAGTTAAACTGTTAAAATATATTTATTTTACTTGGAAATTATTTATGGAGTAAAATGTGAAAATTAAAGTCATAAAATACTCCAGATAATTTGACAGGCTTAATGTTACATTTTGATTTTGCCAACTAAAATAAGTTACATAAAAGGTTCCAGCAAGTTCCTAGTACACATTCCACTAGATGGCAGTAAGAGACTGTACTTTGATAACTTTAAGGCCAGCAGAATTGCTGCTTTGGTTTGAAAAAGTGGACAGGGAAACAGTGTGGACTGCGTGGCATCAACACGAAGATTGAAAAGAAACCAGACCAGCAAACACAGCCCTGCTAACCCTGCAAATTCTTCCTTAGCAATATCTGGGGCTAGTGCCAAAATTGGGAGGGCTATCTCGCAGTTTAATCAAGCAACAGCCTGACACAGTCATACTTACAGAGTTGTATCTTGCAGACAATGTTCCAGATCCCACCATCACAATCCCAGGATATGTGTTGTCCCACCAGCAGGACAAACCCAGCTGAGGTGGCAACATGATGGTGTACAGTTGAGAGGGAGGTGCCCTGGGAGTTCGCAGCATTGACTCTGGAACCCATGAAATCTCATGGCATCACATCAAACATGGAAAAGGAAACTTCCTGCTGATTTCCACATACAGTCCTTCCATGGGTGATAAATCAATACTGCTCCATGTTGAATGACACTTGGAGAAAGCACTGAAGGTGGTTAAGGGGATAGAATGCACTGTGAGTGGGAGAACTTCAACATCAACTAAGAGTGGCTCGACACCATGACGGATTGAGCTGGTCAGGTTCTAAAGGACATAGCTGAGCGACTTGGTCTGTGGCAGGTGGTGAAGGAAACAACAAGAGGGAAAATATACCTCATCAATCTGCCTGCTGCAGATGCATGTACTATTGGTAGATAGTGACCACTGCACAGTCCTTATAGGGTCATATAATCATATAGCACGGAAACAGACCCTCCAGTCCAACACGTCCGTGCCCAAGTCCAAGTTTCCCCAAACTAAACAAGTCCCACTTGCCTATGTTTGGCCCATATCCCTCTAAACCTTTCCTATTCACGTACCTATTCAAACGTCTTTTAAATGTTGTAACTACACCTGCATCTACCACTTCCTCTGGCTGTTCATTCTGCACACGAACCACACTGTGTGAAAAAAATTGCCCCTCAGGTCCCTTTCTCCTTTCACCTTAAAAATATGCTGTGTAGTTTTGAACTCCCCTTCCCTAGGGAAAAGATCTTTGCTATTCACCTTATCTATGCCCCTCATGACTTTATAAACCTCTATAGAGGTTTCAGTGAATGAAGTACCAGCCTTTTCTTACTACTCAAACCCTCCAGTCCCGGCAACATACTGGTAAATCTTTTCTGAACCTTCTCCAATTTAATAATATTCTTCCTATAGCAGGGCAACCAGAATTAACCTGCACCTTCATAACTGCGAATCCACTCTATTGTGATGTGTGGTACAATCACTGCACTAAATTTGAAAAGATCTACTAACTGAAATCTAGGAATCCATGAGGCAGTGTGGGCCATCAGCAGCAACAAAGTCATATTCCAATACAACCTGCAACCTCATGGTCTGGTATATCACCCATTCAATCACTACAGTCAAGCCAAGGGATCAACCCTTGTTCAATAGAGAGTGCAGGAGGCTATGTCAGGAGCAGCACCAGGCATACCTTAAAATGAGGGGTTAACCTGGTGAAGCTACAACACTGGACCACATCCATGCCAAACAACATAAATAGCAAGTGATAGGCAGGGCCAAGTGATTCCATAACCAATGGATCACACCTAAGCTCTGCAATCCTGCCACATTTGGTTGTCAATGGTGAATAATTAAATAACTACTGGTGAGTATATATTCACATATATCCCTATCCTCATTGATGAAGGAGTCCTGCATGCCAGTGGAAAATGCAAAGCTGAGTTCTGAAGAAGAGTCACTGGACTCGAAAATTAATGGTTTTTCTCACTGCAGATGCTGCAGGAACCTTCTGAGTTTCTCTGGCACAGATTTTATTACAGATTTCCAGCTTCTGCAGTATTTTGCTTTTAGATAAGTTTGAAGGATTTGCACCAATTTTCAGCCATAAGTGCCAAGTGCACGATCCATCTCTCATCCTGCTCCCGAGGTCCCCAGCATCTTCAGTAAGGTTTCCTTGAAGCTGTTTAGCCACACAGCCGCTCAGAAGTTCTGCACACACTGATCGCCATGACAACGTGTTGACTTCTGGATCCAGAAGCCATGTTGCACGGAGACCTCAATGTTTCATGCAATGGCAGCAGAAATTAGAGTTAAAATAGGTTTTCAGCCAATTCAATTCATTACAATTGATTTCAAGAAACAACAGAAGGCACTGTGTATGGGCGCCAACAACAGTACTGAAGATGTGTACTCTAGAATTTTCCACACCCCTAGCGAAGCTGTTTCAGTGCAGCTTAAACACTGGCATCTACACATCAGTGAAAAATTGCCCAACTTTGTCCTATCAACAAAAAAAAAACAGAACAAATCCAATCCAACCACTTTATCAGTTTACTCCCGATCATCAGTAAAGTGATGGAAGGTGTCATCAACAGTGCTATGAAGCAGCACCTCCTCAGCAATAGAAACCAAAAGAACTGCGGATGCTGTAAATCAGAAACAAAAACAAAGTTGTTGGAAAAGCTCAGCAGGTCTGGCAGCATCTCTGGAGGAGAAAACAGAGTTAACGTTTCGGGTCCGGTGACCCTTCCTCAGAACCCAGTGTCTGAGGTTTTCCAGCAACTTCTGTTTTAGTTCCAAAGCAAAACATTCCCTCTTTATTAGGAACAAAATTACAATAACTTTTAATACTAAACATACTATCCCTAATCTTGTTTGGCTGCTCATGGTTACAATACTTCCTGAGTCTCTTGTAAATTTACATAGTCACGCTCTCTATGATTCTGCCTCTGGGTCTGCGAAGCTGCTTTCTCCGTCTCTCTCTCTCTGGATGGTCAGCTAGTCTCTGCCTCTTGCCATGCTGGTC
>NC_063337.1:33835879-33893472 GCF_021869965.1 Rhincodon typus | reverse complement strand
CCAGTGTTCTGAGGAAGGGTCACCGGACCCGAAACGTTAACTCTGTTTTCTCCTCCAGAGATGCTGCCAGACCTGCTGAGCGTTTCCAGCAACTTTGTTTTTTCCTCAGCAATAACCGGCTAAGTGACGCCCAGTTTTGATTCCACCAAGGCCACTCAGACCCTGATCTCATTACAGCTTTGGTTCAAACATGGACAAAACAGCTGAATTCCAGGGGTGAGGTGAAAGTGACAACCCTCAACATCAAGGCTGCATTCAACTGAGTGTGACTTCAAGGAGCCCTAGCAAAGCTGGAATCAATGGGTATCAGGGAGCAAACTCTCTGCTGGTTGGAGTCAGAAGATAGTTGTGATTGTTGGAGGTCAGGTATCACAGCTTCAGGACATCTCTGCAGGAGTTACTCAGAGCATTGTTCTAGCTCCGACCATCTACAACTAGTATGAAAGGGCCAAATGGCCTACTCCTTCTATTTCTTATGTCCCATGGGGAGAGATTGAGGATAGGCCTATATCCTCTAAGTCTTTGATTAACTAATAATTGCTTGAAACATAAAATTCCTCAGACATTTTTACAGGGTAGATGTGAAGAGAACAAAAACAGAAGTTGCTAGAAAAGCTCAGCAGGTCTAGCAGCATCTATGAAGAAAAAAAGTCAGAGTTAATGTTTCGGGTCTGGTGACCCTTCCTCAGAACTCTGATGTAGATGTGAAGAGGTTGTTTTGCCGGGTTGGATAGTCTAGGAACTAGGATAAAGAGTCAATCATTTAGGACAGAGGTGAAATGAATTTTATTTACTCAAAGGATCGAGGATATTTGGCATTCTATATCCCAGAGGATTGTGGATGCTTAATGATGAAGGATATTCAAGGTTCAGAATGATAGGTTCTTGGGAATTATAAGAATTAGTCATAGGGTAGGAAAGTAGAGTGAACTACAAGTTCAGCTAAGTTCTTATGAATGGGAGATTTTCAATTATGATATTAGGCACAATTTATGTTGATCTAAAGATTTCCCATTACAGACAGATTGAATACATGTTCTGTTAAGATAATCTTCCGGGTAGGACTCTTTAGGTGCAATTTGTAAATGAGAATCTGACATTACTCTGTTCAGTATTCAGGCAGACATTAATCATTTGTTCTGAAGCTTGCTGTAATTTCCTGGAAAGTACCAAGTTTGTGTGCAACTGATGTCAGATCATTTGTATTCCCCTACAATAACGATAACACTAATAGCACGATGAAAAGTAAACATTTGTCTGAATTTGTGATAAATTTGTGGCAGGGAGCCTAAACAATTTGCCATGAGTCTGAAATTCATCAGCCAAGTCTAATGCTGCTGATGCAAAGAGCTACAATGACAGGAGGAATATAATGAACAGGCTTTCTCACTTTCAGCATATTACAGATTCATGGAACTTTAATGGTAAATATTAAATTGTCTGCAATAGTTGTATTACTCATATGTGACCGTTCTGGACTTTGACTGGAAACAAAGTATGCGGTTTCTGATAATTTGTGTATGACTAAAAGCAATGGTACTCGGGGAATTATCATCAATCTCTCAAGAACGCAGATCCATCTGACAAAAACTCAAAGATGCATGTGACGTTAGGAGAACTATTTGTTATGTTCACTGAGTCATACTTGATAGGATGAACTAACTTCAAGCAGCACTAGTAATAACCTACTCACTGGCACTCAGTTTGGGTTCCACTAGGGCTACTCAGCTCCTGTCCTCATTACATCCCAAGTTCATACACGGACAAAAGAGCTGAATTCCAGAGACAAGGTGAGAATGACAGTCCTTGACATCAAGGCCACATTTGACCGAATGTGACATTAAAGAGCTTTCACAAAATTGGAGTCAGTGGTAATCCGGGGAAACTTCCTGCTGATTAGAGTCATACCTGGTACATAGAAAGATGGTTGTAGTTGTTGGAGGTCAGTTACCTCAGTCTCAGGACATCTCTGCAGGAGTTCCTCAGGGTAGTATCCTCGGCCCAACCATCTTCAGCTGCTGCATCAATGACCTTCCCTCCATCATAAGGTCAGAAGTGGGGATGTTCGCCGATGATGGCACAATGTTCAGCATCATTCTCGGCTCCTCAGATACTGAAGCAGTCCATGTTCAAATGCAGTAGACGGTGGACAATATTCAGGTTCAGGCCAATGAGTGGCAAGGAACATTCATGCCACACATGCCAGGCAGTGACTATCTCCACCAAGAGAATCTATCAATCCCTGGCATTCAATGGTTTCACCACCTGAATCCTCCACTATCAAAATCCTGGGGGGTGGGGGGGGTCACTATTGACCAGAAACTAGCCATATAAATACTGTGGCCTCAAGGACAGATCAGAGGCTACGAATCCAGAAGTAATCCATTTCCTCACTTCTGTCCACTACCTACAAGCCACAAGTCAGGAACGTAATGGAATACTCCCCGTTTGCCTGGACGATTACAGCTGTAACAACACTCAAGAAGCTTGACACTTCCCAGAATAAAACAGTCTACTTGATTAACAAAACATTCACAAATATTTGTTGCCTCCACAACTGATCCACTGTAGCAGCAGTGTGTACTACCTACAAGATGCACTGCAGAAATTCACCAGAGATCCTAAGGCAACACCTCCCAAACCTTTACCACTATCATCTAGAAGGTCAAGGGCAGCAGATACGTAAGAACACAATGACCTGAAAGTTCCCTTCCAAGCCACTCACCATCTTGACTTGAAAATATATCATTTTCCTTCACTATTGCTCGATCAAAATCCTAGAAAACCTTAACAGCCTTGTGCAGCTGATGAGCCTGATCCTACAGCCACATCTCCAACCACACATTTGGGCAGCTGTTTCTGGGAAGGGGAGGTAGTACTTCACCTCGAGATTATTGGCATTCCTTTCCTATACTTCTGCCGACGGGTGTTCTCAAAGCATTGTGTCCCCTCATACATGAATTTCCATCAAGTTAGTTTCTTCTGAACAAGAGTGTCTCATTTGTTAACAATTGTGCTGCATTCCTGGGAGTCTTTGAAAGGTTTCCTTTGTCCTTTCATTCAAGTGCCTTCCTTGAGCTGGGCAAAGCTGTTTTGCTTTAGCAGCCAGAACTCAGGCATCCTAAGCACATGGCTGACCTGGCGGAGTTGGTCTCCGATAATGATTGCCTCGATGCTGGTGCTGTTAGCTCCTTCGAGGGTATTGCTGTATGCACGCCTGTCTTCCCAACTGATGTGGAGAATCCATCTCATACGGCTGCCATGGATGGATGCAAGTAGAGAGGTGAGGATGAGGTCATACAGGCTTTCCCTCATGTTGGCTGTCTCACCACTTGCTGAGGCCCAGTCTGGCAGATAGAAGAACATAAGACATAGCAGTGGAAGTTGGCCATTCCATCCATTGACTCTGCTCCTCCATTCAATGAGCTCATTGCTAATCTGATCATTTGCAACTCTACGTTTTCCAAGACCCTTGATTCCATTGCCGATTAAAGATTGGTCTATCTCAGTCTTAAATACATTTATTCACAGAGCCTCGACAGCACACTCTGCAGTAAAGAATTCAGATTCACCATCCTCTGAGGAAAAGGACGCTGCTCACCTCTATCTTAGATTGTGACTCCTTACTGAGATGATACCCTCTGGTCCTAAACTCTCCCAAGAGGAGAAACAACCACTCATTGTCTGGCCTGTCAAATTCCCTAAGAATCTTATATGTTTCAACAAGATCTTCTCTCATTATTTGAAACTCTGATGTGTATAAGCCCAACTTCCCTTCAAAATTCTCCCAAACCTGGGATCAATCTAGTGTCCATTCTCTGGACTGCCTCCAATGCCAGCATATCTTTCATTTGATAAGGAGATCAAAACAGCTCACTGTATTCCAGCTGTGGTCTGACAAATGCCTTTTATAGTTTTCACAAGACTTCCCTATATTTATACTCCATTCCCCTTGAAATAAAGGCCAACACTGACATTTGCATTACTTATTACTGGCTGAACTTGGATGCTAGCCTATTGTGATTCATGCACTAGGACACCCAAATCCCTCTGTGATGCAAATGTTTTTCAGGATTCGGCCAGTTCTGTCAGTAGCACTATGATTGAATCATTCTTGGTGACAGATATTGAAGTTCTAATCGCACATTTTGTGCCTTTACTGTCTTCAACAGCTCTTCGCAGTGGAGTTCAGTATGGAGGAGTTCTGTTTTATCAGTTGAGTGAGGGCAGGAAGTCCCTCGCCCATATTTTACTTAATGCCAAAGTGAAGCTCTTTTCTCTCAGATTTGTGACTACGGATATCCCAGACTCTCAGACTTCAGTCACATGGGTTGTACATACAGAAGGATTTTCAAAAAGAATGTGAATAAGAAAGTTTATTCCTAGTATTTTGTGTTTTGTATGTTTTTCTTTGCTCTTGAAACTCAAAGGCTTCCACATCCTTTAGTTTCCCTGATCCACCCTTTTCTTATTTATGTAGTAACCAGGTGGCACTGTACTGCAAAATAGCTAAGTGCCAGAAACATGGTTCCTATTCTCCATATGTAAAAAAAATAGCAAGCTGCACCACACCCTGGTCAAACACAATTCCCACTTCAACACTTTGCAAGTGGATCTTCTCAGAGCATGCAGAACATTACAGAAATTTAAAATTACTTTACAAACCCAAGTTATCAAGTTCCATTCATGTTTCACAATTGTCAAAGCTGGTTCCACAGGCAAGAGTGTTTAATCTTGTCCGACTACAAATGGTTGTTTTGCATGTGGCAGGATATTAAATACATTGTTCTTCAAGAAGCACGTCATTGCTTTAATAGTTTTGCAACATAGACCCATCCATCCACCTCATTAATGTGCAATGTTCCTGCTGTATGCAGTTTCAAAGTTGAGCAATCTGGATAGATTGCTTCAGAGACAGTAGGAACTGCAGATGCTGGAGAATCTGAGATAACAAGGTGTAGAGCTGGATGAATACAGCAGGCCAAGCAGCATCAGAGGAGCAGGAAGGCTGACATTTTGTGCCTAGACCCTGGATAGATTGCTGATTCTCGGATGTGAATTGCAGACACTGAATTGGTGATATTAATATTTATATTTTTAAAAATTAAGTCTCAGAGGAACACAGGAATTTATATGACTGCAAAAGACCAGTGCAGTTCATCTGTTGCGTCTAGAAAATATAATATTTTACAAGGAAGGCCTGTTGCATACCATAACATTTTCCTTTAAGTATTTAATCACTGTTAACATAGCCATCTGGCAAATTACTCTGGGGGTGAAATACAATTGAAAATGGAAGAATGTTTAGTTTTCTCTATAATTAATGGCCCATAAAGAAATCACAGATTGTTAGCGAGAGTGAACAAAGTCTCAAAAGTCTGCCAAATTCTACTCAGAGTCTAGTGAAATCCATAGGATCCGCTGGGTCCTTGTCATTTCCAGGGATGAAGACTTGTCAAGGGAGAATCTCAAAATGCCACTTAAAATATAAACAACTCTATGGTAACTGCCCCAGAAAGGGATTTCTGTCTCCCCAGCTCAGTTGAGCTGCAGTTAGACTGGAAGCTAAATATGTCAGGTGAAATGAGGAATACCACCTTCCAGATAATCATACCTGAATCATGAGAGGATCATGCAAGGGCAATTATATAGGGCCCCTGAAAGAAATCTAGTTGGTTTATAGCTTACTATTAGATGGGCACCCTGAAACAGAGTGCTGAAGGTAACAAGTTGGGACCTCATGATTCGGGGTTGAATGGAATAATGGCATGGAGAATGCTTCTGTAGTGCCTTAGATTTCCAGTAGCCACACTTAAATTGCATGTGTTCCCATTGATCCTGTGAACTCAAGGGGAGTTGCTACCAAGTGTGATCCTGGAGTAACCATTTTGATGGCACCTCAGATTTTTGGTGTTATACCCCGCTGCTTTTGCCAAAAAAGTGAAATGTTGCATCTAAAATTGATGCTTTCACTCTAGTTTGCTGCTGCTTTTCATTCCTTAGTAAAGATGGTCTTATCTGGAAACCATGAAAACAACTTTACAGATCAAATAAAACATGACATTTCAATCAGTGGTAGAAGTATTACATTAGACACTTACCAAAATTGCCAAATACTTCATTTATAATTTAGCAGCGGAGATTGAAGGTCAGACAGAGGAAAATAAATTGGCAAGTTTTAAAAATGAACTGGATCCCTTCATAAAGAAAAAATGTGGGTTCAAAAATTTAACAATACTAGTTATTACTCCAGCATTACAATATTTCCTATAACAACAAACACTCAACTATGTTGTGTGGAAAAAAAATACTTAAAAGGAATATTCAGTAAAGTAAAGCTGGGGTGAAAGGTTGTTTATTTAAAGACTGTAAAATCTTATCACAATGGCAATTGAGGATTTTCATGTTTAGTTTTATTGCAAAAGTACTATTCTGATCAAGTTCAAAGTCACTTCATGAACTGTTTTAAATCTTCAACAAAAATTTAAGTGAACAAAATAATTCTTGTCCTTAACTACCATTTAGAAAGCTGTGAGGCGGATGGCACTGCATGGGGAAACTGGGTCATGGCAATGTGCTGAACATTTCTAATGCAGCACTCATTTTTCTGATCAGCAGCCTGACTCTGTGGCTGAATTTTGGCACATTTAGCTGTTTGCTTTCATCTTGCTCAATAGAAAATGTTCAAAAGTGCCTAAGGATTAGGTGCAACTTCTGGTCTCCACTTTTTTCCTATTGCTTGAGCAGTTCATTGGACAGCAAATGTAGATCTAGACTTTATGGTAACTTTCTAAATGCTTCTTATGAATCACACAGACATGCAAACTTCTACAACGGTAATTCTGAGACTGATTATACGCTGAGGATGGGCTCCCTGCACCCCAGTATAAATATTGGGGTGACTCCATCACTGCTTGGCCAGCTCTTTACAGCTTAATTTTACAATTGATGGACATTTTAATTATTAGAAGACAAGATTGCCACCCAACTTCAGGTAGAGATCCTATCTCAGAGCTGATGACCAGCAGCTGGACAGTACCAGCTGTACCACCAACAGTGATGGCCACTTTCAGTACTGCATTGAGGAGATCTTCAGAAATATATTGGACCTTCACTAGGAGCAACAGTAGACCATACAGACCCTCGAACCTGCTCCACCATTTAATACAATCATGGCTGATTGCCCTCAATTTCACCTTCTTGCCCACTCTCCATTACCCTTCAACCCATTCCTAATTAAAAATCTGTCTATCTCCTCCTTAAATTTACTCGATATCCCAGCATCCGCTGTACTCTGGGGTAGTGAATTCCACGGATTCACGACCTTTGAGAAAAGTGATTTCTCCTTATCTCGGTTTTAAATCTTATTCTAAAACTATGACATCTTGTTCTAGATTGCCCCACACGAGGAAACATCCTTTCTATGTCTACATTGTTTGCAATATATTTCCAACCATTTATTTTCTTCTGACAGTTTGGGAGATAAAATAGTTTTGTTCAATTCCTCATCAGTGAAGGCATATGGCAAACATGATCCAATAGCTACAGGACATTAATGGGATGAACAGGGTTCAGAGTGGTAATCAATCTCTATAAACAGAGAAATAAAAACAAAGTGCTAGAGAAACTCACCACACCTGGCAGCATCTGTGGAGAGAACAGCATAATCTTTTGAGCTCAACATGCCTTCTTCAGAATGAAAGAGGGCTGGAAAATGATTTTATTTATGTTGTTAACAAAGGGGAAGGAGAAGAAGGTGGAACAGATTGTGAGAGTGCCCTGAGCAAAATACAAAGGGAGTGCTTATGGTTGTAACAGACTGATCCTGATGCAAAATGGATGTTAATGATAGCTATAGATGGTCAAAAATATACTGACTTTGCTGAGAACAAACCCCTGCTGTACTGGGTTGAGGGACTACAGCGTGGGAATTTGTAGAAAGGAGATCTGCAGAGGATATGAGGTCAACGACAGTCCTGGAAATAAGAGCTTGATGTTCTGTGGTGAGGTCACATTCCAGAAGGACACAAAAAGAACAGACTGAAACTTGGGTCTTGACATGGAAGACAACAGCAGCACCTGTGCCTCTGTCGGAAAGGTTAATAATAAAGTCAGGGTTAGACTAGACTGCAGCAAGTTCAGAGGGAGATAGGTTAGTATGGATGAGGGCAGCAGAGAAATAGAAGTAGCTGTTGCCACAGTCAGTTCTCAATGAAATGATCAAGTGCAGGTGGGAGGCCAGTATTTTACTTAGTTATGGAAACAATTTCCTTTGACTACTGGAATAGAACAAGTCATAAATCTGCTCACAAACCCTAAACACACAGCTCAAAGACCAAGTCTTAACTTTGATTTACTTTAAAAGCCTTTCCCTCAAAAAGAGAAAAGAAGAAATTCAAATCCTCTTGCTCAATTTTTTTTCTGGGCAGCACAGTGGCTCTGTAGTTAGCACTGCTGCCTCACATTGCCAAGGACCTGGGTTTGATTTCACCTTCTGGTCACTGTGTGGAGTTTGCATGTTCTTCCCAGTGCTCGGATTTCCTCCCACACAGTCTGAAGATATGCAGTTTAGGTGGATTGGCCTTGGTAAATGTGGGGTTACAGGGATACTGTGTGTACGGGGGTGAGTCTGGGCGGGATGCTCTTCAGAGGGTTGGTGCAGACTCAATGGGCTGAATGGCCTTATTCTGCATGGTAGAGATTCTTTTTCTGCATATAATTGAGAGAATGTATTAAGGCAGTTGTATGAAAAATTTGGTCTCATGATTTTGACTGATGGGAGTTGTTGCCTTTCATTTACACCTCAGTTACAAAAATTCCATTGTTTAGTCCCTACAGGGACAATTTTCTGATATCATGCTCTTGGCACCTCAGAAACGTATTGCATTGCAGCTCATGCCTGGAGCTCCGGGATGGTGGGCAAGATTGCTTCCCAAAATCATAAAGGCTAAAAATAATACCCTCTATGAACCTTACATTTCCTTTCATCCTTCTGGGATTTCAAAGTGTTGGGCAAAAAGTAAACTTCGTGAAATCTGCTGGGTACAGTCAGGTCAGAAGAATCTGTGTATAGTATCACAAGGTAAGTAACAGATCATTACAGATGACAAAAACAAATTGCCTCATCTTCATACATTCTTCCAGAATGATCCTACACAATCCCTCCCTCTGAGCAGCATGCAAACGATTCTTAAACGACTGCAGGACTTCCACAACTCTATCTAGAAGTCAAAACTTATCTACTGATCAATCCTCATGCGAAAAAGTCCTTCCCACTATCAGTCTTCAATTTGTCTTTTACAAGCTTGAAGCTGTGATCCTTTGTTCTGCTCTCAGGTTTCAATTTAATTACCTAATTTTGCTTTTTTTCCCCCCAACTGCTGTATGGAAATGTGATCAAACATACTTCTATAAGTTCATATCTCAGGGGTCTCCTTTCAATTTTGGAAAGCCCCAAATTTTTGATATAACTCAGATCTCATAACTAAAACGTATCAAAATCTAAGTGGGCGTGTGGAAGAGCCTGAACTATACATTCCTGAATGGAGAGATTGAGGCAGCACATGATGAAAGTGGTGCACATGTTGTCCAAGATCAATTTTAAATGTGATTGACGTACAGCTTGAACAGCTCATCATTTGCTTTTCAGATCACAGTCTCTGCTAAACACTTTTTCTGCTTTCATCAGAAATGTATTATTTCTCTGGTGTTTGCAAAGTCTACCAGATATTCACAAAGTTCAAGTTGGAGACATTTAAGGAAAGCATCCTCACAACAGCCTCTAGTTATAGAATACCTTTAACACTTTTGTGAAGCACTTTGTGATCTTCATTAAAAGACTTATCAAACAAAATTTAATACCCCACCACATATGGAGATATTAGGGCCAATAACCAAAGATCTGCTAAGAGCAGGTTATAAAGTACATCTTAAAGACTTGAGGAAATTCCAGAAACTCCACTCTTGGCAAACACATCAACCTGGACCAGAGTGTCTAAAATCAGTACTTTAAGAGGCTGGAAGTGGAGGAGAACAGACAGTTGTCCTTCTAGAGAAATTTAGGGAGATTGGTTTCTGTGTCACTGCATCAATGTAAGTCACTGAGAACAATGGTGAAGGGCCAACAGAACTTCAGATAAGTTCAAACACAGGCAGCAGCATTTGGGATCTCAAGTTTATGGGGGTAGAATATGGATGGTCAGTCGGGACAGTGGTGGAATAGTCAGGATAGGAGGGAATGAGGATATCAGCCACAAGAGCTGAGACAAAAGCGGAGTTGGGTGCTGTTATGAAGGTGCAAACAGATGATCTGTGATGGCACAACTATGTGATTGAGGCTTGTCAACCATCTATTATTGCAGAAATTTTTTTTTGCCCTAGATATTTGCCAGGAAGAGGGATGGAAGCTGGGGTCTTCTCAGTAAGACGATCAGGTTTTCATCTATGGCTTTAAGTTACTTCAGTGCATCATTACCTGATGCTATCTGTTGCTGTTATGCAACTGTGGTGATGGAGGTGAACATCTAAGATGATGGTTGTTTTATTCATATATTTGTCCATATTCAATTGCATCTGTCATATATTTATCCATTCTGCCCTAAAATAGGTTCTCCAGCAATTTCTTCCTCACAGTCAGCCACGTCCTCTCATTTGCTGTCAGAAACATTTAGATCCTCTGGTGCCGATGCCCAAATCATTTTCTTAAATGAGACCGAAAAGTAACTCAATATAAATCTGATTTTAAAAAAATAATCCTTTCTTTCTACTTCTGTCATCACTTTATTTATACAGCTCTAACCCCATAATATCAACTGCTGTAATTTTTAAATGTCTTACATGGTACTTTATTTCAAATGACTGAAAATTATTTTGTTGTCCTTAGATTTGATCCACTGTGGTTTCAAATTCTAAATGCAGTCACTGAACCAACTGAAATTAGCTGAGTTTATTCAGGCTAGGATAACAGTTCACTGTTACAATTGGCCTCAGCACCTTTTTCGAAGAAAGGAAGGAAGGAAAAAATAACCCAGCCAGAATGCCTGGTCCTGGTTGTTATCGAGTGAATGTATCTGCATGTTGTGTTAGATGCAAGCAGAGTCAGACTTCACTCTCTTTGGTCAGATGTTGCCTGCCAGCACTCACTATCTAAGCTTGTACACGAAAACTAGCCATTTAAGCAATGTACCAGAGAGCTAGTCGTGTTTGTGAAATGACTTCGCAGCATGGATCAGCACATTAAAAGAGTAAGAAAGAGATGATTGAAAGAAAAGAACTTATTTTCATAAATTACAATCTCACAATAAGCAATTCTACATAGACAAGTTATATAGGCAAAGATGACACTACTGTTATCTTTAACATATAAAGCAATTGAAACTGCAACCTCTGAAAACAGATAATGTAAGAATAAGTCATTAAAAACTCAAACTTTGTACGTCATATGGTGAATTCCTTTTAGGTCAGGATAATAATTCATTAAAAACACATTGGTGGTATTAACAAAATATGTTGATGTCTCTTTCTCAAATGTATTTGCTTCTAATAGCTTTGCCAGTTGTAATAAGCTAAATTAATTCTAACTTTTGTTGTCTACTTTTTAAATACTTTAAAGGCCCTGGAATCTAAACATGCCTAGACAATTCAAACAATATAAATCATTAATTCAGCCTTCTGCCAAGAAATTATATTTTAAAAGTCTGGGATCTTGAAACAGAGAAACTAATTCCTTGCCAAATTTTACCACAAGAGACAACGCACGAACTTGTGGCAGACACATTGTTAACAGAAAGGAACTTGCAATAAACAGGGCAGCATGAAGATGGAGGAAACTATACTTACCAAATCTTCCTACCTATGACAGATTGAAAGTTTATGGGACAGATCCAGGGTCTTTTTGGTTGATTATATGGATATTGGGTTGTAGGTACACTCTTTATGCATGTACAAATAATTTGGCATCCAGTTTCATGGAAGGCTTTTTATATTCTCACTATTTGGGGGAAAATATGGAAATACAATGTGCCACCCAACATGAAACTATCAAATTTGTTATTGTTAGCTTCCTAGATGTATGTAGCTCCTCTTTGAAAACAAAGCTTAATTATGAACAAGAATGTTACTTAGCTCAGAGATATTCATTCTGTCCAACAAAACGCAGTAAATGCTAATTTAATCCTGATCATTAAACAATGAATATTGATCACTGGGGATTCACTGATCACATTTACAGTTTGTACAGAATATGCAGTTTTGTCATTAGGAGTTCTAAGAGCATGACTGCAGTAACTTTAGCCTGACGATATGTGAAATGCTGATCAAGTTGCTGCTTGATGAAATTTTGCTTTTCTTTGTCATTTTGATTAATTGTGAAGCTACTCTTCCATTTTTCTTTTATATTGGGTTGAGATCAGTTGAAAGCGAGACTTAAAAAGGTAGTAAAGTGCTTGATATTCTTTAGTACCCCTTGTGCAGTACTCTTTTGAGGGCTGAAGTTAGAACACACTGTAGATTGCCTTTGTCAAACAAAACCTTTCCATTCATCTGTATATCATTCACACATCATAGATTGATTACAGAAGGAGGTCACTTGTTTGTGCTGGACCGATAAATGATTCAGCTTGCACCACTCACCCACCTTTCCTCCATAGCTCTGCAGCTTCTTTTCTTTTTTAGACAGCAATCCAATTTTTTTTTTTTTTTTTTTTTTTTTTTTTTTTTAAAAGCCTCAAGTAACCCTACCTCCACCACATTCTCAGGAAGTGTATTTCAGAGCCTACCCAACTACTGTATGAGGATTACTTTCCTCGTCATTCCAATGTTTCTTTTACCAATCATCTTTAATCAGTGCCCTTTGGTTCTTGATCCTCCTACCAATTGAAACAGTTTTTCAAAAGGGAGGCAATGGCCTAGTGCTATTATTGCTAGACTATTAGACGGTAAACTTAGCTAATGTTCTGGGGATCTGGGTTCAAATCCCAAATGGCTTGAAGTTGCCAGATTTCTCTTCATACCCTTTTTTGAATAAAGGTGCAACACTTACAGTCACCTGGTACCATTCCTGACTCTAAAAGGAAGTTATGAAAATCATGGTCAGTGCCTTATCAGTGTTAAATACAGAAAGCCTACCTAATACCTCATCGTTATTTTTAAACACATGGAGTGTGTAAACTAACACCTCCTTCATCATGACCTGAGTAGCAGCAGGTAAAGACAGATGTGAAGTAATTCAATAGCTCACCTATTCCACTATGTACCTTGGGGAGTCCAAAAGCCAGGGGTCCCCCTCAGACCCGTTGTCCCACTACCAGGCACACCAACATATAGACTAGCCAAAGAACTACAATGGAAACTGAAATACTTAGTTGACAAACACTACCCACTCCATGCACTCCTCCCAAGAATTCCTCAACATCATCGACACCAAAATAGGACGAGATAATGATATCCTTCAACGTAACAGCACTATTTACATCCATAAACATCGACCTAGCCAAATAGACAATTACCACACCGCTGGACAAATCAGGAAGGCAGGCACCCCACGACGCCAACAGCATCAACAAGGACAACACCCTGAAACTGCTGGATCTGTGCCTCACAATCCACTTCACCTCAACAACTATATATTCAAACAAATCAACAGAACACCAATAGGATCCACAATATCAGGACTGATTGCAGAAGCGCAATTGCAAAGGTTAGAACAAGCAGTGCTCCCCACTATACAACCCAAACTCTAGATTCGCTATGTAGGTGGCACCTTTGTGATTATCAAACGCATAGGACTAGAAGAAACCCACCGACACAAACAACATCCACACCGGGATAAAATTCACAAAAGAAGAGAACAATAACCGACTACCTTGTTCAAAGGAGGGAATAGGGATAACCCCGGAAATTACAGGCCAGTTAGTCTTACTTCAGTGGTGGGCAAATTATTGCAAAGGGCTCTGAGAGATAGGATTTATGATCACTTAGATAGGCACAGTTTGATTTGTGATAGTCAGCATGGATTTGTGAGGGGTAGATCATGCCTCACAAACCTTATTGAATTCTTTGAAGAGGTCACCACACACATGGACGAAGGTAGAGCAGTGGATGTGGCATACATGGATTTAAGTAAGGTGTTTGATAAGGTTTGTCATGGTAGGCTCATGCAGAAAATAAGGAGGTATGGGATAGGGGGAAAATGGCAGATTGGATTCAGAATTGGCTGACCCTTAGAAGGTAAAAGGTGGTAGTGGACGGAAAATATCAACATGGTGCTCAGTTGAGTCGTGTACCACAAGGATCTGTTCTGGGTCCTCTTCTATTTGTGATTTTTGTAAATGATTTGGATGTAGGAGTGGAAGGGTGGATTACTAAGTTCACGGACGATATGAAGTTGGGTCGAGTTGTGGATAGTGCGGAGGGCTGTTCGGGGTTACAAATGGACATTGATAGGATGCAGCGCTGGGCTGAGAAGTGGCAGATGGAGTTTAACCCTGAAAAGTGTGAGGTGATTCACTTTGGAAGGACAAACTTGAAAGCAGAATACAGGGTTAACGGAAAGATTCTTGGCAGTGTGGAGGAGCAGAGGGATCTTAGGGTTCATGTCCACAATTCCCTGAAAGCTGCCACCCAGGTGGATAGAGTTATTAAGAAGGCATATCGTGTGTTAGCTTTCATTAATAGAGGGATTGAGTTCAGAGCTGTGACGTTACGTTCCAGCTATACAAAACCCTGGTTCGGCCACATCTGGAGTATTGTATCCAGCTCTGGTCGCCTCATTACAGGAAAGATGCGGAAGCGTTGGAAAAGGTGCAGAGGATATTTACCAGGATGTTGCCTAGAATGGAGGGAAGGTCTTACAAGGAAAGGTTGAGAGAGCTAGGGCTTTTCTCTTTAGAACGACGAAGGATGAGAGGTGACTTGATAGAGGTGTACAAAATTATCAGAGGTATAGATAGAGTGGACAGCCAGAGACAAGTTCCTAGGGAGGAGGGACGAGGGGGCATAGTTTTAAAGTGAGTGGAGGTAGATATAGGGGAGACGTCAGAGGTAGGTTCTTTACCCAGGGTGGTGGGGGCGTGGAATGCATTGCCGGAGAGGGTAGTGGAGTCGGCCTCATTAGGGGCACTTAAGCAGCCGAAGGGCCTGTACTGTGCTATACTGTTCTATGTTCCATGTTCTATGTTCTAACTTTCCTAGACATAATGGCACAACATAAGAACAACAGGGAACTCCAGACTAGCGTTTACAGAAAGACCACACATATGGACAAGATACTTAATTACTCCATCAACCACCCCAACACCCATAAACGGAGCTGCATCAGGACATTATTCAAATGGGCCACAACACACTGCAGCAATCTGAAATTGCGCAAACCAGACCAAGAGCACTTACACGTAGTTTTTAAAAGGAATGGATACCCAAGAAGCACAATCCACCATTACCTCCACAACAGAAAGACACAACATGACCAGACACACTAGTCACCCTACCGTATATCAGAGATGACCACAAGACTACTCAGATCCCTAGGTATCAAGGCAGCCCACAAACTGAACCACCCTATGACAGCTACTGACGAGCATAAAGGGTCCCATACCCACAACCAATAAAACTAACGTAATATACAAAATACCATGCAAGGACTGTGAGAAACATTACATAGACCAAACTGGAAGAAAACTGACAATAAGGATACATGAATACCAACTATCCACCAAGAGACACGACCAATTCTCACTGGTCTCAATACACATGGACAAAGAAGGACACGAATTTGACTGAGACAACACATCCATAATAGCACGAGCCAAACAGAGATGCCAGGGAATTCCTGGAGGCCTGGCATTCCAACTGGAACTCCGTCAACAAACACACTGAACTGGACCCGATATACAAACTACTGAAAAACAAAAACAGGAAGCAATGCCAACCACCCCAGCAAACAAGACCTATAAATAACAAGCGGGACAGAACGCCAACACTGAACCGGTGTCACACTGACGATGTTACCAAGCAGGGTAACAAAATGTCTGCAACCAAACACACCAGCTCGGTGAGCAAGACTATAACCTCACCTATACCCCCTACCTCCATGTGTACAACTTTTTTTGATCCTTAATCAGTCAGTCCTCCTCTGACCACCAATTTATGAATTATATGCATGTGCAAGACTTTTGGAATTCATTTTTTACATTAGCTCCCCATCTTCTCATATTCTCTCTTTGTTTTGCTTATTCATGTTTTCAGTTCCTCTCTGATCATTCTATATTCAGTCTGCTTCTCAATTGTATTATCTACCTGACAACTGGCATGAGCACACTTCATCTTGATCACTTGTATTATCCAGAGAGATTTGGATTTCTTTGCTCTGGCTTTTTCCTCATGGGAATATGCCTCAACTGTTGCAGAGCTCTCTGTTATTGGTTCAGTTATAGTTTAGCCAGGTAACCTTTAATTCCAATTTACCTGCTTCAGATCCATTGTCACACTGCTAAAGGTTAACATTTCCCCACAGTTAACTATTAATCAGGATTTCTCCTTGTCTTTTTCTTTCGGCAAGCTACACCCTATGATACAATGGTCACTTTTTAAAAAAAATGTCTCCCTATTGATACTTGATGGATTCAGCCCACTCTTTGCCAGGAATCATATCACATCTTGTTGAACTGAAAAAAAAAACTACTGAAGAAAATTCTCCCGAATACACACAAGGTTCAAGACTCACATTGGACTCAAACGTTAACTCTTTCTCTCACCGCAGATGCTGCCAGACCTGTTGTGTTCTTCCAGTTCTTTTGGTTTATATCTAGGAACTGCTTTCCCTTTCCGTCCTTTACACTACTCCTGTCTTGGGGTACATTCAGGTAACGAAAGTCACCTTGTAAACTTGTTTCTGATACATTTTCCCTACCCTCTTTGTTCCTTAGCTCTAGTGAAACAGATCATGTCCTTGGCTCCTCTGGAACCTGTTTTTTCTCCAGCACTGTAGTGTTCTCCATAATCAGGACTGCCACCTTCTTCCTTTCCCAACTTTCCTGAATGATCTATATCCAGAAATGATCTGAATATCCAGTTATACCTATTGAGCTTGGTTTCTGTTATTCTCACACACAGTTATCTGTGTCTGCAACTCACCAGTCTTATTTATCACACCCTGTGCATTCATGTATGTGCTCTGCAACAATAATTTCAAATTTATTATATCCCCTCCTAATCTGAACCAAATTTAGTACCATCCTATTTCCAACTCTAGCACAATCTCATTCTCCTCATACTTTTTTGCAGCGTGGTATCCCTCACTAATGTTAGTTCCTGGTTCCCTGGCAAGATAGTTTAAACTCGTGGTGCCCAACTATTTTGCACTGATGGGCCACACCGACCAAATCACAACCTTACAAGGGCCACAACAGTGTACTTTGGAAAAATGCATAGAATTGCAAAAGCTGTACAGATATTCATTAGTTTTTTAATGCCCATCAATTTTCAGTTTTATGCTTAGTGTACTTTTTTCTTTATGTACATAACCATCTCTTGAATAAAAGTTTGATTTTAATATCTCTTGTAAAGTATATTTTCAGAGTAAAAATAAAGTGGAAAAAATCTGCGTCATTAAAAGCATTCCATTTATCACGTTAGAAATGTCTGAGGTTGCCTGAGAAATGGATCTAACAATGTATCGAGAACTCAAGAAGGATCTTTTCATTTTGGATAAGTGATGATAGGAAAACAATGCATCAGTCAATAATGAGACCAAGTATTCACTCAGGTCAAAGTTTAACCAACAGCTGTAGCGTTTGTGAAGACCTCCAATTGCTTCTTGTGGTCCTGAGGCAAGCAGTCAGTCCAGGGAAGCAACATTATTAACCGTCACAAAATGTTTCTGAGGAAGAGTCACTCAACCTAAAAAGGTCAAGTCTGATTTCTCTCTGCAGATACTGCCAGACCTCGAGATTCGCCAGCGACTTATATTTTTGTTCATTTCTTTCTATTTTTTGCTTTAAACTCATCTTGTTAAAACGCTGCATACACTTCGATAAAGAACCTGCAATTTTGACTTTTTACCATTATTACTTATTGATTTTAATTTCTGCTGCACTCATGTTTTCCGCCAAGCTTTGATTATTGTTCACTATTTCACTACTCTGCATGTCTGCACTTTTGTTTATTTTCAATGTTTTTAAACTTACCTGTAATTGGACCCTTCTCCCACTAATTTAAGAGTTTAAAGCTCTTTCTACAACATCTGGTTTGCCAGGACACCAGTCCCAACATGGCTCAAATGAAGCCTGTCTTAATGGAAAAGTTTTCTCTTTTCCAAAATTGGTGCTAGTGCCTCATGAATCAGGGCAATTCTCCCACACCAACAGCTGAGGCACGCAATTACCTCTTTAATCTTATTTACTTTACACCAATTTGCATGCGGCTCAGGCAGTAATCCAGACCTTATTACTCTTATGGCTCTGCTTTTTAATTCAGCCCCAGAACTGTGTATAATCCCAGCAGAACATCTTTCCTACTCCTGCCTATGTGGACCGTGACAACTGGATCCTGCCCCTCTCATTCCAAGTTCCTTTCCTACCCAGGTATCCTGAAACTCGGCACCAGTTGTACCACATTGTAAGTCTATCTTTGCTGCAGGGAACATTGTCTAATCCTCTAACTATGCTAGCTCTTATTACTATTATATTTCTCTTTTCTCCCCCTATTTAAAACATGCTCTGGTCTATGGTACTTCAGTCAATCATTCACCCTCTGTCTTAGTCCACACTGGGAGCAAGAATCTTCTACTTATTGGTCAAGGATATTAGCTAAAGCTCCTCCCAAACCAAATTTTGGATCCCAATACCTGTCCCATTCACATCCATGTCCTGCTCTGGCTGGCCATGGATCAAATGTGATCCTTAAATTAATCTAAGGGGTGCGACTGTTTCCTAGAATTGTGTCCAGGTGCCTTCCCCCTCTCTGTCACTCCATGCATTCAGATGCAGAGCCTTCAGTGTGTTCTATTATTTTTGTGACCTCTAACCTTGTCTGTTGATTTTCTATTTAATCCATACATTCTATCCTTTCCTGTCAATCAATTCCCAAATTAATACTTCTTATGTCTCTGGTTTATCACTTAACATACTTTCACAAATTTGATCCCACTATTTAGTTTAAAACCCTAGTCACGTGGCTCACTAGAAAATTGATCCCAGCAGTACAGGCCCCACTTTTCCCCAGTTTTGGGGTTAGCATCTCACTAACCAAAACCCAACTGTACTTTCTCAGTCTCTGAGCCACAACGCTAACATACGTTGATAATCAATCTTAATAACGCTGGGGACCCAATTTTCCACACTCCCACTGCTAGCTTCATTCAGGTAAGCCTTGCTTTAGACACTATCCAACTTTTATGCTGTTGTTCAGCAACCCGTGAATGATGTGACTGATCTTTGGAAAGCAATGGATAGCCTTTAGTGGTCTTCGGTGAATAAACTGGTAGTGAGGAAACTACTTGGGCCAAATCTCAAAGCAAATGATGAATTTTTCAGTGACACTGAACTTCTTGGATATTCCCTCTTTCAACAGAGTTGTACTTTTCTCTGGCTGAAAGGCAGTTTGGGGTACTAATGAATCAATCAATCACGATAAATAACTGCTTATGCCCGTTGGCTCTGGTAGCTCGTGATTGTGGTTGATGATCTTTTTGTATGAACCATTACCCATGGCAGAAAGAGGAGAGCTGAAGAAGCCTCAATTTCTTTTCTGGGCATGATTACATTAAGACTGCTGCAATAAAACTTATGTCATCAGCCATGAAACAATGTACATCGGTGATTAATTAAAATCTCCAACAGTCTTGCTAAAGTTTAACAGAAAAAAAACAATAAAATGTTCTTGTTTGACAAAAGACATCACTTGTGACAATAACTGTAACAGCAATGTTAGTTAAGCCAGAATATTATTAAAGGTAATGGCAGTAAATCCACTTATTTAATTTGAGGCAGAATTTTCTTTTTGTACAAGTACATTATTGGGCTGTGTTTTGAAATATTAAGAAATTACTCACACATCAGATACCTGCAGAAAGTGCTGGAGGAACTCAGTAGGTCTGGCAGTGTTTGTGGAGAGAAATTGCTTCAAATGTTTCAAGTCTGATATGATGCTTCTTTGGACTTCCGAAGGAGAACCATATCAGAGTCAAAACATTAACTTTTATTTCTCACTCTGCAGATGCTGCCAAATCTGTAGAATTTCTCCAGTATTTCAGATCTCTAGCAGCTGCAATACATTACTTTTATCAAACACCTATGCATGAGCAGTTAAATGTAGATAAAGATGTTGTCACAGTCATCCTACTCCTGAAGTTTCACTATATTTCTACCTTGCCAAGAAATTCAGCATTTAAAACCTTCACATCTTTTGTGTTATGATACTTACCCACTGGAGACCCATTAAACATGGCAGAAAAAAAGTTCGGACTTGAGCATTCAAGCACACGTGAATTTTTTAACAACTTGATAAGTCTTATTTGCTTCCAAACTACCCCTCTGGCACTTCAATGTGGAGTCTCATTTCTTCAGATTTCAATTATTGCTCAAGATACTAAAAAATGAAAAAAAAAATGAATTGTTTTGTTGCTTTGATTGCTTACTTGCAGTTTAATCTTTTGCCTCCCATTAATTTTCTGCATGATGGTATCTAATTAAATATTCAAATTTAACTCTGTGATTTAGACTTGTGACTTGGTAAGGATTCAACAATTTGAATGGTAAGACGACATGTTTTTGCCTGTCCTGTGACACCATCTCAGATTTCCTGACTCCCAAAGATCCAGAGTTGCTATGCAAAAGTCCATGGAGATTGCTGTGGGCAGCTGCCAGTGCGATGAACACCCAGAGCGATTTGATTTCCACAAACTGAAATATCCAGGCCTCTTTTTATAATTAGTTGACAAGTAGTGCTGTAAGATTTTACAGTGGTACGCAGAATTAAAAGATTTTACTCATTCCAATTTTTCAGTTGTTAATTATGTTACTTTCTGTTGATAGAACAAAGATTAAACTTGTGATAAAAGAAATTGGTATGTGGAAACCTGCAAATGACCTTACTTGACAATATACTGCGCTCAATGTACCAAGTTATTCACTATCTTTCATCACCTAGAACTGCAGAAAACGGTCATGTTACGCAAACTACACCTGCCTTGCTCAGCTTAATGGATCTGTTGGCCAATCAGAACCTCCGTCATTAGAGTCCTTGATATTGAGAGAAAGGCAAGTGGGCTCTCACTAGCATTCTAGCTGGGAGGCTAGATTGTTGTCACCTCCATTAAATTCTGCCCATTGCATGGTCCAAACAATTGCTCTTAAAGCGACAAATAAGAGCCAAGCAAACTTTTAAAAATATAGTAAGGCATGGAAGCAACAACAAAAAAATCCTGTTCAATCAATCCCAGTTTGTCTCTCCTGTCCCAGCCATTTTGTTCAACTTCCACTGTTGCTAATTTTGCATTATGTGCTGTTGGTATGTGTGTCTCAGCACTCCAGTCGTCTATTTACATGTTCCTCCTCCTCCAGCCTCCTTTATTTCTGTCTGTCTGTATGATTTTGTTTTTGTTCCTTTAGTAACTTGAATGTATACTTAGATTTGCAAGCAGTATACAAGTCCAAGCTGAGAGCTGGTGCAATCCATTTTCTTTAAATTCAGAAATTTTATGTAGAAACTCTTCCTTCGACAGCAGCTTCCAAACTCATTAGAAGGATAAGGGCAGCAGATACATGGGAATGCTAATCCTTGCAAGTTCGCCTCTAAGCCACTGACTATCCTGACTTGGAAATATATTGCCGTTCCTTCAATGTCACAGAGTCAAAATAGTGGAATTCCATGTATATAGGTTGCAGAAGTCCAAGAAACGACAATTAGGGATGAGCAATAAATGCTGTCCAGCCAGCATAAACCACATTTCCTGAATAAGAAAAACAATTTTCTCTCTGAAATGCATGGAGTGGACCAGTTCTCAATTAGCATGCACCTGTATGATCTTGAAATTCAAAATAGATAGTAAATAATGCACAGAGAAATACAGGACAGTGGAGGACATCACAAACACATCAATGGAGGAATGGGAGTCAGACATAGAAATACCAAACGGCACATTGCATAACTTCCATTGTTTCCAATTTTGTGCTACTGATGAAGACCAGTTTTCTTCCCACTGTGTACTATTGTACATTTTTAGCAGAACTCCTATGGCATTGCTCACAAGTTATTGGATATGCAGTTTTGAAACTACAGATATATTTATTGTAGCGAAGATCACTGATTTACAGTGACCAAATCGATCAACCTCAAATTTAAACAAAATTTGTTTTGGGATTCTTACTGGCATTTGGGAATTTAATTCTCCATCATACTAAATTGTACAAGAGTAGCTTTTAATTTTGCTTGCTAAATGTGCATATGATGTTTTTAATCCCTTACTAGTACTAAAGATCAGAATATATACTATTACACAGTGTTTCAGTCAAAGTTTGATATTCAATATTTAGTAATACGGAGAAGTGGAGTTCAGCTGCACAAAAGGCAGTCCTACACTTCTAGTAGTGCTGGGACGCCCTTGGGTTTTTAAAAAAAAAATTACTGGTTAGCATGCTGTGTTTGTCTGTTGGTTGGGGGAGTGGGTGGTGTAAGCAGCGAGTAGGGAAAACCTTTGGTCTGTGGGAGAGAAACACAAAGGTTGGAGAACTGCATGGCTTCACAAACTATTTTTACCAAGCATGGTGACACTTTTAAGTCTAAGGGAAGGCTTCTCAGTGAGGCTGTCAAGTAATTAAAGCTTTTAAAAAGACATAACTAAAAATAAAAATGGATAAATTCAATCATGTAATTGAGACATGATTAGCCCTGAAGTTTAAATCTTATAACCACAATTTCCCCCCTTAAAGTCATACAAAATTGTTCGATTGGTTTATTAACAGACCATGATGGCTAAATGTTTAACATAAGTTCTAATTTTAAAACTGATACACAAACTATATACATTTAATTTTTGTCTACACATCCCCTCTCATGTCCTGCATCTGTATAAATTTGACATTTAAGATGACTTGTTCATTAATTACATCCTCTCTCGACAGGGACATTGCAGTGCCATTACTGGTTAAGTGGTGTAATTACAACAGGGTATTATAAATAAGGATAGACTGTATAGCTTGAAAATGATTACACATCTGGTCCAATTACTATGCAGTCTAAAACCAAATTTTAGAAAGACCACATTTGCCAAACAATACACAAGATCAACATGTAACATATTAAAAGCGTTGACGTTTTCTCATTCTAATTTTCACATTTATATTGCCAATAAGTTTCACATTCTCAATTAATCATGTCCGACAGGGCATGCTGCAACCCTACCACTGGCAGAAGAGTGTAATTACAGCACAAATTTGGATTAATATTTCCACCAGAATCATAGAATCCCTACAGTGCGGATAGAGGCCATTCGGCTCATCAAGTCTGCACCGACCTTCCGAAGAACATCACACCCAGACGCAGTCCCCATAACCCCATATTTACCATGGCTAGTCTACCTAGCCTACACATCCCTGGATACTGCAGACAATTTAGCATGGTCAAACCACCTAACTTGCGCATCTTTGGACTGTGGGAGGGAACCAGAACACCTGACAGAAACCCACACAAACACAAGGAAAACATGCAAACTCCATACAGTCACGTGAGCTGGAATCGAACCCAGTTCCCTGGTACTGTGAGGCAGCAATGCTAACAACTGCGCCACCGCGTAACCTGTAAAACAGGAAACTGCTTATTTTGCCGAATCTGTACATGTAAATGAGGATTTGAGGTCGAAGTAGTCGTAGTAGTAATGTCAGTGGAGTAGAATCCAGAACCTTGGGCTAAAGTTTGGCAACATTGGTTCAAATTCCACCATGCCAGATGATGAAATTTGAAATTAATAAAAATCTGGAATAAATGCTGGACTAACGGCAAACACACAGCCAATGTTGATTGTCTTTTTAACGACAATCTGGTTCACTAATGTGCTTTAGGGAAGGAAATTTGTCATTCATACCTGGCCTGGACTGCATATGACTCCAGACACACAACAACTGTCCTCCAAGTAATTAGACTGGGCAACAAATGCTGGTCCAGTTAGTGAGCCTCATCAAATGAAATGAGTTTTTTAAAACCCAATTGGTAAAAGGGTGTAATTACAGCACAAGTTCAGATTAATCCTTCCATTGTGAATGCACTGGGAGTTACAATGGGAGTGGATAAAATAAGACTTTAAAATTGCAACTGAATTAGATGCTCTGGCTTAGTTAGTTTCTGTCCTTTAATCCTTGTACCTACAGGCTATACTTGGCCCCCACTCCCAGGTACAATACAGGAGATTAACTAGCTCACAATAACATGTATTAGAACAGATAAAATGTGTGCACAGCAAGTGCGTGGTATATAGAATATGTTTTTATATTTATTATATATTACATATTGTGACTCATTGCAAGCGACACCAATGAGATCTGCTAGCATATGCTGAAGCAATAATAGATTTAAGCAATAAGTTATGTATATTGCTGACACTGAATGCAATTCCAGTTTGATTTTCCCTCTGAATGTAAAGTCACAGAGATCTTTGAAATATGCATTTTAGTCTAACACAAAGTCATTTGATAACCATACTAAAATGTAAAAATAAGGTTAGTATTGAGCAGGTCTAAAACAGGGATGAAACAAGCACAACTTACAAAATATCTGCTTGTCAAATGTAATGCAATTAGTGTTTAAAATATTTACTTCAAGAATATTCTGTGTAAAAAAAAATCATAGCAAGTTAAACATGAAATTCATGAACTCTTTAAGGCCTGTAAATTATATTTTTTTTTATTTCTGTAAGACAAAACATAATTAAACAACAGGCTGTCTCAAGTAACCCCTTAAATACACCTAAAAATCAGTATCAAAAAGTGCAATTTATAATTTAGAGTAATTTTCAATATATATATATACACATACAATATGATGCTATCAAAGAACATACTTTTTTCTGTAGAAATTTCTGACCCAATATACAAAATATTCAGATGCTGTGTTCCAAAGAACCTCTTAACAAAGACATAAATCAGATCCATTATTTAATTATTTACTGGTTACTTGCCCACCCCTCCCCCAATCACTGATTTGTGATGGCTAAAATGCAATTTTATAGCACTTAAAATGTCCAAAGTTATCAAACTATGCACAATTTTTGTTGCACGATAGCCAAAACAATTCTTAATGTTCATTAATAACCATACCCAGTAACTATTTTTTTTTTTTTTTTACAAATCCCAAGCATAACACAGGAACATTGCATAATGCTACAATATTCTAACAATACCTTGATTGACCATTGATTTTAAAATATGATTCGAGCACTTTTTAAACTATATATATAGCAACTGTTAAGCTGATAACCTGCTAAATATGAAAATGGGGAGGTGGAGGAAAAAGGCAAAAAATTTCAACTGAACATACATGGCTTCTCTATTCTTGAATCCCAAAGTAAGTTGCAATGTCAGAAATACAAGTGAATTGATTAAAGCAATACAGGGAAACCCAACAGGCTTCAATTTTAAAAAAAAACCTATTTAAAAATATTTTGGGCACATCTACCTACTTAGAAGCAATAGTCTGAACTGCTTTCCCCAAGAATTTTTCACCTTGTCCTAAACAACATGATAATACTCTTTTTAAAAAAAAATCTACGTGAATGCTAAGGATTAAATGGGATCAAATGTGAAGACCACAGCATTTCCTGAGCCAACAAGTCAAAAAGCATTATTCTAAAAGCTACAGAATGTTCTCAGATGAATTAAAGTTCAGTTTAGCAGCAGAAAGACATTCTTCACAGGATTTCAAAGTTTTGATATTAAGTACTGTACAAGAGAAAGGTGGTAAAGTTCTCCACCTGGTTTATTCAGAACAGTGATTCTGGTCTTAAATCCTACTTTAAAGTTTAGGCAGGCCACTTTAAAATTGATCTTGCCAGTCTACTATGTCCTTCACCAGCAGGCATAATTGCTCAGATTCTATTGAATGTGAACTGTAATCAGTCTACCTCCTATTTACATATCAGCGCTGTTTTAAACCAGGACTATCATTCAGACTGTCAAACCATATATCAAAGGCATGAACTGGTGTGCATTTCAAGGAGGAAAGCAAGGATTCATAAAATTATATCAGTCTGATTCAAATTCATGACCAGATTTTAAACTAATATGGGATGAGAGGAATTTTTACGTAAAACTACAAATTTACGGCTACCATATGAACTGTGTACTTTCATTCCCATACACAGATATGCAAAACAAATCTGAACATACACTTGGTTTCTAAATAGGGGTTCAAGATAATACATTCATCTTTGACAGAGAGCTCATCTAAGTGCATGGGAAAACAGACCATATTTTCCAGGCAATTAATTGTTTCATGTCAATGACTATATTGAAGTGTACTGGATCAAGTTGCAAACAACTAATGCAGGCAAATTCCAAGATGCTACAATGAAAATAATTATACTGTACATAATAGTGACCGAAGATTCATAGAAATTGAAATGGTTTAAAGAAACTAATGAATCTTAAAACGTGGAATCAAAATATCTACATACTATATACAACAGAAAATAATTAGTGCAGATTCCAATATGGCAGACAGTTAAGTATTTCACTTTAGTGATACATTTAAAATATGCTCTATTTACTTTTTCATGATGTTCTATAGGCATCGAGTCAAAAAAATTGGAATTACTGTTATAACATTGCAATTTTACACTTGCTCTAGGATAACAAAAATACTTTACAAAATGTATTTAATTATTTAACATTAGCAAATTGTTTCAATGTTGTATTTACAAGGCCTTAAACTCTGCCTGCCTTTGCTCCTGCCCTTAATATTTAAGTTGCCGCATCTTGCACATTTGATAACTATCCAGCAATCAGTAACAGATGGTGTGTAAATGGAGTGCCAATGTGTGAACAGACAGGAAAACAAAAAAAAAGCTTGAACTCAACACAAATTGACACTGTCTGCTGGAATATTATGTACTTATTTTTGGAATTTGAAAGTTGACACAATTGCAAGGCTCGATGTCAGTCAAGTAAGTTTTTAAGAGGTGTAGCCACCTTACATAATCCACAATGTAATTTTCATCTTTGGTGGGAAATTTTGCTCAAATTTGATAATGTCAACTCTCATGATTTTTGGTCATTTAAAGAAAAAAATCTAATCCCAGTAGATCCCAAACTTGAGAATGTAAAAATTACACAAAATAAAAAGTCAACAGGATGCCGCTAGGGAGAGATCAATCCGATTGAACATCAGTTCACTTTGGTTTCATGCATACGCATGTAGCATTAATCATTTTCTCCCATGCCAATTTGAGCTCTGGAACTGAATTCGTTGTGTCAGTTCAGTGCCACTTACACAGCATCCCTTGTATATATCTGCTACAGCTTTATTTCAATGTGCTTTCACAATGAGTAAAACTGTTTTCTTTACACGGATATTTCTGTTTTCCATTTAAATCAGTATTACTCTAGTGTGACCCAAGCTTTGTAACAAGACTGAAAAGTTCTCCCATCCTCTCTCTTTTGCATGATCTCGGTGCCTTGTTTCTGCAAGGGTGAGCATTGGGAAGTGAATGAATTGGAACTGTTCTCCTGCACTCCACATTCATTTAATCCCTGGACTGGTAGAAAAGGATATAACCAGACTCCGAATTCTTTGAGATATCCGACGTCAATCCATAGAACTCTTCGATGGCTTGTGCATCTATTTTCTGTGCAATTGACAACATAAGTATTGTCAGCAGTGGAGAAGTATAGCAATGTAGAGTATTGTTCAACCTAATAGTTACCTACTAAAACAAAAATGTAATGCAATTATGTTACCTAATGGTCTCTAGGGAAGTCAAAGCTTTTGCCCAAATAGTAAACTGTACATTAGGTTAAAGGATAAATCATTAAAAGATATAGTGGCAAATATTGAGGGAGATATTTGACAATACACAGGGTAGTTACATGCCATCTATCATTAATTAGAGGAGCTAAAGATGGTATCAAATTACAAGAAAAATCATAAATATGGAGAGACAGGTGACCGGTCTTTGGACAAGAGCCCATGGTATTGGAAGTAGCATATTAACATGGAGAGAGGATTGGCTAATTAAGAGAAGAGAGTTGGGACAAAGGGGGCATTTTCAGGATGGCAACCTGTAACTTCTGAAGTTCCACAGGGATCACAATTTCTTACCATATATTAATGACCGGAATGAAAAAAAGGTAATGCACTATCAAATTTGCAGATGACAGAAAAATAGGTGGGAGTATATGTAGTGAGGATGACTCAAAGAGGCTTCTGAGAGATACAGACAAGCTAAGTAATTGGGCAAAAACCTGGAGGCTGGAATATAATGTGGGAAAGTGTGAGGCAGGAAGAATGGACGAATTGAATTTTGTTTTAGCAGCGAAGGACTGCAGAAAGCTGCAGCACAAAGGTATTTGGGAGTCCTCCTGCATGAATCGTAAAAAGCTAGCATACAAATTCAGCAGTCATATGGAAAGCAAATAGAATGTTGGATTTTTTTTAAAAAGCAGAATGGAGTATGAAAATAGGGAAATCTTTCTGAAACTGCACAAGGCATTAATCAGAACTCACCTAGAATACTGTGAACAGTTTTGGTTCCCTTTTCTAAGGGAAGATATACTGATGTTGAACTTAATGCAGAGAAGGTTGATTAGGTTGATCTTGGATCTAGAGGGACTTTCTTTTCAGGACAGTTCAAGTAGTTTGGGCCTGTAGTCATTGGAGTTTAGAAAAATGAGAGGTTACCTTTTTGCAACATATTAGATTCTTAAGGGGCTTGATGGGGTAGATGCGAAAAGGTTGTTTCACCTTGTGGGGGAGTCCAGGACCAGAAACCAAAATCCCAAAGTAAGGGGTCACCCATTTAAGACAGAGATAAAGAGGAATTTCTTTCTTCAGAGGGTAATGATTCTGTGGAATTCTTTACTGCAGAAAGCTGTCAAGGCTGGGTCATTAAGAATATTCATGGCTGAGATACATTTTTTTTTAAAACATCAGTAAGGGGGTTATGGAGAAAAGGCAGGAAAATGGAGTTGAGGATTATCAGATCAGCCATGTTCACACTGAAAAGCACAGTGGCCTCAACGGTCTACTTCTGCTCCTACATTTTATAGTCTTCATTAAGTGGAAAATATGGAGATAGCAGACAAATTGAACAGAAATTTTGCACCGCCCTTTACTCCAGAGGATGTAAGTAACATTCTCGAAGGAGCAGTAAGTCAGGAACAGAAGGCAGGTAAGAATTCAGAAAAATTACAATCGCCACAGAAGGGGTACTACATAAATTGTCTTTATCTGCAGCTGACAAGGGCCTAGTTCCTGACTGACTTCATTCTAGGGTATTAAAAGGAGCAGCTAATACGATAGTTGATACATTCATTTTATTTTTCCAAAAAACCTTCTCGATTAAGGAGCCATCCTATTAGACTGGAAAACAACACAGGAACTCATTCATTCAAAAATTTCTCACCATTAAATAATATACCGTTTTAATCTTCTTTCTGAAATGCACAATTTCACATTATATTTCATTTGTCAGACCTTTTCCCACTGATTTAAGCCACCTGTATCTTCCAGTAGGCTTCTTCTGTCGTCTCCTATTGCCTACCTATTGTGTCATTGTTAAATTTGGGAACCATTACTGCCATGCCTTCAAAGTTATTTACTACAAATTTATTACAGTACATTCAAAAGAGGGACTGACAAATCAAGAAACTATACATCCGTTGGCTTAACATCTGTCACAGGGAAAATGTTCTAATATATCTGGAGGTGGAGGTGCCAGTGTTGGACTGGGGTGGACAAGGTTAGAAGTCAGATGACACGAGGTCATGGTCCAACAGGATTATTTGAAATCACAAGCTTTGGGGTGTTGCCCTTTCGTCAGGTCTTCTATAACCTAGTGTCACCTAACTTCTGAACAATATATCTCAAAAGTTATAGCAGAATAGCTGGATAGGTTCAAGGTAAGCAGAAGGAGTCAACATGGCTTTGTGAAAGGGAAATCATGTTTAAACAATCTCTTTGAAGAAGCAATTGCTGCCGCAGCTAAAGGGAACCAATGAATGTATTGTAACTGCATCTCCAGGAGCCATTTGCTGAAGTGTCACATCAAAGGCTATTGCAGAAAATAGAAGCTCATTATGAAATGGTAGAACATTGGCATTGACAGAAGATTAACCGGCTAACACGAAGGAGAAGGCATAATGGGTTGTTTTTAGGTCGACAAGATACAAGGAGTGGCACACCACAGGGATCAGTGCTGGGTCCTCAACTACTTACAATTTGTAACAACTAACTTTGAAGAAGGGATGGTAGTTATGGTTGCCAAATTCAATGACGCAACAGGTAGGCAATTATGCTGTGTAGAGGACAGAAGGAGGCTACAGGAAGATACAGGTGGATTAAATCAGTAGACAAAGGTCTGAAAAATAGAGGTATAATGTGGGAAAATATAAAATTGTGCCTTTCAGAAGGAAGAATACAAAAGTATGTTATTTAATGGTGAGATGTTTTACAGCTCCGAGATACAGAGCAAGTCCTGGTGCATGAACTGCGGAAGGTTAACACACAGACACAGCAAGTAATTAGATAAACCAACAGAATATTACAAATTGCTGTGAGAAGGGTTGACTACAAAAGAAGGGAGGCTATGCTTCAGATATACAGGGCACAAATGAGACCATTTCTGGTGTGTTTTGTATGGTACTGGTCATCTTATTTAAGGAAGGACAAAAAGGTGTTGGAAGTGGTAAAGAGAAGGTTTACTAGACTAATAGCTGGAGATGGGCATGTTGTCTTATACGGAAAGGATAGACAGACTAGGCTCGTATCTGCTGGAGATTTGAAGAATAAGAAGCAACTAGACAGTAACACAAGGTCTGGGAGATGGGCTGTTCACAGGATCTATCTTCCTACAGGAGATTCAAGAACTGCTTAAAAATAACAGGTCTCTTACTTAAACCGGAAATGGGATGATTATTTTTCTGAGGGTCAAAAATCTTCAGATCTCTCCTGAGTAGGTGGTGAAAACAGAGTTCTTGATTAGTTTTAAAGCAGAGATGGGTACACACTGCTAAAGCAAGGCGGTGAAAAGGTTATCGGGGCAGCCAGGAATGTGCACAAGGTTAGAATCCCATCAACCATGATCTTATAAAATGGCAGAACAAGCTCAAAGGGCCAAATGCTTATTTTGCTCCTTGTGTGTTTATAAATAAAGAACTACTTGTTTACATGTCCTGTTTATTGTAAAATCCCTCACTACAGATGAATATTAACCCGCTGTCTCAAGTGGGGCAAATCTCTACTTAAATCAATGACGGTGACGTTGCCTTCAATAGTAATACAAGCATGAAAGCAGATCAGCAGCTCATTTTACATTGACTGTACAGTGTGTAAAACAAATCACTCATTTGCCTTACTATCTGGGAGGAATTTGATACCCAAATGTTTCTCAACTGCATGTAAATTGAGCACAGCTTTTTGCTTTCCCGTTTTTAGTTCAAGCACCGCTGAATAAACTCCTCTATGTTAGCAAATTAGCTGTTGTGTTTAGTGCTTTCAGCATTAATTTACCAAAGTTTTGCATCAGTGTCTATATGGTATAATAGCTACACTACAGCTATTTCTTTAGGGGTCCACAGAACTATTGGCAAAAGACTGGGAGAACCACACAGGAAATGCTAGTGTGGTTCCACATTTTAAGAAGGGTGGTAAAGATAAACCAGGGAATTACAGACCAGTGAGCCTCAAATCAATGGCAGGTAAACCGTTAGAGAAAATGCTAAATGAGAGAATTAATCTCCACTGGGAGAGGCAAGGCAGGTTCAGGGATAGTCAGCATGGCTGTCAGAGGAAGGCCACACCAAACAAATTTGTTTGGATTCTTTCAAGGTGACCAGATACGTAGGTAAGGATAGTGCAGTCAATGTAGTTTATATGGATTTCAGCAAATTCTCTGACAAGGTCCCAAGTGAGAGGCTGATAATGATGACAAAAGCACATGGGATTCCAGGGTAATTTGGCAAATTGGACCCAAAATTGGCTTAATGGTAGGATTCTGTTTATTTGACTCGAGGTCAGTGTCCAGTGACGTACAACAGTGCTGGGTCTTTTTTAAAATTGAACTGGAACAGAAACTGTAAACTGGTCTGAGTTCAGAGAAGTTCCAAGTTAAGTATTTTAATTTAAATCTTACTGCCCTGAAACTTTGATTAGCACCTGCCCTCCCCTGTCCCCTTTGTGAGGGTACATATGTCAGATTCTCTCTCTCTTCCATTTTCTCAGGTTTCTGTGGATCGCATAATAGCTGCGAAAATGTTACCCATCTGTTATAGGTCACTGTTGTTAAGGTCCCAAATAATGTTGGTTAACAATAGCAGTATGGGGTAATATGCTCACTGATAATGGTATCACAGAGTCAAACAAACATCCATATTCCTCAATCAACATTTAAATATAGTAATCTATATATTTAAATAGCTACAATATTTGACAATCTCATCAAATCGAGTAGTGTTAATACACAAGTTGTATTAAGTAACTTAAATTTTGTATTAAATGTCAAATAAACATACCTCTACTATATCATCATCAAACAACAACCAAAAGTCATGGCTCTTTACTATTGCAATGTAGTGCCCTCGGTTAGGACCACTAAACAAAAGAAACAATTAGCATTATTAGCAGAAGAGCTTTATTCAAATGTTTTTGCAGCATCATATAAATTTTATACCAATAAATTAAAAAGAATTGCAGTAGAATTTTAGCCATTGAAGAGGATATCGCCTATCATTTTCACCTCACAACTCATGCTACATTTTGCAAGAAAGTCTGGCAGGAAGCCAGCATATAATGCTTAATCTACATTTTAAGAGGTTTAGTTAGCTTTGAACGAAAAAATTGCTAAGAAGGATAGTTTTAATTCTCAAAAGGACTCTGCTGACCATATATTATACTAGACAACATGCAGCGAACTTATTTGGTTACAGTTAGTAATAAAGGAAGGTTCTAATAGGTTTTGATTCAGTTCGCAGATAATGAAGAACTAAGTAAGCAATATTACAGATAAATATATTGTAAACTAGTATCAACATGCCGTAAAGCACAAGCTATTAAAGCTGTTTCAAATGCTTTGTGATATTCTTAACTTAGTTAAAATTGCTCAAACCTGTATAAGTTTCACTGACTGTTATGGAGCTGGAAATGATTCCTCTAGATCTCTCTCAAGTCTGTAAGTATATTATCCATACCTCTACTGTCCAGAATCATCAAATGACTATCATGCAAACATTTCTCACCCATCATTACACTTCACAAATATTAGAGGCATGGAGTGGGGCAGCTTCTACAAGGATTCACCTACAGTAATGCCACAGAAAAATTTCACACACCCAACATTATGTTTCACTAAAATCCTAAGAACAATACATGTTTGAATATATACATTAGTATACAATAAAAAGATCTTCCATACAGGCACTTTCCCAAAGACTTTTCTTTTAAAATAGGCTCATTACACTGGTTCAAAAACAGTAATTAATTTCAATTTATAAAGAATGCCCTTCAGAACGTTTCCTTTTTTTCTGTTAAAAGAGAAAGAAAACAACAAGTGATACAGATTCATTTAATTTTCTTTTGAATAAGCTTCACAAAAACAACTGTTGCAGGAATTCAGCAGGTCTTGTAGCATCTATAGACAGAAAAACAGAGCCAACACTGAATCCTGTGAACTTTCATCAGATTGAAAACAGCTAAGAAATGGTGCTATTTATGCTGATGATGGGGTGGTGAGGGAAGGGGAGTCAAATAGATGAAGATGGTGCAAGAGAGTGGAAAAAAGTAGACAAAGGGATAACAGCTGAATAGGTGCTAATGGAAACTGCGAATAGTTGAAAAATGCATTGGATATGCTGGCTGTGTAACCAAGACAGAACAGGACTGGGGAGGGTGGGGTCAATAATGAACATGGACACAAATTGTTAAACTCAATGTTGAGCCCTGACGGCTGTTAGGTGAAAGCTTGTGTTGAGCATCACTGAAGCAGGCCCGAGACAACAGCTGTCACTGGTAAAAGTAGCGTTGAAGTAGCATGCAACTGGAAGCTAGAAGAGTCACTTTTACAGACACAGTCAAGGTGATCTGCAAAGTGGTCATGAAATCTGCATTTTGTTTCCTCAAATGTAGAGGAAACCACTGAGTGGTGAATACAGTAGATTAAATTGAGTGAAATGCAGATAAAGTGCTGCTTCACCTGGAAAGTTTGTCTGGGGCCTTGAATAGCAAGGATAGAGGAAGAAAATGGGCAAGTGTTGTACTTTCTGCAAATATACGGGAAGATGCTGTGGGAATGAGAGGTGGTGTTGGGAGTGGAGGTGAAGTGGAACGTGTGTCTGGTGATAACCTCTCATTGGACATGGCAAAAATGGCAGTTCATGATCCTTTGGATGTGGAGGCTGTTGGGTGCAAAGTGAAGACAAAGGGAAGCCTCTTGCTGTTGTGGGAGTGTAGGGAAAGGCGAGGGCAGAAATGCAGGAAATTGGTTGGACATGGTTGAGGGCCCAGTCAACTGCAGTGGCAGGCAATCCTTGCTTGTGGACATGTCTGAAGCCCCCCTGCAGAAGATGGCATCATCAGAACAGAGGTGATGGAGAAACTGGGAGAATGGAATGAAGTCATTACAGGAAGCAGGATGTGAGGTAACTGTGGGAATTGGTGGGTTTGTAATGGATATCAGTGGCCAGCCTATCTCCAGAAATGGAAACGAGATGTCAAGGAAAGGAAGGGAGAAGTCAGAGATGGACCAAGTAAAGGTGAGAGAAGGCAAACATTTTGCAAATCTCCTTTATACTATTTCTAGAGCAATTATGTCCTTCCTGTACTGTGGTGACCAGAACTGTACATAAAACTGCAGTTCTGGCCAGTTTCTCTCAGTTTCAGTATCACATCCCTGGTCTTGTATTCGATGCCTCACTCAACGAAGGAAACACACTTTTTCACCACCACATCTACTTGTTCTGCCACTTCAGACCTCTGGACATACCCTCAGAAATCTCTCACTTCCTCTAGCCCTCTCAATACCCTCCCACTTATTGGGTATTCCCTTGTTTTGTTTGCCCTCCCAAAATGCATATCTTGCACTTCTCTGGATTGAATTCTATATGACACTTTTCCGCCCACTCAACCAAACCATTGACGTCTTTCTGTAGTCAACAGCCATCCTCTTCATTATCAACTACCCAGCCAAATTTTGTATTGCTGGCAAATTTCCCAATCACAAAGAACAAAGAACAAAACAGCACCGGAACAGGCCCTTCAGCCCTCCAAGCCTGCAATGACACATTTTGCCCTTCCATACTAAAACCGTCTTCACTTACAGGATCTGTATCCCTCTATTCCCTTCCTATGCATGTATTCGTCCAGGTGTTTCTTGAATGCTGCTATTGTGTCTGCTTCCACCACCACCTCTGGCAGTGTGTTCCAGGCACTCACCACCCTTTTTGTGTGATAAACTTGCATCGCACATCTCTTTTAAATATCCCCCCCCAGCACCTTGAACCTGTGTCTCCGAGGAACTGACCCCTCCATCCTGGGAAAAAGTCTCTTACTTTCTTCACCATCTTATAAACTTCTTTCACCTCTCAACCTCCTGCGTTCCAGTGAAATCGAACTCAGTTGATCTAAACTTACTTCATAGATAAAATCCCCCATACCAGGCGACATCCTGGTAAAGGATAGTCAGAACTGCAGATGATGGAGTCAGATAACAGTGTGGAGCTGGAGGAAAACAGCAGGCCAGGTAACATCAGAGGAGCAGGAAAGTTGACGTTTCGGGTCGGGACCCTTCTTCTCCACACTGTGTTATCTCAACATCCTGGTAATCCGGAGAGATTTGAAATGGTGATTGTGGGGAGGGCGTGGTATTTTCAGGGTGGCAATGTGTAACTAATGAAGTGTCACAGGGATCAGTTCTGGGGCCACAATTACTTACAACGTACATATGAATGACTTGGATAAGGAAAGTGAATGTGCTATAGCCAAGTTGTGGATAACACAAAAATAGGTGGTAAGGCAAGTTGTGAGGATGATGCAATGAGTCTGCAGAGGGATACAGACAAAGTGGGCAGAAGTCTGGAGGAAAGTACAAGTTATGCACTTTAGCAGGAAGAATAGAAGAGCTGAATATTATTTACATGGAGAAAGGCTGCAGAAAACACCAGAAGAGAAAGATTTGGTGAGTCCTCATGAATCACGAAGAGCTTGAATCCAAGTTCAGCCAGAATAGTAAAGGCAAATGGTATGTTGGCCTTTGTTTCAAAGGGAATGGAGTATGAAAATAAAGGGGTTTTACTCAAACTACACAAAACATTAGTCAGACCACAGCTGGAATACTGTGAATTGTTTTGGGCCCCTTATCAGAGGAAAGGTAAACTGGCATTGGAGACAGTTCAGAGAAGGTTCAATAGGCTGAACTGGTTACTGGATCTTGAGGGGTTGAGTAGGTCAGGTCTATATTCGTTGAAATTTAGAAGAATGAGAGATGACCTTATTGAAACATATGAAATTCTTAGGAAACTTGACACAGTAGATGCAGAAAGCTTGTGGGAGAGCCTAACACCAGAGGGAATAATCCGAGAATAAGAGATCACACATTTAATCCACCTAGCCTGCACATCCATGGACACTACAGGGAAATTTAGCATGGCCAATCCACCTAACGTGCACATCTCTGAACTGGGAGGAAACCTCAACACATGGTAGAAACCTGGAACATGAGAGAACATGCAAACTCTACATTGACAGTTACTCAAGGCTGGAATTGAACCCAGGTCCCTGGCACTGTGAGGCAGCAGTGCTAGACACTGAGCCACTGTGCCAGGCGTGTGACTGCCTATGTGGAGTTTGCACATTCTCCGTGTATGCATGGGTTTCTGCCAGGTGCTTTGGTTTCCTCCAGAGGAAATTTTGTAAATTCTGCCTAATTAACTGTTGTTCTCGAACTCTACTTGATCTGACCATTCAACTTACTCTTGGTCTTCCATGTGCAACATATGATAAGAGACTAACCAAGTGCATGCATCTCCTGTTCATCCACAATTATTGACAAATATTATTTCAGAGATAAAAATATCCAGAGATAAATAAATCCACAATGTGCTGCAATAAATAAAGCACATTAACATTTATCTTAATTCTCACTATCAAGGCGTGACTAGATATAGCTCTTGGGCAAATGGGATCAAAGGTTATGGAGAAAGCAGGATTAGGCTACTGAATTGGACAATCAGCCATGATCAAGAAGAATGGCTTGGGAAGCTCGAAGGGTCAAGTGGCCTACTCCGGCTCCTATCTTCCAAGTTTCTATGAAGAGCAACCATCGTTAATCCTCATATGATCTTACATACTTGGTTTGTTCTTTATCTCTGCTGCCTTGATGAAAACAGCAGAAATCACATATTAATGGAGCATGGAGTAAAATATTTTTACATAGCAAATGGTTAGGATCTGGAATGCACTTCAGAGTGTTTAAATGGAGGTGGATTCAATCACAGCCTTCAAAAGGAGAATTGGATTATCAAGTGCAAGTAGAATGGTTATTGCTTACCTTCCACAGTGTACCACCACAGCAACTAGGTCATACATTCTGTCTGGATTGGTGGCATCTCCTGATGTGTTGAATAGGCGGAGTTCTAGTGGAAAAACTACTCTGTAGGATAGCTTTGTGTATCGATGCAATTGATCCATATATTTGAATCTCTTCAAGTGAAGAGCTAAAATCATAGGCAGTTTCTTTACTTTCATCCTGCAAAATTAAACCAAAAGAACATGTGACAAATGTTATAATACAGCTCCATTTTGATAATATAGTTTACAGCTTTCAGATTAGTGCTTATCATTTGTATATTTTATTTATAGAACTACGTCTTCCACCTCTTGATTATATGACAAAATTAATGCATTTAAATTCTTCCCAGGGTCCCAACCCTCATCCTCTCCAAATCTTAATTCACTGAAGTGATATCTGTTGGTTTAACATTGTGTTCAAGTGTGCATGCTGCCAATCTATATATGTGATTCAATAACTCCTCTTGAACAGATAAAACCTATTCTTGTATACTTCTTTCTAAATCTGTCAGATAAACATACTTGGAACTAATCAACCTTTACAGCAAAGGAAAGCTATTTCCGGCTCAAGAGCCATTTTGTACATTGGACTTTAAAGTAAATAATTCCCTAACAATGACTTACATTTCTAGTGTATAATGCTGCTTAAAATCTACTGCACCATAAAGTCTGTTTGATAAAACAAAAAAATTAAATTTGGATGCAGTTTCAATCAGAAACACAGAGTTCAGAAAAATAAGCACTGTATTTCAAGTGGGCAGATAAAGAAAGATCAAGGCAACTTATCGACTTTTTAGCTTTGGGAACACAACAGGATAATTTCAAGACGACCACTGGCAGCTGCTAAATAAGATAAAAGCCCATAATGTTAGGGGCAAGGTACTGGCATGGATAGAGGGGTGGCTAACTGGCAGAAGGCAGGGAGTAGGGATAAAAAGTTCTGTTTCAGGATGGCAGCCGGTGACAAGTAGAGTTCCACAGGGGTCAGTGTTGGATTCAACTAATCACGTTATATATTAATTGTCGGCATCGTTGCTTAGTTTGCAGATGACAAATATAGGTGGGGAGACCACAGAAGGACTTGACAGATGAGGAGAGTGGGCAGAGAAGAGACATGCTAGCAACATGTAAGTCATGTCTTGATAGGCACATGACTGGGAAGTGATACAAATCTTCAGGTAAGTACTACTTCTAAAACTTGTCAGCTATTCAGTGGCATTAATAAAAAAACAACTGAGAAGCACAGCACCTACATTTTCTCTGCTGCAATCAATGAACCTCACAGCCGGTTCAGAGAAAATAACGTGCTCTTCCTAATATCACTGAATTTCCAGCATCTGCCCTTAGCAGCTTAGTTCCTTCAGTGTGTTGCCAGCTAAGAGAATTTCCAACTTTGAAATTAAGTAATCTTCTGCACTGAGGAGGGCAGTTGATATGGGGCATAATGTCAAATCTAAACTAACGGTGAAATAATTTTGCAATCAAATCTATATTTCCAAACTTGATCAATTGTTAACAAAGAGAAAAAAGCAAAGAACTGTGGATGCTGGGAAATCAGGAACAAAAACAGAACTTTTTTAAAAAAATGTATTCATGGGATGCGAGTATTTATTGCCCAGAGGACAGTAAAGAGTCAACCACATTGCTGTGGCTCTGGAGTCACCTGTAGGTAAAGACGGCAGTTTCCTTCCCTGAAGGACTTTGGTGAACCAGATGGGTTTTTCTGACAATTGCCAAATGATTCACGGTAATCATTAGACTTGCAATTCCAGGTTTTTCTTAATTGAATTCAAATTTCACCATCACGTGGGCTGCCAACACAAACAACCCATTGTCAGTCACAATGGTTCCTATTAGCAGCTACTGTTTCTCCCAGGCTGACCTTTACCTGTTCCTTTGCATGTCCAACTGTTTTTCTCTCTAACTGGGCTCCATCTTCAGCTTTGTTTACTCAAGAGTCACAGAATCCCTACATTGTAGAAACAGGCCCTTCGGCCCAACAAATCCACACCGTCCCTTGGAGCATCACACCCAGACCCATACCCTTATAACCCACCTAATCTACACATCCCTGCACACCACGGGCAATTTAGCAAGGCCAATCCACCTAACCTGCACATCTTTGGACTGAGAGGAGAAACCGGAGGACCTGATGCAAACTCCACACAGACAGACAGTCACCCAAGGCTGGAATCGAACCCGGGTCCCTGGTGCTGTGAGGCAACAGTGCTAACCACTGAGCCACCGTGCCGCCCTTCTCCCCCCACCCCATATTTAGCATATAGCTATAATCAGTTCCGAAGAAGGGTCACTGAACCCAAAACATTGACTCTGCTTTCTCTCCACAGATGCTGCCAGACCTGCTAAATTTTTCCAGCAATTTCAGTTGTTAACATGTTTAACCAAACACAGGTATTATTGTGCACCTTAGAAGGGGAAACTAATTCAGATGATATAAGAACACTCAAGGCAGACAAGATAACTCAATCAAACAAAATACATCTGAAGGTTGACACTGTCATGATCCCTGGAGTTCAAAGAGGTATGATCACAGAAGAACTTAAAAGTGTTTTAGAATGAGCTTTTTGTCTGTCAATTTTTATCACAGGTGAGTCCTGAAAAGCGAAAATACAGTATTACTAATAAAAAATATTTTGTCAAATTTTGTTAGTCATTTATCAAGATAATTTGCAAAAATACCGATTCAAGGGGAATCTTGAATATTTATACTGCACAAGAGGACAGTGAGTGATTGCTCACTTGTGTGTCCTGGAATCTACACATATTAATACATAGAGTTCCATTCTCCACAGACGGAAAGAACATATACACAGTGTCTCGTTCAAGTCAACAAATAGATGAAAACCATTCACTGGGTCATTTCGCAGGGTAATGTCCTTACCAATCAGAATCAGCCTATCTGGTTTAAGATTTAAACAATTCCTGACAGTTAACTGTCAATCATCAACTGGTGCATTATCCATAGTAATACCTCTACTCTCCAGTAGTATAATCATGGATTTTCAACTTGAATTAGTATTCTTGCAAATTGCAATGATGAATGCAAGACAAAAAGCTTGTCTTTTTCAGCAGTTCTCAAATTCTGTACTGACAAGTGACTAAAAGTAGATATATAATTCATACTCTTACAATTTTTAAAGAAGTTATGAAATAGATCTAACCAGATATTGATTTGGCCATTATAAAAATGATCAAGAGAAAACTGGTAACAAATACATTGAGCTAGACAATTTAAAAGCTTCTCTCAAAATATTTTTTATAAATTCTATATGGCTAATGTCACAGTGAAGATAAATTAACGAAATGGTAACCCATACAGAAGTCTGCAATATCCTTTGAACAGTCTATGAGTCAATACTGTATTTCATGTATAGTTTGTTCCTGATAATTCAGTCATTGTAATATTAGATTCCTGAAGTAATTCACTTTGCATTAAGACGAAAATGCACAATACATTTTCAATAACTGAAGGTGTACAAAATGAATGCAATTACTGTAATATTGTTAACTCTTTTAAAGCAACACAAAATGACTAAAATTGCCACCAGATAAATCACTATTACTCTTGCAGGATTTCTAGAAAAATCTTGCAGATAAAACTATTGCTTAAATTTTGACATATGAAGCAAGTAATGAATATTTAATACAATGTAGCAGCTGTGTCTGTCACAGTTTGCAGAGTATCTATTCCTCATCACCCATATCTGATGGCAAAGAACAAATAGTCAGCAGTGATCAACACAATCAATATAGAAACAAACCTTCATGGTTTAACGGAGTAAAACTATTTCACAGCAATTGCACGAAACCAAAAGTTAGGAATTAATGGAATGAACACCTGCTGTACCAATTCATTTGCAGTCACAATTCCTCACCATCATGTTACAGATTTGAGAATCTGAGACAAGACTTGCCAAAGTGGCACTAGAACCCCGTGAGCTGCTCCTTCGCCTGCTCCACACTCATACGTTTTCACCAAGGGGGTCATAATAATTTTCAAGCCTTGAGATGGGGTCACATTGAGATAAACACTGGGAAGGACTGATCTATGAGACAGTAAAATCAGGGGTTACTTCCAATAGGCAAGACTAACAAAGTGGTTTAGTCTGAAGACCCTGTCAAACAGGACATGGGTCTCACCAAGAAAGATAAAGCAGAATGTTTGAGTTCCACAAGCAGAGGATATACAACACATATCTAAGCTGAGCATCCAATTAGATAAATTGATTTTCCATTGAGGAAAAGATGCAAGGATAACAATCCACAACACAGCCTAAAAATGAGCTTAATAACAGCGCTCCATGATTAAATCCAACAACCATTTCCCTTCAGAGTCATTCCATTTCAGAAAGGGTATCTAAACTCCCAACTTTACTTTCACATTATTCCAAATTAGTAAAAATCAGGCAATGATTAATATAAAAAGCACAAAAGAATATACAGAATCATCGTACAATTCAGTATTCTCAGAAAACTGAGAAATACCGTATATTTTGGAGTTATATATACTTCCTTTCTTGATGAGAAAAGGGACTTGCAATTTCAAGCTACCATTTTTCAGACAGAAAACTCTCATAGTAATTGTGTCTATTATATAATTGATTAAAAATGTTTTATCAAATCAGTTATTACAAATTCTTACCTTTTCTGAGCTTCTTGTTTACTGCAGCACACTTCACAGTAATATTTATATTCACTACACAGCGTCTCTGTATTACTAAAGCCCCTGCGCAAAAAAAAGACATATCTTTACATTAATCCCCAACAATTACCAACAAGTTCATTTTTAAAGCGATGATAATTGACTGTATTTTAAAGAACACCTTTAAATCATGATCCAATTACTTAACATGTAACATTAGAATTTTTGCACTACATTGATTTTTAAAAGCTAAATTTTTTTAACATTTTACTTAGCATACCTCAAACAATGTGTAATTGAAGTGTTCTGCTCCACATCAACAGAAAGGTCCAAAAAGTCTTCATCTTTGCTACTTACCTGTGAAGTAGGGGCAATTTAAAATTACTAACAGCAGGAAGCAGTAACACAATACTCTGAAAGCACGTTTTCCTGAAATACAACGTTCTTTCTAGGATTGCAATGGATAGTTTAACGATTGGAAACACAGTTGAACTTTAAAGCAAAAATGAAAATCTGAAAGTGATCACTCAATTTCAGTCAACTGCATATTTACCAATAAATTTCAAAAATTAAAAGTATATGGGGAAAGGGCAGGGAAATAGAATTAAAATAGATGTCCTGCTTTAGAATTAGCACATACAATGATACTCACTATAGGTCCAGCCACCACAGACAATGAAAAGGGGTGGAAAATAAAAGATTACTGCTATCCAGCAAATTAGTTATAACATATTGTTGACATCTCCCTATACTGTCTCATGTTTTGAGAAAACTCATCATTACAAGACTTACAAATAATAACATTAACAAATTTTCAATTCATGAAGTTTAACAAATGCTGAAACTTACAGTTTCACAGTTGAGACATCGGGTTTCATTAGTCAATGTTCCTTGAAACATTTCATGCACCCAAGTTGGTTCTGGTACGTCATTACCATTGCCATTGTCATCACTGATACAGCCATTATGTAGCTGTCCATTCTGTTTTTCCTGCTTTTTCTCTTCCTGCAGGATATCAGCAATGGTGTTTAGCAGGTAATTCAGAAACTCATGAGCATCTTGTTGCATGTAATTATCAAAAAGTTCTGGAAAAAAAAATTCAGGTGAGAAATGAACAATTCTATCTGTATTGATAGGGAGTAAAATAAATGCTGCAACATATTGCTAACTGAACAAGTACTCAATTTAATTTAAGAAATGGAAAATGCCAGAGAAACTCAGCAAGTCTGGCAGCAATTATGAGAAAAAACAGGATTAATGTTTGTGTCCAGTGATCCCACTTGACTTGAAATGTTAACTCTGCTTTTCTCTCCACAGATGCTGCTGGATCTGTTAACTTTCTCCAGTATTTTCTGTCCTTGTTTCAGATCTACAGCATTCAGAGTTTTATTTTTCTCAATTTAAGTGCTGAATTGTAATCTTTACCCTAGTAGTAGTCAAAACGTAGAAAACATATCCAAGACACCTATCAGTTCCAGGAATGAAAATAATAGAGGATGATCTGGGAATGGTATGGAATAGGTTTAGATGTAGTTAACTAATGTCATCTACAGTTCTAGCATAAACCCCCCTATTCTTACATTTTACGCCTTGCCTAACAAAGGAAGCCATATGTTTTCTTAACCACCTCACTGGCCTGACTTCTCTAAGAATATAGGGGCAAGTACCTTGTTTCTCCACAATACTCAGCCTCTAATTTGTGTATTCCCTCAACTTATTTCACAGTTCTTTGCATTGAATCCCATTTTCCTCTTTTCTGCCAAAATTGATTAGACATTCTTCCTGCTGTCTAATGCTTTCCTCTTCACTATCAACCACACAACCATTGCTTGTATCATGTCTTAAAGTGGAAGTGCACTCTGGTTTGCAGCAAACCGGAACGGAAAGACAATCTGATCCGAGAGGACTGAGATATAACAACAGGGAAGAAAGTGCATTCCAAAGATTTCAGATGCTTAGTTGTTGGAGAAGAAAAGTTGTAACAAGCTCAGAGAAGGTAACTGAAACAGAAGTCACTGTGGTCAATGCAAACAGCATAGCTCCAAGGACCTCGCTGCAGTGCCCCAAGAATGGTTTCACATTAAGTTGCCAAAATCAGTGACATATCTTCAAATACCACATCCTTATAATTGTATGAAGCTAGTGTTTCAATGCTCACTTCACCAACTTCCACTCACTCGCCTACCAATAATGTCTATTAACCATGACTCACATCTTTCATTCAGAGCTCCACCTTCCCCTCACATGCTTGACATCTACATGGCTTGTATACACAGTCAGCTTTTCAAACATAGCAGGCACATTACCCATATAGTATGCACATTCACTAATGCATTTCACAGTCATATATGACCAAAGGCAGCATTAGCCTATTGGCAAGGGGCAGGCACTGCTAAACATCCTTATCCTTGTGTTAAACAATGCACTCTATCTTTGGAACCATTACAGAGGCCACAGCCAGTAACAGGGTTGATAGCATCAAGGATGGCATTTTGCTCATGCCTAATTCTTCTCCGCTCATCCCAATTCCCATTATCCCACAATCATTTCTAATCTATAAATTGTACACTTGTAAGTACACATCTTGCAGTGCCTGCTCCCAAACCCTAGCCCCTTGTGCTCTTCTCCTTTCTGATGCCCACAAGATTCGAGAAGCTCAAACAAAAAAAAAAAAGAGGCTTCACACTTATGCAAATCACCTTGGCAGTCCAAAAAAAAAATACTGGTTACATTAATTTACATGCACTGTGGGGTAATCTGAAATCTTCATGAAACCACCCACTTACTCAGCCACTTCTCTCTGTTAAGAGTAAATAAAACGTCTTCAGCTTGAGACCTCCCATATGCAACAGAGTGAGGAATGCTCAAGAACCATCTGCTCCAACTTGGAAGATATTTGGAGAAAGGCTCCTCACCACCCTGTGCAAATATGATCACCTGCAGAATGTATTCCTCCCCACTCCCTCTTTAAGCACCCTTACCTCCACAGCACCTCCTAATGCCAGACTCATACGAAGATAATCAAGCTTTCAATACTAAGACACTATCTACTTTGTTATGATCGATTTTCAATTACTGTGTCATAAAAATAAAATCTGGCTAGGATACTATGGTAAAACAGAAATGTTCAAATTGCTGGCTTTTGCTGTGACGATTTACCTATCTTATACTGATCAATTGTCAGCACTCATTCGGTGAATAACTTTGAGGGTCAGTATTTAAAATCAGGGAGGTGTTGTCAGATGAATTGTATCACAGAATCTAAAGAATTCTTGCAGCATAGAAGAGGAGCATGTGGCCCATCATACCTATGAGCTCTCCAAATGAGCATTTCATTCTGTGTGATTATATATGTGACATCTGTTCACACATTAAGACCATCTTACCTCCCTTGAATTTAAAAACAAAAAAAAAAAAAAAAACTTACCATTTTCTTTCCGTAGTCTTGTTATAAACTTTTTGGGAGGTATTACACCAACTTTCTTCTTTTGTGTAGCTATATTGTGGAAGAGATCCGCCAAGCACGTGAGTAGGTTTTCCTTTCTCCTGGGCTGATTCTTGTAGGCTAGAACTTTTTCTCGAAATGGCCGGCAAAAATAAAGTGCTTGAAGGACTGAATTACAGTAGCAGGTATTTCCAAACTAATAGCACAGGAAAGAACAAACAAGCTGAAATAAGTAAAGCTTGAACAGTTCAGAAAAATTCAACTCATCATACAGTTGTAAGAATAAATGGTTAAAACTTCCTAGTCATTCTGAAGTAATGCCAATTTTAACATTTCCTTTTATCTATTGGTAACCAAAATGATACCTTGTAGCCTTATTTGTATTTTCCAACTCAGGTAGCATTATCATACAGAGGTTACTTATATCTTACAAATACTGTTTAAAAAAATTACATATAATTATGCAAAAATAAATCCAATGATTCTTCAATTCTGGAAGCTTCAGAATGATCTTAAAATTCTAAGACACTGGGCAATAACTTTGTTTGAATAGATACACCAAAATCAATTATAGCGCAGGACTCAGTCGGTACAATTTTTTAAAAATGAAACATGCAGATAAAGTTACTATAAAACTCAAGAATTGCAATAAGTGATGTCATGTGACCTCAAGCCACTCTGTACCCAAATACTTGCATGGAAATCTATACCAACATATGGTTCACATTAAGCCAGGAACCTCACACAAAATATGCTTCACATGGGAATGGAGCCACGTAAATGAAGAGAGGATTTCATTAGTTGGATCTTGGAGACAACATAAATAATTGAAGACATTTGCACATACTTTATTTCAGCATTAAACTGATGTAAATTAATTGTATGCAATTACCCTCCTAAACAAAATGGCACAACTTCACTCACCATAGTTACACACAATGTGAAGGAATTTCCTGGTCAATCTATGCAAACATCAGTTTTTCAATTTTAACCAATTAAAATTAATTCTACAGGGAAATATTAAAAATTATAAATGTGGCCTATTTTAGGAAAAATATGATCTTAAATTAATCAATTAATTTCTACTTTACTATGACAGCACAATGCAATTACTTCAGTAACATAAGCCAATGATGACTTTTTCCACTGCTACTTAAAATGATCCCTGGTATGGAGGGATCGTGTTATCAAGAAAGGCTAAACAGGTTGGGACTCTACTCACTGGAGTTTAGAAGAACAAGAGAATTCTTAAGGGGCTTGACAGGGTAAATGCTAAGAGGATGTTTTCTCTCATGGGCGAGTCTAGGATCAGAGGATATTGTCTTAGAGTAAAGGGGCACCAATTTAAGATGGACCTGAGGTGAAATTTTCTTTCAGAAGGTTGAGTGTCTTTGGAACTCCTTACCACAGACAGCTGTGGGGACAGTGTCTTTGTGTGATAGATTCTTGACTGGTTGGGGCATCAAGGGTTATGGGGAAATTCTGAAAAGTGGATATAAGGAATGTTGAGTTAGCCATGAATGGCAGGAGTAGGTTTGAGGGGCCAAACAGCCTGCTCCTGTCCCTATTTCTTACAGTGTTACCATTTATCAATTGAACTAATTAGTTCAGAGATTGACAATGTGATTCTATCCTTCTAATTACACCCTTCCTAGTCTCCAGGATATTGCGGTGTGTTAACAAACAAACAAATGGTGATGTCGGGGATTTAAAAAAAAAATCCAGAAAGGCAGTCTTAGTTCCTTTCTATGATTCTATATATAGTATTGATTCACCCACCAAAAACAGTTGGTGGGCATCTTTTAGCTGGTTATTGAGGCTGTTGTATTTGATATCTGAGACTCAAATCAGTTCTTACATTTACACACAGAGTACATTAAGTGAATAGTGCTATTTTACTCAAACTAACAAGGATGGATAAGGTAAGAAATGTATTAGTCGCATTGATACCTTTGTTCTGAAAAAAATTTAGTCAAAAGCAAAAGGAGTTTTTTTTGTATCTCAAATAACCTCAATATACTAGATGTTGTCACAGTTTGACAAGAGGTAAATAGTTAACTCTTCATTCCAACACCATTAACCCTCACCACTAGATAAATAAATACACAACAAAATTCTTTAACAGTTCAGTGTCTTTAAGAATATATATAAAAGTCACTCTCCACTTACATTGACTAAGCCAAAATAATGTTCATTGACTGGAAACTGTTCTGGTCCAATCTCTTTCTCTAAAGCAGAGGCATTGATGCCCTAGTGAAAAGAAGAGGGGAAAACATTAAATGATAGCAAGAACTGCAGATGCTGGATGTCAGAGTCAATACAGTCTGGAGCTGGAGGAACACAGCAGTTCAGGCAGCATCAGAGGAGCAGGAAACGTGTACTTTCCTGCTCCTCTAAAACTTTAAACGTCTGTTACTTACAGCAGATGAGTACCAGTGAAGCTGAAGAAAAACTACCTTTCACATAAAAAGTTGAATAATTAAACCAATTCATCGCCCTCCTGTTGGTATCATTATTCTATCTGAAGTCCAGGGCTCACAGCATCATACAGTAAAAAGCCATTTTGACCTATTCAATCTGTACTGCCACAAATATATTTAAGCTCTACTAATCCCACTTTCCAGCACTTGCCCCACAGCCTTGAACGTTATGACATTTTAATTACTTTTTAAAGGTTGTGAGGTTACCCACCTCAACAATCCTCCAAGGCAGTGTTCGCCAGATCCCTACCACCCACTGGGTGAAAAAATGTTTCAAGTCCCCTCTAAAGCTCCGGCCTTTCACCCTAAAATTATGCTCCTCTGTTATTGACCTTTCAACAAAAGGGAACAGCTGCTTTCTATCCACCCTGTCCATACAGCCATAGAGTCATACATCGTGGAATCCAACGAGTCCACACCGAACATGTTCCCAAACCAAACTAATCCCACTTGCCTGTGTGTGGCCCATATCCCTGCAAACCTTTTCTATTCATGTACTTATCCAAATGTCTTTTAAACGTTGTAACTGTACTTGTATCCACCACTTCTTCTGGCACTTCATTCCACATACGAGCCACTATAAAAACGCTGCCCCTCGTGTCCTTTTTAATTCCTTCTCCTTTTACCTTAAAAACATATCCCCTAATTTTGAACTGCCCCACCCTAGGGAAAAGACACTTGCTTTTCACTTAATCTATGCCCCTCATGATTTTATAAACCTCTATACAGTTACCCTTCAAGCTCCTATGCTCCAATGAAAAAAGTCCTAGCCTATCCTACCTATCTTTATACCTCAAACCCTCCATTCCCAGCAACATCCTGGTAAAACTTTTCTGAACCCTCTCCAATTTAATATTATCCTTCCCATAGCACGGAAACCAGAACTGCATACAGTACTCTAGAAGTGGCCTCACAACATCCGCACAACTTCAACATGACATCCCAACTCCTATACTAAAAGGTCTGAGTAACAAAGGTAAGCGTGCTAAATGCCTTCTTAACCAACCGGATTTCATGTGATGCAAATTTCAAAGAATTAGGGACCTGAACTCATTCGTCTCTGTTCTACAACAGTACCTAGGCCCTACCATTAATTGTATAAGACCTGTTCTTGTTCATCTTACCAAAATGCAATATCTTGCAGTTATCCAAATTATACACCATCTGCCAGTACTCAACTCATTGAATCAATTGATCAAGATCACTTTGTAATCTTAGACAACCTTCTTCACTGTCCACTGTACCACAAATTTTGACATCATCCGCAAACTTACTAACCATGCATCCTAAATTCTCATCCAAATCACAAATCATAAATGGCAAAAGTGGACCCAGTACCAATCACAGCAGAACACCACTGGTCACAGGTCTCCAGTCCTAGAAACAACACTTGACCACCACCCTCTGTCTCCCACCATAAAGCCAAATTTTGTATCCAATTGGCAAGTTCTCCCTGAATCCCACGTGATCTAACTTTGCTAATTAGTCTACCATATGGAACCTTGTCAAAGGCTTTACTAAAGTCCATGTATAAACAAGTCTACTGTTCTGCCCTCAATCTTTTTTTAATACTTCTTCAAAAATCTCAATCAAGTTTGAGAGACACAATTTCCCTTGCACAAAGTCATGCTGACTATCCCTACTCAATCCTTGCCTCTCCAAATGCATGTAAATACTATCTTTCAGAATCACCTCCACAACTTACCAGCACCGATGTCAGACTCACAGGTCTATCGTTCCCAAACTTCTCCTTACAAACTTTCTTAAATAAAGATACAACATTAGCTACCCTCCAGTCTTCCGGCAGCTCACCTATTTTTATAGATGATAAAAATATCTCCGTTAGAATCCCGATAATTTTTTCCCTAACTTCCCACAATATCCTGGAATACACTTGATCAGGTCCCGAAGATTTATCTACTTATGCTTTCTAAGACATCCAGTACTTTCTCTTCCGTAATGTGAACTGTTTTCAAAACAATATTTATTTCCCAGAGTTGGTGCCTCCATTTCTTTTGCCATAGTAAAAACTGACAAAATATTCATTTGCTAGCTCAACACATAGATGACCTCATAAAAACCTTAAGAACTGTGGATGTTATAAATCAGGAACAAAAACAGAAGTTGCCAGAAAAGCTCAGCAGGTCTGGCAGCATCTGTGAAGAAAAACATCACAGTTAACGTTTCGGGACCTGTGACCCTTCCTCAGAACTCGGGTCACCAGATCCAAAACGTTAACTGATTTTTTTTCTTCACAGATGCTGCCAGACCTGCTGAGCTTTTCCAGCAACTTCTGTTTTTGTTCCTGACATAGATGACCCCGTTGATCTTTAAGGGACCCAATTCTCCCTCTAGTTGCTCTTTTGCTCTTAATGTACTTGTAGAATCTCCTTGGATTATCCTTAACCCTATCTGCCAAGGCTAACTCATCCCCTTTTTGCCTTTCCGATTTCCCTCTTAAGAATGTCCTTACACCCTTTATACACTTCAGGAGAATCATTTGATCCCACTTGCCTATTATCAAATATACAACTTTCTTGTTCTTGACCAGAACCTCAATATCTTTATTCATCCACTGTATCCTATTCTTACCAGCCACATCCTTCACTCTAACAGGAACATAATGTCTCTGAACTCTCATTTTCACACATTTGAAAGCCTACCACTTGTCAGTCATCCCTTTACACCTGTGAACAGTCTACTCCAATCAAGTTTTGGAAGTCTCATACCACTAAATTTTGCCTTACTCTAATTAAGAACTTTAACATTTATGGAAGACCTATCCTTTTCCATAACTATTTTAAAACTAACAGAATTATGATCACTCATCCTAAAGTGTTCCGCTACTAACACATCAGTCACTTGCCCTGCCTTATTTCCCCAAAAGAAGGTCAAGTTTTGCTCCTTCTCTAGTAGGTACATTTACATATTAAAAGAAAATTATCTTGAACACATTTGACAAATTCCTCACCTTCCAAGTGCTTAATACAATGGCAATCCCAGTCAATATTTGGAAAATTAAAATCCCCTGTTACAACAAATCTTATATGTAGAGAGAGATCTCAGATATACATTTGCTCCTCAATTTTCCTCCAACTATTGGGGGGCCTATAGTACAATCCCATCAAGGTGATCATCCCTTTCTTATTTCCAAGTTCTACCTATAAAGCGTCACTGGATAATCCCTCAGATATATCCCAACTACTGTAGTAATGTTTTCCTTCATCAAAAACGCTATACCCCCTCCTCTCTTAGCCTCCGTTTTTACGCTTTCTGTAAGATCTAAAAGCTGGAACATCGCGCTGCCAGTCCTGTACTTCCCTCAGCCAGGTTTCTGTAATAGCCGTCTCATCCTAGTCTGCATTCATCAGCCTTACCGGTAAGATACTTTGCATTGAAATAAATGCAGTTTAATTCTTCAGAGTTATGTCATCCTCTTACTTGCTATTGTCTGCCTTTTCTAATTAACTTGCTCTTTTTTGATTCAGAACCACCTAACCTGCCTTGCCCCATTTTCACTGCTACTTAGGAACCCCCTCACACAGCCCTCCCTACTAGCTTACAGGGTCCCAAAATAGAACTAGCAAATCTCCCCCAAGGATATTGGTCCCTTTCCACTAAAGGAAAAACAGGTTTTTTGAGCCCCAGAGGTTCATAGAATCCCTATAGTGTGGAAGCAGGCCATTCGGCGCATCAAGTCCACACCAACCCTCCGAACAGCATCCCACTCAGACCCGCCCCCTAGCCTATCTCTGCATTTCCCACCCTAGCATGGCCATAGTGTCTAAATTGCCCAATCCACCTAACGTGCACATCTTTGGACTGTGGGAGGAAACTGGAGCACCCGGAGGAAACCCACACAGATACGGGGAGAATACGCAAACTTCAGACAAACAGTCGCCCAAGGCTGGAATCGGATCCGGGTCTCTGGTGCTGCGAGGCAACAGTCTAACCACTAAGCCACCATGCTGTCCCAAAAGGTGACAATGATCCAAAAAACTGAATCCTTGCACAGTGCACCATCTCTTCAGCCATTGATTTATCTTCCCCTACCTTTATATTCCTACTCTCATTAGAACATGGTAAAAGGGAGTAAACCGGAGATTACTACTCCTGTTGTTGTGTTTTTCAACCTTCCATCTAACCTCATATTCCTCCTATATTCACGCTGCAAAGCCTTAACCCTTTCCCTAACTATGTCATTCTTACCAACGTGTACAACTTCTGGCTTCTCACTCTCTCCTTTGATAATTTGCTTCAATCATTTTGTGGCCTCCTTGACCATGGCACGAGGCAGGCAACATACTATCCAGGATTCACGGTCATGGAAACTCCTATCCATGCCCCTGACAGGACAGTCCCCATAACAACGTCCATGGCACTCAATCTTATAAACCTCTATCAGGTACCCCTTCGAGCTTCCCTGCTTTAAAAAAAATTGCCTCAGCTTATCCAACCTCTCTTCGTAGCAAAGATGCTCCATTCCAGGCACCAACCTAGTGAATCTCCTCTGCACCCCCTCCAATGCAATCATATCCTTCCTATAATGCGATGACCAGAACCACACACAGTACTCCATCTATGGCCTAATGAAAGACTTGTACAGCTCCAACATAATCTCCCTGCTCCTCTAATCTATAGCTCAACTGAAAGCCAAAATGTCTCATTTGCCTTCTTAATGACCTTATTAACCTGCCCTGCCACCTTCAGGGATTTATAGACGAACACCCCAAGAAGTGGCAGATGGAGTTTAAGTTAGATAAATGTGAGGTACTGCATTTTGGAAAGGCAAATCAGGGCAGGACTTATACATTTAATGATAAGGTCCTGGGAAGTGTTGCTAAACGAAGAGACCTTGGGGTGCAGGTTCATAGCTCCTTAAAAGGTGGAGTTGCAGATAGACAGGACAGTAAAGACGTTTTCTATCCTTGTCTTTATTGGTCAGTATATTGAATATAGGAGTTGGGAAGTCATGTTGCGGCTGTATAGGACATGGTTAGGCCACTTTTGGAATACTTTGTTCAATTCTGGTCTCCTTGCCATAGGAAAGATGTTGTGACACTTGAAACGGTTCGGAAAAGACTTAAAGATGTTGCCAGGGTTGAACAATAGGGAGAGACTGAATAGGTTGGGGACTTTTTTCCCTGGAGCGTCGGACGCTGACAGTGGACCTTATAGAGTTTTATAAAATCATGAGGGGCATGGATAGGATAAATAGACAAGGCCTTTTTTCCAGTGTACAGGTGTCCAAAATTAGACGGCATAGGCTTAAAAGGCGAGAGCAGAAAGATTTGAGACACACCCAAAGGGCAACATTTTCATGCAGAGGGTGGTGCGTGGATGGAATGAGGTACCAGAGGAGGTCGAGGCTGGTACAATTACAACATTTAAAAGGCACCTGGTGGGTAAATGAATAAAAACGAAGGGTTTAGACGAATAGGGGGCCAAATGCTGGCAAATAGCATTAGGTTGATTTAGGATATCTTGTCAGCATGGATGAGTTGGACCCAAGGGTCTGTTTCCATTCTATCTCTCTGTTCCTATGAGCTTCCTGGTGCCCTGCCATTCATTGAGTATTAATTCAGAGTAGAATCTTTAGGTTCCTGCCGTACTGTTCATGTTCATCCAACAAATTGTTAACAAGTACACTTCCTTGTGAACCTTTTCTTTAAAAAAAAAATTACTGCACAAGACTTTACCAAGACCTAAGTATGTGATGGAGCTACTTAGAGCATGCAAGGACGATACATCAACACCAAACTCAGTCTTGGAATGATTTGAAATGAATAATCAAACTAATCAAATGTTAAGTGTTCTGAGTTCTGAGGAAGGGTCCGAAATGTTAACTCTGATTTTTCTTCAGATGCTGCCAGGCCTGCTGAGATTTTCTAGCACCTTCTCTTTATGTTCCTGATTTACAGCATCTGCAGTTCTTTCAATTTTTATTTAGTATTTAACTCACTGCCACGTCTCTTCTAGGCATGCCCACCTTGAAAAAGTTCTGCTCCTCTCTCCAACGGGATTTCCATTCCAATCCTTTTTTTCTTGTCCACCGACATTAATTTCACTGTCACTCCTGGTGTTTGACCAGGTATTTGCTAGAACTCGTTTCCACAGCCATATCACATTCCTCAGTGATTGCATCGAGCTCAGACTCACCCCACGTGGATTCCAACTTTGAGTCCTCTCAGGATCACAGGTATCTTCTGTGATCAACATTCCATGGACACTGCTCTCGCTGCATCCTGAGATCCATACTCCGTGCCAAGCAGAGTCACGCGCACACTCCCGACCTCTCTCTCTCCAACAACATCGCATCACGCTGACTCAGGGCTGCACCACTCCGCAGTTCCAATTCATCCTCCAGCTCATTCCGTTGTACTAACAAGAAACTTTTTCTTTTACCCTTCAGGCATCAAGGCCTGCATCATGATGCAGCAACTCAGATACCCATGGCCCTCTGGAACCTTCCTCACTTCCCCTTCCTTCTGACTCCATCGCCTCGCCCCAACCCCACCTCGTCAGGTATTCACCATTCCTCCTAACCTTCCACTTTCCAATGCGGAATGTTCTGTATGCAGCAAAAGTCTCAGTTTTATCCCTCTGCGACCCCACCTTAACAAATTTCAGACACGACTTGACATCAAACTCTTCTTCCGCCGTCTTTGCCTTGATCTGTTCATTGACAATTCTGAGGAAGGGTTAGTGGACCCAAAACATTAACTCTGATTTTTTTTCCACAGATGCTGCCAGATTCGCTAAGCTTTTCCAGCGACTCCTGTTATTGGTTTGTAAATGATAACTACTGTTAAAACATTATCTGGCAAACACAACAGTGATCAAATATTTAGACTATATAGCTAGGACAAATCTAATAAAATTGTTAAATTTATACATTTGCTCTAATTTCATTCATTTCATTTTCAAATACAGCATGCTTCATCCATGTCTTTGTTACCTCTAACAGACAATTAGAAGGATCTCCTGGCTGACCTCCCATCTTCCACTCAAATTTATATTCAAGCTCACATCAGAGTTTCATTCATCCATCACCTGTGTTCACTGACCCCAGTGGCTTCCGAAGGAGTCTGGCAATACCTCAAATTTGAAATTTTCAATCTTATTTTCAACTTTCTCCAGGTCTTTGCCCACACCTTATGCTGTAACTTTCTCCAACCTTCTGAGATCTCAGGACTCCAACTTTAGCCTCGTGCATAATTCCAATTTTCTCTCTCTGACAATGTCCATGACTTTATCTGCCCGGTCCTTGGATCTGGAATTCCCTTCTCTACGCCTTCTCTCTATTCTTTTAAGAGGCTCCATAAACCCTCCCTCAGTGCTCAAGCTTTAATCACCTGCCCTCAGATCTCCTGGTGTCAAATTCTGCTTAATAATGCTCCTGCAGTGGCTGGGTTATAAATGTAAAGTACAAATGTAAGTTGTTGTTCTTGTAGATACTAATCTGTTTTCCACTGCTTTCCATGCGAACTATTCTAGAAGAAATTTTCAGTGAAAATCTTTTCTACTTTGGGGATTAAGCGACCAGCTGCGTACATTTCATTCAACACTCACACTGTTCAAAGCAATTTGTTGTTTAAAATGAAGCAATGCTTATTTCCCAAAAGGAAGTAAATTCACAAGTGCTGTCAGCAGCTTGAGTTACTTTCCAAAATTTACGATCGTCCTTTCTTCCTTACTTTTTCCTTTAAAAGCCTACCATAAATTACGCATTTAGTATTTCTATTGATGTCAATCATGACACTACTGCCGATTTCGCTGCCTCCAGTTCCTCATGATCTGGAATCCTCCCACTATTCTCTGCATTTCCTTCCAAATGTTACATTCAAGTACCACAGATGACCAGAGTGATCAAATACTATGACCACAAAATCAGAACAGAAATACATTAATATCAACTTCAGGTGGTAGTGTTTCAGAAGAAGCTAACCTGAGTTGGGTTAGAAGCAGCCATTTGTACCATACGATCATCAAAAAGACTTAGGTTAACAAGTGACATTCGCGCCATACAAATGCCGGGCTATGACCATCACCAATAAGAGAGAATGTAATCACCGTCCCTTGTCATTCAACGGTTTTACCAACACTGAATGCCCCACTAACATCCTGGGCATTACCATGGACCAGAAATTCAACTGGACTCTCCACATTATCACAGTGGCTACAACAGCAGGCCAGAAGCTGGGAGTACTGCAGACAGTAACTCACCTCCTGACTCCTCAAAGCCTGTCCACCATCTACAAGGCACAAGTCAGGAATGTGATGGAATACTTCCCAATCGCCTGGTTGAGTGCAGCCCCAACACCACTCAAGAAGCTTGACACCATCCAGGACAAAGCAGCCCACTTGATTGACACTACATCTACAAGCATCTACTCCCTCCACCACCAACGCTCAGTAGCAGCTGTGTGTACTATCTACAAGATGCACTGCAGAAATTCACCAAAGATCCTCACACACCACCTTCCAAACCCACAACCACTTCCATCTAGAAGGACAAGGACGTCAGACATATGGGAACACCACCACTTTCAGATTGCCCTCCAAGTCACTCACCATCCTGACTTGGAAATATATGGCCGTTCCTTCACTGTCGCTGGGTCAAAATCCTGGAATTCCCTCCCTAATAGCATTGTGGGTCAACCCACAGCAGGAGGACTGCAGCAGTTCAAGGCAGCTCACCACCTTCAAGGGCAACTAGGGATAGGCAAGAAACGCTGGCCAGCCAGCGACGCCCACATTTCATAAATGAATAAAAAAAAGTTAAGGTCTAACATGTTTCTTTGTGTAATTCTAAGTTGCTTCATCTTGCTCCTGGCCTTTGCTTTTATTTAAAATGAATAAGTACCATCTCATGGTAACTGGGATGTGGCTGCAGGATGACCTAAATTGGAACTGCTACATAAAAGGACATGACATTCAGGAAGGACAGGAAGCTAGGAAAGGGCGGAGGTGTGACTGTTAATTAATGACGACATTAGCACAACTGAGAGGAATGACCTTAATTTAGGAAAGCAGGTACTGAAGCAGTCTAGGTAGAGATGAGGAATGATAAAGTCAAGAGGTCACTTATGGGAGAGATAGTAGATTCTCCAGCATCTGCAGTTCCTGAGATAACAAGGTGTAGAGCTGGATGAACACAGCAGGCCAAGCAGCAGAGGAGCAGGAAAGCTGACGTTTCGGGCCTAGACCCTTCTTCAGAAATGGGGGAGAGGAAGTGGGTGGGGGT
>NC_063337.1:33775635-33835479 GCF_021869965.1 Rhincodon typus | reverse complement strand
ACCCCCACCCACTTCCTCTCCCCCATTTCTGAAGAAGGGTCTAGGCCTGAAACGTCAGCTTTCCTGCTCCTCTGATGCTGCTTGGCCTGCTGTGTTCATCCAGCTCTACATCTTGTTATCTCAGGTCACTTATGGGAGTTGTGCACAGGCCCCTTTTTAGCAACCACATGGAGGGACAATGTACCAAGGAAGAAAGAATGGGAGTTTTCAAAACCGTACAGCAATTATGATTCGGGATTCTGCTGTGTGACTGGAAAATAATCAGATTGGAACCAATAGTCTACAGGAGGAATTCACTGAATGTTTTCAAGACAATTTCTTAGATCAGCATGTTTTGGCACCAAACAAACAGACAGCAGGCTATACTAGGAGACAGTAAGAACTGCCAATGCTGGAGTCAGAGATAACACAGTGTGGAGCTGGAGGAACACAGCAGGCCAGGCAGCAGCAGAGGAGCTGGAAAGTTGACATTTTGGGTCGAGACCCTTCCTCAGAAATGGGGGAGGGGGAAAGGAGCTCTGAAATAAATAAAGAGAGGAGGGGTGGGGCAGGGGACGGTAGGTGAGATGCTGATAGGTGAGTGCAGGTAGGCAATGGTGGGGATTGGTCAGTGAGGTGGGAAAAGCGGATAGGTGGGAGAGAAGACGGACAGGTCAAGGAGGCGGGGATGAGAGGGAGGGTTGGACATACTAGACCCAGTTTTGACCAATGAAACAGGATTAACTACTGACCTCACAGCAAAAGCATCCTTATGTAGCAGTAACCACAATACGATTGAATTTTACGTAAATTTTAAAGGAGAGAAGTTCAGGTCCAAGACTACGATGTCGAATTTAAACAAGTGTATGAAAGGAGAGGTAGCAAAACTGAACTGGTTATCAAGGTTAAGGGACAGGTCAATAGGGATGCTGTGGCAAACAATTAAAGGGATATTCCAGAAAGCACAGAACAGACACACTACAACAAATAAAAAAAAATTCTAAAGGATGGATCCACCATCGGTTAACTAAGAAAAGATAGTATCAAACTCAAAGAAAAGAAATATAATTCTGCAAGGATAGATTGCACATCATAAGATTGGACAGAACATTTAAAAGAAAAGAATTACTAAAAGATTAATAAGGAGGAAAATATTTAAGTACAAGAGAAAGTTAGCCATAAATATAAAAAAGAAATCAGATATTAAAAATAAGAGAGAGTTAACAAAGTAAATGTTAGTCCTATAGAAACAGCCTGGGAAATTAACATTGGAGGATAAAGAGTTGGCTGATGAACTGAACAGATATATTGCATCGGTCTTCACTGTGGAGGATAAAAGTAGCATCCCAGAAATAGCTATAAATCAAGAACTGAAAAGGGAGGGAGGAACTTCAGGAAAAAAATATCGCAATTACCGGGCAAGCAGTACGAAGTAAACTGTTGGAACTGCGAGATGACAAACACCTTGGGCCTGACAGATTTCATCCATGGGTCTTAAAAGTAGTTGGGAGATAGTTGTTCAGTTGTCTTAATTTTCTAAAACTCATTAGATAGGGAAGCATCATTTGGATTGGAAAATAAGTAATGCAACTCCTTTTTTCAAAAAGGGGCGGAGGCAGAAAGCAGGAAATTCCAGGGCAGTTAGTTTAACATCGGTCATAGGGAAAATGTTAGAAGGTATCAATAAAGATTTTATAACATGGAACTTAGATAAGTTCAGGTGATCAGGAGGGGCCAATTTGATTTAGTCAAATGGAAATCACGTTCAATTAATTTATTGGACTTCTCCGAAGAAGAAACTTGTGCTCTAGATAAAGGGGAACCAGTGGACATGTTGCATTTAGATTTCCAGAAGGCATTTGATAAGGTGCCATATCAAGGTTACATGTGGTAAACAAAAGCTCATGGTATAGGAAGTAACATATCAGCTGGACAGAAGATTGATTTGCTAATAGAAAGCTGAGAGTAAGAATAAATGGGCGTTTTACAAGCTCACAGGATGTCATGAGTGGTGTGTTACAAGGGTTAATGCTGGGGCATCAATTCTTTAGCTTACGCAAATAGTTTAGACAAAGGGGATCAAAGATATGGTGGCTAAATTTGCTGACAAAGCTAGGTAGGAAAGTGGGATGTTAAGAGGACGTTAGCAGCCTACAAAGGGATATAGATAGGCTAAATGAGTGGGCAAAGATCTGGCAAATGGAGTACAATGTGAGAATTTGTGACTTGTCCATTTTGGCAGAAAGAATTAAAAAAAAAATTATCTAAATGACGAGGGGCTGCCGAGTTCTGAGGTGCAGAGAGCTGTGTGTGTCCTACTGCATGAATCACAGAAGGTTAGCATGCAGGTACAGCAAGTAAATCAGGTAAGCTCATAAAATGTTATGGTTTATTGTAAGAGGAATTAAACGCAAGAGTAGGGAGGTTATAGTTCAGTTGCACAGGGTATTGGCGAGATTGCATCTGTAGTACTGTGTACAGTACTGATCACTATTCTTATAGAAGGATATTAATGCATTGGAAGCCACTCAGAAAAGGTTTACTGGACTAATACCTGGAATGAGTGAATTGACCTGTATCTTCTGGAGTTTAGAAAAGTCAGGGGATGACTTAATTGAAACATGCAAGGTCCTGAAGAGACCTGACCATGTGGATATTGAAAGGATGTTTCCTCTTGAAAGAATCTAGAACTAGGGGTCATAGTTGGTTTTAAATGGCTGCACACTTATTTTTAAAGAGGGTTGAGTGGTTATGAAATTAAAATCAGCTCAGCCAGATCTTATTGAATGGCAGAGCAAGCTGGAAGGGCTGAGTGGTTTACTCCTGTTTCATATTTGTATATTCATAACACACAAACAGCAGACAAGATACATTCTCTGCTCCATGTAGGTTTTTATCCCTTCTGTCTTGCCATACTGTCCTAATTCCTTAATTTCATGTGACTGGTTCTAATTTGCACATACATGTCAATTATTAACCATTTTTAAATTACTAAGGTACTTTATCTGTCCAAAGATCCCTCTTGTTCAAATGACATTCATCTTGGTTTCCTCTCTTAATGATGCATTATTCTGTCATCACAGAATCAAGAATTTCTCAGCCATTTCATTTTTATCTCCCACAAAATTCCTGGATATTGTTTCAGCCACTGACTCAGGTTGGGCATCCCTTGATCTATTGGCCTTCTGCAAAACAAAATTGTAAGTGTTCATTTTGTTTATTGGTAATTATATTACATTTATTGGTCCCCATTTCACAAGTTACTGACTTTTGGAAATCACTTTATACTATAGCATTTAGCTCCTTAAAACTCAATTTTGAACATCAGGAATCTGATAAAAAAAAAACAGATATTTTGTTCCAATAAAAACTGCTTCAGTTTCTATAGACTCACCTCATAACTGAAATTTTCATCTCTGGTAGGACTGTAATGAATTGCTTCTCTACCTGTTGGAAGATCTTCTAGCCTTTGTAAAGTAAGGGACTCAAAAATTGTCCATTGTATTCCAATTATGTTTTAATGTATGCATATAAAATTAGGATCACTTTGATGCTCTAGCATTCAATGGGCTCAACTTTCCTTTCAGGTCAAAATCCTGATCCTGGGACCATTTCCAGGTCTGCTCCAATTTTCACCCATCAGGAGAAGCAATTTTCAAAACAATGACATGACCTGTTGCCATGTTCACCACCCAATTAGCGGCAGAGAATGAAGTAACTGGGGCTTGAGCAAAGCTGACCTAACATACAGGAAAAAATGGCAGTGCTTCCTGCGGTCAGTGATTACTTAGGAATGGAGGAGGCAGCCAGCTACAAGCCAAGCAGAGAAGGAATGTACCACAATTCACTGATGCCTCACTTGGAGGTATTATTAGAGACAGTGGCTGCATAGTACTGCATTATTTCATATCTGCTCTGGACACAGGCAGCTGGAGAACAACTAATATGATACAGTACCAAGGGTGGTACAGATAAACCAGTGAGTCTAACATCATTGGCGGTGAAACGATTGAAAAAAGTTCTGAGGGACAGAATTAATCTTCACTTGGAGAGGCAAAGATGGCTTTGCTTGGGGTGATCATGTCTGACAGATTCAATTGACTTTTTTGAGGAGATCATGAGATGAGTGGATGAGGGCAGTGCAGCGAGTGTCGTCTACGTGGACTTCAGCAAGGCTTTTGACAAAGTCTCGCATGGGAAACTGATCAACAAGGTAAGAGAACATGGGATGCAGGAAACTTTGGCAAACTGGATCCAAATTCACTTAGGGGCAGGAGGCAAGGCCTGATGGCCAAAGGCCTCCAGTCACATTTACAGCCTGTGTTCAGTGGCATTTCTCAGGGTTTGGTGCTGGTTACTTTGCCGTTAGTAGTGTACATTATTGATCTAAACACAAACATTGAACGTTTGATCAGTAGGTTCACAGATATAAAGGAAAATTGGTGGTGTGGTAAATAGCAACGAGGAAAGCCTTACAAGACAATACAGATGGGCTGCTCAGATGATCAGAACAATAGCAAATTAATTTAATCTTGAAAATTAAGGTGTTATGTATTTTGCAAGGACTAACAAGGCAAGGGAGTACACAATGATTGTTAGGACCCTAAGTAGTATAGGGGATCAGAAGGACCTTGGTGTGCATCCATAGATCCGTGAAAGCAACAGGATAGGTGGATAAGACAGTTAAAGTATATGGGATACTTGCATTTATTAGTTGAGGCACTGAATACAAGAACAGGCAAATTATGTTAGAGCTGTACAAAACATTAGTTAACTACAGTACCGTGCGCAGTTCCGGTCATCACACTACAGGAAGGATGTGATTGCACAAGAGAGGGTACAGAGTAGATTCACCAGGATAATAGCCTGAACTAAAGCATTTCAGTTACAAAGAGCGACTACATAGGCAGGGGCGGTTTTTCTTCAAACAGAGAAGGCTGAAGGGATCATAATTGTCGAGGAAAGAGACAGGTTAGGGGAAACAATTCTTTCTACCTTAGTGGAGAGGTCAATAACCAGGGTGCCTAGATTTAAGCTAAAAGGGCATGTGATTTATTGGAGAACTATTTACACAAAGGTGGTGGTGAGTTTCTGGAACTCTGTCTGAAAGGGTCGTAGAGGCAAGAACCATTGCACCATTGTAAAAAAAAATATGAGGCTGAAGCATTCGCAGCAAACTTCAGCCAGAAGTGCCAAGTGGATCATCCCTCTCGGCCTCCTACGGTGATCTCCAGCATCTCAGAAGCCAGTCTTCAGCCAATTCAATTCACCCCATGTGACGTCAAGAAACAGTTGGAGGCACTGAATACTACAAAGGCTATGGGCCCTGACAACATTCTGGCAATAATACTGAAGACTTGTGCTCTAGAACTTGCATCTTCCCCTAGCCAAGCTCTTCCAGTACAGTTACAACACTGGCATCTACCCGACAATATGGAAAATTGCCCAGGTATGTATGTACACAAAAAGCAGGATAAATCCAACCTGGTCAATTAGTGCCACATCAGTGTGCTCTCAATCAGTGAAGTGATAGACAGTTCTATCAAGCAGCACCTGCTCAGCGACGCCCAGTTTGGGTTCCACCGGGGCCACTCAGATCTTGACCTCATTACAGCCTTGGTTCAAATGTAGATAAAAGAGCTAAGGTGACATTGACAGCCCTTGACATCAAGGCTGCATTCGACAGAGTTTCAAATCAAGGAGCCCTAGCAAAACCAGAATCAGTAAGTATCAGGGGGCATACTCTCTGCTGGTTGGAATCATACCTGGCACATGCAAAGATGGGTGTGGTTGTTAGAGATCAATCATCTTAGCTCCAGGGCATCTTCGCAGGAGTTCCTCAGGGTAGTGTCCTAGGCCCAACAATCTTCATCTGCTTTATGACGACCTTCCCTCCATCATATGGTTAGAAATAGGTATGCTCAATGATTGTGCAATGTTCAGCATCATTTGTGACTCCTCAAGTACTGAGGCAGTCCATGTTTAAATGCAACAAGATCCGAGTGTGGGCTGACAAGTGGCAAGTAACGTTTGAACCACACAAATGCCAAGCAATGACCACCTCCAATGAGAGGATTTAACCACCAACTCTTGACATTCCATGGTGTTGCCATCACTACATTCCCCACTGTCAACATCCTGGAGGTTGTCATTGACCAGAATCTGAACTGGACTCACCATATGAATACAATGGCTACAAAAGCAGGTCAGAGGCTGGGAAAAGTGTATGAATAATTCACTGTCGGACTCCCCAAAGCTTGATCACTATCTATAAAGTCACAAATCATGAGTACGATGGAATACTCCCCACTTGTCCCCAGCTCCAACAACACAAGAAGCTTGACACCACAGGACAAAGCAGCCCACTCGACTGGCACCACATCCACAAGCATCTGCTACTTCCAGCATTGACACACTGTAGCAGCACGCGTACAAATTACAAGATTCATTGCAGAAATTCTCCCATGATCCTTAGACAGCACCTTCCAAACCCATAATCATTTCCATCTAAAAGGACAAGGTTAGCAGATATGTCAAAACACCACCACCTGGCAAGTTCCCTACCAACCATTCTGACTTGGAAAATATATTGCCACTGCTGGGTCAAAATCCTGGAACCCTCTCCGTAATGGCATTGTGGGTGTACCTACAGCACATGAACTGCAGCTGTTCAAGACAACAGCTCACCAGCACCTTCTCAGGGGCAACTAGGGATGGTCAATAAATGCTGGCCAGCCAGTAACAACCTTCAAGAGAATATTACAAATTTATCTTCCTATTTTTCACTGTTTCCCCACCATCTCAACTGAGATTTTTTTATCCAGTTTGAATTCTTTATTACAGCAATTTTAATTTGCACAGAATTAAAGTTAGCTTTTAAACAACCTATGCCTTCATACCCAATATCGACTTCGGATATGTACAACACAAACTCTAGAAAATTTAAATAAATGGAATATACCGAACAACGCAATCAACTGACAAAGCAAAGCAAACTAATGTTTGATTCACTCAGCAACAGTAGAATTATCCTTAAGCCGGCTGCTCCATTACTAAAACAAGTAAAAGTTTAAACTCAAATAAAGGAGTTAATTACACCTTGAGAAACAAGAACATTCATCCTGACTGTACTTAGAAATATTGTTATGCATTAAGAAACATAAAACATTCTCAATATGCACTAGAAATAGTTACCACCAGTGGTAGGACATCGGTGTGATCCTTCATCATGACGTTTGGTGTGAAGTATTAAACAGCCTTACTGCACTTATTTATTCAAGTTCCCTTCAGGACACGTGCTGCACATATCATTCCACAATGGACAGTTCGTTTTCTATTTAGTTTACGGCAATACTACTTTAACTTGCTATTAACAGGTGCATGAAGAGAACATAATTCATCCAAATCTTCCCATCTCAGACAATTTGAAGTCATCGGGTCTTAAAATTGACTTCAACAACTTCAAACCGAAGTTCCAACTTGCTTTGATAATAGGACCTGCTAAAGTGGAATGGCTGTTCTGGTGCTTTGAGTTTGAGGAGAGAACAGTTTGATACTTGGGATGAAAAATCCCGTTGATGTAATTGGCATATCCGTGTCAATTTACCTTGCTTTTCCATTCGGCTCCCAAGCCTTCCCCTTTGCACCAGATTTTGTTTCCAGCTTTAACTACTCTCATTCTCTGGATCTCACAGGTTTCTAATTTCTCTCATCTTATCTTACACTACAGTTCTTTCAGTTAACCATCTCCTGTTATCCGACTAATTACTTTAAAGTTCATTTGTTTGCTTTTCTTTAATTTCCCACCACTTCCTTCCTTGGTTGCGTTTCAGTTTGTAAATTATACAATGTTGTTTCCAGGTCTGATGAAAGGCTGTCTCAAATGTCAACATCTCTTTCTTCACAGTATTTTCAATTTTAGGGCTTTTTTTTTTTAAAAAAGTTCTTTCATGGGGTGTGGTTGTCACTGGCATTAGTTATGTCCATCCATAACGGCCCTTGAACTGAGTGACTTGCTAGGTCATTTTAGAAGGCAGGGAAGAGTCAACTCCATTGCTGTGGACGTGGAATCACAACTAGGTCAGGCGATTTCTTTCCCCAAGGGCCATCTGTGAACCAGAGTTTTTTTTTAAAAGCATTAATCCACGGTAGTTTCCAGGTTTCATTAATTGAACTTTAAATGCCACCAGCTGCCATGGTAGGATGTGAACCAGTGGCCCCAGATTGTTAGTGAGATAACCAATCATGATATTACCTCACCTCAATTGTGCTTCCTCTCACCTGATGAAGAGCTACCTTACTATCTTGCAACATCAGGGCAGCACATGTGCAAATAAATCAGGTTCAGCCATTCATATCCAATTAGAATTTTTTCATGCGTGCTTAGGAGGTGTGCATGTTTGGAGTGGTGTTTGTCTTCTTGAACAGACACACTGTAGTGGCATGTGGTATGGAATTAAAGCCCCCTTTAGGACAATGAGGTAAAGGCTGTAGGTTTCCTTGAAGTTAATTAGAGAACCAGTTTTTTTTTATGACAACAGTTTAAGTGGTCACTGCTACAGGTACTAATTTTTAGCCCCAGATTTGATTTGCAGTTACCCATCTCCTCAAAGAAAACGTAATATTACTTAGTCAGACTAAATGAAAAGTGCTACTCTATGTCATCTTGTCTCTTTTTGTTCAATACAAGCGCTGAACTAAAGAACTTTTTTGTGACACTTTGATTAAAAATATCAGATTTTCTGATAAGAATCATTACAAATGGGGAGAAAATGCTCAGCAAGGATCACATGGTCTTTTAGTAGAGACACTGCCTGGGGAAAAATACATCAATTAACAATCATCGGTTAGCTGCCAGGCTTTATTCAAATTTTAAGCTACGCAGGTTCACTCTGATTTTTTGAGGCATTGCACAGAGGGGAATTTCTGGGGGAAACGGCAATGCCTCTACCAATCAGCACTCTCCTCTTATGCAATTGGTATCCTTGCAAATTGTCCTGAACAGTACAAGATGAAAAGTTTCAACAAAGTGTATCTTTTATGAGCAATACTCAAGGCTTGCACTACTAAAAGACTAGAAGACAGGAGTCCAAAGACAGCATTCTCATTTATGGAAATGTTGAGAACCCGAGGACAAAATAAAAGGAACCAAAGAAAAGTGAAATGGAGAAAAGTATATATGTTTTAAAAATGAAGCAAATCACTGCAAAGTAGGATGCAATGCCTAAAAAGATGGTGGAGACAAGTTCAACTGCAACTTTGAAAAAGGAATTTGATAAGCACCTGAAGGAATAAAAATTACAAGCCTATAGGGTAAGGTGGATAGTTGCATTAGCTAAGTAGTTCTTGCAGAGTGCCAAAAAAAATGGCTCCACATTCTGAAAGGCTTCATTCTTCGCTGTAATCAATGATTCTATACAGATATATATATTCCATATGGTACTTATACACACAAATGTTCTTGAGCATTAGGCAACATAATAGAAAAATTCACATCAGCCAGCAATCAAAACTTATATCAATGAATGCAAACAGCTCTGTTCATTAAGTAGCATGAAGCTGAGAAGGTAACAAAATAGGTTTCATTTAAAAAAGCTGAAACATTACCTGACTCATACTGAAATACAAATGGCATCGTGCACCATTTATCTAGACAAGGAACACCTAGGAAGTAGTAACTTTCCAACTGTACATGGAAGAAATATGGTTACCAGTATGAAATATGTACTGTTTATAATATTCAGAAATGACATCTTGTGTGCCTCACAATCAGTAGTAGATGCACTGTGAATGTCACAATTTTTAAAAATGTACAATATTTTTAATAACACCTTAGTTTGAAATCACAGCTGAGCTATTTTTGCACTTTATTCACAGAACAGTTTAGATGTCAATTACGTGCACTGATGCACTGCATCTTTCCGATGAAAATGGAACCTTTTCATGACAATTATTTTAATTAACAATTGGGGGAAAAATATACATGGAATTCCAAAGGCAAAGTTTGCTATTTTGTCACATTGAATCTTAGTACACACCTTTTATCCAATAAAAATAAATCCATCAATCAATTTTTATTCCAAAAGGAAACAAAGACTATGAGCTAAGAAAACATTGCAACACACATAGTAATCAGCCACCACGTTAGCAAGTCAGGTCAGGTCAGAAGTGAACAATTTCTGTTATCACAAAGAAACTGTAGGTATTCAAAGACACATTGAATAGCAGTACGTTAGACTCATTTCATATTTGTAACAATTACTAAAAAAAAGTCTGAATATGTGCAAAAACAGAAATCCCCAGAACCATTTAATCAGTTTTGTATTTAGCCAGATAGAAGGAAGCTCAGATTCTCTAACATAAGTTAACATGCTCTTTAGAAATACCATGTTTATATATCTTCAGCATTCTATGAACAATTTCACAGAATTAACAATCATTTTTAAAGTCAAATAAAACAAAGTCAATTATTAATGATGTGGTAAGGTCTATGCTAATCATACATGCCTTAAAATAGACATAGGGAGTATATAAATCATGAGATTACAATTTTAAACTTCTATATGCAGCATTGAGGATTGCATTTTAGAATCATTCATGCAAAACTACAGTAAGAAAGTAACTGCAGTAACCTCAAAGGAGGGAAAAAATGATTATACTGCAAATGTGAAGACTTAGTCTGTGACAAATGTCACCTAAATTTGAGGGTAAAGATACTGCTGCAAATTTTGGCTTTTAAATAATTACTTCAAAAACTGCGCATTATATAAAAGGAAGTTGTTGCGAGTGATTTTGTAAGATAGGAATGCAACATGTTTGATTTTACTCAGACAGTATAAATGGACATCCACCACTTTATTGTTTGTAGCCAATACGTGGATGATACAGAGGCAATTAATTTTATTGTTGCTTCAGCATAAGATAAAAGGAGTGGGAGATGCCCATACATGGTTGGCATATGGTGCAGTTGGAAGTGTCATACTAACTTATTTTTACCCCTTTTCTTCAGAAGACAAATATAATTTCAGCCAGAACATCATCTACCTCATATTTCTGGCGTGTAATATCATCAACTTACAAAAAGCAAAAAATACTTGCATCTGAACTCATAGAATGCTCAGAATCTATTAAAATACAATAGCTTTAAAGTCCAAGATATTAGTTTTGCAAATGAGTCACACAAATTCTTAGTAAAGATTAAATTTCATTTTAGTTTATGCTTCAAGAATCATGCAAACTCATAACCCTCTTTGTTGATTCAGCAATTCTGATTGCCTCTGTGAAAGATGAAATGAAGAATGCAGTTGAAATGCTGGAGTCCCGAGTCTGAGTCTATCATGCTTAATAATTGGTATTCCATTTTGGAAACTGGTGAAGACAACAGTTCTTCAGGGAAATGCAGCCACAGCCAGCCCATGGCATCAAAGGCAATTCAGCTTTACAAGGAAGGAAGAAAGAAGAAGAATAAAAATGCAATAGTTATAAGGGATTCCTTAAAGTATGAGATAGAGATTTGTGGAAGCAAAGATGACTCCAGGATGGTGTGTTGATGTCAGGATCAAGGATGTCACAGAGCCCTGTTGGACATCGTTCTGGGGAAGGGGATTGGCCAGGTGTCGTGGTCCACATTGGGAACAATGTCATAGGTTGGAAGTTAGATTTCAGGGAGTTAGGAAGGAAATTAAAAAGTAGGACCTTGAGCAGTAACCTCAGGATTACTTCCAGTGCTACGTGCTAATATGCATAAGAGCAAGAGGATTGATCAATTGAATAGAGGGGCTGGAGAACTGGTACGAGGAGGAGGAGCAATAGAGTTGACGAATTGGGATAAGTTTGATGCAGTATAAACTGGATGGGTTGTACCTTAATGGGACTGGGACTCATATCCTCACGGGGATATTTGTTAGTGATGTTGGCCTAGGTTTAAACTAGCTTATGAGGGGGATAACAACGCAAGGGTAACCCAAATTGGAAAGTAGTAAAGTTAGTAATAGGAGGTCTAACAGACTGTATGGAGACTAGAAGACAGTAGAAACAAAGACTACGCATCACTTATGCTTTGGAGAAACAAATTATGTTATGAAGCCAAAGCTAGAGGAAATCTCTTTGAATGCATGCAGCATTCATAACAAGGTAGACCATCTAAAGTCACAAAGAGAGGTATATGTACACACACAAATGGAGATGGATATGATCTAATTGTCATTACAGAAACATGGCTGTATGGCAACCAGGACTGGGAACTGAATATTCAAGGACATTTGATGTTTAGGAAGGACAGACAAGAAGGAAAAGGACAGAGAGTTGAGCTGATAATAAGAGATTTGTACATTTGTAAAGGAGGATCTCATATTGAAAGAACTGTGCAATCTGTTTGGGTTGAACTAAGAAACAGCAAGTGGTATCAGACATTGGATGGAGTTATTTATAGGCCATATGATAGTATAGGAGGACATGGCATAATCTGGACAGGAGTAAAGCATATAGCATGGACAACAGTTATGCAGGTTGAAGTCATCCACAAAATCAACTGAGTAAACAAATTGACCAGTAAAGCTGTGGAGAATCAAGTCTCAGGAGTGTATTAGGGATAGTTTTCTGGAGCAGTATTTTGAAAGGCAATGAGGACGACATGACATTTTAGGTCTACGACATAATCTAATTATCATATTGTGGTCAACAAGATTGTTACAACTTTACATTATGTTTGAAAGTGAAGTAATTCATTCTGAAGCAAGGGTGTTAAACTTGAATAAGAGAAATCATGAATGCATGAGACATACGTTGGCTGAGGTGGATTAAGAAAATCCATTAAAAAGGTATAACTATACACAGGCAATGGACGGTCTTTAAAATAACTACAAGACTTACAGCAATCATACATTCCTTCACTATGCAAAAATTCAAAAATAATCAGTCAACCATGGCTGACAAAGGAAATTCAGGATTGTATAAGATTAATAGAAAAGACGTTATTAAGTTGCCACAAGTAGCAGAGTTTGGAAGATTTATAGAATACTACAAAGAAGGACTAAGAAACTGATAGGAAAGGGAGAATAGAATATGAATGCAATCTAGCTAAAGACATAAAAATGAACTGTAAAAGCTCATGTACGTAAAATGGAGACATTTGATTAAAATAAATTTGAGTTTGTTACTGGCAGAGTCAGGAGAATTTATAATAGAGGATACAGAAATGGCAGAGAAGCGAAATGATTACTTGTTTGTTTTCACTGAAGATACCAAAAATGCCCCAGAAGTAGAGATTCAAGTGGCTAGAGACAATGAATTGTTGAAGGAAATTAGCACCAGGAAGCAGACTGGACCAAAAATTAATCAGACTGCAAGTTGATAAATCAGCAAGACATGGTAGTGTACATCCCAAAGTGTGGAAAGAGGTGGCTATAGAAATAAGCGATGCATTGTGATTATCTTCCAAAATTCTGTCGATTCTGGAATGATTCCTGTGGATTGGAAAGTAGCAAATGTCACTCCTGTATTTAAGTAAGGAACAAGAGAGAAAACAGGAAACTACAGACCTATTAGCCTTCCATTACTAGTATGGGAAAATGGTAGGAATCTATTCTAAAGGATGGGATAAATAGACACCTGGCTGATAATCTGATTGGGCATAGTCAGCACAGACTTGCAAATGGAAAAGAATGTTGGATTCTTTGAAGATGTTACTAATAAAATTGATTAAAAGACGAGCCAATGGATGCAATATACTTGAATTTTCAGAAGGCTTTTGATGAAGTTCCTCACATGAATATGGTTGTAAAAACTGAAGCATGAGATAGGCGCTAACATACTGGCTTTCCGTCTGTTAACCAAAGAGTAGGAATAAATAGGCCATTGTCGCATTGGTAGGCTGTGACTAGTGGGAAGTTAGATAGATCAGTTCTTGGACCCCAGCTTTCATAATATCAATGATTTGTAGATGGTGACTTTGCAGATAATACAAAGCTAAGTGGGACATGTTGTATAGATGTAAAGCAACTTCAGGAGGATTTACACAGATTTGATAAATGAGCTGGAACATGGCAGTTGGAATAGAGAATGGACAAAATGAGAGGTTGTCCACTTTGGTAGGAGAAAAAGGTGTGTAGATTTTTTTTTGTAAATGATAGGAGGTTGGACAGTGTAGACATACAAAGGGACCTCTGTGTTCTAGTCACTAAAGGCAAACAATACAAGTGCAGCAATCTATTAGGATGGTTAATCTTTGTTGAAAGAGGATTTGAGTACAAGAGTAGTAAAGTCTTGCCTCAGTTGTGTAGGAGCTTGGTTAAATCCCACCTTGAGTATGGTGTATAATTTTGGTTTTCTTATCTCAGGAAAGATATCATTGCTGTACAGGGATTGTAACGGAGGTCCACCAGACTTATTCACGGAATGGCAGAAGTGTCCTATGGAAAAGGAAATGGATCAAACTGGCCCTGTATTCTGTAGAGTTTTGCAAAACGAGAGGTGATCTCATTGAAATTTACAAAACACTTAAAGGAGATAGACAAGGTAGATGCAGGCAAGATGTTTCTCCTCACTGGGGAATCTGGAACTGGACGGAAAAATTTAAAAGTAAGGCAGACGCTATTTAGATCTGAGATTCAGAGATTTTGTTTATTCCGGGAGTTGTGATCTCAGAATTCTTACCACAGGGGATTGTGGAAGCGGTGACTTCGAATATGTTTAAGGCAACAAGTGGCAGATTTGATTACCAATGGCATACAAGATTACAGGATCGGAAAGGTAAAACATATTGAAATGTTCAATCAGCTATGATTGTATTGAATAGCTGGGAAGGCTCAATGGGAGACAGCGAACAAGATTCACCTTTGCAGACTTCTGTGAAGCAATGAAGATTGTGCAGCCTTATGATCTGAGAAACAGCATCTGACTGGCTGACTTCAAACCTGCCAATTGGGATCAAACTGGTGACCTGGATCAAGTCTAATTGAAACCGAGACAGAGTACTGAATGGCCAGTGCTGTATCCACAGACGGTTGACAGAACAGAGCAAACCCGACTCATGGAATTCTGCTGTACAAAGCCCCAGGATGTGCAATGACCACACTGGTGGGGGCTACAGGCTCCAGCTGCCGGTGTTCTTTCCTACTAACCAGTGGGGCACATCTCTTTTCACCATCTATAGGTGATTCTGAAATTCTTTAGCTCAGGCTTTTTAAGCAAGCTCAACTGCAACTCCACCCACCCTGTTCCTAGAGGAAATTGATTCCATCCTTGGATCACGTTCACTTGATGGAGCAAATGGCCATTCTGTTATACAGCAGGTACTCTCTACTCAATAGGCCTACTCCTGTTCCTATATTCCTCTTCCTATGTAAGTAACAGATGATAAACTCAAGAACATTCAACTTTGCCACAACTAAACTGAAAGAAGTGCAAGAGCTCACGTGCTGTTGAGATTTCCCTTTCCTTTAATCCAGATAAATGCCTTGCTATTCTTTCACAATGTAGCCAAGATGTTCACTTACTATAGAAATATATAAAATGGCAGCACCAACCTTGAGCCATATATCAGTGCAACTAATTCAACGAAATATTGTAGAAATATCTATAAGCAAAACATCAATGTCACTGATAACAATGCAATTGAGCATAAACAAATATTTACACTACCAATGGATAGCGCGTGCATTTTAATCAGACAATTAGTTTGGTACTACCATATGTGCCAAGTTACTGAAGAGATTTAGAATTTTACGTACGTTAAGATGCAAATCATGTTTTCAAAACTAGGAACCAGTACAATGATAAAACACCTGTTTCTTCAGGAAAACACTACCAAAAAAAATACGTAGTTATTTCTGCAAAACAATTCTGCTTGGAGGGCATTAAGGCAATAAAGAAATTACATTCCAAAAGTTGTGTTTTTAACAGTCAATTGTATTATAACGTAAATTTTCTTTATTTAAAAATAGCAATGAAATTATTGCAATCTGTTGTGTTTTTGTTTGTTTGCCTGCACTTGAATGGCAACAATTATAACCATGTGGGTCCATAATATTAGAAAGTGGACTAAGATTTAGGATTACAAGATGTTCAAATATCCGCAAGAAAACAGGATGTAAAGAGTTTGCAAAAGACAAAAACATTATCAGGATCATAGTGGAATTTTGCAACAAGGGCGGTGGGGGGGGGGGGGGGGGGGGGGGGGGGGGTGGTGGGATATGGTGCAGAACTGAAATGGTAGTAGGACTTCGTAAGATCACAGTAAGGGGAAATTGTCAACATGTTAATAGTCAGAAGGGACCTGCAGGGGATTACTGATAAGTGCATACTGGCAGCACAGAGAAAAAAATTGATCGCCTGTGCAGGGGATTGATAGGATTGATATAGGCTTGATAGGAAGTGGCATACAGGTGTGGTTTGAGCACACTGCTGGTGAACATTCTTAACCACTGACCTAACAAAAGCTGTATTATTTGAAATTGAGCAATTTTTAATTATTTTAAATACAATCAAAGTATCCTCAAATTCCACACTAATGACCTCAACAATGCTTCATCTTACTGCTGCCACTATGCTCTTCTACAAATTCCACATACAGTATCAAAGGGTGGGTGGGTGGATGGGTGCGTGCGCGTGCCTGTGTGTCTGTGTCATTGGTCCAACTAGACAGATAGACTTCATGGAAAGAGAGAGTATTAGAAAGGAAACAATGGCCGAAAAAGGCAACGAGAGGGATACTGTCAAAACTCTGGCCTATCAAAGCAGTACTAATTAACTTGGAGACACAGAGGAATCTCACAAGACAAGTAACAATGTCACCTGAGAATTAAAAGACAAGTAAAATGAATAGGCAAGTGTAATCATACCAGAAAAGGTTGACAAGTGTGACAGGAACAAACAGAAAATGCAATAACTGCAAAAAAAAAGCACGCAGTTAAACATAAACATTAGTTTGGTGTAGTGGCATCACCTGAGGGTCAGGCAGTTGTGGGTTCAATCACTATTTATGATCAAGGATGGCACTTTAGTATAGTATAGTATATTTTCAAATGTACTGCCTGTCAAATAAAACACTAATCCAATACTTTATATCAGTTCAAGTGAATGTGAAAGACCCAATGTACAAATTGAAACAGAACAGGGAGTTCTCAGTGTCCTGGTGATTATTTCTCTCTCAACCAATGTAATAATGAATTCACTGGATATTTATCTCCTTTTCTTCTTGTGGGATCCTGCAATTATGAAATCGACACAAGTGCTTTCCTCTGAAGAGTAAATACCATTAACTATAATCAAGGAGTGGGAGTAGACCATTCAGCCCCTTGAGCTTGCTCAGCCATTCAATAAGATTGTGACTGACTTGATTGTCACCTCAAGTCTGCAGTCCCATTTATCCCAGATAACCTTCCACCCGTTGCTTAACAGGAATCTATCTACTTCTACCTTCAAGGAAGAGAGTTCCAAAGGCTCAAGGGGAGTGGGAGGAAGAAAATTGCCCCATCTGTTTTAAATGAAAGACCCCAATTTTTGAACAGTCACCTCTAATTCTTGGGTCTCCTATTAGAGGGCACACACATCCTCTGCACATCTACCTTGTCAAAATGCTCAGGATTACAAAGGATTTGTAAAGGTGGTACATAAATAGAAATTTGTTCTTCAGCAATATACATTCACACAAAAGAGTATAGAATTGAACCAAATAAAGGTGTGAACAACTTGTGCTTTAGAAGTGGTTTAGGTGACTTTAAGAGTAACAATTCGATCAAATTTATCTTCCATTTTCCCCAAATGACCTCCATTCCTCCCTACACTACCAATTTCATTATGAGCCAAAAACTGAAATTTAAATTAGTGTAGTTAGATCTTTGTTGACTAGTGCAGATTTGATTGGGTGAAAGATGTGCTGTAAATGTCCGAGTTTATATTTAGGTTTGAAATGCTGCATATCATTTTAAAGCTAAAAAACTTGAAACCAAGCAGTTACTAATTTTTCAACCAATTCATACACATCCACGAGGAACTGTAAACATCAGATGGTGGCAACTGGCATGACTGTTTAGAGGTGGGCCAAAAATCTGGAACTCTTTAATAGCACCGGAGTGTACCTACACCTTTTGGACTGCAGTAGTTAAAAGGCAGCTCACCACCACCTTCCCATAAAATTATGAAAAACATGAACAGGACTAGGTTGTTTGGCTCCTCAAGCCTGCTCCACCATTCAATAGGATAATGATTGATCTGACATTCCTCAGGTCTACTTACCTGCACTTTCCCCATAACCCTCAACTCCCCTATTGATCAAGAATCTATACAAAAGGATTCTGCCCCCACAGCTGTCTGTGGCAAGGAGTTGCAAAGATTCTCAACCCTCAGAGAAGAAATTCCTCATTTCAGTCTTAAATTGACACCCCTTTATTCCAAGACCAAACCAATTAGTCTTCGACTCGCCCTGGAGGGGAATATCCTCTCTGAATTTACCCTGTCATGCCCCTTAAGAATCCAATATGTTTCAATTAGATGACATCTTATTCTTCTAAACTCCAATGAGTAGAGTCTCAATCTGTTTAATCTTTGTTCATAAAAGACAATCCCTCCATACTGGGGAATCATCCTGCTGAGCCTTCTCTGAACTGCCTCCTATGAAATAATATCTTTCTCTAAACGGGACCAAAATTGCTCACAGTACCCCAGATACAATCTCACCAGCACCTTGTACAGTTGCACTAAGACTTCCTAATCTTATATTCCAACTCCCTTGAAATAAGGGCTAATATTCCATTAGCCATCCTGATTGCTGGCTGCACCTGTGTGTTAACTTTGCAATTTGCAAGTTTGTCACTTTGCAAGTACCCCCAAGTCCCTTTATGCTGCAGCTTTCCTCAGTTCCCCTCTGTTTAAATAAGATTCTGATCTTTTATTCTCCTCCCAAAATGAACAACTTCACATTTTCCCACATCTTACTCCATTTACCAACTTTTTTTTGCCCACTTAATCAACATCTTTCTAAACTATTGAATTCCCCTCGCAACCTGACGTTCCACCTATTTTCAGGTCATCTGCAAGCTTGACTACAGTTCACTTTCTTCCCAAGAGTAAATACAGTTAGCAGCAAATGCTAGCCTTGAAGGAGCTAAAAAAACGAGTAGGAAACCGATCACAAGATCTTACCCTGTAGCAAGGCAAGAGATTTTGACAACATAGCAAAGTATGACATTTAAAAAGGTTGCCAATTAAAATCAGCATCTAACACCATTTTTGCAATTTCACCTCTTCGCCTTTGTATTTTAATCAGCATCACCAACTGAAAGCATAGATTTCCGATTGCTCTCAATTCAGCAAGTTTCTAGCTGGTTATTTCAACAGCTCCTTTTTCAGGTTTTCTAGCACCCAGCTCACAAACCTTGTTTAAATATCAAAGTTTGAATTATAGTGCCAGTGTGAGAAGTATGTGCCAAATACACAAGCTACTATAATCATAACCAACTGGAAATGGCTTTACTTTTAGATGTGTTGATACTTTGAAACATGCTGTTCATTAAAACTAAAGTGCCAGTGCAGAGAAGTTAATTTTGTAAAGCTACGCTGTGGTGGGAAATTCTCAGAATGCATCCTGAATGTCGGAGCTGCAACAAATCACTTGTCCTATTCATAATAACACATTGGTAAAACCACCCATTTAAACATCTAACCATCATCTAAAATACCACCTTGACATTTATAATTGCAGCAGTTCCATGGTCAAGAAATCAGGACAACGCCTCTGCTTCCTCAGGAGGCTAAGGAAATTCAGCATGTCCACAAAGACTGTTACCAACTTTTAGTGAGGCACCATAGAAAGCATCCTATCTGGATGCATCACAACATGGTATGGCAACCACTCTTCCCAAGACCGCAAGAAACTACAGGGAGTCTTCAATATAGCCCAGTCCATCACATGAACCAGCCTTCTAGCCACTGACTCCATTCATACTTTCCACTACCTCAGTAAAGCATACAACATAATCAGAAACTCCCCTTTCCTGGTTATACTCTCTTCCGTTGGGCAGAAGATATAAAAGTTTGAATACACGCATGACCAGGATTCAAGAACAGCTTCTTCCCACTTATCAGGCATTTGAACAGACCTCTCAAATGTTAATGCTGGCCTCTCTCTCTCTCACCCTCCCTCCTCCTGCCCCCCACGCCTTCTCTGCAGCTGTAACACCAAATTCTGCACTCTGTTCTGCTACGTAATGCCCTTTGTACTGTACAATCTGCCTGTACAGCATGCAAAACAACACTTTTTACTGTATCTTGGTACAGGTGACAGTAAATCAAATCAAATAAATAATTTGCTCTGGTGATTGATTAAAAACACAGAAATGAAGCTATTTTGATTTACAACAAGAATTTATCATGTACTAAATTTTCACAACAAAATTTGAAGAGGGTAGCACCACCACAAATGAACAAGTGAAAAACAATATTTTGCTAAAACGTTAATATTAACATTAGTGGGCCAAATAACTGCTTCTGCTCTTATGATCTTATGACATCCGCCAAAGTAAATAGTTTTTGTTTTCACATTGGATGAAACTATCACAGTTGGATTTCCAATTGAATTTCAAGGACTTACTAAACTCAATGCAAATCAGGACTTCAGGTGGGGCTTGACTGTTGCTGATCCTTGATCAAAGTGACACACAAGTGCGTTTATTAATCCCGGAGAGGAATATTGTGTGGTTTTTATACGTCCTTTTAAAAGATCCCTTGAATGAATTAAGGCCAAATACCCCACAGTGGATTGGAAGCAGGACACAGAAGGGAAAGCGAGACTCACTGGTGGTTACTCACTGGTGCTTTCCCCTGCACCTGGCTCCCGGCCTTGGGGAAAACGCTGCAGCCGCCGCCCCATACCGGGAAGGTCCCACTCGGGGCCTGCGGTACAGCACCGAGTGGGCAGGAGGACCCCGGCTCCTTCCTGAATGTGATTAGATCATTGGAGTTCGTTTCCCCCCACCCCCGGGCCAGTAGCAGCAAGAGGCCAGAGGGGAAGCCCGGAACTCGGAGTAAAACCGTGGCCCAGCAAACGAGGGGTAGACCAGGAGCCGCCTCCTCCTCTCTTCTACACGCCGGCAGAGCCGCCCGTCCTGGCTGTTAGCAAAAACAAGAAGCGAGTAACTAGCGGCCCTGCGGAGGCGCCGCAACACCCCGATCACGTACCATGGTACAAATGGAAGCGAGTTTCCCGACTGTCATTAGTATTTCCATCCGTCCACCGCCATGTTTCATCCGCTCATTCAGCACCGATTGGAAGGGTGGGGTGGGGGGGGGGAGAGGAGGGGAGGGGGGGGGGGATGCGGAGGCCATGGGGTCCTAGCGCCCGGCACACACCTGCTCTACGCACCCAACTCTTGTAGATTGATACATTGCAAAGAACATGTCTTACAAAGAAAAAAAATCAGAACACGATTGTTGTCATCTGTAAACGAAAACTGTTTTTTTATTAACAGTATGCGGGTAAAGGGCAAGGATAAATTTGGCGCATATTAGAGGAAAGTATTAAGACATGAGGAAGGTGAAAAAGACGATAATCTTTAGTCTGGAGAAAAGCAATTCAAGTATAATGAGTTGGCTAGTCTCCTCCAAGACGGATTTTTATTAATATATGTAATCAGAATTTAGATACATCATTCAGTCAAACAGAGTCGTACAAGACAGAAACAGACCTTTCGGTCCAACCAGCCTATGTTAAACATAATCCCAAACTAAACGAGTCCCCACCTGCCTGCTCCTGGCTCATATCCCTCCAAACCTTTTCTATTCATATATCCATCCAAATGTCTTTTAAACATTGTAATTGTACCCACATCCACCACTTCATCAGCAAGTTAATTCCACACATGAACTGCATTCTGTATAAAATATTTCCCCCTCATCTTTTTTTAAAATCTCTCTCCTCTCACCTTAAAAATGTGCCCCTAGTCTTGAAACTCCCCTTGTTAGAGGGAAGACAACTCCTGTCAACTCTATCTATACCTCATTATTTTATAATATTCTCCAATAGGTCAGCACTCAACCTCCGATGCTTTGGTGAAAAGAGTCCCAGCCTATCCAGCTTTCCTTATGACTCAAATCTTCCATACCCAGCAACATCTTGGTAAATCTCTTCTGTACCCTCTCCAGCTTGATAATATACTTTCTATAACTGGGCAACCAGAACTGGACACAGTATTCCAGAAGAGGGCTCACTAATGTCTTGTACAACATCAACATAACATCCCAATTCCTATACTCAAAAGGGCTGAGCAATTAAGGCAAGCATACCAAACACCTTTTTAACCATCTTGACTATACATGTGACACAAATTTCAAAGAATTATGTACCTGCACCCCTAAGTCCCTCTGTTCTACATTACCCAAGGCCCTTCAATTAATTGTATAAGCCCTACACTTGTTTGTTGTACCAAAATGCAATACCTCATATTTAGCCAGATTAAACTCCATCTGCCATTTTTTAGCCCACTGACCCACTTGATCAAGATCCCTTTGTAATCTTAGAAAACCTTCTTCAATGTCTACAATGCCACCAACTTTGGCATCAGCTGCAAACCTACAGACCATGCCTTCTATATTCTCATCCAAATCACTTATATAAGTGATAAACAAAAGAGGACCCAGAACCAATCCCTGTAGAACACCATTGGTCACAGGACTCCAGTCCAAAATGCAACCCTCCATTACTCTCTGTCTCCTGCCATTAAGCTAATTATGTATCCAATTGACAAGCTCACACTGAATCCCATGTGATTTAACTTTACTAATTGATCTACTATGCAGAAACTTGTCAAAGGCTTTACTAAATCCAAATAAATATTGTGTACTGCTCTGCCATCATCAACCTTTTTGGTTACTTTGTCAAAAAACTCCGTCAAGTTTTTGGGACACAATTTTCCACACAAAAAACCATGTTGACTGTCCCTAATCAATTTTGCCTCTCCAAATGTCCATGAATCCTATCTTCTATAATCACCCCCACCAAGTTACCCACAACTGATGTCAGACTCACAGGCATATGTTCCCGGATTTCTCCTTACAACTTTTCTTAAACCAAGGTACAACATTAGCCACCCTCCAGTCATCAGGCAGTTCACCTGTAGTTATGGACGATGCAAATATTTCTTGTAATTTCCTCCCTTACTTCCCACAACATTCTGGGGTACATTTGATCAAGTTCCAGAGATTTATCCACCTTTATATTCTCTAAGACCTCCTGAACGTCCTCTTCTGTAATGTGAACAGTTTTTAAAACATCAGAGTTTATTGCTTTACATTCTCTAGACTCCATTTCCTTGACCACAGTAAAATCTTATGCAGAATATTCATTTAGTATCTCTCTCATCTCCTGGGGTTCAACACAAGGATGATCTCCTTAATCTTCAAGAGGCCCATCCCTCTACCTAGTTACCCTCTTGCTCTTAATGTATTTGTAGAATCTCTTTGGATTATCCTTAACCTTATCTGCCAATGCTATCTCTTATCCCCTCATTGACTTCCTGATTTCTCCCTTAAGAATGCCCCTACACTCTTTATATTGATTAAGAGATTCAATTGAACCAAGTTGTCTACATCTAAAAAAAATTCTCCTTTATTCTTGACTAGAACCTCAATATATTTATTCATCCATTGTTCCTTAATCTTACCAGCCCTACCTTCATCCTAACAGGAACAAATTGCCTCTGAACTCTCGTCATCACACTCTTGAAAGCCTCCCACTTGTCAGGTGCCCTTTACCTGTGAACAGTCTACTCCAATCAACGTTTGAAAGTTCTTGTCTCATACCATTAAAATTTGCCTTACTCCAATTAAAAACTTTAACTTTTATGGAAGGCTTATCTTTTTCCATAACCATTTTGAAACTAATAGAATTATGATCGCTAGGCCCAAAGTGTTCCCCCACTTTTACTTCAGTCACCTGCCCTGCTTTATTGCCCAAAAGAAAGTCTAGTTTTGCTCCTTCTCTAGTAGGAGCATCCACATATTGATAAAGAAATATTTTTCTTTATAAATTTATATATGCCTAAATATGCATGAGATATACTTACCAATATTATATACAGGTGAACATTTTCAAATAGACAATAATGAATCAACATAAAGTAACAAATCTGAAGTGTATTTACATATGCATATTTGGTATTTTCAATAACTAAAATGGGAGACATTTGTGAAGGTCAATATCGTGCTGCCTTGAAACCACTGCCAAGCCATGGCAAAAAGGGTGTGGGTAGAGGACACTTGTATTACATAACTGAGTTATGACTCCAAATAGCTGGATAGCATATCAGCTCAAATCTCAACACAGCAATCACACAAAAATAAGTGAGGGCCCATTAGCTTCGGTTGGTCTAATTTGGGGATGTCAGCCCTTTTAATCTGCACTAAACCTAGGAACAGTGGAAGAGGCATACAATCATAAATCAGTGGAACACAACCTTCAATGTATGTGACACACCCAAGAACACAGTCATGAAGACAATGTGGCAAGTCACCTGTGAAGAAAAAATGGATCCTTACAAATTATAAGCCTCATTGTCAGTCATGGAATGTTATTGTTGAAGTATGGAAGAGTTTGGGCTTCTGTAACTAGTTCTGTTGTAAGTCACAATATTTCTGATGAAATTGGCCTAAACTCACAAGAGTCTGAGCCTATTACACTCAATGAAAAACTGAAAGATGGTAGATGAAATATCAGCAAGATGATAGAAAAAGGAAAGTAAAGAAACAGACCAGACAATGATGAGATTGAAATTAAATAAAGAATGCAGGTAGGCAGACCAATGAGGAATGGTATAATGAGATGAAGTATTGAATCTGGAAATAAATCTCAAAATAAGAGTTATGCAGTAAAAGACAATGTATTTTACAGATAGAAAGAAGGGGTAATAGATACTTAAATGTCAAGGATAGTAAAACATTGTTTCAGAGAATGCAATGGTTAAAAGACGGACAGAATGTACAAGTGAATTGTACAACATTCTAAATTAAGAGAGTTCTGAGGAAGGGTCACCGGACCCGAAACGTTAACTCTGATTTTTTCTTCACAGATGCTTCCAGACCTGCTGAGCTTTACCAGCAACTTCTGTTTTTGTTCCTAAATTAAGGGAGACCTTAAGATATAGAGGCAAATGATGGACCAAGCTTTATGATAGCAGAGGTAACGAATACTTTGAATTTGATGAGAACAGGAAAAGCTCCAATCATTGATGAAGTAATGAGAGAAAAATTGAAATAATTATATAAATTTGTGATCAAAATGCATCACAAGATACATTCTAAATAACTTAAGACATTCATTATTTGCTCTTATCTAAGAAAAGTAAAGCAATGGAAGGAAATTATTTATAAATTATAGGCTTGAAGAGTCATCTCATTAAAGTGACCTTGAAAATCACACTAGTAAGAAACAACAATACATTTGAAGCAGAGGTTAGTGCTTTCTGTCGAAAGATGCTGCCAGACCTGCTGCTCTAGCACTGCTGCCTCACAAAGCCAGGGACCCGGTTTGATCCCAACCTCATGCGACTGCCTGTGTGGAGTTTGCATAACGTGGGTTTCTGCCGTGGGTGATCCGCTTTCCTCTCTCCGTCCAAAGTGCATGTTAGTTGGATTAGCTATGCTAAATTGCCCACAGCGTTCAGAGATATATGGGTTAGGTGCAGTGGTCATGATAAATGCAGGGTTACAGGGTAGGGGGATGGATCTGGGTGAGATGCTCTTCGGACGGTCAGTGTGGACTTGTTGGGCTGAATGGCCTGTTGCCATACTGTGGAGATTCTATGATTCTATGATGATGATCGATTTCTCAGCAATAACGTCAATTTCTGTTACTGTTCCAGATTCCCAGCATCCACAGTTCTTTGTTTTTTTGTTTGGTGAAACAGCATCTGAATTTGGACCGAAAGTAGGAAAAATCAATAAATATCCAGAAGTAATCAAGAACTTATGCTTATATTGACAATGCAACAGCATATGATCATGTTTGTCACAACAAGTTATTGGAGATATTGCTGAAATATGACATTGACAGTATAGATATGGGATTTATCCAGTGCCTACATTGCTACTAAAGAGTGACCATCAGTCAGACATGTTTCAAATGAGAAGAGGAGTATGGAACGGATGTGTACTTGTCACCAAACCTATTCAATCTGTACATAGATTAAAAATTCAGAGAATTGAATTCACTTCCAGCTATAAAAATTACAGACACAAACTTAATCTCACAATATTTTGACAACACAGCGCTACTTGTAGAATCAGAAGAAATCCTGCAAAATATTGCAGTCGAGTAAAATCTGAACGTTTACAATATGGATGAAGCATGAGAAAAACAATGATAGTTAACACAAATATATTAGAAGAAACTATAGTGATGATTGAAGTGCATTGTGCTACACTAGTGCATGTTTGTCTATTTCAAACAAATAATAATAAGATGGCAGACGTGATGCAGACGTTAGAAGATGGATTGAGATAGCAGATGTAATTTGTCAAAGGGACTGTTAACAAGAAGAAACACAAGCGTGTAATAAGGGAAAAATCTCATAAGCTGCTACTTTCTATCCACTGGACAAAAGTTTTGTGGATGAAAATTGAGGCCTTTGAAATGTAGATGCTAATTGTATACTAAAATTTCCATACACAGGCCATAAGACAAATGAAGAGACATAGAAATTGCAAGAGCAAAAAGAGCACTAAAAAGTAAAACCCAGAAAAGAAAATGTCAGTAATCTGGCCTTTTATTCAGAGCCAATACAGCGTGGAGCTTGAGGAACGTAGCAGGTCAGGCAGCATCAGAGGAGCAGGACAATCGATGTTTCAGCTTGAGACCTTTCATCAGGTCCTGATGAAGGATCCTGGGCCGAAACGTCAGCTTTCCTGTTCCTTTGATGCTGCCTGACCTGCTGTGTTCCTCCAGCTCCACACTGTATTGGCTCTGACTCCAGCATCTGCAGTTCTTTCTATCTCCGAGTGGCCTTTTAATCAGAACTGAAAAGCTACAAATATAATTTCTTCAGGACAAGGTGAAGGACAGCAGAGAGAGGGATCTACTCAGACATTGCTGGATGACAGATGTCACATTGTTGTTGTCAGTGAGTTTCAGTGGGTGTGTGAGAATGGAGAAGACTGACAATCAATGCATATCATGGCAGCAGATTTTCTGACAAGAGCAGCTATGAGCGGGAGCATGTATATGGACTAGAACTTGTACATATTGAACATATGTTTACATTGTACATGTATATTTCCAAATATGAGGATTACATTTTTTTAATACTTAAAGGGCATGGTGATACATTTGTTTAAAGATACATATTGACATGATCTTTAAGCACATATTTGAATACACGTGTAAAAACATGTTCATGGTGTACAGCACAGAAAGAGACAACTCAAAGGAAAAGCTGAAATAATGGGTGACAAAGAAACTAATTAAAAAACTCAATCTGGCATGACACAACTAGTAATATGCTGATACAAAAGCAAATACTGTGAATGCAAGAAGTCCGAAATTTTTTTAAAAATGAAGCGTACTCAACAGGTAAGACCGCATCTGTAAAGAGAAAACCTAAAGTAATGTTCTAGGTTGATAACTTTTCCTCAGAAGTGAAGGTAGTTAGAGACATAACAAGTTTCAAGGAAATGCATTAGCGGTGAAAAGAAAGGAATGAAGAGAATGAAAAAAAAGTTTGATAAGCAGAAGAAAATAAACAACGAAAAGGAATGCTGTTGTAAAGCAAAAACAGATGACAGTAGTACAAGTAAATAACTGATCAGTATAGAGGACACCATAGGATATTAGAGCAGAAGTAGTCCATTTGATCAATCGCATCTCTTCTGCCATTTGATGAGATCGTGGCTGATATGATAATCCTGAATCCCTACTTCCTTGCCTTATCCCCATAACCCATGATTCCTTTACTGATTAAAAAAAGCGTCTGTCTCAGCCTTGAATATACTTAATGATCCAGCCTGACAGCCTTATGTGGTAAGGAATTCCATAGATGGACTATCTTCTGAGAGAAAAAAAATCCTCCTCATTTCTGTCTTAAATGGATAACTACTTACTCTAAGATTATATCCTCTGATCCTATGAAGGGAAATAGCCTTTCCACATCTACCTTGTCAAGCACCCAATAACATATGTTTCAATAATGTCTCCTCTTATTCTTCTCGGCTCTAATAATTACAAGCCCAACCTACTCAGCCTCTCCTCAAAACAGGTATAACAGTAGATTTATTACCAATGACTACAGTTCAAAGAAATTGAGCCAGTGGTTACATTTGGAAATTGCTGAACTCAAAGTTGAATCTGTAAGACTAAAGTGGCTAGTTAAAAGATAAGGAGTTCTTCCTTGACTTTCTCATTGGAACAATGTAGCTGGTTGATGTTAAAATGCAATTAGCCAGTGGATTAAAGTGACAAGCAATGGAAGTTTGGAATCAAGCCTACACACTGAACAAAGAGATAACAAGGTGTAGAGCTGGATGAACACAGCAGGCCAAGCAGCATCAGAGGAGCAGGAAGGCTGACGTTTCGGGCCTAGACCCTTCTTCAGAAAATGTGTTGTGTAAAGCAATCACACAATCTACATTATGTTTCCCTGATGTGAGAAATATATGGTCAGTAAATATATATTTCAAATAGCAAGCAATACAGGTAAATTACTGCTTCATCTGTAAGGAGTGTTAGAGCCTCAATCAGTAATTGAGGAACAGACCAGGGTCTTGCAGAGGAAAGGTTGCCTTCAGAGTCCTGAAGAGGGGCTGTGTGATGGAAGCTCCATGCTAGAGAAACCAGAAGAGACAACAGATGATCTGCCGAATGTGGAACCTACTAATGATGCCAGATTCCATACTGTTACTTCCAACACACTTTCCTTTTCCTCAATTGGAAATTCCCCTCCATTGGTTTGATAAGGCCCTTAACCATAGCTACCTCATTTCCCACACTCACACTCTGACCCCATTCCCTCTAAAGCCAAAAGAGGGCTTGTCCTCATTCTCCAGTCTACCAGCCTCCAGATTTGTTTCAAGCATTTTCTGCTTGAGTTAACAATTACTGAGGTCCCCCCATGCAACCCCTTCTCTCAGCTGATGAATCAGTTCATCCATCACGTTGAATGGCATATGGAAGAAACACTGAAGGTGACGAGATTGCAGAATGTAGTCTGGGTGGTGTATTTCAATGTCTACCATTAAAATGGCTTGGAAACAACTGCACTGACCAAGCTAGTTGAATCTTAAAGGGCATTAGTCTTAAAAGACTAGAGTGGAACTGTATCAGGTGGTGAAGAAACCAACAAGAGAGAAAAACATACTTGACATCATTTTCACCAATCTGCCTGCCACAATACATGTCTCCGTGACAGTATCAGTAAGAGTGACAAGTATGCAGTCCATGTGGAGATTAAGTACTGTCTCCACATTGAGAATACCCTGTATCATGTTGCGTGGCACCATCATTATGCTAAATTGGATAGACTTTGAATAGAATGAGCAGCTCAAGACTGGGCACCCATGAGGTGCTATGGTCTGTAAGCAGCTGCAGAATTGTACTCTACCATAATCTGCAACCTCATAGCCTGGCACATCTCCAGTCTACCTTTGTGCCAAGCCAAGGAAACAACCCTGGTTCAATGGAGAATGCAGGACGTATTGCAAGGGGCAGCAGTAGGCATGCATAAACTGAGATATCAACCTGAAGAAATTACAAAACAGGAAAAATTCCATGCCAAGCATCATAAGCAGCAAGCAATAGACAGAGCCAAGCAATTCCACAAACAACTGTTTGCAGTGCTGCTACATCTCTTAGTGATATGTGGTGGACAATTAAACAACTCACTGGAGGAGGAGGCTCCATAAACATTTCTATTAGTGCAAAAAATAAAGCTGAACCATTTACAACAATCTTCAGCCAAAAGTGCCAAGTGTGAATAACGGCAGCAAGTAACTCACCTCCTCACCTCAAAGCCTGTTCACCACTTACAAGGCACAAGTCAAGAGTGTGATGGAATACTCCCCACTTGCCTGGATGAGTGCAGCCCCAACAACACTCAAGAAACTTGACACCATCCACGGCAAAGCAGCTCGCTTGATTGGCACTACATCCACAAGCATCCACTCCCTCCACCACCAATGCTCAGTAGCAGCAGTGTGTACAATCTACAAGATGCACTGCAGAAATTCACCAAAGATCCTCAGACAGCACCTTCCAAACCTACGACCACTTCCAACTAGAAGGACAAAGGCAGCAGACATATGGGAAACCACTACCTTCTAGTTCCCCTCCAAGCTACTCACCGTCCTGACTTGGATTTATATCGCCGTTCCTTCACTATTGCTGGGTCAAAATCCTGGAATTCCCTTCCTAATGGCATTGTGGGTCAACCAACAGCAGGTGGACTGCAGCGGTTCAAGAAGGCAGCTCACCACCACCTTCTCAAGGGCAACTAGGGATGGGCAAGAAATACTGGCCAGCGAGCAACACCTACATCCCACAAATGAATAAAAAAAAACATGATGCAACTTAACCTCCTTCAGAAGCTCCAGCACAAATGTCAGTCTTCAGCCAATTCTATTCACTCCGCATGATATCAAGAAATGCTTGGAGATACTGGATGCTGCAATGTTATGAGCCATGACAGCATTCTGAAAATAATACTTGCCACGCCCCTAGCCAAGCTGTTCCAGTGCAGCAACAACACTGACATCTACTCAACCATATGGAAAATTGCCCAGATATGCCCTGTACATGAAAAGCTGAACAAATCAACACAGCTAACTATCGCCCCATCAGTAAAGTGATGGAAGGTGTCATCAATAGTGCTATCAAGCAGCACTTGCTTAGCAATAAACTGCTCAGTGATGCCCAGTTCAGGATCCTCATGGGCCAGTTAGCCCATGACCTCATGACACTCTTGATCCAAACATGGGAAAAAACAGCTCTACTCCAGGGGAGAGGTAAGAGTGACAGCCATAGAGTCATACAGATGTACAGCACAGAAGCAGACCCTTCACATCTAATTCATCCATGCCGACCAGATATCCAGATATCCTGGTCCCATTTGCCAGCATTTGGCCCATATCCCTCTAAACCCTTCCTTTTCTGTGGCATCAAGGAGCTCTAGCAAAACTGAAGTCAAATGGAATTGGAGTAAAACGCTCCATTGGTTGGAATTATATCTGGCACAAAGAAAGATAGTTGTTGTGGTTGGAGGTCAGTCATCTCAGCTCCAGGACATCACTACAGGAGTTCCTCAGGGTAATATCCAAGGCCCAACCATTTGCTTCAGCAATAACCTTCCCTCCATCATAATATGGAGGTATTTGCCAGTGACTGCACAATGTTTAGCTCCATTTGTAAGTTCCTCAGTTGCTGATGCAATTCATTCCCACATGTGATAAGATCCAGACAAAATCAAAGCTTGGGCTGACAAGTGGCATGTAACATTTGCACTATACAAGTGCCAGGCAATAACCATTTTCAATAAGAGAGAATCTAATCATTGTCCCTTGACATTCAATCGTTTCACTATCACTGAATCCCCCACAATCAACATCCTGGATGTTACCTTGACAAGAAACTGAACTAGACAAGCCATATAAGTACCAAAATAGCTCAGATGTCAGGCATCTTGCAGTGAGTAACTCACCTCTTGACTCCCCAAAGACTGTCCACCATTCACAAAGCACAAGGCAGGAGTATCATGGAATATAACTTGCCTTGGTGGGTGCAGCTCCAACGACACTCAAGAAGCTTGACGCCATCCATAACAAAGTATCTCAATTGATTAGCACCACAGCCACAGACCTTCAGCCCCTCCACCATTGCCGCTCAGTAGGAGCAGTGCTCACCATCTACAAGATGAACTACAGAAATTCACTAATGCTCCTAGTAACTTCCAAACTCATGGCCACTACTATCTAGAAGGACAAGGACAGCAGCTATATGGGAACACAACCAACTACAAGTTCCCTTCCAAGCCACTCTGCATCCTGTCTTAGAAATATATTGCCATTTCTTCAGTGTCACTGGGTCAAAATCCTGGAACTCTCTTTCTACTGGCATCATGGACGTACCTCACCAAATGGACTGCAGTGGTTCAAGAAGGCAAATATCACCACCTTCACAAGGGCACCTAGGGATTGGCAATAAATGTTGGCCTAGCCAGTGACGTCCACATCCCATGAGAGAATCTTTTTAAAAAACTGAGTAATGTCTCTTCTAAAGAATTAATTTTGGAATTAGGGATAACAGTAAATCAGTTGATGAAAAACAATTATCTGAAAGTTCCACTGTATGTCTCACCATCATGACTTGGATATGTATTGCTATTTGTTCATCACACAATTCTACAGTTCAAGGAAGTGACTCACCACATCTTTCTCAACAAGAACTAGAGTGAGCAAAATGCTAACCATGTAGCAAATGTGAAAAGGTAATGTGAAAACTTGCATGTATGTTGCGGAACTGCAAAGCATAGTTTGACAGATTTTTCTGAAACTAATGTTCACTATCTCACAGAATGATAATTGCATATTTAGATTTACAAATTGCTCATAGTCTGAGCTGATAATATTAAAGTGAGGCAAGAAAAAAGTGCTTCATAAAAGTGTTATAGATTTGGAACTTTGAAACATTACATCAAGTTTTTTTTATCTTTTTCATGGGATTGATTTTACAACGCTATTGCAGGTAATGAAGGATAGAACAGGAGATAAAATGCTGTGAATGTTGGAGATCCCAACTAAAAACAGAAAGTGCTGGTGAAATGTGGCATGTCTGGCAACATTTCTGGGGACAGAAACAGAGTTAACATTCATAACCGATGTGACCCTACTATGCAGCTGAAGGGGCCTGAAAAATGATGGTTTTTCAAGGTTTTGACAAACTGCATTTGGTGGCACCATGCTATTCCCTGCAAATACACACATGCACTAATGGATGAGGCTGTAAATGGGGACGGGGGAGATGGAGATCAATGGGGCTGTAGGTGGGGAAGATGGGAATGGTGGTAGGGGGGAAATGAAACCTTGTGGCAGGGAGACAGGGAAAAAAAAATCGAGGGATTCAGAGGAGACTAGGAACAACAGAGGAGGTAGTGGAGATGGGGAACAGCAGGGGAGTGAGGGCAAGAGTAAGAGAGATCAAAGACCCCAGTCCCATCTCACACTAGTCCTGTCTATTCTCCACCGCATGCACGTTTCAGAGTAAGCACATGTGTGCAGTTCACCCACAGTTACAGTGTCACCAACTACTGATGTTGACAAAGGTTGGGGGGAGTGGTGTGCAGGGAGGAGCAATTGAAACAGATGGTGAGGGTGCTCAAACCAAAAGGCAAAGAGAATGCTAATGATAGTAGAGGAGAGCTATAGATGAAGGATACATTGATATTTAATGCTGAGATAGATTCTTGATCAGTAGGGAAATCATGGATTACTGGGAAAGGGTAGGAAAGTGGACATGATGAGTGCTAGATAAGCTACGATCCCAGGGAATTTCAGAGCAGGATGAGGAGCCAAATACCTGCTACTGTGGTCTTTTGAAAAGGGTACTTGCTCTATTAATTACTGGATTTAACTTTTGACTTGCGTTTAGTGGGTACTTAATGTATAAATGCAGTAATTTCACAAAAATCAGAGGGTAGTTAAAGTACAAGATGCTGTTTATACAAAGATAATGATAAATATAGGCTAACAAGGTGTAGAGCTGGATGAACGCAGCAGGCCAAACAGCATCAGAGGAGTAGGAAGGCTAGACCCTTCTTCAGAAATCGATTTCTTGGCCTGCTGTGTTCATCCAGCTCTACACCTTGTTATCTCAGATTCTCCAGCATCTGCAGTTCCTACTATCTCTGATAAATATAGGCTAACAGTTTGTGGTGATTCACAATTCACAGAATGCCTTTTACTTGTCAGAAGTTGCTGGGCATGTGTCAATTATTAAAAGCATGTGCCATTCATATGTTTTGTTCTTTCAGTGTGACTATCTTCAGTGTGACTATAGAGAATTCAACTGTGAGTGATCAGCTGGAATCTCAAACCCATGGTTGAATTCTCTGCTGAAACATGAAGATAGTCACATGATTATGGAGAAAGTTCAAAGAAACAGCTGTCTGACTATGCAACATAAGTTAATTTTGTTGTGAACTGCAAACAAATGTTTTAGAGTTCATATTTATACACAAGTTTATTTTTTTTGTCAATCAATTAAATGTTTACTTGAGCTGAATAACAGATAACATTAGCTTTTAAACACAACCAAGAATGTTAATTGCATAGAAGTTGTAATGTAGTTTTATTCAGATAGTAGGTATAAATTGGGGATTATGTACACAATGTATAAATAATAGGAGCAGCTGAATGTGGAGAGAGGTGTACAATGTTTCTTGTTGGTGGTCTACAACTTGTAATGAGTGTTCTTTGTAAAGAAAACCCCATAAGTGAAGATTAGATTCTCGTATTCTATATTCTATGCAGCACAAAGACAAACCTTTTGGTCCAACTCATCCGTGCCGACCAGGCATCCCAATCTGATCTAGTCCCATTTACCAGCATTCAACCCATATCACTCTAAACCCTTCCTATTCATGCACCCGACCAAATGCCTTTTAAATGTTGTAATTATACCGACCCCCACCACTTCCTCTGGCAGTTCATTCCATACATGCACCACATTCTGCATGAAAACATTACTCCTCAGTCCTTTTTAAATCTTTTCCCTCTTAAACCTATGCCCTCTAGTTTAGGACATCCCTGCCCTGGGAAAAAGACCTTGGCTATTCACCGTATCCATCCCCTCGTGATTTTTTAAACCTCCGCAATGTCACCCCTCAGCCTCCAACACTGCAGAGACAAAAGATCCAGTCTATTCAGTCCCCCCATGCAACTCACACCCTCCAATCCCGGCAACACCCTTGTAAATATTTTCTGAGCCCTTTCAAGTTTAACAACATCTTGTCTGTAGCGAAGAGACCAGAATTGAACCCAGTTTCAATGTCCTGTATGAACACAACATGACATCCCAATTCCTATAGTCAGTGTTATGACTACTTAAGACAAACAAGCCAAATGCTTTCTTCACCAAACTGTCCACCTTCGACTCCACTTTCAACTAACTATGCACTTGCACCCCTAGGTCTATATGTTAGGTAACAATCCTCAGGGCCCTACCATTAATTGTATAGTCCTGCCCCATTTTGCCTTACCAAAATGCAGTATCTCACATTTATCTAAATTAAACGCCATCTGCCACTCTTTGGCCCATTGGTCCATCTGATCAACATCCCATTCTACTTTGAGATAATCTTCTTGAGAGTCCACTAAACCACCTATTTTGGTGTCATCTGCAAACTTACAAACCATTCCTCCTATATTCATATCCAAATCATTTCTATAAATGACAAACAACCGTGCACCAGCACTGATCCCTGCAGAACACCACTCGTCACAGGCCTCCACCACCGCCCTCTGTCTTCTACCTTCAAATCAATTTTGTATCCAATTGGCTAACTCTCCCTGGATCCCATTTGATCTAACCTTATTAATCAGTCTACCAGGCGGAACCCTATCAAACAGTTTGTTGAAGTCCGTATTGACAATGTCACCCCTTCAAAAAAAATCATTCAAGTTAGTGAGAAATAATTTCCCACGCAGAAAGCCTTGCTGACTATTCCTAATCAATCCTTGCCTTTCCAAATGCATCAAAATCCTGTCCCCCGGAATTCTCTCCAACTTACCAACCACTCATGTAAGGCTCACTGGTCTATATTTCCCTAGCTTTTCCTTACAGTCTTTCTTAAATAATGGCACCCTCATTTGCCAGCCTCCAGTCTTCTGCCACCTCACCCACAGCTATTGATGATCTAAATATCTCAGCATTCAGCCTAGCAATCTCTTCTCCAGCTTCCCACAAATTTCTGACAAACATTTGATAGGCTCCCAGGGATTTACCTACCTTTGTGCATTTTAAGACCTCCAGCACTTCCTCTTCTGTCACATGAACTCTTTTCAAGACATCACTGTTTATTTCCCCAAGTTCTCTAGTTGCCATGTCCTTCTCCACAATAAATACTGATGCAAAATATTTGTTTGGTATCTCACCCATCTCCTGTAAGATAGATGGCCATGTTGAACTTTAAGAGGCCCTATTCTCTCCCCATTTACTCTTTTGCCCTTGATGTATTTATAGAATCTCTTCTGATTTTCCTCAACTCTATTTGCCAAAGCCATCTCATGTCCCACTTTTGCCTTCCTGATTTCCCTCTTAAGTATACTTCCACTGTCCTTATACTCTTCTAGGGATACACTTGATCCAAGCTATCTATACCTGATATTTGGCTCCTTCTTTTTCTTGACCAGAGCCTCAATTTCTCCTGTCATCCAGCATTCTGTACACCTTCCAGCCTTCCCCTTCACACTAACAGGAACACACTGGCTCTGAACTCTCATACATCTGCAGTTTTTAATCACAGTATCAGATGATAATCTGGTGGGATTATGCTAGTCAATGCACAATGCTCTATTAAAATTGGAAATGTGTTTGAAATGCCTTACATATTAAGGCCCAACAAGTATAGCTGCTGTAATTTCAAGATCACTTAAGAAAGCCAGTTTTTTAAATTCATTCATGAGATTTGGGCATTACTGGCTGGGCCAGATTTATTGCCTATCCCTAGCTGTCATTGAGATAGTGAGTGTTAGCTGGCTTCTTGAACCACGGTAGTCCATTTGCTGTAGTACACCCACAATGCCATTAGGGAGGGAGTTCCAGGATTGTGACCCAATGACAGTGAAGGAATGGTAATATGTTTCCATGTCAGGATGGTGAGTTTGGAAAATGTTGTCTAAGGAGCCGTGGTGATTTTTTTTTTGCCGTGCACCTTGTAGATGGTATAACAGCTGCTACTGAGCATCTGTATTGGGGAAAGTGAATGTTTGTGGATGTAGTACCAATCAAGCAGGCTGCCTTGTCCTGGATGGTATCAAGTTTCCCCAGTATTGTTGGAACTGCACCCATCCTGGCAAGTGGAGAGTATTCCATCACACTCCTGATATGAACACGCTCCTAGCTGCAGGATTGCTAGCCTGTGACCTGCTCTTGTAGCCTCAGTATTTAGGAGGCTAGTCCAGTTAAGATCCAGAAGCTAGCTGATGAATGGGAATACCACAGTTGTAAATTCCCTTTCCAGTCACTCACCATCTGGCTTGGAAATATATATCGCCTTCCCTCTATTATTTGTCACAATCCTGGAACTCCTCTCAAAAGGAGCATTGTGGTTGTACATACAGTAAATGAATTGCAAAGGTTCAAGGTAGTTCAAAATCACCTTCTCAGGCTATTAGGGATGGGCAATAACGGCTGCCCCATGCCAGAGACACTCATATTCCATTAATAAATAAAACAAAAATTGAGATTGCACATTATTGGCATCAATCTATGTGAACAGCCAGGTATGGTGAAATAATACATGATTAGAGTGAATATTTCTGGTGGTAAAACAACTGGATGGGTTTTGATTTTGTAAGGATAAACCCAGATGAGTTTTTGGTACACAGAATTTCTGGTCCATTTCAGGCAAACAATAGACAATGCAGTGATAGTCTTATCATCAGGTCTTAATTTAGGGATGGAGGAAAACTTGGATTTCAACAGTATATTTGTGAAAAGAAAATTCTTTGTTTTAACATTTAGGATGGAAAGCTCTGGCAGATTTATTTGTTTTCTACTGTTGGATATTAAAACCAACTGTCTCACAGATTTGAGGGAACTGAATGCTAAACACTTGTCTTTGATCTCCTCAGTCCGTTTGCTTCCATAGAATCACTACAGTGTGGAAGCAGGCCATTTGGTCCATTGAGTCCACACCGTCCCTCCGGACAGCATCCCAGCCAGACCCACCTCCTACCCCCTATACCTGTAACCCTGCATTTCCCATGGCCAATCCACCTAAACTGCACATCTTTGGACTGTGGGAGGAAACTAGAGCACCCGGAGAAACTCCACATGGACATGGGGGAGAATGTGCAAACTCCATACAATCGAATGAAGATCCCTGGTGCTGTGAGGCAGCAGTGCTAACCACTGAGCCACCACGCCAGCCCACTCTATGCTTGCGTAGGGATAGTCAGTTCCAAAAAATGTTAGCCTACAAAGGCGCATTTTGACTTAAGTTTTGTTTTTACGCTATGCAGGAATTTAATTGTTTCCTTGGATTGCGATAGAAAATAAAAGTGAGTACAAGCTGCAAGTGATATGCTCCTAATGTGATGATATGCACGCCACCAATCAAAAGGCACAGAAAATAGTGTTTAGGACATGAATATTATGCTATTACATATACTGTATCCACAGGGTCTTTAGCATTTCTTCACAGACACTTCACAATATTAAACAGCTAAATATTAAAGATCCAAACCCATTGAAAATCAATGGCAAGAGGGAGTTCTCTGTATTAGTGCCATTGCGATCACTACAGTCACCAAGAATATTACAGAATGGTACTGGAGGGCTCAAAAACAGCAACTATTCGATGGTTCAGCAAAATTCATGAGGGCAACGTTTTATTAGCTTGTTTAACAATTTTATTGAAACATTAGATCTCAACTAAGTAATAGCATAAGGGTTTTGACAACCAGACATATTCTAATTTTCCCCAGGTAATATTTTTCTATTAAAGTTTATTGTGCTTGTGCACTCAATTTGCAACTGGTACTGTACATGGTTAGGCTTCACATGCAGTACCGAAGTCAACACCATTCAGAAATTGACATTATGAAAGAACTAGAATATCTTGACACTAGCAGTACAACCAAATGAAACTATTTAAATTCAGCTTGGACTTTGTCCACTGCAACCCATCCCCATATTATCAGGTCAGAATCATTGCACCTAAATGTGACTCTGTTCAATTATGTGTTGTTCAATTTTTATATCATGCCCTTTCATTTCGACGTGTAATAGATATTAAACACAATTTTCCATATCTGCTTCAAAACTTGGGGCATGGTGGCTTCTAAATTATTTTCCCCCCAGAAAATTGTGCATGTATTTGCCAGGGAGGATGAGGATCCATGACTCAATAACTTGTGGCATATGTCATCAACACTGTCATTGTAGCAAATTTGAAGATAATTCAGAGCCAGATCTCACTGGTGGAGATTTAAATCACCTCATGATTTAAGCCATTAGTTGGATTTTCTTTCAAAACACATTCAGCTCGAGAAATGAACCTAATTTGCTGATTATGATAAGGGTACAATCTGGACCTTACTTAGCAGCTGTTCAATAATGTCTCTCCTTTAACCAGTGAGATTAAGGGTTGAGGAAGAAACATAAGGGAACAAGAAACACAAGAGACAGATAAATACAAACGAATAAATTAGAGTTAGAACAGGTTCTGAAAATCTCTAACAACATTTGGCTTCATGCAGGAATGGGATGGAACACCAAAAATAGCTCTCAATATGCACCAGAGAAGGTAACTGGCATCGTCTTAACAATGCTTAGTGCCTAAAATGGCACTTACACTTTTGAGTTATCAAATTTAATTTACAAGGAAGTGTTTAATAGACAATAAATGGGTGGAAAATAATACGGCCATATGATAAATGGTTATTGATTATTTAACTTAGAAGCCATTTTACTATCTGCAAATTCGCCTCCAAGCTACTCACCGTCCTGACTTGGAAAATCACCATTCCTTGACGGTCGCTAGGGCAAAATCCTGGAATCCCCTTCCTAAGGGCAATGTGTGTCAACCTATAGCACTTGGATTGCAGTGGTTTGAACACCTTCTCAAGGGCAACTAGGGTTGGCCAATAAATACTGGCCAGCCAGCGACGCCCATGTCCCATGAATGAATGAAAAAAAGATGTTGTATATTTACTCGGAACACAGCTTCAGAATGAACTCCAGAAATAAAAAATCCAGCTTACTTTCTTTCACGTTAACCCAGAGGAACACCATCAGTATAACAAAGATATTAGCATGGTCACTGATAGAGAAGGAATCTTGAAGCAACCTCTGTGAAAAGAACAAACATGTTAATGTTTCAGGTGCTATTACATTCTCCACAGAGTCCGTGCATTTTTTTAAAGAAATACAAAATTCCATTTATTTACTGAAAGAATGGAGTCACAAGTTCAATTATTTAAAGCTAAAGAATTGTCTCTGCAAGGGTCAAAGAAAGCAAACTCTAAATACTATTCTTAGCTCACAACCTACACTCCCATCCAGGGCCAATATAAGTTAAACATGAACTCCCAGGCACATTGCAGTTGATTATAAAGCATGAGCTACACGTTAAATAGAATTTGCAACTAAGACAGATTGAATGCATTGACTCAGCTGTCTACATAGCGTACAGGTCACTAAATTCAGTCCTAAAGTCCTTAAAATCTATGTTTGCCAGGGAGAAAAAAACTTCACTCCTTCTATGAGCTAGCTGGATCCCCAGATGACAGCAATACAAAGGGCACAGTCTTTATCAAAAATGGCACATGTCTGCAGACACTCCTGAACTACGTATGGACAGCTTAGAACCCCTGTGATTGTCCTTCATCAACTAGCTTGTGCTTCACCATTGGACTCATCAACTTCTACTGCTGAGTTGAAATGGCTCAGCATCAGTTTATATAGCTTCTGCCAGTTGTGCCCTGTCCAGTTGTGTTGATTTATGTTTTGGTCTCCTTAGAAACAAGTTTCCACTTTTAGTTACAAAAACAAAGTTGCTGGAAAAGCTCAGCCGGAAGGAAAAAACAGAGTTAACATTTCAGGTCCAGTGACCCTTCCTCAGAACTGGTGGTGGTTGGGAAAACATCAATTTATATGCAGAATAAAGGGAGGGGGATGGGATAGGGAGTAAACGATAGGATAGAGCCTAAAGAGAGAGAACAGCATTTTGGACAGACAAAGAGTTGATAACGATCAGGCTGTGAGGGTGAATAGCTGTTAATGGGGACTATTAGTGACTAATAATAGGTGGTGTGTAATGGCAGGCTATGTGGTAACAAGGCCTGGTGTGTGGGGTAGGGGGCTAGGACATGGGAGAGTTTAGGCCCTAAAATCATTGAACTCGTTATTGAATCAAGAGGGCTGTAGGGTCCCCAAGCAGAAAATGAGGTGTTGTTCCTCTAGCTTGCATTGAGCTTTGCTGGAACACTGCAGCAAGCCAGAGGCAAAGATGTTGGCCAGGGAGCAGGGTGATATGTTAAAGTGGCAGGCGACAGCTAGTTCAAGGTCTCTTTTGCGAGCAGAATGTAGATGCAATTTTTAGTTGGTGTTTGAAGTTATAAACCACAGATTCCTCCATATTGTGGATGAGCATTCAGCTGTTTACAAGTTTTGGTAGATAAGGAAAATGCCATCTATAATTAAGAACAGCACTATACTTACTAGGTGCGCTCATTATGTATTCCTTGGAATTTGGAAGATAAAGGAGTGATTTAATCAAAGTTCAATAAATTGATTAAAACCGATTCAGGTAGAGATACAGGTTAGGGGAATCTAGGATGAAGAGACATAGCCTACAAATTAAAGCCAGACTTTCCAGGGGTGAATTTGGGGAATACTTCTGCACAGAAAACATGGTAGAAGTTTGGAAACTTTCTGCCAACAGCAGTTGATGTTCGGTCAATTATCAGATTTAAACCGTGAAGTTGATAGATTTTTGTGAACCAGCAATATTAAGTAATATGGGGCAAAGAGATTAGGTCACAGATCAACTAAGATCTCATTAAATACCAGCATAGATTTCAGGTGCTAAATTGCTCACTCCTGTTCCTATGTTTACTGGCAACACAAGAGACTGTAGTAATGCATGATGTCTGTTTTGCATGGATTGTCTTTGGGTCTTTTTCTATATCAATACCTCTGCCCATAAATTGAATTGAGTCATGCTTGATGACGAGGACTGACTGTTTTGAATTAATAATGAATTAATAAAACCTTCAGACACCAACTAAAATGGAAACTTGTTTCTAAGGAGGACAAAACATAAATCAACACATCTGGACAGAGCACAACTGGCGGAAGCTAAATAAACTGATGCTGAGACATTTCAATAAAAGCAGTTGATGAGTCCAATGGTGAAGCATAAGCTAGTTGATAAAGGACAATCAGTTTCACGCATTGGAGAATAGTTGAATTCAATTACTCTGGCAACCAACAATTTTATTGAAAAGTATTTCCAGCACAGCAGATTCATCCAAGCATTAACGCTTTCCTCATAAGGTGTGAATTGTGTTACTTTCTTAACCTATCCGAAGGCTTCAAAATGGTATGATTATTAAAAAAAGGTACTTGGCAGAATAGCCTCGAGGAGCTGAATGCCTACTCCTGTTCCTACTTTAAATGTGTGCATTAGCACCACCTCCAATTATTCAGTATAAGTTCTACTTAGGATCAGATCTGTAAATTGAGCACAATTGGATCTTGTTTGTGCAATTTCCATTGTTGAGATTTTAAAAAGTCTGGTTCTTCTAGGAATCCTGTGACTTCGCAATCTGTGCAAGATATCAATCCTGGAAATAATGTTTTAACTCATTATGGGCTGGACTAATTACTCTTCAAGTGTTTTGATGCACCTTCCATCTTCTTTATATTCTTATAGCACAAAAATGTGATTGTAAATTCTAATCTCAATTGTGTTCGATTATAGGGCCTTTTCCCCATTTGATGAGTAAGAAGAGAGTGATTGGCATTCTCTATGATCTCTGTTGGCTGCTACATCAAAGGGTAATTGTTAATTCTAGGCATGCTATTTCAGGTATATCACGCATAAGAGGTAGCAACTTAGGAAACTGTCCTTTTGTGTGAATGCTAGGTACAAAAGTGGGAAGAGAAAATATCCAAACTGTAACAAAGCATCTGTCATACCTCAGTATTATATCTGAAAGTTTCATATGTGCAAAATTGATGCTATATTTATAGCTAATGAGTATAAAATTAGAGCTGAACAATAACAATACACAGCTGAACAAAGAGACAGTCTATGAATAAATAAGATGCATCTTTTAAAAAGAAATCCTTGTATAGACAAGCTAGTATTTCCAGATGTGTACATTTGAACCAACTCCCTGAAGAAATAGTGGATGGAATAAAATGCTGTTACCCATGGTGAGTTTGATCGGGTGGGGTGGATTTAATCAGCTGAGCTGATGACAGGTGGGGTCTCAACTGTCTTTCCACCTCCACCCTGAGTACGTCCATGGTGGGGAGGCCACTTACGGACCTCATTTCAATGCTATGAGTATTGGTCCAGCAGTGGGTGGAGACCTGCCATGCAGGGAGTACAACAACCCCATGCGGGTTTTTTTCAAAGCTACCTTACTCAGAGGCACTGGGTGCCTGATTAAGAGAACCAGCACTGGAAGGAGCATCAATAGCTGCCCTGCCCTTGCTGCAAACACTCCCTACCCCAGCAAGCATGTACCTGTGGCCTGGGATCCAGTGCTACTTAATCTCAATTCTCTGTAGGACCAGCAGCAATCATCCCCTCCTTGACAGTATCTCCTTGGGCAGCAGCACTTAGCTGGGAGGAATCTCACTTGGGGTCCTTGACCCGGGTGAAGGTGCATTGCTGTCCAATTAAGTACTCAAATGGCATTTAATTCAGCAGGCCTTCCTTAAAATACGTGATTCATCTGCTCTCTAGCTGATAGGCAGGACCCCATTATTTCCATTAAATACTACACAATTTAAGATACATAAAATTTGATTCTAATGTGATCTCCAAAATAAAGGGTATTAAGTCACATTTAAATGAAAAAATTTGCTATTGCTGTGCTACTTTGTGCTACTACCCAAGACAAGTTTCACCCTCTTGAGATCTTCATTGCTAGCTGCAGTTTGGAACAGCCTCCAGTGGCAACTGAGTCAAGCTCCTTATTCATCAAAATTGAGAGGTAGACATGCAATGAAATTGAAGTTACTGCTTATTTCACATTCCCATTGTTATGTATGTACTAGGGTGTTTGTTGCCACCTTTAAGAGAGCCGGTCAGGTGACCTAGAGGTGGGAGCTAGATTCATAGAGTTCCTTCAGTGTGAGAGCAGGCCAATTGGCCCAACAAGTCTGCACCGACTCTCTGAAAGGCATCACACACAGGCCCATTCCCCATCCAATAGTTCCCATGGCTCACCATCTAACCTACACATCCCTGGGTTCTCCATTGAGCAGAATTCAATGCGGCAAAGCTGCTTGAAATGTGCTATGACAGAAACCTATGCATCTCTGTCCAGATCTGCTTTGCTAGGAAGTACTTTCTTGAAGGAAGCGAGCAATACACCTTCCTCACTGTACCTCAACAATAATGTGTAGAGATTACAAGATTCTGAGCATGCAAAAAGTATGTAGCTGAGTGGACTCTTCTGAGTACCAAGGTGTAGAGCTGGATGAACACAGCAGGCCAAGCAGCATCAGAGGAGCAGGAAAGCTGACGTTTAGGGCCTAGACCCTTCTTTAGAAACTACTATCTCTTCTGAGTACCAACCAAATTACATTTTGGTGCTTGTTTGAAATTTCCGGCAATGAGGCATTCGCCCAAACAACATCGACAGTTGGTTCAGGTTTCATGAACGTACAAACATACAAATGAGGAACAAGAGTAAGCCCATTCTACTGTTCAATAAGATCATAGCTGATGTGATTTTAACCTCAATTCTATGTTACTGCGTTCCCACAACAATCTTCATCATACTTGATCTGCAATCAAAAATCTTTTTACCTCTGCCTTAAAAATATCTAAAAATTCTGTATCCACTACCTTATGAGGAAGGGAGTTCCAAAGGCTCTCAACCCTCTGAGAGGAAATGATTTTCCTCATCTCTCTTAAATGGAAAAACTCTTATTTTAAAACAATGACCCCCTAGCGTCATAGAGTCATACAGCATGGAAACAGACCCTTTGGTCCAACCAGTCCATGCCAAATATAACCTCTACTTCCTCAGGAAGTTCATTCCACAAGCAAAACACTCTCTGTGTAAAAAATTCGCCCCTCGTGTCCTTTCCAAATCTCTCTCCACTCAGCCCAAAAATGTGCCCCCTGGTCTTGAAATCCCATATCCTAGGGAAAAGACAACTACCATTAACCCTATCTATACCCTTCATTATTTTATAAACTTCTACAAGATCACCCCTCAACTTCCTACACTCCAGTGAGAAAAGCTCTGGCCTATCCAGCCCGTCCCCATAACTCAAGCCCTTCATACCTAGCAACATCCTGGAAAATCTCCTCCTAACCCTCTCCAGCTCAACAATATCCTTCCCATAACTGGGCGACCAGAACTGGACACAGCACCAACAACCTGTTCAAACTCAACATGACTTCTCAACTCCTTTACTGAAAGGACTGAGCAATGCAGGCAAGCATGCCAAACGCTCTCTTAACCACCCTGTCTATATGTTCCTCAACGCCATTTTTCCATGCTCTCCCACATTCCTGATCCCTTGAATGTCTAGAAATCTGTGGATCTCCATCTTGAACAAACTCAATGAAGGCCCATGTAGCTTCGTAGGAAATTCCAGCCAATCCAGGAATCTGTCTGGTGAACCTATGCTATATTGTGTCGCATTTCCTTCCTTATTTGAAGGAGTTTTCACCCTCTGCACCAGGTGCAGCCTCACCGAGGTCCCACATGTCCGAAGTCAGACATCTTTACTTCTGAACAGTGAAGGCCAACATACCATTCGAGTTTGAGTGAACAAGTCTAATTAATGATAGAGCCCTGGGGAACACCGCGGAACAAAGAGACCCTGGGGTTCAGGTCCGCAGTTCCCCAAGGGTGGAGCCACAAGCAGACAGGGCAGCGAAGAAGGCACCTGGCATGCCTGCTGTCACTGGTCAGAGCATTGAGCACAGGAGGCAGGGTGCCATGCCGCTGCACATGACATTGGCAAGGGCATCCCTAGAACACAGCACTCAACTCTGGTTGCCTTGGCACAGGAAAGATATTGCCAAATCCAAAAGGGTCCAGAAAAGACCCACAAGGACGCTGCTGGTATCAGAGGGCCCAAGACACAAGAAGAGGCCAAACAGGCCGGGGACCTCCTCCCCGAGTGCCAGAGGCCAAGGGGCAACCCTATAGAGGCTCTAAAATCATGAAGGGCATGGACAGGATGAGCAGCCAAGGTCCTGCCCCAAAGGTGGTGGTGGTGGAGGGGTGGGGGGTGCTCCAAAATCAGAGGGCACAGGTTCAAAGTGTGAGGGGAAAGATTCAAAAAGGACCCTACTTCTAGATTTTATCACAAGAACAGACACCTTTTCTACATCCACCTGGTCAAGTCCCCTTATATGTTTAGATTAATTCACCTCTGGCTCTGTGTACTCCAGAGGATATAGGCAATCTTGTGTAGCCTTCCATGTAGCAATCTGCTCAAAAAAGGTATTAGCTTAGCAAACCTTTATTGAACTCAAATTATGTTAATGGGAGTAGACTTCTCTATCTTCATATTGTATGGTTTTTACTAGGAAAATGGCATTATCAGTTAAGTAGAAGCTTAGTGTACATTTAACCTCAACTTAGGTGTGAATGTTCCGAAGGTAATGACCTAGACATTCGGTAAAGTTTGGGAATACCAATCGGATTAAAACTGCAGACTTACCTTTAAGTGTTCTCTGTGCTGGAAAGAATTAGGTAAGTATGAGTCAACACTACATCACCAGTAGATGGACGTCAGATATGCTAAACATCGACCTTACATATTTACAGATATATTACGTTGGCCATGTGGTCACCTTTATTTATCAAATCACAATTACATAAGAAATAGGAGCCCATTGAGCCTGCATGCAAAAATATTATGGTGGAATTTCTACCTCAACAAAAATCTTCCCACACTACCCTCACATCCCTTACTATGCAAAAATCTAATGACCTCTGCCTTGAGAATATTAAACTGAATATCTTCAACTCTCTTGGGCACAGGATTCTAAAAATTCACAATCTGCTTCTTCTGAGACTGTGGCCCCATATTTTATATTCTCCGGCCAGGTAAAACATTTGCTCAGCATCTAACCTTTAAGGATGTCACTCGATCCACCCTGACAAAATGACATGAACCACTTTAGAATGTTTATGTCATTTGCGGAAAACACCAGTGAATCAACAAGCTGGGGACACCATTGTTCAGAAACTGAAGTAGACCGGCTGTATATGAAATAGGAACAAAAGCAAAGGCAAAATGTTTGGCCCCTCAACTCCTGCTCTGCCCTTAAATAAGATTATGGCTGATCTGTTTGTGTTTTGAATTCCACATTCCAATCCAACCCTGATAATCTTTGATTACCTTGCCTAGCAAAAATCTATTAATCTCTGCCTTAGAAATATTCAATGACATTGCTTCAACATGGGAATACCATCACCTCCCAATTACATACAATCCTGATTTATTAACATTCTTTAGTGTTGGATTCAAATCGTGGAACTCCTTCCCTATCCAGCAGTTTGGGAGTGTCTTCTCCACAAAGTGCAGCTTTTCAAAAAAGCCACACAGGAATGACAATAGATGCTTATCTTGCCAGAGATACCTTTCACCGAAGAATGATTTTTTTTAAAAAATGTACACATGACTGATATGACGATGCTATGGCTTTAAGAGGTGTATTTTGTCCTTTTTTTGTGAAGATAGGTTGAGACAGAGATCCAAGCAGTCTGCTCAAAGCCAATAAATTAAAGGGCTTGTGAGGCCTTGGGTTGTTTTTAAAGTTGGAACAATAGAAGCAGCATGAATGGGTGGGATCAAGCTCCCACAAAACCAGGATTTTTACTTTAAGCTTTCAGCAGGGGTATTGAAGCTGGATGTGGAAGCTCGTATTCCTCTTTGCTACACCTAAAAGCTGGGGTTCTCTTCCTGCTGCTAGATTTGAGTGTGAGAATCTTTTTTACAGAACTTGCCTTTGCCAAGGATGTGTTTATGGATGCTACTATATTGGAACAGTTAATTCATAGTAGTTAATACATATACGTGCATATATATAATTTTGTTAAGCTATTTGATAGAGTTACAGTTAAGCCAATTCTTTTATTTTTATTTTATCTGTATTTAAACCGTTGTGTAAAAGTAAACTGTGTTTTGCTTAATGTTGAGTAGTTTGACCAAGCAAATTGCATTTAGATTGCAACATCTTACACCTACCTTTAAAATAAGAAAAAAGTTAGGGTCTAGGCTATCTTCTTAGTATATTTTGAGGGGTTTGGTCTGTTCCAAAAAAAGCAAGCAGTTATAAGAACAGATTGTGCTCAGTTGGGATTTCTCCTATCTGCAATTAAATACTTTTGTAAACGGTCATGCGATGTGCAGCAAACACAAATAAAAAACTTGCTTGACAGTATTTATAAGTTGATGTCAGAATTTGAAACAAATTTCCTATTTGTGCTGTGATAAAGTTATATAATATATATTATTAATTGGGAATTTGGATTTTTAAAATAGACGCAGATGAATTTTATTCTCAGAGTTCTATGAAGGTCAACTTTTTTTAAAAAGAGTTTACAAAGTAATTGAGGACAATTAACTTAATCCATTATTTCTAAATCGTGTAATTCAATTAAGTGACTTGTGATGTTAATTTGTGAAATATTTATACTAATCCATTTAGAGGGCGAGAGTGGTGCAGTGGTAATGTCCCTATGTCTTGACTAGGAGGTCTAGATTCAAGTCTCACTCACTCCAGTGGTATATAATATCCCTGAGCAGGTTGACTAGAAGAGATCTATAATTGAGTTTACCAAGGAAACAGACTAGGGGACACTAATTTAGTTGTGTATTTAGTTTGAAAGAATCAGGAGTTCAGTACAGGTGAAGTTTTCTCTCAGCAGAATGCTGTTAATTTGTGAAGCATTTAAATTGTGTGTTGATGGTAGCCATGATGTGGAGGTGCCGGTGTTGGACTGGGGTGGACAAGGTCAGAAATCAGACAATGCCAGGTTGTAGTCCAACAGATTTATTTGAAATCACAAGCTTTTGGAGCACTGCCCCTTTGTCAGGTGAAGTGAGGAGAAGCACTCAGGCACAGAATTTATTGTCAGAGTGATCAAAAGACATGACAGATCATTGACATGGATACCACCTTCACACGTGGGATCACCACCTACCACATACATGGCAGATACTCATGTGACTCAGCCAATGTTGTCTACCTCATATGCTGTAGGCAAGGATGCCCTGAGGCATGGTATGTTGGTGAGACCATGCAGACGCTACAACAATGGATGAATGGACACTGCATGACAATCACCAGACAGGAATGTTCTCTCCCAGTCAGGGAACACTTCAGTGGTCAAAGACGTTCCATCTCCGATATTTGGGTAAGCATCCTCCAAGGCAGCCTTCGAGATACATAACAACGCAGAATCGCCAAGCAGAAACTGAGAGCCAAGTTCCATACCCATACCCATACCCTCTGTTTTTGTTTCTGATTTTCGGAAATTTCTGAAGGGTCCTGACCCAAAACGTCAACTTTCCTGCTCCTCTGATGCTGCCTGGCCTGCTGTGTTCCTCCAGCTCCACACTGCGTTATCGCTGACTCCAGCATCTGCAGTTCTTGCTATCTCTGTTAGAAAAAGTGTTTTGTTTTGTGCAGAAGATAAAGTGGGGAGAGAAGGGGTAAGGAGTAAATGATAGGTAGAGATAGACCAGAGAGAAGAACAATTGGACACAGGTGTGGATAAGATCCACCTATCATTTACTCCTAACCCCCTACCCCAATCCTATCTTCTGCATAAAAGACAATTTTTTCCTACCCTACCATCAATTTTAAGGAAGTCACTAGACCTGAAATATTAACTCTGATTTCTCTGCACAGATGCTGCCACCAAACATACTGAGCTTTTCCAGCAAGTTTTGTTTTTGCTTGAGAAAGAATTCATAACTGTGTAAGGAGTTCAAGAAAGAATTTGTTTTCAAAAATACTTATGATAGGATTGATATTTCTGCATTATCCATTTGGATATTGCTGGGAAACAGGTTCAAACATTGCTCTTAATGGTAAAATTATTCTAAAGCATTGAATTTATAGAGTGTCATAAACTTCTGTTCTCTTGTTAAAGAACACTGACAGACTCGTGAACATGTGAAGTGACTATCATGGTAGCCAACTGCAAAAATATATATAATCCACGATGCCAAATTTCACTCTGTGATCTGACTTGTCCAATATTATCGTCAGTTGTGATCGTAACAATCATCATGGTTATTTCAGACCTTAGGCAAGTCTGTAAAACATTAGCTCACAGCAATTAGAGATAAAGATTTGTATTAATTCATTGTATGAACGTATCCATTTCTACAATGCAAGTATCAAAGAATTGTACGTATAACTATTCCCATGTAACAATCTAATCCTAATTTAACAAATCATATTTTGAACCGAGTTGAGTGAAACAGGTCAGACAATATGGGTCAATTTATCTCAAACCGAACCCACGCCAATTAATCACTGACTCATTCCAAACTCCACCCAATCAGCTCGTCTTGCTAAAAAGCCGATCCAAGTTTTTATTATGCTTCAAATTCACCATTACAACGCACTCCTCCTAAGTCTTCCATCAGGTTCAAGTTCACCGTATTCTACATCGGTTTCCGCTTAAAATACACTTTTATGTTAAAATGATCTCAGTTGTGAAAGAATTACTCCTCATGGAAAGGTCACGTGGTACAGTTTGCGAATCCTTAAAACCACTTCGCTCCCGTAATTTAAAATCGATCACTAAACACACGCGTATATTTGTAGATACTCATTTAATGACGTACCTTTCAATGAAATAAAATAAACTTCATATTTTTTTCCGAACAGGCACTGGGCTGGACAGCTCTAATTGCCATGTTAAGGCCGTTGGGGTCCTCGTTCTTCCTTTCCGCCGAGCCCCGCCATCTTGTAGGTATCGGGTTATCGGAGCCCCGCTCTAGCTATTACTAAAAACAGGCCTGGGAAATTGTAAAAGCTGACTTTCGGGTGTCTATCGCGCATTATAATGTGGTGGACAGTATGTTGTAGCGGAATAAGTTCTGCATAGTTTAGGGAGGGTTCCTCTTTTCCACGCCGTAGCTCTGAATCGTTCCCGCACCCTGTGTTTCGCCATATGGCCGCCGAGAGCCGACCATGTGGCAATGTAAGGAAATAAACCATTCCACCTTCTGGTAGAGGGAAGAAGGTGATGATGGTGGGAATATAGTCTGTGTCCTAGTGGTTGAGACTCTAGATCCAATAGTCTGGGTTTGGGCTGCTCCGAAAAGAGCAGGCCTTAAGGGAGCAACCGGAGCCGTGTTTGCATCCGTCATTGACTTTTCGTATGAGTTCTATCTGTTTGATTCGTTTGGATCTGGGGTAAACTACCTTGAATGTTGTTTGAGCAGGTTTAACCAGGGTCGTATAAAAATAATTATCTGAAGAGAAAACAGGACTGCCTGATTTAGAAGGAAAGTTGGGTGAGATGCTCTTGGCAGAGAGCTAGCATAGTGACGAAGAGCCGAATAGTCTCCTGTATTACATCATCTTTGAGCAACTCTCGGTGAGAGCGCCGTTATGTGCGGTTTGAGTGTATGTCTTTACCCTCAGGAATACTAAATAAATTGCAATTTGTTTCTTCAGTGAAGGGTCAAGATGACGAACACCAAGGGCAAGAGGAGGGGCACTCGCTATATGTTTGCAAGGCCCTTCCGAAAACACGGTGAGACTCGTCAATTCATAAGTTTTTTAGTTTTTAAAACTTGCGTGGATGTTAGATGGTGTTTCCTTGTTAGCTTTTGTTATCAACTGTTCTGACTTTGTATTGAATTTTGGCAAAGTTGAATCTAATATCATTTGTTAGACAATTCATGCCAACGAAGGAGTTACACCTTCAAATTCAACACAACTTTGCACTGATGGCTGAATTTGGATTTTTGATAGCAAGCTAAGAAAAACCATGCATCTGCACTGCTCTGGGCAGTGTATTTGCATGGATTTAGGCTTTGGCTTCTGGGATACAGGGTGCAGTTGAACTTCACAATTTTCTGATTACACTTGTGTTCATTGTATAAAGATGTTAGTGTAGTGGGTTGTTATGTTCTGTTAATCATGCTGTAATCTGGATTTCTGTTTTGTCTGGTGCTCAATGATGAATGAACTCCAATGATTGCTGTATGAGGCAAGATGAGCAAATTATTTCACCGGCACTGAGAGCAAACCAGAATTCTTTAGCGTGTGTGAGTGAGTTAATAATCTTCATGAGTTTTTCAATAAACCTGTTGGGCCATCACAGCACTGAACAAATCTATTATCTAGTTCTTGAAATGCAATTGTTTAATATCCACTATTGTCCTGGAAGGCCTGACTAATCCCAGAGACTGTCTGTTTATTCATGAGGAATTGGGATTAATGTCAGTAGGATGTTCAGTTTTTCATGGTGTGTTGGGTGCAGGGGAAATGTGGTCATCTGAGCCTGGTCCAGTTCATGTACTCTGCAAAAATCAGCTTGTTATCATGATTACAGCAGCCTGCATTATATATTTTCTGTTAAATGTATCACCCTGTAATTGAGTTTGCCTATCGTTACAAACTTGGACATCTGGCAAGTTCTGACACTTTATGGCTTAGTATCCAACGCGGCATTGAACCTTGGGGTACACCACCGTCTACCATCCTCAAGTCTGGAGAGTAACCGTGACCATGCCTTTCTGTTTGCTTCCCTGAAGGCAATTTTTTGCCAAGTCGACTCTGACCTTTCTTTTGCATGAACTGCAATTTTTTTTAGACTTTTATGTGGTACTTGATCAAGCACTTCTGTAGTACGTGTGTGTTCATCTGCCATTCTTTCTCTTCAACCTTTTGGCTTTTTTAAAATCAGAGGGTTTAATTAGATTGACCAGTATGATTTGCCTATTAACGACTGTTCTGGAATTATCTCCTTCGGATACCATATGGAATATGCAACATTTTTTAGTAGATAAAATGCACTGTTTAATTTTTAATCGTTTAACTTGGAACTTAAAATAGATTTGTCTTGTTTTAGGGCCTGTTCCTCTCTCAACTTACTTCCGTATCTACAAGAAAGGTGATATTGTTGACATTAAGGTATGTGACCATTGTAAGACCATAAGGAATAGGAACAGGAGTAGGCTGTTCGATCTCTTGAGCCTACTCCACTGTTCAATGGGATCATGACTGATTTGGTATTCCTAATGTCTGCTATCCTGCCTTTTTCCTGTAACCCTTGAGTTTCACTACTGATCAAGAATCCTTTTCTCAACCTTAAATATACACACCTTTGTGGCAAGGTGTTCCAGAGGTTCTCCACCCTCAGAAGAAATTCCTCCTTTGTTTCAATCTTAAAATTGACACCCCATTATTCTGACAATACTCTTTCGTCCTACATTCTCCCATGAGTGGAAACATTCTCTCAGCATTTACTGTCAAGTTCTTTAAGAATCCTGTATGTTTAGAATAAGAGATGATCTCATTGAAACTTAGGATAGGCAGAAGTAATTAGAGTTTAAACCTCTTTAACCTTTGTTCATAAGACGATCCTTTCATACCGGGAAGCGTCCTTATGAGCCTTCTCTGAATGGTCTCCAATGAACATAGAACAGTACAGCACCGTTCAGACCCATGATTTTGTGCCGACCTATTATCCTACTCCAAGATTGAACTGCCCTGCGCACCCTACATTTTACTATCACCCATGTGCCTATCCAAGAGTTGCTTAAATGTCTCTAATGTATCTGACTCCACTACCACCGCTGACAATGCATTCCAAGCACCCACCACTGTGTAAAGAACCTACCTCTGACATCTCCCCTATACCTTCCTCCAATCACCTTAAAATTATGCCTCCTCATAATAGTCATTTCTGTCCTGGGAAGAAGTCTCTAGGTATCCACTCTTATCTATGCCTCTCATCATCTTGTACACCTCTATCAAGTCACCTCTCACTCCTCTTCACTCCAATGAGAAAAGCCCTACTCCCTCAACCTTTCCTCATAAGACCTGCCCACCAGTCCAAGCAGCATCCTGGTAAATCTTCTCTGCACCCTCTCTGAAGCTTCCTATAATGAGGCGACCAGAACTGAACACAATATTCCAAGTGTGGCCTAACTAGGGTTTTATAGAACTGCAGCCTAACCTTGTAGGCTCTTGAACTCGATTCCCCTGCCAATGAAAAGCCAACACACCATATGCCTTCCTAACACCCCTATTAACTTGGGTAGCAACTTTGAGGGATCTTTGGACATGGACCCCAAGATCACTGTTCCTCTACGTTGCCAAGAATCTTGCCGTTAACCCTGTATTCTGCAATCAAATTCGACCTTCCAAAATGAACCACTTCACACTTATCTGGGTTGAATTCCATCTGCCACATCTTTGCCCAGCTTTGCATCCAGTCAGTGACCCATCCAACCTTTGACAGCCCTCCACACTATCCACAACTCCTCCAACCTTCGTGTCATCGGCAAATTTGCTAACCCACCCTTCCACTTCCTCATCCAAATCATTTATAAAGATCACAAAGAGCAGAGGTCCCATAACACATCCCTGCAGAACACCACTGGTCTCCCAGCTCCAGGCTGGAGTACTTTGTCTTCTACCACCCTTTGGCTGTCCAATAGAAGACAATTCTGTTTCCAGACAGCCAAATTTCCCCGAATCCCATGCCTCCTTACTTTCTGAATGAGCCTACCATGGGGAACCTTATCAAATGCCTTGCTTAAATCCATGTACATCACATCCATTGCTCTGCCTCCTTCAATGTGCTTTGTCACATCCTCAAAGAATTTGGTAAGGCTTGAGGCATGACCTGCCCCCCTCAAAGCCATGCTGACTATTTCTAATCAAACTGTGCTTTTCCAAATAATCATAAGTAATATCTCTCAGAATCCTCTCCAATAATTTGCCCACCGCAGAAGTATGATCTTCTCTTACATAAGGGGGGCCAAAACTGCTCTCTGTACTCCAGATGTGGTCTCACTAGCATCTTTGTACAGTTGCAGGAAGACTTCCCTAGTCTAGTACTCCAAACTCCATGAAATAAGGGCCAACATTCAATTAGCCTTTCTGATTACCTGCGTAGTAGCTTTCTCCATTTCATGCATAAGTAGCCCCCGCCTCCAAAAGTCCCTTAGTGTTGGAGGTTCTTGAGGCTATTCTCCATTTAAATATTGTTCTTTTGTTCTCCCTTGCATAATGAACATGCTTTCCCACATTATACTGTATTTGCTGCAGTTTTGCATCAAATTATGAAAGAGGGCACAGTCAATGTGATATTTTTGAAGCAGGGTATTTTGTGGGGATTGGTGGGTTTTTGTAACTATTTGTGTTGCTGTCACTAGTGCTGTTAGGTGACTGGCATGCTGCTCATGAATATACCTAAGACCGTGATGCATAATTTATCTTGCGCATCTACTTTGTCCCATTTCCCGATTCAAACTTCAAGTTGCTGGAGGCCTTTTGTAATAGTTTTTTGACATTCCACGTGATTTGTTCCTTGTGCAGAAAGAGATTGAGGTTGAGAATAGGATTGTTTCATTAACTGCAGTTTTCTTTAGGTGAATTAATTTTGTTCATCTTCAAAGTGAAGCAAGACTAAACAATCGCACTTGTCACTGTTACGTGATAGTTAGGGCTTTACAGCTAACACTGAAGACATTGAGGGCACGTGTGCCGCTTTAGACTGTTTAGGTAGTATAAAAATGATGGTTTTAACTGGAGTGCTGTATCCATCCTAATCAGACCCCTTGTGCATTCCTGACTTTTTTTTTTAAATTTAAACTTTTTCAGTCAACCTGCTCAGAGATGTTATTACACATCCCAACAGTGGGAGTTGAACCTGGGCCTCTTGGTCCAGGGGCAGGGACACTACCACTGCATCACAAGAGGGCCCAAAAATTAGACCCCTCTGGAGTAGGTGGAACTTGAAACCAGATTTCCTGGTTCGGAGGTAGAGATGTTACCGCTGTACCACGAGTGTTACCTGACTTCACTTTCACCCACTTTTGGCACAGTTCTATTCAGATTGCATTTCCTGCAATAATACTAATAGGGTATTTAGGGAATTTCAACTTCCTCAACACCAATTAGCATGGTTGTGTAAAGGATTTGTAGGGGTTGAATTTCTGGAAGTGTTGAGATCTTTTTACATCAACACAAAATGTCCAAGGGATGGCACACTGATAGACCTGGTTTTGGGAAATGAAGCCAGACAGGTGGTTGAGGAGGTAGTGGGGGAATGTTTGTGTTCACAACTACAACACTATGAATGGTTTGTTATGGAAAACATTGAGTGAATCTGCTTTTAAAAAAAGGGTGGTTTGAATTAGTGGCAGGTGAATCTTCATAAAATATGACCGTATCGGTCCACCGTAGACAGGGAACAGCTACTTGTGGGGAAAATCATCTGCACCTTTTTAAAGTCTATGTAGATGAGCACTTGAAAAGTAGTAACACTCTAGTACGGGCCAAGTGCTGGAAAATGGGATTCTTGTGTATTGGTTGGTACAGCCTTGTGGGCCAAATGGCCAGTTCTGTGCTGTGTGACTCTGAATGCAGCTCATCACCTTCTTGGGCAATAAATGCTGGTATGGAACCTATTTTAATTTAATTAAACCATACTTAATAGATTAGAGATAGTAGGAACTGCAGATGCTGGAGAATCTGAGATAACAAGGTGTAGAGCTGGATGAACACAGCAGGCCAAGCAGCATCAGAGGAGCAGGGAAGCTGACATTTCTGAAGAAGGATCTAGGCCCGAAACATCAGCTTCCCTGCTCCTCTGCTGCTTGGCCTGCTGTGTTCATCCAGCTCTACACCTTGTTATCTCTTAATAGATTAGATTCCACTTCATTACTTAACAGATTAAGTGCTAAATTGTCTCTCTTTCATTAGGGCACAGGCACTGTACAAAAGGGTATGCCCCACAAGTGTTACCATGGCAAGACTGGAAGAATTTATAATGTTACACAGCATGCTGTAGGCATTATTGTCAACAAACAAGTCAAGTGAGTATGAACAGTTTAAAAATTTGCACTCAAATCATCCTTTTAAATCTTTGGAAATGTCCAAAAACATTGCAGAGTGTTTTAAAAGGTGGACACCAAGCAATAAAGGGAGTAATTTGGGAGTGGGGATTTTAAGTGGTGATGACATAATTTAAAAAAAAAAGTTTGGAACTGGAATGAAATTTAATTGGATCTGTGGGAGTCACAAATGAGTGATTAGCAATGAGGGGGAAATGAAGGGTGACATAATTTTGTATGAACTGAAGATGTTTTAATGTGGGCCTTCCACATTTCAATATTGCAGTTTTCAATCTGATGGAGACACAGGCATGAATGGTTGATAGGCCGAGGAGTGTACATTGTATTAATGACCATTCTTGGCGGATTTCAGCTCAGAATTGAATAGAATAGAACGCTTACAACTGTAAACAATCTGTCTCAGCCTGAGAGCGAATATTGTAGTTAAAACACTGGGGAGGTATACAGAGTTTGTGGTGTTGACCACAAGATGATTGTGATTCTAATGTTTAAAGGGAGGAATTTTCAGTTTGTCTAATTCTCCATGTTAGGAAAACATTGAGTCAGGGAGAGACAGAGCTGGATGTCATTTGATATCTGAAAATTGACCTTTTTCTAAGCAGCAGCTAAGGGACAGAATGGGGCCACATAGGAAAGATTCTTGCAACTTCCTGGTAAAGGTACCTGAACAGGGAGAAAGTTGTAAGCTGATGCAGCTATATCATACCATTTCTGTCTTGTGCATTTTTTTTGAAGCATAATTGATTAAAACTTGATTCTTAAATAGAAATATTCAGCAATGGAGTTAAAATCAGAAGGGAGACATGCAGAAAGCTTTGGAGGATAGAGACAAATTGACAGGAGTATCTAAGGCTATGGAGTTTGGTTGCATGAAAATCAGTCAGCTTGACGAACAACTCTAACGACAACCTGACCTGCAGACCTTGGTTGCAATATCTAAGGGTATCCTAGAATACACACGAATGCAGGTGCAAAAGTGATTATATGAAGGGATGTTACATTCTGGGGGGGGTTGGAGTAGGTAGCAGAACTTAGGATGAACTGTAGTTTGTGTCGAGTAGACTGGCAGATGTTTTATAGTTGAATTTGTCACCAAAAGGGGTGCAAAAAGATTTCAACTGCATGTAGGCTAGAGGCAGAACTGCACACCACTATGCTGTTTTAGGGGTGGACAGAATAGTTTTCGAAGCTCAACTCTGGCAGATTGGATGTTGAGTTGTGACGGGTTTGTTGGAAGGTGGGTGAAATTTGTGAGAAAATGATTTGGTATTCCCAGTATTGGAATTTTAGGTGCTTTGACATTGAATAACCAGCCCCGTCAACTGGTGCATTGTATAGTTGACAGTTTAACATGAGTGTAATGGGCCAGGTAGATTGTTTGATCTACTAGAGGCTGTGTAATCAATTTTGTCACCCCTCTCACTTTGCCAATAAGACATGTCATGTCTCTGCTGGCCATTCAAGTGGGGTAGAGTAAAATGTCCTTTTAAAAATCCAAGCATATTATATATTTGACTTGGTTCCTGTCAGAGGGGATAATTAAGAAAATGAGAAAATCTTGCAGCAGCATCTTGATGTTAAGTCTAAATTTAAAGACTTTTTAGTATATCCTCATTCTTACCTGATGGTTTTAACTTTTGGAATTAAAGTCAAGTTGAGTATCAAAGTATATCATTGGATCTACTACATCAGACTTCTGTACTTGTCAGCAGTTACAAATGAAATGCGCCAATAAATTTTTGGTAACTTTTTTTGGTGTTTAATCTCACTTAATATAATCTTTTTGCAATAGGAAGTTCACAAACTGCATTGTAACTGTGTTGTGTGACGTTCATGAGTTTGACCCTGTAAAACAATGCAAAAGTAGGGAAAGAACTGTCCTGTTGCACCCCATGTTCTCAAAAGGATAACCACTCTACTTCAAAAGGCTAATAAATCGAAACAGTCAGGAAATGGCTTTCATTTCTTGCCAATTCTGTTCACTCTTCTAGGACAGTGTCCATGGCAAACCTGTTTCACTTTTTCAGGATTATGGCTACATTCTGATGTCACTTTTCTTGTCAACTTACCTCAACTGCCTTCTAATATTCTGTGAAGTTAGTTTTTAAAATGGCACGTCTCTGTTCATCTTTGAACTCGGGATCATTTGTGCACATCAATATTTATAGAATCATGAACCATATGAAAGAGGCCATTTGGTCCATTGAGTCTGCATCAGCAAAAACTACTCTAAATCTACACTAGTTCCATTCTCTAACACTTGACCTATAGCTTTGAATACACTGACATTTCAAGTATTTAAATTTTTTTTTTTTAAAAGCTGTCTGGCTTCCTGACTCAAATACCTTTTTTCTCTTTAAATCTCCTCTAAACCCACCTTCCACTTTAGAATTGTGCTACTTCCTTACTAGCATTTTAAATAAGAGAAATGTCCCCATTCTAACCACTCTCCTGTTCTGCTCAAAAGAACAACCTGAACTTAGAACCTTCTCTGCCACCACTCCTCCACAGTTATCATTCCTATAGTGTGGTGACCAGCACTGCACTCTAGCTGTGGCCTAATGCACAAGTTTTGTACAGCTGTAAGATAAGCTCCCTGCTGTTATAATCTATGCCACAACCAATAAAAGTGAGCATCTCATACTTCCTTAACCAGCCTGTTAAACAGTACGCTGCCTGCAGGGATCTATTATACCACTGGAGACTGTGTCCAGTCAAATGAACAGCCTTCTACTACTACCACCCTCTGTCTTTTACTGGTAGCCCAATTTTGGAGATAGTCAGAACTGCCGATGCAGGAGTCAGAGATGACAGTGTGGAGCTGGAGGAGCACAGCA